>NC_135309.1:135899236-136571021 GCF_048772815.1 Callospermophilus lateralis
ATTATATTTCTTTACAGTTCTGGATGCCAGAAGTTACAGGATTGAAGGTTTGCATTTTTCAGTGTTTATAGAAGGATAGCTTCCTAGTTCAAAAAGTCCACTTTTACTGTAACATCGCATGGTATAAGGGTTCACTTTTGCAAGGATACTGCTCCCATTTTTTAAAATTATCTCATAAAATTCCCTAGCCTAATATTATCATCTTGAAGATTAAACTTCAAAATATGAAATTTGGGGTATATGTGAGCATGAATGGGAAAATATAAGTAGGGTAAAATGTACAAATTTGAAGACACTGATTTTGTTTAGTACCTCTGTATTACCATATATTGGAGTAACTAAAACACATAAATTTGCATAAATTACAAATTGGACTTGTTGGTTGACATAATTACATAGTCCACAATTGTTATCAAATTCAAGAGGATTTATTTCCATGATGTAATTTTGTGTTTAAACTCAACTTTCTTTATATTTTATAAAGTTTGTTTATCTTTACATTAAGAATAGCAACCACAACCCACCCTGTACTGACACAAGTAGATAGTACACTGGATAGTAAATAGTAAATCATAGTACATCAGTATAGAATCATTATTCTTCTTTATCTCAGGAATTTTGGAAAGAAAAGTTTGCATGTTTGTTTGTTTTTTTTTAAAGTAGGTAATTCCTGAGCAATGCCTGGAGTTTGTTAATTCACATTAACTTCAGAAAAAAATATTCTTCCCCAGAGTAACCACCACAGGAGAACATAGAATCTTGCTGATTGACCACCTGGGGGCATGTGATTCATCCTTGAGACTGAAGTGGAGTCAATTTGTGTTGGTAAAACAGACATAAAAGAATAGGGAAAGAAAATTTTTTAATAGATTATGTTAACACTGTCAATTGCCATAACAAGAATGATGAAGAATTTTGAAACATATTTGGCTTTATCAACTTGAAGAGATAAGTAACTTTCTGGAAACAAACTCTGAAGACTATCATGTGAATAATTCAGTATCATAATTTATTAAAATAGAATAAGTGGTGAAGCAAGTACATATATGTTTTTCAAAATTGTAATAATAAATAAAAGGGGAAAATTCTAATTTTTTTTCTTGCTTTATGTCCATTATACAAGATCTTCAACTTCATTAAAATCTTATCTCCCTTCTTTTCCTCAGTCTCACAACATCAGCTTTTCTCAGGAAGCAAGCCAACTCTAAATGTGCAATTTTGGAAACTCTCTTTTAAATATCCTCACTACATTGTTCTTTATCGTATACTTCCCTCTCCTTCACAACTTATTTCTTATCATTTCAGCTATCTACCATGTCCCTTCCATTCACAGTGAAAAATCCTCAATGAAGAAAGCCAAAACTTGTAAGATTTATTAGGACCCTGAAATTAGAGAAACTTTAGGGGAGCTAACCACACCTATTAGGAATCGATTCTTTTCCTTATCAACACATTAAATGTCCCCTTGTCAACTCTCTATCCCAGTACCATAGACTTCGTTATCAGTAGATAAATGATTGTCCTGTTTTACAAATGAAATTGCACCTGGGCAACCAGAATACACTCTTAATATCCCACCTTCCTATCTTGCTATAGCTATTGAGTATTTATTCTTCTCCATGGGTCTTAACTCAGAAAATTTAAATACACTAGTCTAAGTAATTTCTGTGCAAATATAAGACATAGACCAAGAGGTAATTAAAATAGAGCTCTGTGTATGTCATGCTAAAGGTGTGCTAAATGTCTCCAGAAACTGTTTACCTTCATTCAGAGAACATACCTGACTTAGAATATAAAGCAAAATGTGTTTAATATCAATTGCAAAGTAATTCTAAATAAAGGGAGCAGTCTGAATAGGTGTCAGAGATAGCAAGTGTTACAGAATCATGAGAATGGCAAACATTTAATTTTTATCAAAGTTAGGAGATACATAAGAATGACATTATGAAGGAGATTTTATATATATATATATATACACACACACACACACACACACACACACACATATATATATATATATCTTATATATATCTTATTTAATGTAAGATAAGTAGATTTATTTCCATGATGTAATATATATATATATATATATATATATATATATATATATATACATACACATACACATACATACATACACATACACACACACATATATATATATCTTATTTAAGAAAACAAAGAAAAATTGAACAATAATGAATTATCTCTTTGGATTCATCTCCCATGATGCTTTGATTAAGTTGGTAATAAGTTTCTGTGAGAACATGATGAGGGCTTAGGCCAAAATACTCAGAGTGAGGAGAGAATGGGAGATAAGGGAATATTTACAGGTACCATCAAGTCTTCCAAGGAGTTTGGTTGATAAAATAACAATCAGTTTAAGGTTGATAGTTAGACAGGAATTGTAATGGGATGTATTTATCTACCTCTACCCTTTTGATTAGGAAGCCACATTTACCCACATCCTTGTTCTTTAAGTTTGTTGGACAAAAGCATATCGTGCAGTCCAAATACATCAATTAGAAAATTGTTTTTAGGAATAATTTTGGGCTGTGGAACAGATTTCCTATTCTTCTATTAAATATAACACCATAAAAACCATGTGACTGTGTATCTTCCAAAATACACTTTCTCAACCATATGAGGAGAGACAGCAGTTACAAAGAAAACATAGAACAAATTGAATTTATTAGATAAGAATGATGGGCAAATTACTACAGCCTGACTCAGAGCACCTAATATCTAATAGAACAGAAAAACAAAGCATTTGGATTTCAGTTAGTTAGTCAAAACGTTTAGATCTTGATTCAGCTACCTAGGATTTATTTCTGCTATATAGAAATAAAAGGTTCTTGATTTAAAAAAAATATATTCACTTGCATTTCAAAGTAAAATCTCTCCCATTAGGCCAAGGTTGTGACTCAGTGGTAGAGCTCTTGCTTGCTATTTGTGAGTCACTGGGTTCCATCAATCCCTAGCACCACATAAAAAAATAAAATAAAGGCATTGTGTCCATATACAACTAAAAAAATATTTTAAAAAATCTCTCCTGTTAAAATCAATATCATTTTTTATGATTCTCATTCTACCTTTCCAATGAATTGGATCAACCAGGTTTTATCTTCATTTGTTACCCCTTTATTAAACTTTTGTAATAGTACTGTTGAAATACAACACACAGAAAAAAAGTAAAACAAATGTACAAATGTGTGTGATTCAGCTTTCCTCTCTGTGAACAATCAGGTAACTCCATTATTTTTTTTTTTTTTGTCATGTTGGAGATTGAACCCAGGGCCTTGTGCATGTAAGGCAAGAACTCTACCAACTGAGCTATAACCCCAGCCTCGTTTTTTTTTTTTCTCTTAAAAAAAAAAAAAAAAAACATCAATTTTCTCACCATACATTTTATTTTGCCTCTTTCTGAATCTTATATAAACAGAACAATTTAGTATTATTTATGCCTATGGTTTGGAAACCCATATACGTGAGATATACCACTTCCCGGTTGTTAGATAGTTGTGCTAAATATAACCAGAAAGCTATCATCAGATTATAACTTATAAACTGAGCTTTCAAATTTACAACATAAGACAAAGACACTCTGGGGCTCTTTTGTTTTTAGGGACCTCTAAGGTTCATGGAACAAACACAACAAATAAACCTTTGGTAAAAGTCTCAATATAGGAGTTGATATTGAAGCATAAAATGATCTTTTCTAACAGAAACATCAATACTTTGTAATCTGACTAGATCAGTTGTTTTTAATTAATGTTTACATGATAAATATTATTTTACTTTCAAACTTACTTTACTCCAATAGTTTATACTTCTTCTGTCAGAAGCATAACACTGAGTTCATTTGTAAATTAGAATTTGACATTTTTCCCTTTGGAACAATTAGTCTATTTCCATTTTTGGAATTTAATGGTATAATTGTCTTTAAAATAAAATTTCACCATATATTTTCTAATTGTTTTTTCTTTTGTCAACATTCAGGGATTCTTATTTGGCTACTTGTAGATAATATTCTTATTATTTTATTTTGTGCCTCTATTGGTGGGTAATTTGCATTTTAAGAAAGCATTTATTAGTTACTGTAGATACTGCAGCATGCACTATTTTTTATTAAAGATAGTTATGAGATGAATTTCCATTTGATTTCATTTTCTTTCACAGTAACAAATATAAGCAGAGCTGGGGTTGTAGCTCAGTGGTAGAGCCCTTGCCTGGCACATGTGAGGCACTGACTTTGATCCTCAGTACCACGTAATAAATAAATAAATAATGGTATTGTGTTGCCCCCCCCCCCCCAAAAAAAAGAACGTAAGCTTGTCTAATAATAAATATAAATACAACATATTTATATTTATTGGAAATATAAAATATTTCCATTTTCATCCCCAAACTCTTAGTTTCTCATTATTATGTGATATTTTCTGAGAAGGCAATAGTGATTAGTTTCTCTCAATATTTGAAAGATATTATTGTATCATTTCCCATTCCAGTGTTCCTGTTCAGAGATCAGCTGCAACTAAAGATGTTCTTCACTGTTTTTTCTGACTGCTTTGAAGATTTAACTGTTCATGTAGCTTTTAGAAATTGATGACACAGGTACATAATTGATAGAAAAGGAATTTGTAGGTTTTCAAAATTTTGTGTGTTGCTTAATTTCACCAGCTATGGAAAATTCTCAGCAATTACCTCTTTAAACAGAAATTCTGGTCTACTTCCCCCAACTTTTTTTTTATTAAGTGGCATTACACATATGCACACCTTCTGAGGGCATGATTTATGTCTCTTCTGCATGTTTATGTATTATGCTTCATATTTTTTGTTCTGCCTTATGGTTAATCTTTTCATCTATTCCAGTTTCCTCATTCCCTCTTTGTTAGTTAATTACCTCCCTTTAAATTTTCACATTGATTTTTTTTCAGTTTCTATATATTTCTCTATAAAAGTACTGTGTTGTTATTCTTGTCATTTTACATTTCTATAAAAAATCTCTATCTAGCAGTTGTTATTATTTTTACTCACACCCTCTTATGTCAATCTTCTCCCCTTATTATAAAATTTTATATTTATATCAATGTAATTTCTTATGTTCTGCATTTTTATGTGAATGATCTCACATTATTAAGTATTTTGTAACTTATCTTCTAAATTACTGTAATGAATTAAGGGTTGTATTTTTGTTGTTTCCGTAGAATTTATTAGCTACTTGTGTTCCTATTTACATTTCTGTATCTTTCTTGATAAGGTCTCCAAATTTACTGCCATATTTTTCAATTTGCTTTTCTTTTTACTGAGTGGAAATCATTGTTTTGGGGTCTGAATGTATGTCTTTTATACATAAAATATGTAAATATCTTCTTTCTGTGGTACCTTTTTTTCCCCACTTTCACAGTGTATTGGAAGGCAAAAAATAAATGCAATTTCAATGTAACTTGCTTTTTCTTTGATTATTTCTGAGTTTGTATTGGTTTTATTTAAGAAACTTTTGCTTATCTCAAGTTTTGAAAGTGGTTTTCCCCTGTGTTATTTGTTTATTTCCAAAATATAATTGAAACTCTTATGCATGCATATGGTATTTGTTATATTTAATGTTTGTACATGCTGTGTGGAAGATTTTGAAGGTTTTTTGTGCTCATATAAATTGTTCATGTGTTCATGTAAGCACCTTGAAACATTTTAATTTTTCTATTGAATTACCTTAACAAATTGCTTAAAGATCAGTTGACCACATATGTGAGGATCATTTCTGGGGGTTTTATGCACTGTACTTATTCATCAGTGTTCTCTTAAGGAAACACCTAAAATAGAAGGGTTGTATCATAATTCTGGACCCAGGTAGTCAGGTTCTGTGTCTCACAAATTTGAGGAATGAAATCCCAAGTCACAAGGGTCAGAGCAAATAATAGAAAGAAAGCAGAACTCCTGATAGGGAGAGGCCCCAAGAAAGGGATGTCAAGGGTTTGTTGTCTAAGGGTTTTTCAAGGCTTATCTGATGGCCCAGCCCAGGAGATAGTAAGGTGAGGGATGCCAGCATGGACCAACCAAGCTCTTTGAATGCAAAGCTTAATAAGCCAATCATCAAGAAAACATTTAGCATTTTTTTTTTTTTTGTGATTGGTAACTTCACTTAGCATTTTCTTCTCCAATGACATCCATTTACCTGAAAATGCCATGATTTTATTCTCTTTTATTGCTGAGTAAAATTCCATTGGGTATATATATCACATTCATTTTTTATACATTCATCCACTGAAGGGCATCTAGGTTGGTTCCACAGTTTAGCTATTGTGAATTGTGCTGCCATAAACATTGATGTGGCTGTGTCCCTGTAGTATGCTGTTTTTAAGTCCTTTGGGTATAGACAGAGGAAAGGGATAGCTGGGTCAAATGGTGGTTCCATTCCCAGATTACCAAGGAATCTCCATACTTCTTTCATATTGGCTGTACCAATTTGCAGTCCCACCAGCAATGTATGAGTGTACCTTTTTCCCACATCCTCACCAATACTTATTGTTGTTTGTTTTCATAATAACACAGCTATTCTGACTGGAGTGAGATGATATCCTTGAGTAATTCTCATAGTGGGGTAGGGAGGGGGAGCATGGAAGGAATAGATGAATTCTAGATAGGGCAGAGGGGTGGGAGGGAATGGGAGGAGCAGGGGATTAGAAAGGATGGTGGAATGTGATAGACATCATTATCCAAAGTACATGTATGAAGACACAAATTGGTCTTATGCACAACCAGAGATATGAAAAATTGTGCTGGATATGTGTAATAAGAATTGTAATGCATTCTGCTGTCATTTTTTTAAAATAAGCCAATCATCAGTGCATATTTTCAATTATCTATTTATATAATTATGAGGACAGGTCTCACCTGATAGTTTTTGACAAGTCAGAAAGAGGAAACATTTTGTGTAAGGGGTCTGCTGTGGTCGGCCTTTGATAGGGGTAAAGGCAAGGTTATTTAAGGAAGGGCTGCTGTGGTTCAAGCTGTGAGGAACAGAAATAAATATTCTAGGTCAGAAGAAGACCTTGTGGTTAACACTGACAGGGAGGAGTAAACGACAGGATGTCATTCAGAACTGCTTCTCCTTTCAGGTTGGCATGACATCCCCCTCCCCTCCTGTCATTCTCCAAGGCCCTTGTCCTGACTGCCAATGAGAGATCTATCTTCCTGTCTTAATATCATAATGTAAGATTGGTTTGATGTTACAGTCATCTGTCCCAATGGTTTTCAGACAGGTTGAACTCTTCAGTGTGCTTGCCTCTTGCCAAGATCACAATGTCCTATAGCTTTAGAGGAAGTGTGAAATCTGGCAGCATGAGTCTTCCGTCACAAATTTGTTTTGGCTCTCCTAGTTACTTCACATTTTCATAAAATTACAGAATTAGATGGTAAATTTCTACCAACCAACCAGATAGGATAATAAATTGTGCTGTGTTGACTGTGTAGTTCAACAGGGGAAAACTTCAAGTCTTGGTATCGATGAGTATTATGTATTATACCCGTTAAGTCTCCCTCCAATCACTTATAATTTTCAAAACAATCTCAATGATACTTTATAATTTCACTATGCAATATTGGTTCAAACATCATCATGAAAAATTTTATCTATTTTTTTCCCCAAAGCTATTCTCATTCTAATTATGAATACTTAGAAAAGGCATTCTGTTTATTTTAACGTCTGAGATATATTAACTAAAATATTTATTGGGAATGTCTAAAACTAAAAATATTAAGATATGCAATGTACTGTGTTATAGATTCTATTTGACAAAAACAAATGTGAGCCCTAACCACTTCCTCTGTTTCCTGTTTTAACATTCTATTGCCTCCTCTCTGAACTATATGAGATGAATTGACTCTTCTGGACATATTTTTCTAAAATGCCAAGGACAATTTTTATATTCTAATTTTTGTTAATTCTTGCATTTTACTAGTGGGTTTTTTAGTATCTTTGTTTTTAACAAGTTCTACTACCCTGAAAAAAAATTTAGATAATTATAGACATTCACAGTAGATTCCATTTAAAATAAACTAAAACATAAGACAGTTTGTCAGTTAACTTTACCCCTGAGGGTAAAACTAACAATTGCAAGTGGTTAAGTTTTAGTCATCATGATTATACACCTCAAGATAAAAAATTTAAAATAACACTCTTCTAATGATGTGCAAATAGTATGTATAAAATTTTCAGGATTTCATTAGAAACTTAATGGCAGTGAAATTGTAAGCTTTTGAAAAATATTTTATGTTATAAAAGTTAGCTTGTGTAACAAGGTGGTGTCAAAGATTCATTGTAAAGAGTTCTGTAAAATATTTATATGCAACATTAGACTAAACAAAATAGTATGATTAAAATATATATGATAGTTTTATCTATATTATCTGTATGAATAGTACATTTAAGGTTAAAGTTAAATCATTTTTGGTGTTAATATATATAACCAAAGTTATAACACAAAACATTCTTTTTAAAAATAATCTCAAAAATGGAAAATCGGCTCTTTTTAGTTGCAATAATCCTTTATTCCCAAACATATGTTTAATGTATTTATATATTTAAGTAGAACACTAAATAATCTCAGACTGCTTAGTAATATATAAAATAAGAATTCTCACAAATACCTTTCTGAATAGTCTCCCTGTCTAAGTAATTGAATTAGGAAAGAGAAATGCAAGAAAATGTTGTTGTATAATTAAGAAAATCAAGGAGTATTCATTAAGAGCTGTTGCTGTTCTGTATAAGTAATGATGCTATATTTAAAAACTTCCTTTCATAAATTATAGTGAGCAAGGGATATATTGATCTTTCAATTGGTGCTTTGTTTTTATGACAGAATATTCTTTATCTTACTTCAGAGATTCTTTATGGAGTAGGTTCTATCAATTCTGTAATTTTAAACAAGTTCCAAAATGTAATTGGGGAGGGGGAGCTACTTTTTCTATAACAAAAGCATTTTTTAGAGCAAATTTCTCAAGATTGTAGCTGTATTTGTTCCATTTTGGGTCTCATTATAGAACTCATGACTTCCCCTTCAGGAGGTCAAATGCCCTCTAACACATTGAAATTAATCAGATGTACATGTTTGATTAGTTTCCCTGCCATAGCTGCAGGCCATCTCCCTTACTACTGCATAGAAGTGAATACGCAGGTATCATACAGTTTATCCTTTAATTCTTTCTGTTCCACTTTTGCCTTTTAGGGAGTTTAAAATAGCAATGATCCTACCTGAGGCCTCTAAAATAGTGACACATTCCGTCCACAGAGAGTGTGGTATTGTTCCATTATAAATCATTTTTAAAATGATCACTTTTTAAAAAAGTGTAATTAGTTTGCTAGCTTTTAAAGACTTATTTAAATGTAATAATTGATATTTATAAACAAGAAACTGCAAAAAGGAAAATTTTAAAATACCTTTTTGCTCCTTTTTGTGCATGCTGATTTGATGCGACAAGTTCTGACATAAATGTCTCTTATTTTTTATGTGTTGAGAATATTTCTATTTTGGTCAGATCATAATTACAACTCACATGTATTTGACATGACATCTCTATTTTCAGGAAACTGTAATTTTGCGGTTCACTTTTTACTAGACTTTTTTTTTCCTGTTTACTTGTGTGTTCCCTTGCTTTTGTTATAAACTGCTATTACTTGGTTTCTTCCCAATGTCAGTGCTCACATTTTTATTATTTGAAAAATGTCATCCACTTAGTGTTTAAGTCTCTGGACTTTGTGTGTTGTTTTTGATACTAGATGATGGACAATCTCTGGGATGTCATTAAAACACACCCCTTTTTATGTATGTGTTCCCAAGCCATCATATTTTACCTATTTTAAATCATCATTTTATTCTTCTTAATCCATAATCAACAATACATAGAAAAGTCATGCAGATTCTAATAATGAGAGATTAGCATGACATTACAGTTCTAATTCCAATCACATATTATATGCTCTCCATTTTTAAAGATTTGGCCAACATTTAATATTTTTGTGGCAATGTGAGAGGTTTTCATTAAAAAAAAAGAAACACTTTTAAACAAATGACAAGCATGTATATTGTAGAAATTAGCAATGAATAAATTCACACTGAATATACCAAGGTGATTTTTTTTTTAATATGTGGATGCTATTTGTAGATGGTATTTCAATTGTGACCATCTAGGTATACATAAGTCATTGTTTACTGTTTCTCACATAAGGAAAATTTCCCATACTTATGTCCTTTCTTAATGTATATCTCAGAATTAAAGCTGCAAATTACAGAGTAATTAAAAAAAACTGATACCATGTCCTCGGTATTGTGTTAAAAAGCTTTATGGGATTTATTTAATATACTCTATCTTAATAGATAAAATTATCATTGAAATCAGTTAATTTATTAATTAATTTTTTGAAAGTTAAAGACTAATGGTTTTCTAAATTAAAAAATAAATAAATAAATAAATAAGAATACATTTTCCCAAAATACCTCTAATTTTTATGATCTGTGAACATGACCATCTTGTAAGTTACAGGTTACAATAAATTATGGCTTATATTTAAGTTATAGTTTATAGTTATATTTTGTCCTTGTGAGCACAGAGAGCTGTCTCTCTGCTTCCTTGTTGCTGCTTTGCCCTGTCATGTCCTTCTACCATGCTTTTCTGCCTCAGCTTGGGTCCAAAGCTATGGAGTTGGCTGACCATGGACTGAACCTCTGCTACCTTGAGCCAAAATAAACATGTCCTCCTTTATCTAATTCTTGTCGGGTATTTTGGCCAAAGTCACAGAAAAAGCTGACTAAGTGATACCTGTAAGTATCTTTAAACTAAAGAGAAAAAACTAGGGGAACCAGGCTATCTTTAATAGTCCTAGAGTCAGATATCAATTGGATATTTATGCAATCCTGTTCTATTTCAAACAAAAAAGTGATGACAATACATTTTCTAATAAATTATATTAATTTGTCCAATTTAAATTTCTAATTGAGATGATTTTTCTATATGTTCAGAATCTTAAACTGAAGCCATGTTGTTGACCCCTGAGGCATCATTTAAAGTATTATGCCTTTGTACTTGCAAAAATTCCAAACCAAACACTCTTAAGTCCTTCGAACTCTAAGTGAAAGACTTATCAGTGTTATCTGGGTATTTAGTATGGGTATTGCTAAACTAAATTTCTTATAAACAAGTATAACATGCTAGCCTTTTCTATCTTCATCTTTCTAATTTCTCTGTGTGTATTAGAATGTCCATGAATATAAATCCAGAGCTGCCTACTCCCAAGGAACAGTTTGAATACCTTAATAACTATAGACTTACATGCCTGAAAAATTAGTCTTTTCTTAATTACCTATTCACAAGGAATCTTTTTTCTTTTTTTTTCCTAAAAATCAGATAATATGGTTGAGGATGTATCTCAGTGATAGAGTATTTGCCCTGGGGATTGAATCCCCAGTACTTCGTAAATAAATACAATATAAAATAGATATCAGAAAGTATCACACAATATTTATTATATACAGGAGATTCTATCAACATATGAACGCTGAAAATCAGTGTAAGATAAATAGGCATATAAGTTATATCATAAATAAATATTCACATGTGATAATTATAATTAAATATTATATACATTATAATTATAGGAAACTGTTCAAATGGACATATTACTTTTTCTGTTTAACACATTTCTTGAGATATTTTCTTACCTTATAAATAAGACCAATAGGCAAAAAGGAGAATGAAAAACTTTGTTCACAGGACTATGCCCACCTTAAAACATTGGTATATAGCACTAATAGGTATTTATTGCTGTAATTTGATATTTTTTTCAATGTAAGAAATTAAACCTATAGATTTTATGGAGTTTGTTCTTTTAGGAATTATATTTAAAATCAAACTAATATCAAACAAAACAAAATGACATTCAAACAGTGTCATGCTCTCTTGTGCACTGATTTATGGAATTATGGAAACCAAACCTGACCTAAAATTAGTTTTGAAAGTGTTAAAATTTTGGAGTGAGTATACCAGAGAGAAATTACTTTGTCATTGCACATGAAATATTATAACTAAGTCAGTTATGTCATTATAACTTGGAGTTAGTGACAGTTGGAGGGATATTTAATTCTGCCATCTCCATTAAGGACAAAATAGCATATAGAGGGTTATATTTTCTTCATACAGATAAATGAATTGAAACACTGTTGTGGAGCCATACTCACCTTGGTTCAAAATATAACAAAGGCATTTGTTGGCTGTTTGAAGTTAAAAACCATGCTCAACATCTACTTTATTTTCTTAGAATCAAACTAATAAAGCCTACCCCTGGCAATTATTAATTATTAAATTAGTGATTAAATGAACTTAATTAAATGTTTAAATCTACTATAGTTTCAAGCATATAATACTAATATTACTGTCACTACATAAAAGAGTTACTTTCAAAATGTTTTTGTACGTATTGACCATCTCTACAAAAAGTAAACAAGAATGCCATATTTAAATTTAATACTCAAATATATCTTAATTATCAATAACATAGACAATAAATTATCATAATTTTCCTCAGATTTTTATAGAGATTGAAAATGTGTGCATGCCTCAAAGTAATGTTGAATTTGATTGTCAGGGACACTTTCTGACTGCTTTTACTACAGTAAAGATTGTCTTAAACCAGGTCCATCATCTATTACCTGACTGTGGCTTTAGGAAAAGACAAGTTCTTCCTGTCACTTAGATAGAGAGAGTCTGATCATTACTGAGAAAAAAAACAAAAAACAGTTTAAGCAGGGCATTGGGTTAGCAAAAAGATTTTTACAGTTTCTGGCTTTACTCAAATCTTGAATTGGCAGAAGCAGCCAGGGAAGTAGTCAAGCACTAATAGAGAAACTGGAAATGACTACATTTGGATTTCAGTTGTAAATTGAATCAATTCATGTTTGCTCCCAAGAGGAAAAGCTGCAAATAATCAGAGCCATAATAGGATCTAGGTTTAAATTGATATTTTAATACTTTTTTTAAGGTGATATCTAATTTTCTATAGACACTATATAATTAGTTCAAGTGTTATTTTCAAAAAAATTAGTTTGGTTTCATCAAATTGAAATAGTCTGAGGGGTTAAATGCTATGCATTTCATAATACTACCATCTCATGGTAATAACCTAGAACTACACCTAGGATCCCTTTGTAGATCCTTCTAGGAGGAAACAAAGTACTGACTAGAGACTATTGATTTAAATAAGATGAACAAAAAACCTTGTCAAATAGATTTTTTATAAGATTTCATTTTGTTTAATTTTCAATTAACACCATTATATACACATGGAGAATATTGTTTTTATCTTTTGAAGTATTTTAAGTAAATATGATCACTTTGCTACCTGAAGGTACAATTTTATATATATTATCAAGGATTAATGACTACATAAAATTAATCAGTGGGTGAAAGTCTAAACATGAATCAAATCACCAAAATCACCTTTATACAGATATAAAATATGTAAATCATTATTCATTTTTGTTGTTTTGAATTCTTTATTTTAAAACTAATTATAACTATGTTCAAATAATTACAATTCTAGTGAGGTCAAGATTTTTGAACTCTTTATGATTCATTATGTATTCTGAATATTCAATAATACCTTAATTAGTATCTAGGCTGTTAGATTCTATCAAAGATACACCATTAGAAAAATATAACTTCACTATTCACAATAGTCCAGAAATTGAAACAATCTAAGGGCCCATCAACTGACAAATTGATAAGAAATTGTAGCACATACACCCTCAGAAATACTAATCAGTCATCAAAAAAAAAAAAAATGAAATATTGTCATTTTTGGCAACTGGATTGAACTGGAAATAATTATGTTAAGTGAAGTAGCCAGTCAGAGAAGTACAAGTATGTAAAATCTCAGTCATGCAAGGAACCTTTAAAATTGTGTTAAATGGTGCAATGAGAAGGATGATTGTCAGAAGCTATGGAGAGTAGGAACAAGGAAGATAAGTTGACCAAGGTGTATTAAGTCAGATAGGAACAAGAAGTATTAGTGGGACTACAGATACAAATATTATATTATTCATGTCAAAAAATTATAAAAAGGAATTTTGAAAATTTTCACCATATAGTAATGACAAGTATTTGATTAGATAAATGTTTAAACTGATTTAAACATTAGGCACTGTGTGTGTGCATGTCAAAATACAGTAACCACCAACGTGTGCTGTTTTAATATTTTTGTATCAGTTAAAATTATTATTATTTTTTGAATTAAAGGATTAAAGAAACTTAGGACTTCAAAATTTGGTGTAATTTCTCGTTATTTTCTCTCCAAGGAATCTTCAACACTTTATGGATACCTCATTGATTTGTATGGTCAACATTTCCTCCATTCTGTATTTTTCATCTTCCATTCTGGCAATCTTCAACTTGAACAGAAAAATGGAAAGATTAGAAATGGTTTTAAGGTACATTAGACTTCATATTTTGTGCAAAAGATATAAGATTTTAAATATATACTTTCCAATGCTTGATTGAACTTAGAATTATAAGATATTATTTTTTTAATCATGTCCACTCATCAAATGCTTGACTTCATCACAGGGACTTTTTTTTTTTTTTTTTTTTGTGGAGGGAGGGTACTGGGAATTGAACTCAGGGATCTGCAACCCCTGAACCACACCCTTAGCCCTATTTTGTATTTTATTTAGAGACAGGGTTTCACTGAGCTGCTTAGTGCCTTACTTTTGCTGAGGCTGGCTTTGAACTTGCCATCCTCCTGCCTCAGCCTCCTGAGCTCCTGGGATGACAGCATGTGCCATGGAGATGGGCTCATCACAGAGCCTTTAAACCCCTAACGAGAAACTCTCTAACCAGCTGCCTTTTGCACTCCTCATTCTTCCCCATAATAAATATACTTAACTTTCTCTCCACTTCAAAATCTGAACTCTCTCCCCTCCAATTTCCCTCCCTAAGTAAAGATCTGTGTATCCTTTTCTCAAGTTCGTGGATGTTTTTAACCCTGGCTTTTCTCTAGCCAAGCAGCCTCATCCCACAGCACTTGCAATTCATGCTCTAAGACAGCAGAGGCTGGTTATCATATCTCAAGTACCGTGTATCCACAAAAACTCACTACAGACTTCTTAATGAGCAATCCATTACTTCTTGGCTGTGCTTCTCTTAGCTATTTCCACACCATGGTCTGGCGGTTTCCTTCCTTTGTCTTTGATGTCATGCTCTATTCATGGTTTATTCCACATTCCACAATACAGAAATTTACCATGAAAGCCCTTTCAGTGTAATCCCTACTAAAATTCTCTTCATTGAAGTAGCCTTAAAATTACATATCATAATATTGAAAACAAAATAAAATAAGTAACCATGATTTGAGAAACTGTTATGAAATTACATGCTCTGGTTGTTTTGGGTGTGTGCGCGCACACACACACACACACGCACAAACACACACACACACACACACACACACACACACACATGAGTGTTTTCCACAATGAAATGATGATTCCCTTCCAGAAACTTCATCTTCAATGTTTTTAATAATGCTTTTGAAACAGGTTTTTAAGCAGTGAATAGAATTTCTAGCATTTCTAGTCAATATGTATTTGGGTTTAAATTTAGATATTTCTCAGTGTAGCCAGTTTTTTTTTTTTTTGTCATCAGCTGTGAGTATGCTGACAGCATCAAAGAAATGATTCAGTTTTTCAGTTTCTTGTAAATACTTAAAAGGCCATGGATGTCTCTTAATATGGTGGCACATTTCTCTGCTATGGGAAAAAAAAAGAGAGAACTGGATGAAAATAGGAAAATGAATCTTGGCATCCTATGCAGTTAGAACACCCTTGATGCTGGAAGCTCCAAACGTAACTCATTGATCCCACATCTAAGATATCACCAGTGATTCCCAAAGAAGTCTCATTTTCCATTAAGATAATCCTCATCGATAACAGGAAAACAACATCTTTAAAAATGTTTTGAAAATAGATTAGAATTCATGTTGTATACAACAAAAGATAGGATTTTAAGTAGAAGTCTTCCAGTGCTTGATTGAACTTGGGCTGAAATTACCAACTATTCAGTTTTCAAGTTTTAAGGATTTTTGAGTGAAAGAAACTAGTACATTGAGTCTAATTAGTCAATGCAGAAGTTTATTTACTGTACAACTGAAGGAAATAGATGTTACTTGGAAATAAGTTACTTGTTTAGTTGAAGGCCCTGGACTCAATAATTTTGAATGTTGTTGAAAAACAAATTTGCAGCTAGCTACCAAACAAGAAGAAAATGGATATGTGTGAGTATAAAAATCTTTACTTCTATCAGAAACATAACTACACACTTGGATAAGAATAATATTTTGTCTAAAATTAGACTCTAACCACCTGGAAAAACTAACAAATTCTCTTTTAAGAATTGTTTCTTATGAAAAAGAAAAAATAAAGAGCCTATTTTTAATGTTTCCCATTTGAAACAAATAGCATAAGGTCTCTAGTTCATCCTAAATGTAGCCTGAATGGATTGAGAAGAGATTTATTGAAAAATGTCTTATAGCAACCTGATTGTCTTGAATTTGAATCTCATCTACCAGATGACATGAGACTCTCTTGCATTTTCTATATTTTTAGTATAATCAAGATATAAATAAATCAGTTTGCTTTAAAAGTAATATACATATTGATATACCAGTTACCCATTAGAAATTACAACTTCAAGATACATCTAAACAATAATAGCCTTCATGTCAAATTTGAATCTAAAGACAATTCAATTTATATATACACAACACACACACACACACACACACACACACACACACACTAAACTTAATGGTATTTTACCACTGACAAATACCTCAACTCCTTTGTATTTACTTAATTTTTAATGTAAGACAGTTTCCGGGTAATTTATTGAAAATCTTGCTAAGTTGCTGCTGCTGGACTTTAATCATAATCCTCCAGACTCAATATCCCAAGTTTCCAGAATAATATGTGTATACACTGTACCTGGATGAATTAAATTTCATTTGCATTATTTAAATTAAATTCTATATCTCATAAATTGCCCTTAGTAAAATTTTTAAAAAATTATGAGGATAGATTTTACAAAGTGTGAAAGTACAGAAGTCACTCACCAACTTAATATGTGGGTTTATGTAGTAGTTAAAAATGCTAAACAAAAGATTGATAGACTGGATGGCTAAAACAATAAACATTTACATATAATAGTTCTGGAGGCTATAAGCTAGAGATTAGCATACCAGCACTAACAGGTTCTCAGGGAGGGCCTCCTCTTTTCACCAGAGCAAGGAAAGAGAGGGTAGAGGAAGCAGGTTTCTGGTGCATCTTTTTGTAAGCACAGAACCCAGAATAAGACCACCACCATTATCACCCTATTGCCTCCAAAAGCCCAAACTACCAGTATGACCACACTGGATTATGTTCATGTATGGATTTGTGGGGGAACACAAACATTTGGTTAACAGTATAAGTGAGTAAGTATTCTTAGCAGGAGAGTTTTTTATTTCCTTAGATTTTAAAGCAATCATTGATTAGCAATGGCTAAGTCCTGTTGTTCTAAACCTTTTTCTCTGAAATTCTGTCCTCATATTTTCACATAATCATTCCTTACATAAAACCTCTTAGTTTCCCCCAAAAAAATCTGACTCAAGCCTTATTTATTCTAAAAAGCCTTTGAATTTACCACCTAATCTGGATTATGTACTCTTCCCATGTTCTACCATCAGATACCTGTATCAGTGTTGTCAACCATGTATGATGTGGCACTCTAACTGCCTTTTTAAAAAAAAAAAAAAACATTTTTTGTTGTAGATGGACACAATACTTTTATTTTATTTATTTATTTTATGTGGTGCTGAAAATCAAACCGAGAGACTCACATGTATTAGGCAAGCTCTCTACCACTGAGCCACAACCCGAGCCCCCTGTAACTGTCTTTTTATCTGTCTGCATCTTATTTATACCAGACTGTATAGATCGTAAATTGTTGGCCCATCTGTCCAGTGGGCACATACTGAAGACAGCACTCAACATGGCTTGTGCCATACTACAGAAGGTCAGAAAACACCTGAGGGTGGTTAAATTTGAAATATTCTAAAACTTTCTAATCTAACAGATAATTTTATTTTTTGAATTGCATCAATCTACTGGAATCTTATGTCTCCTATGACAGTATGACTTAAGCAGAAAATTCTTGGGAAGGAAGGTCAGTCTACTCTCTAATAAAGAATAGATAATACAGAATGTCTTCATGATGTCCCTTATAGCTCTCTGTCCTAACTTCCTCATCCCTTCCTGTTCACAGCACTCAACATTCATCTGAACCCTTTAGTGTAGAGATGGAGAGTCTAATGTGAATTTTCAAAAGTAAAGGCTGACTTCTCTGATTTAGGTCTGCAGTCCATGGAATTTACAAATGTTCTAAACTATAATAACATTTTCTGATTTTGATTAGAGACCTTTTATAGTCCATAATGGTAAAAACTTAAAATCACATAAAATTTTAATTTAAATCTTTAAACATTCAACTTCATAATAAAATTTAAAAATTAAATATAACTTTCAATTGCTGTAAAATGTTTTTGTATGCTTTGAAAAATGAAGTGCAATAGCATTTTACTATTAAATGTTAATAAGTTTTGGAATGTTCAAAATGAGATGATTGGTTTTTGACAAATGGTAGTTGTGCTACAGAACTCAGACATGTAGCAATTCAGATGTTTTTTTTTGCGGGGGGGGCGTGCTATTATATGTTTTTCCTTAAATTGAGTAAAAAGAAGCACTAAGTCCTGAGTTATCAGGTAGGAAGCAAGAGCATTAATGCACAGGACTGTGTTACTGTAATGGCTATAAACAGAGTAAAACAATTAAAGAAATTCTGTAACAAGGATGAAAGCTCCACATAAGAAATATAAAAAACAGAATGTATAATCCAGGCAACACCGACTCTGGAATTTGGGGCAGATCATACATGAAGAGAGGTCAGAAACTAAGGAACTTGGGGTCTCCAAAACAGAAATGCCTTCAAACTCCACTAACCCCTGCCCTTTCCTCCACCTGCCTTGAGGCACTTTGGAAAAGTGGGTTGGAGAACTAGCCTTCTTGAAGTTTAAAAATAGATACCAAAGGTATCCTTGACAAAACCTGTACAAAAATGCATGTTTGATCTCATTCTGAATCAAAATGAGTTCATATAAAAATTGCTAAAGTAGTATAAAACCTCAAATTAATAAGGTTTAATAAACACATTTTGAGGAGTAAAAAAAATAAAAATAAATGTGGTAACTAAGTTTATGAGATAGAGTAAAAATAATCATTTAAATTTTATGAAATAGCTTTTATAAAACTCATGGTATGAATTCTTTACTGATTTTTTTTTTTATTCAAGCAAATATTGGTTCCAGGAAGGCAGAAAATAGGAAGAGAATGCTGAACAGATATTATTTTCCACCTTGGGAGAGATATTCATGATTTATTCTGCCATTTGTATTGATTTAGAAGTATCTCTAAGATGCACCGAGTTTTACTCCTAAAACTTGTTTTCTTAACACTACAAGTATCATCTCTATTTGAGAAAAGTGTAAATAAATATACACAATGTTTGGTTAAAAGTATGTTTATATATTTATTAAAAATAGTCTTGTATTTAAAAAATTTAGACTTTAGTTCAGAAGTACATATGTAATGTAGGCTATGTTAGGATTTCATAATTCTAATTTCTTAGGAAGAATACCACATTGAATGACAGTGAAGGACAAAAGAAGGTGAAGGAATAGCTGAAAAATGTAAAGAGAATGATTTTAATAGTAAAAATTTAATGAATCTCAAAATATCTTGACAGTTAATAAACTTTCTTAATATTGGTTTGTGATTGACAGAAAAATTACTACAACATTACAAACAAGTTCCTATTATAACACCTCCATTGTTTCCCTGTTTGATTTTGTTGTTTGCATGTTACATAATGCTATGGCACAATTATCACAACTAAAGAACCTATGTTAATATTGTATTACTAAATTCTGTATGTTATTAGAATTCCTTTAGATTTTACCTAATGTTGTTTTCTTGTTTAGGATTCCATTCTAATTTATAACATTACATTTAGTTGTCATATCTCTTTCTTTTCAAATTGTAGTTTTTTAATTTTAAAGTATTGACTATAACAATGCATTGCACATTGGAATGACTAAAATATTGAGACCAAATAATCACATTGCATAGTGAAAAGTGAATTATCAACATGCTAACACCTCGGGAGTCATAAATGATGCATGATTCATATCTTCAAGATTACCCATGGAATTGTTACATATTCAATAATATCTAGAATAAAACTGAAAAATCACATAAGCTTTAAAAAATCTAAAGAAACTTATTTTTGTATTTGGATAAAATAAGTGCCATACACAGATAATTTTTTTTTCAATTTTATGAGAGAATATAATATTCTGTGCTTCATCTTTGTGGAAAACACTAAAATTTTCTCTCCTTTGAAAAGGTATTTCAAATGAACTTTCAAAATGTTGGGATACTATTGTTTAGTGAAACCAAAACATGTGAGATTTCTTTTAATATTTTTCTTCATTGGAAATATAATAAAAAATGGGATGCACAATTCTTAAATTATAAATGGTGCTTACTACAAATTGTAAATGTGTATAATGTAGATTTTGGGGGGTTCTTAACTCTTTTATGACATTTGCATTTTGGATCATAATTAGGACCATTTTGGTTATAATAATAGCAACAATTACCAATTTTTTTTACATGCCAAACTGTTTTAAATTCAACAATTTTTAATTCATTTTTCCTTTATAATAACCCTATGATTTAAATACCATTATTAATTCATTTTTTGGGATGGGAAAACAAGGGAGCAGAGAAGATAGTGAAACTGCATGGGACTTCTCTCAGGAGCTTAATTTAAATTGTTTTATTCTAATTGAGTCACATATAGAAAAGACTATACTACCATGATATTGTAACTGAAGTTCTGAGTCTGGTTCATATCTTATAAGAAAGCAATTAAATACATATTATTTCAGAGAAAGCAATGTTTTAAGTATGTGTGCCCACATGAACTGTATGTCACATAGATCTGGGTAAGTCAGTACATTTTGACAGTTTATAATAGGAGAAAGATTCCTATGTGTTTGCAGAGTATTACTTTGTTGAAAGCAAACTTAACCATTCGAGCGAAACTATTCATAACTGAGAATTCCAAGACATTTCATTATCTCAACATTCCTTCCAAAAGAAAACCATATAAACTACATTTTACCATTCTATAAGTTTGAAATGAACTAATCACATATTTAAGCAGGGATTACAACATGACTCCAAACATTCCCTGTAATTATACCAGGATAGAAAAAGCATCATTGGGTTTTTAGAAAGTTCTTTTGAGTTCTTATTAAATTAACTGTATCTGGTATTCTAGAAATGTTACTTTTCTGACATTATGAAACTTATTGTAATGATCAAAGGATGACTGTACCTTCAAAATGGTTTACTGGAAATATCTAATCCACTTGGGGATATCTGAGGCAAGTTTAATGTGCACTGGTTATCAATTTAACAGAGTCCAGGAGGGCAGAATACCTGTACACATACCAGATTGCATCAAGGAGGTTTATGACTTCAAAGATAGGCAGAAAGTAAAAACAGAAGTCCAGGGTTTACTATGAATCATTCCCCAAGGCTCAGAAATTCTTTAGAGGAAACAAATTTCATCTTCCAGTGTCCCTTTCAGGCTGCTCCTGCTCCCCTCTCCGTTTTAGAATGTTCACTCCTAACCTCTTACTATTATTCTTGAGGAGCACATAGAGCAGTGTCCATTCAATACCACTGCAGAACTGACCTGCCAGACTCTAACTTGCCAATTACCCTCTAAATTGATGTTGACTAAGATTCCTTGTGTTCACAAGGACCATAATCCTGTGGGGAAAACTAGCACATTAGCATCATTAATAGGTAAAGAACATTAGTAACTAAAGAACAGCAATATTGATGTGCCATTTCCGTCCTTTTGAGTCACATGCTAGTCTTGATCCTCCAGGACAACAGGTTAATAAAAACAAAATACAAAGCCAGGTGTGGAGGTGAATGTCTGTAATCCCAGACCCTCTAGAGGCTGAGTCAGGAGGATTGCCAGTTCAAAGCCAGCCTCTGCAAAAGTGAGGCACTAAGCAACTCAGTGAGACCCTGTCTCTAAATAAAACACAAGATAGGGGTAGAGATATGGCTCAGTGGTCGAGTGCTTCTGAGTTCAATTTTTGGTACCATGCCCCCCTCCTCCCAAAAAAAACCCTCACAATACTAGGCAAATATTAATTTTAAAAATTACTGGCCATTCAAACAACTAAAAAGAAACAGATGGCCCTAATTGTAATATATTTTGCCTAGCTCAATATTTCCAAAACATTGTCGACTTGAAATGCAATCATTATAAAAGACAGTTTTACTAGTATATTTTGCATACTTGTTTGCATACTAAGCTTTCAAGATCTACTATTCATTTTAAACTTATGGCCCATATATATTCTGATTGACACATTTGAAGTGCTTCACAACCACATGTAACTAGTGGCTATGTTCTTCAGCAGTATAGGTCCACATCCTTGGTACTCATATAGTCATTCTGAGTATCATCAGCAGCAACAGCATTAGCTAGGAGCTTGTGAGAAGCGTGAAATCTCAGCCAGAAATACATTGAATTAAAAAAAAATAATCCCTGGTTGATTACTATAAACATTAAAGGACAACATTTTTTAAAAAATGTCATGTAAAGAATGCTTAGGGAAATTCATAGGCAGAGTTAGCAAATATAGTTCTAGTAAGGTGGGTAAAGAAAACGTCTATTTGTATTCAAGGAATGGATTTAAAAAAAAAATGATGCCCAAGGAAGTAAGTTAACTAATTTAAGAAAATAGTGGTAAAAAATGGTTACAGGTATCTTCCAAATAAACATCTCTGAAAGTTTTGAGAAGTAGTCTTAATCTCAATTTCATAATAAATTATTCTGTGTGTGTCTGTGGGCATGTATATTGATTTTGTACTATCTATTATTTTCATTAATTTTAGACTAATTTATTTTATAAACATATATCTTCTGTTTGGACAAGTATATTTATAAAACAGATTATGCAAGATAAATAAGCTTACTGTGCTTATTTAACTGTTATCCACATATTAGATTCAGCAAATAATTCATGACTTCAATGACACAGTTCTGAGAACAGCTGGAACTTGAGTAATCAATTATAGATGCATCTCCCCCAGGCACAGAAAAAGGATGGGAATTTATTCCATAGTGTTAAGGATTTTTACTCCCTCAGCTAGAAGGCATGTCACATCTCATCTTTGAAATGGTGACCGAATTCCTAGAGTTACTGCATCTTGCGTGCATGCATAACAAGGCCGTCAAACTTTTATCTGAGTGCTTCTCTTGTGGTTTCTTATCTATCTGAATAAGTCCAGATATCTTTGATTGAGAAGGGAGCTATAAGTTCAGGGGATGAAAATAATTTACTACTCTGTCTTTTTTTCCCAAAAATATTTGTTAAATGAATGATTAAATAAAATAATACTTCACAACATGAGGCTTGAATCAGAAAGTTGTGGGTTCAATTCCTAGCTCTTTCACTCCCTATGTGAAGAATTCAATGTAAATTAAATAGCATCTCTGTGCCTCCTTAAAATAGAAAACAAATAATGTCATTGATTTATCTAAGAATAAAATATTTCATGTACAAATTAATGTTTGGTAGTTTCCAAAACATTAGATTTCAGAATACTAAATTACAGGAAAGACCCTTTACTCTATTACTCTTACAAAGAGCAAGCCCTGAAATCAGAGATTTGTGATATCATTTTGACTTTCGAATTTATTTTTGAATCATGATTCTGTAGTCTTTGAAGCATCAACAGCTGCATTATCATCAGTGTCCATTGCCATCCTCATTATCATCATATCATCATCTTCCCTGACTTTTCATAGGTAATTTGCTAAGAATTTTCTTATATTGCTACTATATTGAAGGAACAACTTATAAAGATTTAGTCATTTCTCCAGATTCACATTGTGTGATGGCCAGAATAGAGCCCTGGACTAGTAACTGCAAAGCCAAGCCAAACTTTCAACAGAAAAGCATTAAATAAGTGATTAAAAAAAAGAGTACCTGTGTCACATGAACACTTTTTTTTTTTTAGGAGAGATAAGACTATTAACCACTTTAGTAAGTAGCAATCTACTCACCTGTGTTAAATGTTATTAATCTTATGGGTTTCATTGTGTCCTACCAAAATTTCATATGAAGTTCTAATTCCCAGGAAACTATAAGATGACTTCATTTGGAGATAAGGTATTTAAAGAGGTAATTAAGGATAAATGAATTTATTAAAATGAGCTCTACATCAATGTGATTGTTGTACTTAGTTCAGTGAGATCACACACATACATAGAGGAGAAACCAGGTGAACATACAGGTAGGAGCTGGTATCTATAAGCTGAGTACATAGACCTCAGAAGAAACCCACCATGTGAAGCCTTGATTTCAGACTTCAGCCTTCAGAATGGTTGGAAAGCCACCCAGGCTGCTGCCCTTTGTTATAGTAGCTGTAGCTAACCAGGACAATCAACAGTTTAAAGGTTCACTTTAAGAAGGTCTTCTCATCACACAAATTCCAAATTGTTATGCCTCAAACAGTTTCTAATCCTAATCAGTTCTTCTTCTTGAAAGACCTCTCTTAAAGTATTTGAACATATTCTAAGAAACCAATAAACACCCCACTTCCAACATTGTAGTAAGACTCACTCGATTAAAAATCTAAGATGAGTCTAGTGGTGATTCCCTTCATTCAACATAGTGGATTGTTCTTACTTTTGCTTCATTAATAGGTTTTCTGGTGATGTTTTGGGGAGTTCTGCAATATGTAGTAGTATTCATAAACATGCACACACCACTTGCTGTTGTCACTCAAATTATTCAATTTTAAAACAGCAGGCTCAACTAATACCTATTGAAGCTCCAACTCAGGGGAACTCTGACAGTGATGGTAAAATAAGTTTCATACTGGGTCTGAATTATGCATTGTTGTCTTCAAGACTCCGAATAATAAATTAATTTTGTCTCCAAGGAAATCGTATTGCATTTAGTTGGTTTGGGGCATTTGATCAAGTTTGACAACTCCTCACCCCTTAGTGATAACCTGTCTTATTCCCATGGTTCCTTGTTAGTTTGTGTTCTGTCACTTAAGAGAACCTATACAAAGATGATAGGCAGTGGGACAAAAAGTCTGCCCTTCAAATAATTTGAGAAGCTACCACTTGGACACACTATAAACCAACTTATATTTTGTCCCTGAGAATTGCTTTGCTCAGTTCTGTCTGTCAGGAATTGTTTTGTCAGGAATTTGATGGGTGATGACTATGCTATTAATTAGAGTTTAAGAGACATAATATTTTTTAAAAAAAAAACTATTGTTATTTATTGGTGTAGCTCTAAAGATGTCTTATTAATATAAATCTAAGTTTATGCTTCCTCTGGGCCAGAGACCTGGCTTGAATTACACTATAATTCTAATTAAATGGATTATATAAAGAATTGTAATTTCAAAGCTGAGGATTTAGAATTACAATCACTTTTGAAGGTCTTTTGTTGTGAACAAATTTGTTCATGTGAGAAGTACCTTAGAAATGAAAGAAAATTAATCTAAATATTTAATGGTCTAAATCTAGTAGAGTACAATTAAAAGGAAGTTTTCAAAAGAAATTCAGATTCTTGGTGTGGAGCAAAATGATCTCTAAAACATCTGGAGTTTCTTTACCTAGAGACACACCAAGTTGAATAGCTATGTAAGCCCCAAACTGCTATCACAAGAGCTAAGGAAATAAAGGGAGAGTCCCTAAGGTCTGCTTTTATCTGGGAGAAGTTACCTTTATTTCTTTCCCTCCTTTTCCTCCTACTTCAAGTAGCCTAACAGGGGAGAGATATCTCCTGCTTGGGGAAGGGAGACAAAAATAAGTCCGGGAATTTGATTTAAAATCCAGTACTACCTGCCATGTTGAAAGGTGCTATTGGACAGAGATCCAGGACCCTTGTCACCAGGCCAAGGTTAGTAGAATAAGATGCTCAAACTTTAAGGTGAGGTGGAGTTGGTTCTATCCTCCTCCCCCAATCACCTGTGGCAAACAGAAGCAACACTGTTACTGATCAGCAGCAAGGTAAGAGAGCTAGTCAGGTTTCTTTGTCTTAGAGCTCTGTGCCAGGCCTGCTGTGGTGAGACTGGGCAGGTTTCTATGACTCTGAGTCTCAGGAGTGACCTAGCTTAACATCAGCCTGGATGAACAAGGGACAAACTCTATCACACATCCCCAAACCTCAGGCAACACTGCTGTGGCCATCGCAGACAGCTCTAGAGCTACCAGGCACAACCTGTGTCCTTATTGGATGGACTTGCATTTTAGCCTACATCACTGCCAGCAGTAACATGGATCTCTATGCATGCTTGAGACTGCACAGGTCCTTGTGGCTAAAAGAGTAAAGTAAAATTCTAGTATGAACCTAGGTGATCAACTGACACACTTTACCAGCACTAGAAAGTGTGCATGTGGGTAGTGGCTGAATGTCGCTGACATTTGGCTGAATGGATCACTGACCCATTTAATGATGTTTTCAGATACTTAAAAAACTAATTTGTTGTTTCTTAAACATAATAAATAATTTTCAAAGTAGGGCAGGCATCTAAAAGTTGATAGTAATACCTGAACTTTCTCTACCGAAAACCGTCATCTTCAAACCTAGATACAATAGAAACAAAAACCAAAGCAAACAAAAAACTAGAAAGATTTATTATTCTTTTAGGAATATGAATTGGATATTCACAAATCTTTATCCATGACTCACATGTCAACAAGAATCTCTAATACAAAATTGTTAGAATGAAACAGAAGCGGAAGACCCTAAGCATGACTTAGTGGAGTTAAAATTTCATGGAAAACAAGTGGGATTTAAAAAAAGAATAATGCACTTACTTCTTGGATGAAATCTTTTGGAGGATATTTACAATGTCCTTTCTTGTGAAAATAGATGGAACCCTAATTTAGTCTACCATCAAAGAAAATATTGTCCACTGGGGATTTCACATAACATCCATTATAAAATCTTAAAGTTGATATGATTCTCCCTTTCTCCACTTTCTGAAAGTAGGTGTTGGCCAGGAAGAGGGGACTTAATCTGTATTCAAATCTAGATAGGATATGGTCCTAGAAAATATCCCATAATATTTCTCATGAACCTAGAACAAACTGAAAGTTATTGACATGAAATATCTAGATGATCCTGCTCTGTTCACCAAGCCTGCAAGAAATTGCCCTCTGGATTAAGAAACCTTTTGTATATAAGGAGAAAAAGCACTTTAAAAACAACTGATCTGAGAGGGGATTCCAAGATGGCAGATCAGAAGGAGGTAGCATCCTGTGTTGCTCTGGACCTGGGTCTCAACTAGTAGAAATACTGCTTTGGTGAGGGGGATTGGTGATTCCTTCATAGCTGATCCCACACAGGAATCACAGCTGCAATGCTGCGCTGGGCCCCAGGCCTCAGCACTCACAGGTGCCTCCCAGGAAGGACACTCAGCCACTACCCACATGCAGGAACTCTGGCCACCACTACCTTGTGGACCCTCATCTGTCAACGTGGAGCTCCCCCAGTTGCCTTCATCTTTGGACTCAGCAGCTCCTGCCATAGTCCCTTACTCTCCATAGCCTGCCTGCACCTGGGTGCATCACAGGCTCTGAAGACAGCTGACAGCCGCAACACTGCATGCCACAGAGCTCATCTCTGAAAACATCACATAATGCCATCACCAGGCTCCCCTCACCCAACCCAACACCCCATTGTTGAAAGCAGCTTCCTCCATTTTGGGTCACCTCCATCCCCATCTTTAGTTGGGGAAAATGCCACTTTGGAACACAGGATAGCCAGGTATGCAGAGTTTTCTAATTTCCCCCAATCCCTGGTAGCCACTAACTCAGCAGAGTGACTGCCCAATTCAAAACAACTTTCTGAGACAGATGCGCAGCCACCAAAATGCAACCCACAAGACCCCAGGAGAGAAAGTTTCTGATTAGGAAGTAGAAAAGGAGAGGGCAAGGGATATATACTTTAGAGACTAATTTAGAGGGCAGGAACTGTGAGGTCTACAGGTAAGATGAGGAGATAAGACCCAGTGCCCACATCACAGGAGTAGATCCCAAAGGAGATCCCTGAGGTGCAGTTTCTCAAGGTAGCAGCAAGTGCTATACTCCACTTCCAGGTGCCCTGCACCCAAGACCAATCCTCACACCCTGGTAACCACAACCATCCTGAGAGCAGAGATAACAACTAAGAACAGACAACCCCACCTAATGGATGAGAAGAAAAGCGGGAAAGATATTGACCTCCAATCAAAACAATCCTTGTTTCTTCCTTCAGATTTTGTTTTTTAATTCTCCTTCTTTATTCTCCTGCCCTCACATCCCTAACATGTAAAACCAAGTACTTTGCATGAAATAGGATATTGAGGACTGAGACAACTGAATAGTATATTACAGTTGTGTAGTATATTCTCTTTTTTTCCCTAATTTTTACTCTCCAATTTTTACTAATTTAGCATTATTTACATTTTTCTTAATATACATGTGTGTTTGTTTTATATACTCTACTGCCTTCCCTCTTACTTATCTACCCAAAATTACTACCTCTCTATTCTCTTGCTACTAACCTTATTCTTTAGATTTCTCTTTCACATTTCCTAAAATATAATAACTCTATATCCTCATTTCATACCTCCTCAGCATATCTTCCTATACCTCACCCACAGCTCTTTGTCTACCATCAAAAACTGTAAACCCTTTTATAAACCTACAGATTAAATTGTAGATAATAATTGAATTCACCATTTCTGTACATTTTGACCAAACTGCAAACATCTTAATAACAACTATTTGTTTTTAGGTAGTATTTTGCTTATATTAGGATCTCTTAACACAGTCCTTCCCTTCAAAGGAGAGGTATTGGAACCCTACAGGGTCACTATAAGCCTATAGAGTAAAAACGATAATGCCTCAGATCCACAGTGCTAGAAGGGGACACATGAGCAACATGAAAAGACAAGGGAAGAAAGTACCCCAAACAAATCAAGATACACATTATTAGAATCCATGACTAGCACAAACAGATAAAAGAACAAAAAAGGAGTTCAGGATGTACATAATTAAAATGTTCTGTAAATTAAAGGATGATATAAGAAAGCAAATACAGGCAGCAAAAGACCATTTCAACAAAAACTACATAAACAAATACAGAAAGCAAAAGATTATGTCAATATGGAGATAGAGGTTTTAATAAATCAAGCAGAAATCCTTGAAATGCAAGAAGAAACAAATCAAAATAAAAATTCAATTGAAAGCTTCAAAAACAGATTAGACCACTTGGAAGACAGGAACTCAGACAATGAAAACAAAATATATAATCTTGAAATGAATGTAGACCACACAATGAAGATAGCAAGCAACCATAAGAAGAATATTCAAGAAATATGGAATAGCATAAAAAGACCAAATTTAAGACTTTTGGGGATAGAAAAAGGCAGATAGTTCCAAACCAAAGTAATGAAAAATCTGTTCAACAAAATAATATCAGAAAAATTTCCAAAAATGAATTAATGAATTGGAAAATCAAATTCAAGAGTCTTACAGGACACTGAATATGCAAAATCACAACAGATCCACACCAGGCACATTATAATGAAAATGCCTAACATATAGAATAAGGAGAGAAAATTAAATGCCACAAGAGAAAGGAATAAGATTACATATATGGGAAAAACCAATAATAACCTTGAATGTTAATGACCTAAACTCACCAATCAAAAGACATAGGTTGGCTGATTGGATCAAAAACAAAACAAAACAAAACAAAACACCCCACGATATGCTGCCTCCAAGAGACTCATTTCATAGGAAATGACATAAACAGACTGAAGGAGGAAAGTTGGAAAAATCATACCACTCACATTGACTATGGAAGCAAGCAGGGATTTCCATGCACATATCAAATAAAGTAGACTTTAAGATAAAGTTAATCAAAAGGGACAAAGAAGGGCATTTCCTACTACTCAAGGGAATCATACACCAATAAGACATAACAATTAAAGTATATTTGCCCCAAACAATGGAGCATTTATGTTCATCAAATCAACTCTTCTCAAGTTCAAGAGTCAAATTGACCACAACACAATAATTCTGAGTGATTTAACACATGTCTTTCACGACTGGATATATCCTCCAAACAAAAGCTAAACAAAGAAACTATAGAACTCAATAATACAATCAATAACCGACTTCACTGACATATATAAAATATTTCATCCTTCAACAATCAAATATACTTTCTTGTAAGCATCAAAAGGATTCTTCTCTAAATTAGAAAATATATTATGCCACAAAGCAACTCTTAGCAAATACAAAAAAAAGTAGAGAAACTACTCTGCATTCTATCAGATCACAATGAAATAAAATTAGAAATCAATGATAAAATAAAAATAAAACGACTCCATCACCTGGAGACTGAATAATATGTTACTGAATGAATAAAGGGTTGCAAAAGACATGAAGGAAGCAATGGAAAAAATCTTAGAAATAAATGAGAACACTGATAACAACATATCAAAATCTCTGTGACACTATGATGACAGTACTAAGAGGGAGGTTTATTGCATGAAGTTAATTCCTTTAAAGAAGAAAAAGTCAACAAATAAATGACCCAACACCAAATATCAAAGCCCTAGAGAAAGAAGAACACATCAACACCAAAATCAGTAGAAGACAGGAAATAATTAAAATCAGAGCTCAAGTCAGTGAAATTGAAACAAAAGAAATAATTTAAAAACTTGAAAAAATAAAAGTTGGCTCTTTAAAATAAATAAATAAATTTGACAAATTCTTACCCATGCTAACAAAGAGAAGGAGAGAGAAAACTCAAATCACTCACATACATGATGAAAAAGGAAAAATCCCAACAGACACTACAGAAATACAGAAGATAATAAGAAATCATTGTAAAAACTTGTACTCAAATAAAATAGAGAATATCAAAGGTGTTGACAAATTTCTAGAGACATAAGAGTTGCCCAAATTGAATAAGAATGATATACATAATTTAAACATATCAATTTCAAGCAAGGAAATAGAAGACACATTAGAAGTCTACTTACCAAGAAAAGCCCAGAACCCGATGAATATGGAGCTGGGTTCTACAAGACTTATGAAGAAGTCTATACTCCACAAATTATTTTGTAAAATATGAAGAGAGGGAGCACATCCAAACTCATTCTATGAGGCGCATATTACCCTGATTCCAAAACCAGGCAAAGACACATCAAAGAAAGAAAACTTCAGACCAATATCTCTAATAAACATAGATGCAAAAATTTTCAATAAAATTCTGGAAAATCGAATACAAATATATATCAAAAAAATTGTCCACCACAATCAAGTGGGATTCATCCCAGGGATGCAAGATTGGTTCAACATATGGAAATCAATAAACATAATTCATCACATCAATTGAATTAAAGATAAGAACCATATGATCATCTCAACAGATGCAGAAAAAGCATTCAATAAAATACAGTACCCATACATGTTCAAAACACTAGAAAAACTAGGGATAACAGGAACATATCTCAACATCATAAAAGCTGTCTATGCTAAGCCCCAGGCCAACATCATTCTAAATGGATAATAATTGAAATCATTCCCTCTAAAAACTGGAACAAGGCAGGGTTGTCTTCTTTTACCACTTCTATTTAACATAGATCTTGAAACACTGGCCAGAGCAATTAGACAGACAAAGGAATTAAAGGGATACAGATAGTAAAATAACAACTTAAATTAGCACTATTTACCGATGATATGATTCTAAACCTAGAAGACCCAGACAATTCCACCAGAAAACTTTTAGAACTAGTAAATGAATTCAGCAAAGTAGCAGGATACAAAACCAACAACCATAAATCAAAGGTATTTCTATGTTTCAGTGGCAAATCCTCTGAGAGAGAAATGTGAAAAATTACCCCATTTACAATAGCCTCAAAAAAAAAAAAAATACTTGTGAATCAACTTAACAAAAAAGGTGAAAAACCTCTACAACAAAAGCTACAGAATGCTAAAGAAAGAAATTGAAGGAGACCTTAGAAGATAGAAAGATCTCCCTTGTTCTTGGATAGGCAGAATTAGTATTGGCAAAAATGATCATAATACCAAAAGCACTATATTCAATGCAATTCCAATAAAAATCCAAATGAAATTGCTCATAGAAATAGAAAAATCAGTCATGAAACTCATCTGGAAAAATAAGAGAACTCAAGTGCTAAAGCAATTCTTAGCAAGAAGAATGAAGCAGGTGACATCACTCTACTGGACCTTAAATTAAACTACAGAGCATAGTAAAAAAAAAAAAAAAAAAAAAAAAAAAAAAAAAAAAAAAAACAGCATGGTATTGGCACCGAAATAGACTGGTAGATCAATAGTACAGAATAGAGGATACAGAGACTAACCCACATAATTTCAGTTATCTAATATTAGACAAAGACACCAAAAATATGCATTGGAGACAAGATAGCCTCTTCAACAAATAATGCTGGGAAAACTGGAAGTCCATATGCAACAAAATTAAATTCAACCCCTATCTCTCACCATGCACAAAACTCAACTTACAGTGAATCAAACACCTAGGAATTAAACCAGAGACACTGTGTCTATTAGATAAAAAAGCAGGCTCAAATCTCCATCAAGTCTGATTAGGCCCCAACTTCCATAATAAGCCTCCTATAGCATAAGAATTAAAATCAAGAATCAATAAATGGGATGAATTTAAACTAAAAAAGTTTTTCTCAGCAAAAGAAACAATCAGTGAGGTTAATAGGTAGCCTACATCTTTGGAGAAAATTTGTATCATTCATACATCAGATAGAGCACTAATCTCTAGGATATATAAAGTACTCAAAAAGCTAAACATCAAAAAAACAAATAGCCCAATCAATAAATGGCCCAAGGAACTGACATGACACTTCTCAGAAGATGATATACAATAAAAAAAAATGAAAAAAATGTTCAATATCTGTAGCATTTAGAGAAATGCAAATCAAAACTACACTAAAATTTCATCTCACTCCAATCAGAATGGCAGCTATTAAGTACACATACAACAATAAATGTTGGTGAAGATGTGGGGAAAAAGGCACACTCATACATTGATGATGGGACTGCAAACTGATGCAGCCAATATGAAAAGCAGTAAGGAGATTCCTTGGAAACCTGGAACCATTTGACCCATGTATCCTACTCCTTGGTCTGTACCCAAAGGACTTAAAAACAGCATTACTACAGGGACACAGCCACATCAATGTTTATAGCAGCAAAATTTACAATAGCTAAACTGTGGAACCAACATAAATGCTCTTCAGTGGATGAATGGATAAAGAAATTGTGGTATATGTAGATATTGGAATATTACTCAGAATAAAAGGAAATAAAATCATGGCATTTGCAGGTAAATGGATAAAGTTGAAGATAATGCTAAGTGAAGTTAGCCAATCCCCCTCCCCCACCCCGCAAAAAAAAAAAAAAAAAACAAAAACAAATGCCAAATGTTTTCTCTGATATAATGAGACTAATTTATAGTGGGGTTTGGAGGGAAGCATGGGAGGAATAGATGAAGTCTAGATAGGGCAAAGGGGCAGGAGGAGACGAGAAGGGCATGGTCATAAAAAAAGATGGTGGAATGAGATGGATACGATGAGACTAAATCCATGTATGAAGGCACAAATTGTGTAAATATACTTTATATACAACTATATATATGAAAACTCATGCTCTATGTGTGTTTAATATGAGTTGTAATACATTCTGCTGTCATGTATATCAATTTAGAATTAAAAAATAAACAACTGTTCTCTATTGAGAACTGAAAAATATATAAATAGCTAAGAAGTAAAACTGCTATTGGTATGATTTTAATTCCTGATTTTCTATTATATTTTGAAAAGGTGACATTGCTCTAATCATTTATGTGCATATTGAATTTTTTAATTAGAATTAGAATTGTCATTTCTAACACAAAATGTGGCCATATTTGTACCACCTCTCCTTCAGTAATGAAGACAAGTATATATAGTGATCCACAGATATGATGGGATTTTAAGTCAGTAACCATCAACATTTGGACTTTGAACTAGGGAACATCACCCTTTCATTTTTGATACTACATCTGATACAATAATAATATGTATGTATGATTTAAGTAAATAGAAAATTTAAATTAAATGATTACTTAACAATGTTGCTCTTGATTCCCATATAATTTCTTAGTCATAGTTAGATCATAGCAATTTTATGTTTTTATTTACTGTTATCTTTGTGTATAAATCAATCTAAACTTGAAGAATTGGAGGGTTTCAGCCAAAGTAGAATGATTCTGTGCCACTTTGAAACATAATCTCTCATAAAAATGCAATAATCCCTTTTAAAAATAAAAATTAACAGAATTATCAAGTCCTCTTGAAATTCTTTACCCAAGAAAGTTTCTTATGGCTTTTACATGCCTGAGGTCCACATTGTCTGGTATTATAATGATTTGTTTCCCAATTAGGTTGTCTGTTTTTCCTCTACTTACTTGAATTCTATGTCACTTCAGGAAGAGATAGGAATCTATTGCAAAGGGGTTTTGTCATACATCCTGTCAAACATCAAAAATAAACGCTCTTTTCCTTCATAGGATTCCTACCAATATTTACAAGGAGTCTTTTCTTATGAAAAATACTTCAGAAAAAAAATGAAAAGTACAATGCCTAGTATATTTGACCACTGGTATGCTTAAGTTATAGAATATACATCCCTGGGTTGATGCGTTCCTGCCACAAGACAAAAACAGGCAATCTCTTACACTTTTACTCTCACTCTCCTGGAAAATATGCAAGCAAATATTCTCAGGGGTACTTCAGAAGTAGATTGTTTTTAGAAAAGAGTTTCTTCCAAAATGTTGGATCGACGTGACAAATGGACAGGAGAGATGTCTTCCACTCATGACATTTTATCAAGACCTGCATGACTGAAGCCACAGTTAGCATGCTTCAATTGGCCCTGTGTGTATTTATTATTTTATTACATTTGATCTTTATACTCCTCAATGTTTTGATATTCTGCATTATTGTAAAAAGAACACTCAATATTTCTTCACATCCATGTCTATATTGGATCTGTAGTTAAGATTGCTTTCTATAACCTTAATTACTTCATGATATGAGCCTAATAACCAATGCAATTTGTTGAAAACATACAAATAATCCAACTACTATTTTCGCACCTATTTTGGTCTGTGTGCCAACAGGCTTTTTTAAACAAAGGCTGCTTAGGAATAAAAGTATTTGGTTTCATCAATAATGGACTCAGACACTGATTGATATTTTGTCTGCCAAATAGAATAAAAAGTCCTTAATCAATTTTTGGTCTCACTTAGTAAAGGAAATTTCTAATTTTACTGAAATAATAGCTAAAAACTACATGTAGAAGCTGAAGTTCATAGTTAAACTTTCAAACAGATAAACCCCAAAATGAAAATATAACAGAGATGACACGTTTTAACGTCCTTTAAATTTATAAAGCTTGTCAGGGATGTGAATCTTCTGATTCCCTGTCACACACCACTTTCCCTTTATATAATGATGTTTTCACTTAATTTTTATCTGTGACTACACCTTGGTGGTACCAGTACATCACTTAACAACTCTACAATATTATTTTGACCAATGACTTTGTTATAAAATACTCTTGGCTGTATCTGAAAACTAGCAAGGAATTTCTTACCTTAGTAAATTGATGACTATATCTATCTTAGTCCCTTGTAAAACTATATATTTTGGTCTATTATTTGTGTTACTTGGAAAAGTTACAGATGTATAATTTGATTAAATAAAGAGAAAATTGAAAAATAAATTTGGAATACAAGCCCTTAGTCACTTGTGGAAAATTCTGCATAAGGTTCTTCAATCCATGCTTGCGCCACTTATTATAATTTATAGTTAAATTAAACTGAACTAAATGATGATAAAAATCATTCCATTCCTTACCTGACATATTTAATTAATTTTGAAAAAAGTTGTTCCAATTAAGCATGTCTGGACATAATACGCGGCTTTAAATATAGTGTGTGCACCATTTTATGGGAAGAATGTTATATGTATGTTTCACAGAACTCTTTGAGATATTTATATAGACATTGAGATATATAAATGAAACATCAAATTTTATTAATTCACCTTACTTCATGCATTAGCTCTTCAGATAACAAATGATATGTTTTCTCCAGAGTCATTCTAGATCCTGGTTTAGAAACAGTATAAACTCTTTAAAAAAATAATCTTATAGTGTTAAAATGAGTGACTTTCTTGGTTTGAAGTTTTTCACAGTGTTCTCATCAAATGAGCCAATAAAAGATCATCTAACTAGAAGAGGGGAAACTGAGATATGCATCATGGTTCATAGCATTGCCACCATCAGAAAAATCATGTGCAGCATAACTCTTCAAGTGCAAAGTGCAGAACTGGAATGGAAAATTTTCCAGCTTCAGTGATAAATAACCACTAGGAGGAGCAGGGAATTGAGAGTAACTGCACCCACAGTTCTTGTACCATGAAACACTTGTCATGAAAGATAAGATTGTATCCCAAGTTATAGGTTTACTCTATGCTTCAGAGAATTCCTGGAGGTAAAATATTAGGCGATAGTCTGTTTCCAGGAGCAAACTGTTCACTTACCAAACAAACACTACACAGATTCCCTTCAAGATGTTCACCTCACTATGGCCACCAACCCTAAAAAGAAATTTCCAAATCTGAGCCAATTATCCTCTTATTAGAAATGTAGTAAACCACTTAATTTGAATCTAGACTTCAAAACTTTGTATTTTTTTTTCCTTTTGAGTTTTGCCCTTTTGAATTGCTGCTAAAATTCTGTTAAGATGGTATTGTATTCTCTGTTATGACAATGAATTCTAACAAATGTAAACTGTTGCATTAACAAGTTGCCTGGTGATACATGGGGGAGTTCAACTGTCACAACATTTATTAATGGAAAGAGCAAACAACCTTGGAATAAAAGACTTTGCCTGGATTCACACATCACTTGAAGGCTACTGAGACAATTTCAAGTGGCTGTAACATTTTCTTGCAATATTTTGTGGATGAAATTAATCATTCTTTTCCGTTCTTCATCAGAAGGTCTTAAGAAGAAAATAAAATATAATGGCAAAATTTCAAGCTTTTTTGAAAGCATTGCATGTCTATGCAAACGTGTGGCTTTGCTTAGAAGTATCCCAATGTATGCATAAAATTTACCACCTCAGTTAAGAGTGTTTTGAGAGTGATGTTGGGAGTATAATTAGAGGTCCTATGTCATCTGTCTGGAAAAGAAAATTCCCCAGGCAAATACACATGCATTATTACTTAATTATCTGTGTAAATTTAGGAATTGCTTTTATTCAAATATAGCTTTTAACACCATCAGTAACAATAAAAAATTATTTTTTTTCTTTGTAATGATCCTTAGGAAAAACATATCCCACTTAAGCTTGGGACTATAAAATGAATCCTTATAAAAAGGAAGGAGATTGGGGCTGGGGATGTGGCTCAAGTGGTAGCGTGCTCGCCTGGCATGCGTGTGGCCCGGGTTCGACCCTCATCACCACATACAAAGAAAGATGTAGTGTCTGCCGAAAACTAAAAAATAAATATTAAAAATTTCTCTCTCTCTCTCTCTCTCAAAAAAAAAAAAAAAGGAAGGAGATTGGATATAAGTTTTGACTATTTCTGCTATCTCTGTTTTAGAATTAATTTATCATTTATTCTTTGTGCTTGGGACAAGAGAACCAAATACACATATGAATGAAATGTAACTAAAATTTTCAGGAGCTATGTGTGATCTGCATTTCAACTAAACATATAAACAGAGAAGTTAAAAAATAGGTTAAGGAGAGTGAAGTACTCAATAGTATTAAAAAATGAGCCTTAAGAGAAGAGAACATGTGTTGTAAATGATTTACATACTCGATAGCAGGCCCCTGACAAATAGAGTTTTCATTTCATTTTGTTTTCGTTATTTCACTGTGCATAATTTAAAATTGAGTTCACTTTGTCACACACCAGGATACTTAATCTCTTTAAAATGACATTGCTGAACTGTATCATATTTCAGGTGGAAATTGAAACCAGGCAACTGCAAAGTAACACACATCAGGAAGATGTTAATCAGAAAATGATCTTTCAAATGCTGAAATTTAAAGTTAATGCAAAGAAAACAAGAACTAAAACACCTTATTAAACTCTTATCATTTTTATATCTCTATATTTTAACATACAATGAAATAAATTGTTATACAAAGTTTGGTTAAATTTAATTGTTACCTTTAAATTTAACTTTGGATGAAAAATAGAAGAGTCATGTGTCTGATATTTTATGATGTTATTTTTAATTTAGTAATGCTTTTTCCAAATCTGTAAATTAGCAGTTAAGCAAACTGAAGAAAAGGAAATATTTTGTTTTAATAATTGTAATACTTTAAAAATGGCAAGTCACACTAGAATAAAAATATTTTAGAGGACAAAGGACAATTAATAAAATCATTTCATAATTATGGAAACTATTTGAAATAAGCACATTATAAATTTTTATGGCATCATTAGCACTTAAGGAAAAAAAAATCACTAATGGAGATTTCGTAGAATCTTTTTAAAAGATACAAAATTTCTTAATTCTGTTTGAGAGTGAGAGAGAGAGAGAGAGATGGAAAAAAAAACAGAATGGAAGCAATATTGTTTCTAGACAATATTTTCTAGACAATATATTGTTTCTAGACAAAATAAGAGTAATAAATAAATTCTTATTGTATTTAATAATAATTACTGTTTTATAGTTGAACTACTGAAAATTATACATTTATTCTAGATTTAAATATATTATGAAATTAAAGTTCCCAAATTGCAGTTTGAATACATCTTACTGTTTAACTCTGTGGTTCTGCATCAAGTGGGGTTCAATACAGATTTTACTTTTTATTTGATTTTTTCGTATGTATGTATCAGATTATTGAGAACAATTATTACTACCATACTTGTTTTTTTCTTTCAACAAGCCATCTGCCAATTCTTCCTTCTTTTAAAACTAAACTTCTTTTAAATTTCAAAATCTAGATGAAATAATTATTTGGTAAGATAAATGTATAACTAGGTTGTATATTTGAACAATGAACAATGTTATTTAGAATGCTGACCGTATCTAAGAGTGAGAAGATTACTGAAACTTCTACCTGCGAGTCTGACATTTAGTGAAGAAGGAGATCAAATTTCCTATATTTTAATGACTGTCATGATTGTTCCAGGAAAAGTATATATTCCATTGTTATATTTCTCTAATAATGAGGTTTTTATTATCTGCAAGTTGAAAAAACTATTGATTCCTTTTTTTTTAATTTTCTTTTGCAGTGCTTATGGATTATACCCAAGATCTTGTACATGACAGATAGGTGTTCTGCCTCTGAACCATGCCCCCAGCCCTATTTTCAGCCCTATTTTCATTTTTTTAACACATGACCAAAAATAAGTAAAAATGCAATTCTTTTTTAAAACTTTAGAAAATGTGTTATTGCAAAAATGTCCTGAAGAATTTAAGCGTTGAAAACACATTGGAAAACAATTCACCTTTCCTAATTTTATAGTGTTATAAAATTCATTCCTCAAACAAATTATTAATAAAATATGTTTTTTAAATTTCACTATTTGACCTTTAATTCATATTTTATAATTAACATTCCAAAAGAACTCAGATAAAGAACAAAAAAGATAATTTTCTTCTGTGAGTTATTTTAGAAGCACAAGTAACTTAAATTTAAATTTTTAATACTAGATAAAATAAAATCAATTATACCTTAAAATAAGCAGTGAGATTAGAATGTAAAAGCCCACCTTCTCCCCTAAACTGAAATGCATCAGAAATGTAGCTTCCAAAAAAGAAACTGTTTCTAGGAGAATAAGCAAGAAAGGGTGTTTATATGGATTTGTGCAGGGGGGCTATTTTGTGGAACAATTAAAAAAAATGGAAGAACAGAAACTCCAGCAAAGGGACAGGTGTATTGACATGTACTTTTTGACCAGAGGACACATCCACAAAAAAGAACTGTTGCTTTATTGCTTAGGAAGGGACGGATTGTTATCCCCAGGAACTGAGGCTTAACTCATGGCCCAGCAAAACTTCACATGGGGGCAGAGAAAATTGCTTTGAAATTGTGGAAGATAGTTCAAGAAAGTGCAGTCTTTTATATTTGCTTATGTAAGAATTCATGAATGTCTGAATCAACTTGATAATTACCTTTCTTTGTATAGTACAAAAACTCATACCTCATTCAGCCAAGAATAATTTTGCTCTTTAATTGTGACATTCAGCTTGAACTAAGAAGTTTTATATAATAAATACTACTTGTTAAATCCAATAGATTGTGATTGCTACGTTTATTTTTTTACAGAAGCTATTAATTGTTCTGAAGTATCTCAATGACAAACTAAATAGTAATTCAACTTAATATTTCTGTTAGAAGACAATTGTTGATACTTATTCAGAAAAGTGGTACAGAGGTAAAATAGTTACAATATTTTCTCTCCATATATGTGATAAGTGATTTTTATTTTGACCCAGTCTTCTTAAAATCCACTGAGTAACAATATTTCATTATATGCTTTTAAAGAATTTAATAAGCATGCTTTGCATGCTAATTCATCTCTCACTATTAGCAAGAGCTCAATTGTGTTGAAGTTCTGGGTAGATATTAAACAGCTGTGGCTTCCTGAACAATGCTATATATTGGCATTATTATTTCTATACAAAGCATTCATTTAGTCCCTTTGAATTATACTTTAAGATTTCTCTCTTTAAACATTGCTTTTTTTTTCTATTTAGTGTTTCCTGCATGAGAATGAAAATATGCTTTCTCTGTGCTGAAGGGGATTTAATTTGTGTTACAGAAAAATAGATCTCACCCATTAAAAAAAGTGGCTATAAACTTATATATTTTATTATATAATCAATTAAACACATTTTTAGTAATTAATTTGTGCTCTCCACTGTCCTGCAGAAAGAGAAGTTTAAGATAGTTCCTGATGTCATGGAGGTCAAGTGCTAAGATTTATGCAAAAGTCAAATAGCTCTAATATATTGTGATAATTTTGATTACTTTTGTCAAAACTGAACAGTCAGTGTTCCTGGAAGAGTGGACACAAAGATATAACATCTATCTGCCTTGGAGACTCACGTCTTTACTTGTTTTAGGTACAATATTGCAGAGGCTCAAAAAGCATACCAGAATATGTCCTTCTATCATATACTACTTTGACTTGAGTGTTATTTTGAGCTGAAGGCAGTTGGTAAGAAACAGATATAAGAGGACTCTCTGTATATTCCTAACTTGTTCAAAGGCAACATACTTTACCAATGTATTCCTCCTGACATCCTGATTGCAATCTTGCAATTGAGCCTGAGCCAGAGGATCCACCTAAGCTAGCACCATAAAAGGAAGACTAAATGTTTGTATGTGTTCTTAAGTAGCTGAATATTTAATAGTCTGTTATGCCCCAATAGCTAACTAATACAGATTTTTATGTAAGACCAGTATTGGTTGAGATGCCGAGTGAGTGATAGAATTTAACAATAATGTAAATGAGTAGTGAAGAATAAAGCTCCATTTAGACAATGTGTACTTAGCGAGGCAAGGGGAGGAGACACAGAAGCATTCTTGTAGGGAGCTGCAGGTGGTTTATGCTGTAGCAGCAGGTGCTCCAGGCAAGTTTCAAGTGCAGAGGAAGGAAGCTGCAGAAACCCAGAAGAGGTTATATATCATTCCAGAGCACTTGGACTTTTAATCATTTTTGTTACTTAAGATTGTAGATGCAGCAGTAAAGAGAGAAGCTTAGGTATGATTTAAACAAATCATTTTTATAAAGAGGAAGAATTTAGGAGAGACAAGATTAGTAATAGTTTAGAAACAGCTAATATTTATGGTGCCCTAATGTGATAGGAACTTCTCTACCTCATTTAGCATCTCCAAGCCTCCTTCTTAAATTTTATTTGTGATCATTATTTTATAAGAGGAACTGAAGACTAAGAGAATTTAAGTTAAGTGATGAAAGCTACAGAGATAGTAAGCACCTGAGGGGAGACTGGAACACAATCTGCCTTGCCTCAGAACCTGTGCTGCCCTTGTGTGGAGGTACCAGGTGCTGTTGTGGTGTTGGAGTTGATCTGATAGAAAAGCACCTATCAGAACCACATCCTTCAACCTCCCACTTGCTGACTTCACATCTACACATTTGTCTCCATCTCTTTTGACAATATGAGTGATGTTTCATTTCTTGCCGTTACTTCTTTTCTCAATTCTATCTTCTCTCACTCTCTGAATATTCTTTCCAGCAAACAACTATATCTATCCACTTTTCCTTTCTTCTTGTCTTTTAAAAAATATTTTTAGTTATAGATAAATACAATACATTTATTTATTTTATTTTTTTAACGTGGTGCTGGGTTCTAACCCAGTGCCTCACACATGCTAGGCAAGTGTTCTATTATTGAGCCACCTCCCTAGCCCTTATCTCTCCATATTATAATTGAAAGTTCAATTTGAAGGTTATAGAAATTATATGTTTCTTGCACCCATGCTTATTCCTCCTCCTGGACTTACTTTAAGATTTAAGCTAAAAGAGACAAGAATATAAATTTAAGGAAGGCATGCCCTGGATTTCTAGTTGTCCTGTTCCTTTAATGTGTATATCTGTTCTAAGTAATAGCAGGTAAGTAAAACAGGAGAAATATTTACATTTAGATATCAGACATAGGTTAAAGTCAGCTTGCCCAACTTTGTTTTGCTATAAACCACCTACGTCTGACTCTTGACTAAAAAAAAAAAAAAAAAAAAAAAAAAGGTGTTTGCATGTTATTTATTTAAGTTAGTTCACTCTGGATGAGGAGCAAAAACATAAATACAGTACACTGTTTAGTTTTGTTGTTTATAAATAATTTTCATAGCAATAGTTTGGCAATAAGATTCAAATATGAAATCTACTGCCAACAAACAATGTGGCCATGAGAAAATTCAATGTTTTTTTTTTTTTTTAATCTCATTTTTCTTTCTTTACCTTAATATTCACTTTGAAGAATGACAGAGTACATGGTAAGGAGTTGGACTCATAAACCAAACCCTTGAAACTCAAAATTCCACAAAAAGTGTCAATGTGCAATTAAATAGGAATAAAGCCATTACACAAATAATATATCATGCTTAGCTTCCTCATTTTAATGATCAAATATAACAAATGCATATTGCAAACTTTCCTGGCTCTGCACAGGAAATATACCTCCCCAAGAACAAGGCTATTGCAGCTACTCATTTAGAAAATGACTATTTGTCCTAGGAGCTCTCTCAAAAGGCAATGTTCTGCTACAGCTTTGATATATCAAGCTATTTTTCACTGTTTCTATCCAGAAGAGCATCAAGTGTCACTCTGGAGTTTATGTCTCTCTTTAAACTTGGCCATGTTCATTTAACCCTCCAAGGCCTCAGTATATTTTAATTGGAAAATTAATATGACAAGAGCACTCTACACAAAGGTATTGATAACATAATATATTAAATGTTTGGCATCATGCCTAACATAACACAAGAAATCAAGTAGCTTTCATTTAATCTCGGTACATACAAGTGTCACTCTCTTTCAAATGAGATATCCCCTCTGTTCCTACCATGTCTGTTATCTGTGTTGAGAACTTCCTACAACGATGAACGAACAGAATCCACCAACTGCTGAAAGTGCATGCCTGTGGGTGGGAGGGGAATAGAGAAGTGTGTTGTGAATGCATAATGATAAAGTACATCTTCCTAGAAATATAGAAAAAAAATTAAATGTGCTCTGCTCTAAAAGAGAAGACAATGATACATTTTCATAGTTTGGGTTTAATTCTAACTCTTCATGCCTTAATACTGTTGACATTAAAAAAAAATCTTTTTAAAACATTTTACAATTAAGAACAGAAAAATGTCAAGCATATGGCTAGAATTGTGTGACCCATACTGAAGCTTTCAAACATTGCTGTTCCCCAGTGTTGACTCCCTTTCCTTAACTCATGCTTACTATGACAAGAAAAGGAAAGAAAGTTCTAAAACAGCTCAGTTTTCCAAATAGGATCAGGTCAGCAAGCTAAGCAGCTACTCGGCAATAACCCAGGGGTCCCAGTCTACCTTATTCACTCAATTTTGCCAGGCATAGTGGCACATGCCTGTAATTCCCGCTGCTTGGGAGACTGAAGAAAGAGGATCTCAAGTTCAATGGCAGCCTCAGCAACTTAGAGAAACCATAAGCAACTCAGAGACCATTTTTCAAAAAGAAAAAAAAAAGTGGGGGAGGTGATAAAAAGGGCTAAGAATCTGTTTCAATGGTTAATTGCCCCTGGGTTCAGTCCCTGGTACCAAAAAAAAAAAAAAAAAAAAAAAAGCCTTGCTCTCCTATGTGGGCTATACATATTCTTCAAACTCCTCCCCTGAACTTAGCTCTTACTTAGAACTAGCTAGACCATAGAACCCTTAGCCACTCACTCCAGGATTATTACATGCAAGTATACAATATGCAGCAAAGATTTTACTAGTTTCTGTTTCAGTTGGTTGAAATTCACCTTGGTTCTGCACTTTCCTCAGTTATAAGAGAGCAATAATGTAATGACATTTCAGCCTCCTCTTCTTTGCTTCTCATAAAAACTTTGTGACTGGCACGGGTTTTATTGGAATAAATTTATGTATTTTATATCTGTCAATACACCTTACAGAATAGAAATTTCCACATGCTATTAATGTGTTTTATTTTTTAATTCCATTATATTTTATATTAAATTAATAGCTTGTATTCTTTACGCTAAATACACATATCAGACAAAATCGAATATTATTTCTTTCTAAAATCATTTTCCAATGTATGTGACATACTTAGTATTGGAACAATATTTTCTCCCAAATTAAGGAAATTAATTTTCCACTTAAGTAAAATTGATCATAAGTAAAATGATAATGTTTCTTTTCACTGGTTTTAATTAGGAACTTTCCTTTTCCCTATAAAACCAGTTTATGTTTTCAGAATGACATCAACTTACTATGTTATATCATTATAAAGGTGAGCCCTATAAATACTATTCCTATGCTTAATAAGAGGAATAGAATGAATAATGTCATAGCTGTTATCTTGGTTTGTAATTTGTTTCAACTGCTTCCTAAATTTTTTTTTTAATTTTCTATTTTTGATGAGATCCATATTAGTTTTTGATGTCATCATGCATTCTGGAAATGCACACTGGTTAGAAACACATGAATTAATTATAATTTTACTTGTTTTGAGACCAGCATGGAACACAATTCCCAGATTTATTAATATCATGATATAAAAACAAATAGTAAATTCTTTGGATCAAATAAAATATTTTAATACATTCACTTTAATTTTTTTATTAATGTGCTTCATTTGTTGATATGGTCCTAAATTTTCCTACATATTTCAAAAGGAAAAATGATGATGATTATAATAATTAAATAATTATAATTATTATTTTATATTGTCTTTTATATATTAACAATACTGCATTTTTTACAAACATATTTATTGCATTTGTTTTTGTGTTTAAGTGATTCTCAGGATAATTTTAATTATCTATTTTGGTATCATAATTAATCAATAGAATGCAGAAACAAGTAGATTTTATCTTAAATATTTGTATGCTTTCAGCATTTTCTTTTAATTTTAAAGGATATACTAAGTTTTTCTATATGATACTAAATTGGCTGCCTATTGTATTATTGTCAAACCACTTATTAGAAGAACTGTGAGAATGATCAGACATTCACTCATTTATTTACCCAACTTTGTTTTGGAATTATATAATGTCAGGCTGCATGCCAAAAACTAAAAATATAATTGTCTAAGTCTAGGTAAGAAAAAATTAAATAAGAATATCCCTCAAATAAATGACTTGACAATAATTTTATTGAGTACTATGAAGAAAGAAAATAGGAATGATAGTAATAGAAACACATGAAGATTTGGTGAGGAAGGCAATATTTAAGATATGATTTAAAGGATGAAAATTAGACAATAAATTATGAGAGTGGAGTTGCAGGCAGAGAAAAGCCAGGCCATATTTTGGCTTTTCACATATTATGCTGGGAAATAACAAAATATAGCAGAAGATATTTGAGTTATCATGGAGGTGGTTTGAGATTCACACACACACACACACACACACACACACACACACTCTGGGGATTGGACCCAGGAGTGCCAGGAGTGGTTTACCACGGAGCCACATCCCTAGCCATTTTTATTATAATCATTATTATTTTTTATATTGAGACAGATTCTTGCTAAGTCAATGAAGCTGGCCTGAAATTTACAATCCTTCTTCAGCCTCCTAAACTGTTTGAATTACAAGCCTGTGTCACCATTCCAGATGGATAGTTGGAATTTTGTTGCTAGTGCCTGGAAAAGCTAGTGAAGGTTTTGAGCAAAGAGATATAATCTTACTTATATTTTCTTTTCTTTTTTTTTAAGTCGACACAGCCTTTTGTGTGAGAAATTAGGGGATACAAATTTACAAACATCAATACTTTTTCCCTGACTTAAACATAGCTGTTGACACAGGAATAAAGGGAAATGAAAGAATGACCTTGAAGCATATTTTGGAAATAAAACCAATAGAATTTGCTCAAAATGAAGTTTATGGAATGAGCCAAAATGAGGAATCAAAGTTGACCACATATTGATTCATGTAAGGAATTGCAAAACTGGTGATACCAATTACCGAGGCAAGGAGGACTGCAGTAAAATGAAACGTAAAGGGTCAATGAGTCTGTCTTTGCAAAATGTAATTGGTCTATAATCAACAGTATTCATCATCGGTTCACCTCCAGGGAATTTTATTATTCATTTATATAATCTTCTAAGTCATAACAAAATTTGTCCTTTTAGCTTTTGATAGACTGGAAAAAAAGGGAGGGACCTACTATCTACAGTTTTGTGCTCTTTTACATGCTTGATAGAATTGTAAATTGTTCTCATTACTAGGCACACAAATAAGAGTGAGGTACATTTGTCTTGATTTTGTGTTGAAGTCAGCAGTTTAGGAAGAGGCCACTGAGAATTTCTCAGGAACATTTTTAATTAAATATATTTTAACTGACATGCTATTTTCATTGTGTCAGTAATAAAAGTGTCCTAAAAAAATCTACAACATGATAACTTCAGTGCCAAGTTCTACAAAAAATTTTGAAGGACCTATGCCAATTTTTCTTTAATCACTCCAGACAATAAAAGACTAGGGTATTCTCTCAATCTCATTTTACAAGGCCAGCATTACCTTCATACCCAAACTTGACAAGGTTATAACAAACAAAAAAAATGGTACAGGTCAATATCTTTCATAAATGCAAATGTAAAAATTCTTAGCCAAATACTAACCAGTTGAATTCTATAACATTAGAAAGCTTATTCACTGTGACCATTTGAGATTTATTCAGGATGCAAGGATGTTTCAACAAGTGAAAATCAATAAGCATGATATACAACATATATAGAATGAGGGTTATAATGTATAAGATCATTTCAGTGGATATCTAAAGGGTATTTGACAAAATTCAAAATCCATTCATGATTACAATTCTTAAGAAATCAAGTATAGAAGGAACATCAATCAATATAAAGGTAATATATAATAAGTCGATTAACATCATGTTGAATGGGCAAAAGCTGAAAATTTTCTAAGGCCTGAAATAAGACATGGATGTGGAATTTTACTGTTTTTATTATCATCTTACTAAGATCTAGGCAGTGCTATTAGGCAAAATAAATAAAGAAAGAGCACACGAACTGAGAAAAAGAAAGTCACATTATTACTAATCTTATACATAGATAACCATAAAGACTCCACCAAAAACCTTCTACAACTAGTCAATGGATTCAGAAAATTTGCAATATACATACTATGCATACAAAAGTCAGTATATTTACTATATGCCAATGATGAATTACCTGAAATAGGAATAAAGAAAAGATTCCCTTTTACATCAGGGGCTAGAGTTTTAAACTAATCTACAGTCATCTCTAGAATGGAACAGGAAAAAAGTCCTTGGTGTGATATGCCTTCTGGTCCTCTTCTGCTCTTGCTGTTTCAAATTGAGGAGACTAGCTTTCCTTTTTCACCATTTCTCCTAATCACATATGGACAGACACTGGAAATATACCTACTGTCTGTTTTGTTATAATTTTACTCTGGGCATTTTATTGTATTTTGATATAAATTCTAAAATTGAATAATTTGTATCACACAAACTTTTCATAGTATACTGCCATCACTGCTATCTAGTTTCAATTTTGATGAAGATATATTCCCATTTTTGCTTATTAAAAAAAAAGTATATAGAGCCTGTCATGTGTGAGGAACTGGGTTCGATTCTCAGCACCGCATATAAATATAAATAAATAAAATGAAGATCTATCAACGTCTACTATATATATATATCCAGAATACTTAAAAGAAATAGAGAATTCAAAGCTAATTCTTGTCCTGTCATTTTCCTTTAATTCCCTAAAGGATTTATTTAATTTTTTTGTGTATGTAGACCTCAGTTGCTAACTGCAGGCTTATGCATAGGAAAAAAATTAAAATTACAAAGACTAACTAGATGTTGTGGCTCAGACCTGAAATTTCAGCTTTTCTGAATGCTGGGGCAAAACAATCTCAAATTGGAATCCTCAGCAACTTAATGAGACCCACTCTCAAAATTTAAAAAATAAATAAATAAGAAGAAGAAAGTCCTGCAGGTGTTGTTAAGTGGTAGTGGTACTGGATTCAATCTCCAGTACCACAAAAAATAAAAATGCTATTGAATACTTTAACCATTATCCTAGAATTTCATTTAAAATTTCTTGATATGTAAAATGATTACTAGATTTAATTATGAGTAGCAGTTTTGAAGTTAGAGGAGGTAGTAGAAAGTTTTCATTTAGAACAAATATAAAATGTCATATACAAAATATTGTCATCAGCAGGGTGTTATGCAGCTTAGAGCACTAATTTTAGAATTTGATAAAATAAGTCATGAATGAATTATCCTTATTAAAATAAATTTTATAAATAGATTTAGTTTTCTGATTTCATATAGAGGTTAAAAATTGAAATATAAACATTAAAAAAATTTGGAAAATATTTCAAAACTGGATGTTTAATCTTTGCTCCCAGAAAGAAACTTTACATGGTCAAACAAAACAATTTTCACATTTCAGAAATTTAGCACAACATGACATATGAATGATTTATATGACTGACAAATTGGCTTTGTATATAACAAATAATCAAATAATTTTATTTTTAGTGACGTGGAATAAAAACTTATGTTTTGAAGCTTTATGCTTTCTAATTAAGAATTAACATCACTAGAATGATCTGATTCAGAGGAAGGAAACCAAGATCTATGGAGTCTCAAACTTTGTGCTACATGATTGCTATTTTATTTTAATTCTTATACTAACTCATTGTTTTTCTATTCAATGTAGTATAAAAATGACTTAGAGATTGATTAACTTATACCACTTAACTATGACAGGGATCTTTTTGCTTTATATCAAATTGACATTAATAGACTTTAAAATGCAAAACTAGAAGATAATGTTTCACATGCATGTATCTTATAAAGAACATTTGCATGCATACATTTTAAAAAGTAGTTGATCATGATATAATTTTTTAATTTATTTTTTGTTTATTTATTTTTGCATTATAATTCTTAATACACCATTATACCATAATTTATCATATCTCTGATTATATATAAGGTATGTTGACAACAAATTCACATTTTCATATATGTATTTTTGCATAATGATGAGGGTCTCCTTTGACCATCCATGCTATTCCCCTTCTCCCTCCCTTTCCCTCTCACCTCTATTCCCTATCTAGAGGTAATCTTCCTCCCTTACTCTCCCTCCCAACCTCATTTTGAATCACCCCCACTTATATTAGAGAAGACATTCTGCATTTGTTTTTTTTCACTTAGCATAATCTTTTCTAATGCCATCCATTTCCCTGAAAATGCCAATATTACTTAGCAATAAAAAATTCTTTTTTATTGCTGAGTAATATTCCATTGTGTATAAATGACACTTTTTTTTCTTTTTATCCATTCATCAACTGAAGGACATCTAGGTTGGCTCCATAGTTTAGCTTTTGTGAATTGTGCTGCTATAAACATTGATGTGGCTGTGTCCCTGTAATATGCTCCATCACATGGGGCTAGGCCCCAACTTCCTTAATAAGATGCCTATAGCACAAGAATTAAAACCAAGAGTCAACAAATGGGATGGATTCAAACTAAAAAGTTTTTTTCTCAGCAAAAGAAATAATATATGAGATGAATAGGGAGCCTACATCCTGGGAACAAATTTTTACCCCTCACACATCAGATAGAGCTATAATCTCTAGGGTATCTGAAGAGCTCAATAAGAAGAACACCAAAATATCAAATAATCCAATCAATAAATGGGCTAAAAATCTGAACAGACACTTTGCAGAATCAACAATATATATGAAAAAATGCTCATCATCTCTAGCAATCAGAGAAATGCAAACTAAAACTACTCTAAGATACCATCTCACTCCAGTAAGAGTGGCAGCTATTATGAAGACAAACAACAATAAGTGCTGGAGAGGATTCGGGGGAAAAGGTACACTCATACACTGCTGATGGGACTACAAATTAGTGCAGCCAATTTGGAAAGCAATATGGAGATTCCTTGGAAAACTGGGAATGGAACCACCATTTGACCCAGCTATTCCTCTTGTTGGACTCTACCCTAAGTACTTAAAAACAGCATGATGTAAGTTTTTACATTTGTAGTTACTAGTGGCAAAATGGAATATTGAAGGTAAAGCATAAAATGATAAATTCTATCATAGTTATAAAATTAATTAATCCATGTTTTCACAATTAATTTTCTTATTAAACTAGAAATGATGTTTTATAAAGGATTTCATCAACTTAATTTTTTGATTTTTATGGTAACATTTACTATGATTTCAAACTATGGTGATGTTTACTTTTTCTAAAGATTACCTGATCAATACATTATTCAACACAATCACAAGATAATCTAATTGGTTAGTTCAAATGACTTTAATGAAATGATGCTGAGCTAGAGTTCTTAACTATTTTTTTTGCATATGAATCAGAGAAATGCCAGGAAAACAAAGAATGGAAATAGTGAAAATTTGGTGTAGTTAATTTTTACTACAGTCAAGTAAGATCTCAACCCCTCAGATAGTGAATTAATGCAACTGCAATTATATTGGAGGAGCAAAGAGAGAGGTGTTCTCTGCTCCAATGTTATCTAGAAGAAACAAGTATAAATAGTATAATCCTGTTGTCACTTGTCAAACTTATAAACATAAGACCTTCAAAAGGCACAGCTACTCAGGTCTCGTTTTCTTGTGGTGGAGAGCAGAACAGATTTCAAAATACGGTAACAGAGAAAGAGCAAACTGACCAATGACCAGAGAGTCTATTTTTGCTGGATGGTGAAATACCATGTCATCTCTTTTTAATCACAATCCTAAACACTTTAAAGTAAGTCAAAGTTATATTTTAATTACCTTTTGAAGGATAAATCAGTATTTTCAGTACATGTTTCATGAAAAGTTATTCAGAAATTTCCATATTGTCTCCTTTCAACTGTTTTAATTGGTCTCACGTCTACAAATGAATATAAATTTGTTGCAATTACGTAAGTGTATTTAAGATTCCATAAGAAAATAAGGCAAATTTTGTTTTCAAGAAAATAATAAGAAACAATTTAAGTGATGGGAAAATCATAATATTATTTAAGGCTAATTTAAAAATTAACCGGTATTTATTCTCTAGCATATTTTAAAATATATGTAATTTTCCAAAAGAATTTATAGGCTGAAGTTGATGAAATGATTGAAACTATGGTTCAGATCAGCCACTAGTTTTTGTAAATAAAGCTTTATTGGAACAAAATCATAACAATTTAAGCTTTGTCTGTGGCCCATCTGACTTACTATGGGAAAAGAAAATAGGTGTTAGAGAGGCTGTATAGCACACCAACCTAAAGTATATGCTGACAGAAAAATATTGCAGAATCACAAGTTTGTGAGGGTTTTTTTATTATTTAGCTGAGACTTACATTGTAAGAAAAACCTCATTTACATCTTATATCACATGAGAATAAAAAGAAACAGAAACAATTAAATGTCTCCTTTATGCCCAGAAAAAAACCAGATGTTTACTTATTCTTGAAAGGAAGGTTTCAACTTCATACAAAGAAAAACTGTTTTATACCAGACATGTGTAAACTACCTAAATTAGGTTATCAAGTAATCATTCTGAATAAGTTGTCACGTATTTCTCACAAACTCTTATTTTTCATGAAGTGGGTTTATTGCACCTTTCTTTTAAGCTAAAAGGAGTATATATTGTCACTAAGATTACATTTGTTTCCACAGCTATTGGACTTTAATAATGTGTTATAAAATTGTCTTTAAATGAAAATTATAGGCAGAATTCTCCATCCATATGTAATTAATGTGTATTGCATAAATATAAGTTTTACAAAGTTAATTATTCTTAATATTATAATAATTTGTACACTATATTTTTACCTCTGTGAATAGAACTATAGTTTTAAAGTCTGTTCTAGGAGCATGAATATAGTTAAAATTGATTCATTAATAGGAACATATATTAAAACATTCCATCTTGGGCTTAGGTATAATAATGTAGCATTTCCAGGCAGTTTTAGTTGAAAATCTGCCTTAGAATGCAAAATTATTAGGAAGAATTGTTTTGAATATAATAAAATAGACAAATTATATATTGGGAAATCAACTTGTTGTGATTGCAATAAAACCTCTTGCTGTGACCAATTTTTAATTTTATTCCACAAACATTTTGGAATATCTATTATGCAGAAATCACTGGCTGTACATGATTAAGGAGTCACTTTAATTACCATTTGTTCAAGAAGACAAAATAAAAGAAAGGAAATGCAGAGTGCAGAAACACAAGGAATACCTTGGGATGACAAATAGGTGGCACACATCCAACTCACTAGGAATACAAGGTATTTGAATTGCTCACAAATTATATTTAGCAGAGTTGATAACTCAATGCAAAGTACATTTTATTTAACATAGTGAAGAGCTGAAAATAGTCCCTATGCCTACATTAAATGACTAGGAACTTGCTTAATTTTACATGTGTTTATCATTCATCACAAAATTAAAAATGGAACTCAGATTTAGTGAAGTGTTTTCTAACCTAGGTGTTGTCACTTTCCCTGTTACTTTCTCTAACAAGAAAGTGTAAAGAAGAAATGTTGAGCATAGGTAGGTCATTTAGTTAAGAATCTCTGAAATTGACTCTTTTCTCAGACTGTATTTCAGGACAGGGCTTACATTATTGCTAAGAGCCACAGCCAATTAATATGATGCATGGCATTTTTGATTGAAAGGTGATGCCAGCTAGCCATTGAGATGATATGATTATGTTAAAAATTACATTCATATGGATACCGGACTCCTGCTGTTTACCTCGGCCTGCTGCGGGACTCCTGGAGAGTTCCCATTGGTTGGGAAAGTGCAGTAGGAGGGAATTCCGGGGGAGGAACTTGCGCTGGGGTTCCGGGAGGAGACCGGCGGAACGCCGCGTGGGTGGATTGGGAATCTTCCCGGGCACGTACGTGGTATTGGCGGTTATTTCAAAAATAAAGTTTGTTCCTGTTTGAGTGGCTCGTGATCTTGTGCCCAGCCAGACTGCGGCACATTATCTCTTCCAGTAGAAGTTCTCTTCTACAACAGTGGCCCCCAAGTCCCCTGTTTTCTGCGTTAAAATCACCTCCACTGTCACATAAGTGTATAGGGATGTAACAGATGTCCTTGGTACAGACTTTGGTGCTTTTTGCTGCCTTGAGTCACCACTGTTATGCCAGCGTAGTGCTGTGTTGTCAATAGAGTTGGTTCTGTTAATGGAGATGATCTTATATAAGCAGATATGTATTTTTCTCATGGGGACAGCTGGGAGCTTTAATTTTATCAATTCTAGCATTTTTACTTCTTGTCAAACTTTCACTATTTCATAGGGGTTCTATTGTTAAGGACTGAGTCTGTGTGTCCTTTCAAAATTCATATGTGGAAATCTTAACCACTAATGTGATGGTTTGGGAAGTTGGACCTTGAGAAAAAGATGAGGTCAAGAGGGCAGAGCCTTCACAACGGTTACTGTCCTTATAGAGACCTCTGAGAGCTCTTCATCATCTTTATGCTAAGGGAGGAAAGAAAGAGGAGATGGTACTCCGTCAAATGAAAAAAGACCTCACCAGACGCTTACAGTGATGGCCCCTGATCTGTCATTACCAGTCTCAGAATTGTGGAAAATAAATGCCTGCTGTTATAAGCCACCCCGTCTCTGGTTCATTATCATAGAAGCCTGTGAATGATAAACCTCTCTTTCACTGTTTGGCTGAAGTTCCATTTACGACCAAAATGAGAAACAATTCAACTGCCACAATGAAATTATAAAATATTCAAATGAAATTCTTGGAAAAAGCTTGACAAAGTTGACTTTTTTTTTTCTACTTTGATGGGATGTCTTTCTTTATGTTTATGTAGAAAACAGCAAACATCTGTTGTGTCTTTTCCTTATAATGACATGTCACATGATGCATCTGGTGACACTCAAAATGTCTTCCAGACCACTGCCTCTAATGTCTTCCAATATTTGTGCACATAACATAAATAACACAAATTTATATACATAATACAAATAGTATCCACATTTGTCCATGACTTCCTGAAATCCTTTTTTCTCCAGTGCATAATGTCCACCTGTCAACAAAAATTTACAAACATAATAATCGGTAAAAAACTAAGTTTGAAGAGATTTTAAAAATTTTAGAAAAGAAATCAACTGCAATTATTAGATCAAGAAATCAAACAAATAAAATCTTAAACTATAAAATTAATAGACTAAGGGCTTCAGTAGAAAGATGATGTGCAAAAGCAAAGGAATTATGTAAGCAGAGATGGAAATTCTAACAGAATAAAAAAGTAATAACAGGGAGTAAAGACACTGGGACAGATACCAAGAATACCTTTTATGGGTATATTAATTGACTGGAAATGGTTGAGAAAAAAACATTCTCTGGTATTGAAGACTTGAAAAAAATGTGCAAAACTAAATATTTAACAGAAAAAAAAACAATTTAGAAAGAAGAAGCAATTATTCCAGCAATGTGGCAAAAATTAAATAATAAAAATGTTCAATAACCACAATGGGATACCAGAAGTTGAAGAAATTAAAAAAAAAATGGACAGAAGAATTATTTGAAGCAATAATGAAGGACAATTTCTCCAAATTAAGGCCAGTGGATACAAAACCACAACTCTGGGAAGCTCAGAGAACTTCAAGCAGGAAAAACAACAGTTAGAACATGTACCTAGAAATATAAATTAAAACTATAGAAATCAAAATATAAAGACAAAAATTCTAAAAGAAAATGGAGGAAAAATATACTTCATCTGTAGAGAAACAAAAATAAGAGTTACACACAATTTTTCCAAGAATTTATTTGAAGTGTTGAGGAAAAAAAAAAAAAAAAACAAGAAGATCCACCAATGAAGAATCAGCTAACCTGCTAAATTGTTCTTCAAAACTAAAGAAAAAATAAACACTTTCTTAGACAAACAAAAATTAGAGCAATTTTATGCTCACAAATCTGCCTTACAAGAAATGTTTAAAAAAGTTCTTTATAGAGAATGAAAATATAGTTCAGAAGCTCAAATCTGCATAAACTAAATAGCATCTGATAACAAAAAAGTGAAAGTTAAAGATAAAGCAAACTTTTTTCTTATTTCTTGTAATCGATGACAAGTGTTTAAAATATAAATAACAATGTATTCAATTATTTATGACTACAAACATGTGTATATATAATTACTCTTAAGTATACCTATGTATAAGTGAAATAGATGAAAGCAATGATAATACAAGGAATAGAAGGTAGAAATTAGGATTTTTTTAATAAGATAAATATAATTACTGTGAAATCATGTAACATTAGTTTTAAAGTGATTGTTAACTGGTATATAAAAATATAGAAATTATGAATACAAATGGTATACCATGCATGTGTGCATTGTGTTATATTGAAAAACTGTAAAACATATCTAGCTCCTCAAAGATTTATCATTTATTTATGGTGAAAGCTTTCAAATATTTTTTTCTATAATTTTGAAATCTATAGTGTATTATTATTACCTACCATCACCCTCCTATGCACAGTACAGCAAAAATTCTTATTCTTTTTTATCTTAGTACCTATTCATCCATCTGTTTACTTCCCTCTCTGCCCCCCTATACTGTGATCTTCTGTAATACCATTCTATTCTTGGTTTCTGTAAGCTAAAAATTTTTTAGATTATACATGTGAGTGAGATATTGTGGAACTTGTGTTTCTGGGCCTGAGTTATTTCACTTAATACATGATTTCAGTTCCATCTGTGTTGTTGCAAATTACACAATTTCATTTTTTTATGGCTGGAGTAGTATTGTGTACCTATAGGCATTTTCTTTATCTACACAGTAATTGAGGACACATAGGTGGTTTTTTCATTTAAAAAAAAATTATGCCTAGTATAAAATAAACATAAACATAAGAGTGTAGATGTTTCAAAAACATTCTGATTTAATTTTTCTTTGGATAGATACACAACACACACACACACAGTAACGGGATTTATGGACAATATGAAAATCTTATTTTTAATTTTTTAATTGTTTTAATCTTTTGAGGAAGCACTATGCTGTTTTCCATAATGTGTAGTTTAATTTACATTTCTCACCAACATTGAGCAAGGTATCTCTTATCTAAATATCTTCAGGAGCATTTAACATCTTTGGTCGTTTTGATCATAGTCATTTTTACTGAAGTGAGGTGATATCTTGTAGTTTTAATTTGCATTTTACTGATGATTAATGGTGTTAACATTTTTTTCAAACACCTGTTACACATTCATATGCTTCTTTTGAGAAACACCTATTTAGGTCCCTGGTCTATTTTTTTTTTTTTTTTACCATACGGGGGATTGAACTCAGGGGGCACTCATCCCTTGAGCCACATCCCCAGCCCTATTTTTTTTTATTTTATTTAGAGACAGGGTCTCACTGAACTGCTTTGGGCCTGGCTAAGTTGCTGAGTCTGACTTTGAACTCCTGATCCCCCTGTCTCAGCCTCTTGAGCTGCTGGGAGTACAGGGCTTGCTGTGTCCTGCAAGTCCTTTGTCCATTATTTGTGTTTTTGCTATTGAGTTATGGAATGCCTCACATATTTATTTGTCAACTCCCTGGCAGATATATACTTTACAATAATTCCTCTGATTTTGTCAATTGCCTTCTTACTTTATTAATTGCTTTATTTTTGGTGCAGAAACTTTCTAATTTGATGTAATCTCTTTTTTTCTATTATTGTTTTTTGTTTTCTATGCAATCTTAACCCCACAAAATCTTGTCCATTCCAATGAAGTAAAGTGTTTCTGGCATATTTTCTTCCATTAGTTTTATAGTTTCAGATCTTTCTGGTATGCATTTAATCAGTTTTAATCATATTTGTGACCTGCAAGACAAAAGGTCTAGTTTCACTTTTACATGTGATGTCCGATTTTCCCAGCACTAGTTATTGAAAATACTGTCCCTTTTCCAATCTGTGCCCTTAGACACTTTGTAAAACTTCACAGTCTGTTATGATTTAGACATTAGGTATCCCTCAAAAGCTCCTTTTTGAGATAATGAGAGAAAATTGAAGGTAAAATGATTAGATTATGAGAACCTTAACCTAATTAGTGTGTTAATCCCCTGCTAGAGATTAACTGAGTGGTAACTAGGCAGGTAGGGTATGATTGGAGGAGGTCAGTCATTGGGGATGTGCTTTGGGCGTATGTGTCAGTGATCTGAGTTTAGTCTCTCTCATTGCTTCTTGACGTGATGTACTGAGTCTCTTTCTCCTACCACACCCTTCCACCATGATGTTCTTATCTCACCTCAAATCTCTAGAAATGAAGTTGTCCTTCTGTGGACTAAGAGCTCTGAAATAATGAACCCTCAAATAAACTTTTGTTCCTCTAATTGTTCTTGTCAGATCTTTTGCTCACAGCAGCAAAAAAGATGACTAAAACATCGTGTGTGAATTTGTGTTTTATTTCTGGGTTCTCCTTTGTGTTTCATTAGTCCATGTATCGTTTTTACATTGTGTTTTAATTACTATAGTTTTGTAGTGTACTTTAAAGTTAGGTAGTGTAATTCCTCTTGCTTTGTTATGTTATTCATTGTTAATGTATATTCCAACTTCTAGGGCAACTAATTAAAAAATTTAAAAAGAGAAACATAATTACTATACAAAAAAAGACAAAAATTAAAACATATAAATATGTAAAAAAAACAAAATGCAGAAAAAGTGTGGATGGCAGAAATAGTTACAAAGAGCAAGGGTAACAAAAAATACTATCATATATGGTAGATAGTAATCCAACTATATCACTGATAACTTTTAATGTTAACTTTCTGAATATGCCAACTAAAGAGAGATTTTCATAGTCAATTAAGTACTAAGATGCTGGGAGCCATCAGCCAAGTAGGTATGACAAATTCCTTGCCAGCTTACTCCCATGCTGTCTAGTGGAAGGACTTCTGAAAGGTGACCTTGCTCAAGGACCAGGGCAGGATCCGTGTTTAGGATGTTCCCCCTTTAGAATAGGGCAGTTTAGCATAATAGGAGAGTAGGGTGTTTCCCCTTTAGAATAGGGCGGTTTAGTATAATAGGAGATTAGGGTGTTCCTCTTTTGGAATAGGGTGTATCCTGCTGCTGAGTTCCTCTTGAGTGCTTAGGGTCAGACAGTATATTTTGGGAGACAGAAGCCCATGCGGAGTGGATTTGGGGCAGAGTAGTGGATTTGGGAGGAGAGGATTTGGGCAGAGAACGTGGATTCCCCCAGAGCGTGTTTGAAGACGGCCGGTGTGAGTTCGGGAATAAAGAATTGCTGTTTGAATCTACAAGCTGTGTGGAGACTCATGATTTGTGCCCAGCCAGAGACTGCGGCACTAAGACTTAACTATTTTTTTTCTTTAACTATATAGACTAACACATAGATTAAATTACATATAGAGTAACACTTAGATTAAATGTAAAAGGTTCGAGAAAGTGATATCATTCTAATACCAATCAAAAGAAATTTGAAGGAACTATATTAATTTCAGATTCAGCAGACTGCCAAGAAGAAAAATGTATCAGGTATAAGGGATGTTATAAAACAATAAAGGAGTCAATATCTAACAGAAATAAAAATCCTTACTTTGTATGAACAAAAAAGAATATAAAAAGTCATGGTTAAAAAGAGAACTATAAGGAGAAATAAAATAGTATTATAGTTGAGTAGTTAAGTATACCTGTTTCACAAATAAAAATATAAATTTGTGGAAAATAAAAAATGATATGGCCAAAACCAACTGAATATAACTTATCCAGTACAGACTATTTCATCCAATAACATGAGATTACTCATTTTACTCAAATTCATATGGTCCATTTGTGAAGATAGATGATATTCCTTATTATCAAACACCTTTACATATTTAAAGGAATGGAGATAATGATTTATTTTCTCAAATTGTAATGAAATTAGACTAAAAATCAGTTAGATAACAGCTGGAAAATCCAAAAGTATTGGGTATTAAACAGCATTCTTTCTAATAACACATTGTCAGAAGATGAACTCTCAAGATATTATTTTTTAATTTTGAAATTAATAAGAATGAAAATATAATTTATCAAAATTTATTTGATATAGTTGAAAGAATGTAGAGAGTACAATTTATACCTTTGAATGTATATGTTAAAAAGACGAAAGATTTAAAATCAGTCACCAAATCTTCCATGACAGAAACTAGAAAAAAATGAACTAAGTTAAATCTAAAGAAAGCAGGAAGAAAAGAAATAATGTAAATTAAAGCAGAAATCAACAGAATTGAGACCAGGAAATTAATGGAGACAATTAATGGAGACAATTGAAAAATAGATGAAGAAATGAACAGATACTTCATCAAAGAATAAATACATATGGAAAGTAAGCATATGAAAAGATATTCAACATCATATGTCATTAGAGAATTTCAAATTCAAGCAACAGTGAAATGCTACTATGTGCACCTGTTAGAATGGTCAAAATAGAACACCAAATGCTGGTGAGGACATGGAGAAACAGGAACACTCATTTATTATTGGTGGGAATTAAAATGTTACAGCCTCTTTGAAAGTCAGTTTGGCAGTTTTTACAAAACTAAACATACTCTTACTATACTATTCGGCAATTTAACTTTTGGGTATTTACCTAAAGGAATTGAAATCTTATAAAGAAACTGAACACTTAAGTTCACACAAAAAGTTGCACAAAATTATTAATAGCAAATTTATTCCTAATTGATACAATTTGGAAGTCATTGATGCCTTTTGGTAGATAAATAGATAAGTATAGATAACAAACTGTGGTACATCCAAATAATGGAATACTATTCACTGCTAAAACGAAATGAGCTACCAAGCCCTGAAAATACATGGAAAACACTAAATACATATTACTGAGTATAATAAGTCAATTTGGGAAGGCTGTGTGCTTCTAACTCTATGATATTCTAGTAAAGGAAAAACTATGGATATGTTAAAAAGATTAGTGGTTGCTAAAGTTTAGGAAGGAGGGAGAGATGAACAACAATAGAGAGCTTTCAAGACAGTGAAACTATCGAGTATGATAATGCAATAGTGGACAGATATCATTACATATTTATCAAAACCCAGAAAGTACAACATAAAGAGTGATCTCTGTTATATATAAATTATGCTGATTGAATGATAATGTGTCAATGAAGTTCATTGATTGCAACAAAAATACCACTCTTGTGCAAAATTTCAATAGTGGGGGGATGTTGTACGTGTATGGGGACAGGTAAAAAATTTTTCTATGAGTCTAAGATGGTCAAGAGTTAAAGTTTATTAACTTAGAACAGCTAAGTGGGATATTTTTAAATTTAATCATTTTTTGTCTTTTCACATTTCTCTATGAAAAATGGAATTCATGGGATTAAGCTGCTTCCTTAGAAACATGGTTGATTTATACAAGACTTCACATTTTATTTCCTCTCTTTATTCCAATCTCCAATGTTCAACCTCCTTATATAGCTCTGTATACGTTAATAACCATGTTTCCATGAAAAATGTTCAATATTTAGTGTAAGTGTGTGTGTGTATAAGTTCACATAACAATTGCTTAGCTGCACACTCTCTTCTTTCTTATATACAAGTTATTTTCATTTGACAAAAAAAGGACTGTAATAGAAAAGTTAATCAATTCCTTAGGTTTTTCATTAGCAAACAATAGCTTATAGATTGAGAGATTTTTTATGGTGCTGTCTTGGATTATAATATAATTAAATTATCTTCCATTTTCTTCATTTGCCAATTAAACCAAGATTTCAATAGTGGGCTTGCATTACAATTAGACTTTTTTATTTTACTATTCTGTTTTACAATTGGATACCATATGTGAAAGAGCATATTCAATTTTGAAAAACCTGTTTGCTTACAATTCAAGCCAAATGCAATTCTCACTAATTGCTTCAAAGCACCATAAGAAGGCTTTAAAATGTTGGTCCCAATATATGTTTAATGTGAAAAGTTAATATGAAATTTTAACATAAATAGTATCTGTATTTTAATGCAGGAATAATTATCTCTTGATATTTGCAAGAACCAAATGTAATTAACCCTAACATACAGTCTCAGGTTTGAAGAAAAGAATCATAAGAAAAGTTAGTATTAGAAACAGTAAATCAAAGCTAATGAAGCAACATTAGCACTTTTATGTTGTAGGTTCTAATTAGAAAGTCTGTTAATGAAATTGGGGTATTTACTTAATTGCTGTGAACAATTATTTTCAAATTAAACTAGGCAATTAAATAGCATGATTAAACTTAGAGTGGTGGATTTAGGTAGCAGTATGTTAACTCTTTTGCATGTTGTATTATGTATAGTAGTTAAAACACTGAGTATCTACTGATTAACAAATATAAATGACATGTAGCAAGCACTTTATGGATTTGGTGATTTATGCAGAGAAGTTACTATCACTTTAAATACTTGCCTTGCACAGTAGCTTGTAACTACTGGAACCCAAAGCAAAAACCTGCCCCACTTAACTGAAATAGAGTTTGTTCTTTCCCATAAATGTCATACTTCCTGAAATATACTTGCACATTTATAAGCACATTGGCTCCTTTTTCATTTAGCACACTAACTCCTGCTCAGTCTTCAATGCCATCACAAGCAAAAGTAGTTATCTTAAAAAAAGGGTTTCATATTGACTCAATATTATTAATGATTCAATTCTGAGTTAGTTATAACTTTTGCAAAAGTCACAATTGCCACTTCTATTTTCCAGGTAAAACTGGGGCTCAACAATGTTTTTAAAAACCCTTTTCAATGTCACATCATTTCTAAATGGAAGGATGGGAATTTGAACCTAAGTACACTTCGGGAAACAATGCATCCTCTGTAGAATATGGCTTCTCTTATAAAATCTCCACTAATACATTGAAATGTGGGCAATTTTAATAATGCTTATTCTCTGTGATTTTCTGTTTCTCAAGTATCAGTCACACACTTGAAATTCACATGGTTTTCAAATCATTATTTTTCTGTTCTTGTTTATTTCTTCCATGTCTATCTTTTTTTTTTTTAAATTTTCTTACCCATTCTATCATTTAAACTGTGAAAATCCCTTCTTAAGTTAATGTTTTTCTTGGATTTCTACAACTTAGGCTTTATTAAATGAAACTAAATAGGCAAGTGTACAATTTTTTTTTCCTACCTGGTGAGTACTTATGTTTTAGATGTGAAGTGTCCCCTAAAATGCTCACCTGTGAGACAATGCAATAAAGTTCAGAGAAGGAATGATTGGGTTACAAGAGCCTTAACTCAATCAGTGCATTAGATACTTAATGGGATAAATTGAATGGTAACCAAAAGCTGATGGGGTGTGGCTACAGGAGGTGGGACAATAGGGTCCTGGCTTTTAGGTATATATTTTGTATATGACTGGTGGAATCTCTCTCTGCTTTCTGATCTTCATGTGAGCTACTTCCCTCCACCACACTCTTCAGCCATAATGTTCTGCCTCACCTTGAGCACTCTGACCCCAGAAATGGTGCTGGCCTTGTACAGACTAAGACCTCTGAAATTGTGAGCCATCAAATAAAATTTTCCTGATCTACAGTTGTTCTGGTCAGGTCCTTTAGTCACAGTAATAAAAAAGATGATTAAAACAGCACTCAGACAATCACACCAAACTATCAGTACTTATTGCTATCCCTTGGTTTCAGTGCTCCTCTGCATCTAATTTTGCTAGGGAGTTCCCCTTATCTCTTGCTTAGTCTGCTGCCTTCCTTTCAAACCTTTCATTTTCACATGTTCTGCCATCCTTTTAGAAACCTAAATTCTTAACACACAGATTTTCTTGTTGCTTTTGAACAGGACATGCTAGTGTTTCTGAAGCATCCTATGGCTTATGCTATTTCACAGGTAAGTGTGGCCTTCCATTCTCTTTAGTCTCACAGACTTCTAATAGTTTCTATCTTAGTCTATTCAGGCTTCTATAACAATATAACAATATATATTGTTATAGAATATAACTTATCAACAATATAAATTCATTTCTCACAGTTTGGGTGGCTGGGAAGTCAAGAACAAGGCACTAGATGATTCAGTACCTGATTAGATCCTGTTCCTCATAGATGATGTCTTTTCTGTATCCTTAAATGGCTGAAATGGAGAGGCTATTCAAGCGTCATTCATAAAAGCCTTAGTCCCAGGCATGAAGTTGAAGCCTTATGATGTGATTTCTTTAAACAGGGGCACTACTCAGAGTACTGTTATACTAGGTATTAACTTCCACGCTATGAATTTGAGAGGAACATCAATATTCAGACTATGGCTATATCTTCCAGTACTTAATATTTTTTGTTTGAAATTTGATAGCCAGAATAGGGTGTGCATATGTGTGATACAGAAGATTTTTAAAGATTTCAATAAGTTCTGTTCAAGTTTATCTAGTTATATATTATATACCTTATTTCAAAGAAAGATCTATAAAACAACTACAAGACTTGTACTTTATTTATTCATTGACATTTTTCATCTTTTACTTATTGAAAAATAAATATTAAAAACCTGTTGTCAAATTTCTGAATGTTGAAGCAACAGAAATGAAAACATGGTTCTGGATATCTTTGTTTCTCTTGGGAATTTTGACTACTTCTAAATTAAATTAAAATAAAGTTGAGCATCATGCCATCAATTTACTTTCTGAAAGAAGGTAATAAAATTTTATAATTTTATTTTGCTTAAAGTCATATGTTGAATGTTCCTTTAGAGTGTATCAAATTGACGAGGATTAGACACTTTTATGGTATTGATATACTTTAAAAGAAATGTGCAGAATTTTGAGAATTGGAAAAATTTATAGGAAAGAAACAATGATCATTGTAGCTATCATCTAGAGTATTCTGTTTGTATATACTCACCAGTTAGCCACTTTCATTGGTATAGATCAGTGGTCAGGACCACAGTTGTGAAACAGCAGAATGTTCTGGCCTCTTTCTTGTTTTTGTAAACAGTGCCTTTGGAACACAGCCTTACTCATTTGCATATGTATTATTTAGGGTTATTTTTGACTATAGTGACCAAGATGAATAGTTTCTGTAGAAATGGATGGCTGCAAATATCCATTATTTTCTATGTGGCCCTTTGCTTCTATATACTGGAAGAGTAAAAGATCATAAGTTTTGATTAATGACAAAATTTTTTGTTTTATTTTGGTAAGATGTCAAAGTTATTCATTTATTTTTATTTTTATTTTTGGGGTGTAATGGGGATTGAACTCAGGAGCATTTGGCCACTTAGCCACAAACCCAACCCTATTTTGTATCTTTTATTTAAAGCCAGGGTTTCCCTGAATTGCCTAGCACCTCACTTTTTCTGAGGCAGGCTTGAATTCCCTATCCTCTCATCTCAGCCTCCAGAGCTGCTGGGAATACAGAAGTGGGCCATCATACCCAGCTCATTCATTTATTTTTAAAGATTGACTTATGTGTCAAATTTCTATAATTTTATAAGGAAATAATGGGGAGCAACCATTCTTTTTTTAATTTCCAAATCTTTTTATCTTTCCTAACTTATCTTTTTTTCTAACTGTGAGTTTATTTCACTGAATTATTTTCAACATATGTCCTACTGGGATATTTATCAAAAATTTTAACTCTCAGCTCTAAATGTACCCAATATTTCCCCCTAAAATGGATCTAGGCTCTTTAAATATTGGAATTTTGTTGGCTGGCATGTTTTTAAACTTTATCAATAGAGGGAACCAGAGGAACTGGGAAGGAAAAATGGGCATTAGGTTTCAGGGTGCTTCTCAGCAGATTCCCACAGTACGTGTTTTATCTGAAATTCTGTTCTTTCAGTAAATGGCTGTTTCAGAACCTGGTTCATACAGTGCAGATCAGCCAACAGCTTAGCTTGACCAAACTTTAAGCAGTTTTCCTAAGATAGGTCACTTGTTTATGGGTGGCTGGCCTCCAAACTAAAGAACCAATTTCCATCAGGTTACTGGGACAACACCTACTTGTCTGTCCTTCAGTGAGCCAAGGCCATGCCCTTTCCACTGAGCTCAGGATATTAATCTGGGGGATTATGCATAAAAATTTCTTCCAAGGATGCTTAGCCTAGGTGTGATGTTACAATGATCACCCCTCTCATCTCTTATTTAGGGTTCTTTTATCTTCCTAACAAATCCCTTATGAATATCAATCACCTGGTATATTTAATACTTACAAACACTAAAATTTCCCTCTTCAAAACATGTTGTTTCCCTCTTCTGTTATGTCCCTAAATAATGCACTTACAAACACCAAAAACTTGTTCATGAGTTTAAAATTACGCTTATAATCTAACCTCCTGAAAACTGGAATTGCCCTCCTATTTACTGTATTGCTAATCATCCAAGAAAGAAGCTGAACTTAATTCTGTTGCTCCTCTTAATTAAGCCACAAGAACAAATGATACACAGATGTGAACATGTGCACAGGTGTGCACTAGCACACACACACACACTCACACACACACACACACACACACACACACACTGACAAAAACTCATGACCCAATCTTCAACTTTTTTCAATTTTAAAATTTCTTTAGATTTCAAAATAATTCTTGATTCCGATACATGTCACAGAAACTTAAGATTCTTCATCATTTCTCTCAATAACCATTGCCTTTTGACACTTTTGAATCACTTGTCACAAATATTGCCTTTTTTTATTCCCAGTAGGGTGGAGTGGATCAAACTATTTTAGCAAAACCTAACACAATTGTCTTCCTGCATTACTACAAGTTGGTAATAAGAAATTCATACACTGATAAGATTGGCAAGAAAATGAATTCTTGGTCATGCAAATTTAACAAGGTCCCTAACTATGTGATTCTAATCTCATACCTATCCCCAAGAATTTAGAATATTTTGTTCACACTTTTAAAATCTCCAACATTGTTTTTTTTCCATCATCTTTTACAAAATATAAAACATGACTGGACAGCATATCAATTAAGATTAATGTGTCACTATTATCTCAAAAATCATCAGCTCTGTATAGTTTTTTCTCCTATATCTCAATTTTATTTTTGTATTATCAATACTAAAAATGAAGTATCTTTTTTATAATATCTTCATACAATGTAATTTCTTAGTTCTATAATAAAATTTATGGCCCTTTTAATGTCTTTCTTTGTAACTAACACTTCTCAACAGAATTTGTGTATTCTTGTCTGTATTTTTATTAAAAAAACCCATCATATCACTACTAAAATAACAATATTCTTTATCTCTTTCATTCTCATTAATAATGCCTTCTAAAAAACATTGAAAACATCTAATTTCCATCAGCTAAGGAGTTAATGATTCATTTCTCACATATTTTGGCAAAATACTGTAAATATTTTATACTAAGTTGTTTGGATCTATTTAATTCTCTCATCACCACACCAGTATGAAAGTTCAATTTCCATCTTAATTTTGCCCAAATTTTTATAATAGTTTCTATTCAATCTTATCTCCCAAAGAGGTTTTTTAAATCTTCATTTAGTTTGTCTTAACAAAAGTATTAATATGATCATGTCAGTTTCATGTTAATAGCCTTAAACTATTTCATTAGGGTTATAGGGAAAAAAGAGTGGACTCCTCCTACATTTCCATTGGAAGCTTTAAATTATATGTCTCTCCCATCTCTCTTGGTCTTTATTAGAGTATTTTTGGTGGGTGCGGGGTTACTGGAACCTGAACTCAAGGCACTTGGCCTCTGAGCTCCATTCCCAGCCCTATTTTGTATTTTATTTAGAGACAGTGTCTCACTGAGTTAGCACCTAGATGTTGTTGAGGCTGCCTTTGAACTCTCCATCCCCCTGTCTCAGCCTCTGGAGCCACTGGGATTATAGGTGTATACCTGGCTATTAAAGTATTTTAATGCTTTGTATTCAAATCTTCACATCCCAGTGTTTCTGAATCCATGAGTTTTCTTTCACCTTTGAGTTCTTGAAAGGGTTTTTCATTTGGGTAAACATTTTTAGGGTGATAATTAAATTTGTTTAAATTTCTTTTGAATAATTAATAAATGTTGTACACACTTCCACTTTAAAATATGATGATATGAAATCTGTATTTATTGAGTTTACAGAAGCATTTATTGACTTCAGATAAATTTGCTATTGACTCAAACAATTATTCCTCTGACAATTACTTTGTCTGTCTTGACCATACTGTTTTCTTTTGCTAATTTTAAAAATGTTTTTAATTTGTTTTCCGATTGAACTTTTGGTTGAAGATAGAAAGTAGAAGCAGTGATTATGTTGAATTACAAACTAATAGTAATTCTACAAACAGGCAAGTTTACTTTGGTTGCATCTGTATGTTTCACTCACACTGAAATTATGGGCATCACATTAAAATGTTTCAACTTTTAATACAAGTTTCAATGCTAAAAAAAAAGAAAACAGCATTATTAGTTTTAAAATTGATTTTTTATATTTATTGGGCATAAAATATGTGCAACCATGAAATATTAATGTGGTATTTTGCTTTTATGTAGCAATGCATCATCCTCTCTACCATCTCATTAGTTAGAAGCAAAATACAAACATTAAGATAAAAAATTCATTTTTGTTAGCCCCAATATTCAAGAAACCCCATCAACAGTATGAAAGTATCTTATCTATATTAGATAAGTAAAATACATTTTGATCTACAATTTGGTAAATGTGCAGTTGATTAATTCACATGCAATATAATATTCATTCATTTCTTGTTTTTACATTTTTCTTAGTTAATTATATAGAGTCAACAGTATGCTTTGCCTTTGTTCCAGGGCTCAAATTCCTAAAATTGCCTATCTAAAAGATCTACAATGGATAGTTTCAGATTGCTGTAAAATATTTTATTAAAACATTCAAAATATAAGCTTGATATAAAAATTTACTCATAATTTATAATGTATCACCTAAAATGACAAGAATTCTTAAATTCCTAGAAAGATTAATATATTTATACTGTACTATTAAAAAAGTCCTCCAACCAAAATAAGAAATACTGTGTTACTCCAAAGAACCATGTTTTCTCATGCCTTAGGGCTCTCAATGATTATATTCCTTCTGCTTTGAAAATTCTCCTCTATCCTGTTTTCAGACTTTACCAACATGTTTCCTACTTATTTAGTCAAAGAGCAAATATCATACCCTTAAAGCTTTCCTTGGTTCACTCATTTTTTAGGTCACTATGTATTTGCCCTTAAGCACCTTAAACTCAATTTTAAAATACACAGGGATCTATTTGTAACCCATATGATTTTCTGGAAAAATGCAGGCACCAAGAGTTCAAAGAACTTACCCTTATGTTGCCTTCCCACTTGCTATCATTTTCTACTTGCATGATTGTATAAATACCTTCCTATTTTTTTTTTTCTTATCCAGTTTGTCCCTCACATATTCTTTCTCTAGTGGCCATTAAAGTCACCTACCAAAAATGCTAATCATTCAGTCAATGTATTCAACTCACATAGAGTGGAACATCTCATTCTGTTTGTTTGTAAATCACTGGGCATTTAATCATAGGACAGATTTTAATTCATACTAGCAAGAATTCAGATCCTATGGACCAGAGTATAGCCTGTGTTGTATTCTGACAACCCAGAAAAAAATAAAGAATAAAATGTCTTCTCCGAATGATGCTAAATGCCTCTATTTTCTTACCTGTTTTTTTTTGTAATTTTTAAAAATTTTTTTGTACTTTTTAAAAATTCTGTGTACATTCATGATTAATGTTTCTTTATATATATTTTTCTTTTTTTAGAATACATATTTAATTTCCAAATCAAGAGAAAATGTAAGCAAAGTGTGTCAACAGTTTCAATTTCATTTGCACATTAGAAAATACATTATGAAGATAATGTATTTTTATAAAAGTATTGTGTATTTGCGTGCAATATGAAATGGCATTACCTGTTTGACTTGCATAGTTTTTTCTTATTACATGAGATTAGAATGAAGTTTACTTTCCAGGATGAATGTGTGATATGTTGAGCTTTTTTTTTTTTTTTTTCGGGGGAGGGGGTTTTTTGCACCTACAACATTATGTAAACATCATTTGTTTCATGTATTTATCCCCAATGAAATAACTGACCATTGATTCAAGAACTGGGTTTTATTAATTTATAAATGAAGCAAATCTTCTAACAGTTGTTATTTGAAGGTGTTTGGCTATCTCAATTATATATGATCAGGGTTTCTAATATTAATCAACCATTGAATTACCATGTGTAAAACTCAGTGATGAAAGCCTTATTTGATCTAGAACCTTCTATAAGTATATGCAAACCTCCTTGTAGTACTCTGAGGCCGTGAGTTCCAACACTAGAACCATAAAAATGTAAAAACATAAAATAAAATAAAAATTCTTCAGATTAAATTACTCAGATTTGGGTGTTAACACCTTGTAAATTTTACTTTACTCTGTGTCTCTTATGTGCTCATTTTTCAAATAAACATAAAAGTAAAATGTACTTTGTAGGGATATGATGCAGTTTAAATATGGATACACACACACACACACACACACACACAAATACATACAAATCAGTCTTGGCCTAATAAATAGTAAATATTAGCAACTTTTGTGATTACAAAATGTTCATCATGTGAAAAGTCATATTCTCTTGAATAAAGTTAGTGCACTTCTACTAGAAAGAAAGACAGTGATGCTTGTTCATGTGTTTTGTCTTTCTGAAGAAAACATGGTTGCCTTTCTTTGTACTACTTGCCTTTATTCTAGTCTTTCTTTCAAGGATTTTGTATCAAAAATTCCCTTGCTTGCAAGATAAAGGTAGTGTCCACCCATGGACAAAGAGCAGGTCTAAATAGTGTCAAGTGTGGAAAATGTAGTGTCTTCCTCTACATCAGGCAGATTCATTCTCCATTATGCAAAAAGTGGAAGTTCTGACATGGCACAGTAGTTCACACTTTAATTCCAGCTTCTTGGGAGACATATGAAAAGTTTGATACCAGTCTGGACAACTTAGAAAGCCCCTGCCTCAAAATACAATGAACATGGCTGGGACTGTAGCTCAGTAGTATAACATTTGCCTAGAGATAGACTTGGGTTCAAATGCCAATGATGCAAAAAATAAATGGATTTCTTCTTCCTGTGCTCTCTCACCTATAATGCAACTCCTACCTTTGGAGCCTGAGGAACAGGCATAAGAGATAATTTTCTGACTACTGCTGTTTTCTGAATGTAGTAAATAATTCATTGTCTCCAACCAAGAAGTTCATGCCTTCTGCCATCATGCATGAAACTATAACAGGCCAATATGCTAACTTTCAAGTAGATAAAGTCTCATATCTTTCAAAGTTTGGGGGAATTTTGACAAAATGAACAATAAAGGTATATATTATAAAAAAAGAAAAAATGAGAGTCATGGGACTAATTAGTAGAACATGAGGAAAAAAAACAGAAAGTTAGTAAATATTAAATACATGATATATAGTAATTGAGTCCAACAAATTATATAGTCTACTACTGTACACGAATGGCATTTCCCTCTTGCCTGTTAATGAGGAATAACTTTGGAGACCATTCCAATAATTTGAAATAATTTTTATGCACCATAGCAAAGGAGTGGGTTCAGACAGCTATTGGAATGGTTCCTATTTTATTCGAGGGAAACTGGAGTAATATAGAATAGAGAAATTGTAGCCAGTGAGGTAAATAGTGTAGATTTACAGCACCAAAAAACAAACAAACAAACAATTAGTAAGTTTTTTTCTGAGGGACAGAAGTTTCTACCCTCTTTCAGTCAACAGTTAGATACATGATTATGAAAAGCATGTAATAAGGAAAATGTATGGTTTTTGTGGAAAAACTAGGCAATTTAAGTTTTTTAAATAATGTGGTTGTTAAATTGGGGGATGAGAGAATAGGACATATAATTCTTGTTAAGGAGGAATGTGAACAATTGGGTTGTCTTTTAGCTTAGGCCCTGATTCAGTCTCTCATGTGACAACCTTAGATCATCAAGGTCCCCCTGTTTAGAAATGGTATTAAAAGCCAGACATACTGGGTTCTGGCCACAGTCATAGAGATTTTGTTGAAGAGAGGTGATTTTCCTGAAACAAACAAAAAAAAAAATCTGCAGGAAGTCATTTAAGTGAAATTGATTTGTAATAGGTCCTCACTGCTTAGACTACATTTATAATTCTGTTGGAGGTAAACCACTAGAGATTGAGAAAGATTAAAAAAAAATGAGTGGGTAGAGGGAGAAAGTAACTATACATCAATAGTAAGAAAATTGTCTACTGGTCAATTCAGTCTCTAAGAAGATGCCACACAGAGAGGCTTAACCAAAATAAAGTTATTTTCTTATAGTTCTGGAGACTAGATATCCATATCACAGTACCAGAAGATATGATCCCTGGTAAAGATTCTGTTGCAAGCTTGGAGATAGCCACCCTCTCAGTCATGTAGAATTCCCTTTGTGCTTTTGATGGGGAAATAGAACAAGCCTTAGACTTCTCATTTTTAAAGAACACAAATCCCATCAGATTGGGTCCTCTCCTGATGATCTTATTTTGACTTATTTTTTTCCTTAGGCTTCCCATCTCTCAATATAGCCACATTAAGAATTATAAATTCAACATGTAAGCATTGGGGGTATACAAATATTCAGTCAATAATATTGACCAAAGAATTCTGTGTAAGTTCTTGTGATTTTCCCAATATCTTGGAAAAATCCTATAGCTTTAAAATTCAAATGTGTTAAACATTTTAGAAATGATATCATGAACATGGAACAGAAGATAACCTCCTTTAAAATTTTATTGCTGTACAAGACCAGCCAAAGGCAGCCAGAACTTCAATGGAGCCCTGGCAGTTGCTAGTAGAAGTAAAGTTAGATGTGTTTGCTTAATGGTACAAAGTTATTCATAACTTACCAACTTTCATCCTTCTTAACCTGAGGAAAATAGCTAGAAGAATACATATAATCAAGGATGGGCTCAAGATCCCTTTGTCCACAAGTTTGTTAATTTTTTGGAACTTCAGGGAGGCAAGAAACATAAAATTTTGTTGTTGTTTTGGATATAGAACCCCAAGTAACAATTTTGGGTCCCTTGCTGTGTATAAAGGTGCCAAAATTCAACAGATAAAGTTTGGAGAAATTTCACAGTGAGGAATTAATATAAACTCATAAGTGTGGTCATTTAAAAAAAATGGTGTACTTTTGTGACATCATTGCTGACTCATAACTGGTGTTTATGTTATAAATGCACATATAATCCAGAAGAGAATTATAATGTATATAATCTGAATAGATTTTCTATATAACCTCAATATATAATATATGATCTCAACAAAGAAGAGACTCACATAAAGAAAGATATTATATTGAGAGTGCATATTTGAAAAACTTCCTGAAACAAAAAAATAAAGCTCAGGAATAAATCCACACATTTAGGGTCAGTTGATTTTTGACAAATATGCAAAAAATACATAATGGGAAAAAATCCTTTCACTAAATACTGCTGGGAAAGTTAGATAACATATGCACAAGAAAGGAATTAGGTTTGTATATTCATACAAAAATAGATACCTTTCTATGAAATTCTTTTTTTATTGTTTGTTTAATTTCTTATTTGTTGTAATCAGTTATACATAACAGGAGAATATTGTTCCATTCATTGTACACAAATGGAGAATAATTTTTCCCTTCTCTTATTGTACAGGAAGTGCAGTCACACCATTCATGTAATCATACATGTATGTAGGGTCATGATGACGATTTTATTCCACCATCTTTTCAACACACAGGCTCCCTCCCCTGCCTTCTCTCTCCGGTGCCCAATCCAAAGTTCCTCCATTTATCCCATGCCCCTCCCCTCTTATTATGAATCAGCATCCACTTATCATAGAAAAAGAAAAACAGCATTTGGTTTTTGGGGATTGACTTTTCACTTACCATGACATTCTCCAACTCCAACCATTTACCTCCAAATGCCACAATTTTATTCTTCTTTAAGGCTGCGCAATATTCCACTGTGTATATATACCACAGATTCTTTATTCATTCATCAGTTGAAGGACATTTAGGTTGGTTCCACAGTTTAGCTAGAGTGAATTTTACTGCTCTAAATATTAACGTGGCTGCATCACTGTAGTGGGCTGTTCTTTGGGCATAAGTTCTTTGGGTATAAACCTGGGAGTGGGATAACTTGGTCAAATGGTGGTTTCATTCTAAGTTTTCTAAGGAATCTCCATATTGCTTTCCAAATTGGTTGCACCATTTTGCAGTCCCACCAGCAATGTGTGAGTGAGTCTTTTCCCCCACATCTTCTCCAACACTTACTGTTGCTTGTATTCTTCATAACTGTCATTCTGACTGGATGAGGTGGAATCTTAGAATAGTTTTGATTTGAATTTCTTTAATTACTAGTGATGTTGAACATTTTTCCTATATGTGCTGATTGATTGTATACCATATTCTGAGAAGTGTCTGTTCAGTTTCTTAGCCCATTTATTGATTGGGTTGTTTGGTTTTGTCCTTTCTTTTCTCTTTCTCTCTCTCTCTCTCTCTCTCTCTCTCTCTCTCTCTCTCTCTCTCTCTCTCTCTCTTCTTTCTTTCTTTTTTTGTGTTAAGTTTTTCTCATTCTTCTACACTCCTGGAGATTAGAGCTATATCTGATGTGCATGTGGTAAAAAATTGCTCCCATTCTGTAGGCTCTCTCTTCCCCTCATTGATTGTTTCTTTTGCTGAGAAGAAGCTTTTTAGTTTGAATCCATCCAATTCATTGATTCTTGATTTTGTTTCTTGAGATTTAAGAGTAGTATTAAGAAAGATGGGGCCTAATTCGACATGATAAAATTTGGGGTCTACTTTTTCTTCTATTAGGCATATTTTCCTCTCATCTAATTCCTAGGTCCTCGATCCACTTTTTCTTGAGTTTTGTGCATGGTGAGAGATACGTGCTTAATTTTATTTTGCTGCATATGGATTTCCAGTTTTCACAGTACCCTTTGTTGAAGAGGCTATCTTTTCTCCATTGTATGTTTTTGGCATCTTTGTCTAGTATGAGATAACTGTATAAAGGTGGGTTTGTCTCTGTGTCTTCTATTCTGTACCATTAGTCTACATGTCTATTTTGGTGCCAATGACAATCTGTTTTTTATTTGTTTGTTTGTTTGTTTTACTATAGCTCTGTAGTATTGTCTATGGTCTCGTATTATAATGTCTCCCACTTTGCTTTTTGCTAAGGATCAGTTTGACTATTCTGGGTCTCTTATTTTTCCACATGAATTTCATGATTGCTTTTTTTGTTTTGTTTCTATGAGGAATTACATTGGGATTTTAACTGAAGTTACATTTATTCTGCATAGTGCTGTTGGTAGTATGGCCATTTTGACAATATTAATTCTGCCTATCCAAGAGCATGGGAGATCTTTCTATCTTCTAAAGGTCTTCTTCAATTTCTCTCTTCAGTGTTCTCTGGTTTTCATTGTACAGGTCTTTCACCTCTTTTGTTAAATTGATCTCCAAGTATTTTACTTTTTTAGGCTATTGGGAATGAGGTAGTCTTCCTGATTTCTTTTTCAGAGGATTCATCATTGATGTATAGAAGTGCATTTGATTCATGGGTATTGAATTTATATCCTGCTACTTCACTGAATTCATTTATTAATTCTAGAAGTTTTCTGGTAGAATATTTGGATTTAACTCTAGAATCATTTGATTCATAGATAGGGATATTATGAGTTCTTCTTTTCCTATTCATTTCCCTTTAATTTTACAAAGCTGAAATTCTAATATGTAATTCACACAAGTAGATCACTAATATGTTGTCTTTACATTAAACAGAAATCATCTTGGGTGGACCTAACCTACACTGATCAGACATTTTGAAACTGACCTAGAGGTCAGAAAAATAAATCTGACAGAATGATTCAGAACAGAGGCCAATGTTTTCACCTTGGGGTGGTAGAGGAAAAACAAACAACCATGTTGGACAATATTTATGGAGAGGGAAAGCCTTGAGGTGCTGAAGGCCATTGTCTTAGAAGAGAACGACATTTAGTCAGCATTTGAACAAGACTCTGCCTTCGAGATGAAAACTACAGCAGAGCAGAGCCCTCATTCGTATTTTAGTCAATCCTGTCCCTACACTGAGCATATAGCTCAGGCATGACTGGGCTTCTGGCCTGTTGAAACTGTGAGAAAATACATTTAAAATTTTAAGCTACTAACTTTGAGTGATTTGTAGCAGAACATAAAAAACAAGTGTTTTTCTCTTCTATCCTCAAATCTGGTTAAAAACTGTATTTGCCATATAAGTTCTCTGGGAGGATAAAAGGAGTAAATGTACACTAAAACTATTCCTAAGGTGCCTTGAAAACACTTAGACCTAAATAAAGACTGGGTTCTCTGATTATATATGATTGTTTTAAGCTTGCTAAAATTTGCTTTTATTTCCCAATAATTTTAATTGGGGGCACAAGGCTATATCAGTTTTTCACTTACATAAGATAATAATTATACCTTTTTGAATCATTTATAATCTACTCTGAAGACATTTAGCTACCTGGAAGTCTTTGAGCAGAAAAACTATTTTTGCTTCTTGCAAGCTTTCTGGAACCTCCACAGTAAGCACATGCTGAATATGGCCCTATACAAACTGTGAAGTAGGAGAAGCTGCTCCTTTAGTTTCCAAACCTCTGCATTCATCCCCACATTTGTAGGCTTTTTATATTGCTGTATTCCCACGCATTTGCATAATTTTAAATACATTCACAAGTGTGACAAATACATAGATATTTTTGTTACAATCTAATTCAGCTCTTTGAGTTTTCAAATCAGACTTTCACTTCTTATAGCTCTGACAACTCCCCAAATTTACTTCGTCCTTCCCAACACCATATATTTACCAATAAACAGAAACACCTAATGTATATCCTCTTACATACACATATACACAATCACATTTTCTTGTCATGGGTTTACAAACTTGGGTTCAAACAAGAAATATATTTTATAAAAAATATAATTACATAAACATATATGTATGAATATGAATTTATTTACATATAAAAGCACACATGTATGTATTTTCTCATAAGCAAAACTGTGGAAATAGCTTTGTGCCTATCTACCCTCTATAGTCCAATTTTTAATGTTCACTTTTTTCCCCTAAAGAAGTTTTTCAGCATCTCATCTCTGGTTTCTTAGGTTACATAATGGGAGGAGTCAGGAAGCCAAGATGAGGAGGAAGCTTATATGGAGATCTATGGGCTATGCTTTCATCAATGTAAGAGTATGTTAGTGTGGTCAAATAATTGCCTTCACAAGAGCATCAGGAGTTTTGCTCTAAAAATGTGTGCACATTTTAGGTCTTCAGACAGAAATCATAGAAGTCATTAACTGTGTGGTCCTCATGGTTATGTTGAATATCAGAATCTCATGACCCAACAATGACTCTGACCTGTGACTATAATCACTTTTTGAAATTGAGGCATGGTTTTATCCTAACATCAATCTCTGAAACAAAGATCTAGTCATACTCTCTTCCCTGACTTAAAATCCATAGCCTCCTAGGTCATTCACCCTCAGCAAGAATCAGACTCTCAAATATTCTTGAATAAGATTTCATTCTTTCCAGGCCCTTCTCTATCATTCTTTCAGGATAGTTACTGGATCTCACTACTTACCATTTAGAAGATTTTTTATAATGCCAAACTCTTCTCTGAAAGCCTCTCTATCTATTTCATAGAGGGAGCATTGTCCATTATCCCTGCAGCATTTTCAAATATTTGTTAATGGATAATATAAGCCACATATTATTCTTAGAGGTTTACATGTATTAGAAACTTACTCTTCACAACAATTTTATGAAATAGGCAGTACTCTTATCTCCAATGTATGTAGAAACAATCTGACGCATAGTAAGTTTATTTAAAAGTAAACAGTGTGGTGAGACTCAGTGGCAAACCCATGATAATCTACTCATCATTGTTTTGACAGACTTTAAGTTTGACAAAACTTTAAGTTTGTTAAGTCAACTCAAAATGCCTTCTGTGTGTGCACTTGCTAGGCTTTCTTAGTCTGGAGTGGACTAGAATCAAAGGGTTGGAAGAAAATTCTCCCCAGTGTTAAGAACTTCATGTGATACAGTTAATTGCCCATTTTCTTTCTTTCTTTCTTTTTTTTTTTTTTTTGGTGGAAGGACCAATGTCTTGATTTGTGCACTTAAACTATTCCAAATTTTATTACAATAATTAAAAGAAAGTTGATTAGGAATCTGAAAGAACAGCACAGGAAAACTTGTCCAAAATACCTGGAATCAATATTGAACTTTCTTTGTAAACATCTGTAAGCTTATTTTCTCAATCAATGTGGTGCTTGTTCAAAGGGTCCATGTACCCAAAGCAGCTAGGATGGCAGGTTTAAAGGGGATAATTGACTGAAATCTATCATTTTCCTCATTGAAATTGATATAACTGTGGCTATGTGCTAAATGGTCAATCTAACGTAAACGGAATCAAAGCTAAGCTTTATGTGTAAATTAGCAGGTATTTGGTGGTGTAGCAGTCAATAAACTTTTATGTCAATAGTCTGAATGTAATATCTTAGGCTTTGTGAGACAAATTACCTCTGTGAGGCTACTGTACTCTATTACTATAACACAAAGTCTGTCATACGCAGTATGACAATTAATGGGTTTAGCCATGATCCAGTAAAATTTAGTTACAAAAATCAGAAATAGTATCTGAGCCAAGTGTTATAGCTTGAAAATTGTGTCTTAATCATATCTCTCAGCAACCTGGTGCCAAGCTGATTATTTTGTTCCTGCCCATTATCAAAGAGGCAGTGTTTTCCTTCAAAAGAGAAGACAGTTAAATCTGATATAGATTTTTCTGTTCTGGTGGTGCTTCTTTTAATCCTCATATACATTTACACCACCATTTGTAGCACTGCAATGATATTTAAGTCAATATTTTTTTTTTAAATTTATCAACTTAAAGGGAAGTAAGAAAATAGCTTCATGTTCACAGAATTCACTATGGTGTCATATGTCCCACAACCAGAAGCAGCAGTCTTGATGGAAATAGGGAGGCAATGAGAAGACTTAAATCAGCATCAATCCTAATTGACTTATAAAGAAAGAAATTAAAAACAAAAAAGCTTTATTTCTGTATCAGAGACTGACTGATCAAGTATGAGTCTGCAAGTCTTTGTTGGGCATTATTGGACTTAATATGGCTCCACTCTAAGAGTATTCCACATGTATGTTATATAAAAATCCAGACTGAAGGAAGTTTAGTTATTGTGTGCATGGACTTTTTTCTCATGGCAGGAACCAAAGAGACTAAGAGGAAGCCAGTAATGTCTTTTTTAAATATTTTTTTTAGTTGTCAATGGATCTTTATTTTATTTATTTATATGCCGTGCTAAGAATCAAACCAGTGCCTCACACATGCTAGGCAACCAGTTCACCACTGAGCCACACTCCCAGCATACATAAAGCCTTTTAAAACCTTTGTTTGGAAGATAATTAATATTGACACTTTGCTCATTTTCTATCCATTAAAGCAGATAACTGGGTTAAGGCTGAAATCAAACTGATGGAAAAGGTTAGATTTAGGAAGAAAGAGGGTAGCTATAGAGGAGAAAACACTGAATATTTGTTGAAATAAACTATTGTACCAGAGGTCTGTTACAAGTTTAATTATACACCATCCAAGGCTTATTGCTCTGAGAATTTGAGGCCCAATATGAAAAATATTCTGAGGATTGAGTATTTTATTTCATCTCTCCATAGCAAGAATCCATGGTTCAAGGAACCAGAAGTACGAAGTGATTGCTCTTTTAGCATCAAAGAACAGAGCTTAAGATTTTTGCTTATAGTCCCTAAGTCTCATCATTAGTTGATGAGCCATAGTGCTGCAGGGAGAAATACTTCCATTAGAGAAATCATGTCAAATTCTCATGAATTGGAAGTGGAGATTTTGCCCTGGGTATTTTGGGTTCTTTGTGCAACTGAACCACAGAGAAGAGGTTCACTGTATTATCTAGTAAGCTCGATAAAATCACCTAGAGGATATTTGGTTGTCATATGTTAGGAATTGAAAGGACTACCTGCAATAAAAGAAATTGAATAAGATGTCTCTCAGAAATTCTATCACAAAATAGTCTCAGTTAATAGAAGTAATAACAACTTAACAAAGAGAAGACCATAAAATACTAGGTACCTGCAGGAATAAAAATCACACACTCCACAAAGTCATGTTACTAACTAAAGATAAAGGAAACATGGATTGAGTAGGTAGTGAAAAATATACCTCATTTATGTATGATAATATCAAAGTGCATAAATGCATTCTACTGTCATGTGTAACTAATTAAAACAAGCAAAATAGTATAAAAGGCAAACAAAGAAAATAATGAGGCAGTCATGAGTATGTCTCTCACACCAGAAAATGGACTGTAACAGTTTTAACTATTGTTAATACTGTAATGACTAAAATTCCGGATTTTTCCTGTTGATAAGGAGATATTGAAATTGTGTGCAATATGTTTGAGAATCAAATTTTTATGAGATATTCTATCAGTTAATATTCTCTCTCTCTGTCTCTCTCTTTTTCTCTCTCTCTCACCGCCCCCCCCGCTGTGTTGTGTGTGTGTGTGTGTGTGTGTGTGTGTGTATGTGTGTGTATTTACAACATGGGTCAGCATATTTTCCCTTTTCTAGTAATTTAATGAATGACTGTGCTTTGTGTAGTCTTGAGCCAACCACATTCTTCTTTCAATTTCCCTTTATTTCTTCAAGAATAACCATAGAATATGCTGAACACATAATATCCTGAGATAGGAAGAAGCTACCTGAAACAAGCTGGGCATTGTTCCTGTTCCTGCTAGGGAATACAACACCTTGAGACAGGGAAGAATTGCTGTCTTCACTGGAAACAGGTTGTCCTTCAACCCTTTACCCAGTGTAACACATTGGTTCTGGTATACATAATTCTGTGATGCCTTTGGTTGTACCCAACTGTGGAGCAAGTGGAGCATATGCAGTCAACCCTCAATCTAGCTGGACACCTTTCTTGAGCTTTCAGAGACTAACTCAGTGGATCCTACACTGTGTTCCTTGCTGCCTCTTTGTAATGAATAATCCTACTTTATTTAATTTGTTGTGCGGTGTTATGTTCTGCTCCCTTGAGTCATATATGTGGGTAACCAGTGCAGAGTGAACCTATTCTATAGCTAAAATTCTATCACTAAAACATTAAAATGCACATTTGAAAGATATCATACTCATTATACTTATTTGCAGTATTAGTTTTGTGTAAAAATTAGTTATAAATGTCTATACTCAAAGATAGTGAGCAAATGTCAATTATTTTTAGTAATTAGTGTTTCAATAAAAGAATTTCCCATATATTGTTTTTTCCATCTTTTCTTTCTCTGACTGTCTCTTATATAGAAGAGTAAGTGCTGACCTAGCATTTGGGACATTTGGAGATTACCATTGTCTTCATCCTTCATTAACTTCATTTTATTCAAAAGACTTAATTTCATTAAAATGAATTTTACTACTTTGTAAAATAAAATAAAACTTTTAAATTAACTCTATTGGAATCTTTAGGTCATCTCCTAAATGGTATCTCGATTTCATTTCAGCTATGTAATTACATGTTATTATTTGAATGAAAAATAACTATTGATTTAACTTAAATATGTAAAGAAATATTTCTAAAACTTTCTGATCATAAATCATGTAGATGTTTTTACTAATGTAACTTAATAAAGAAATTCAACTTCAGAATATGAAATTAAATGTTCCTTTATTATAGAGCAAAATATCTGACATCAAATAAAATAATCTCTGATATATAAGAAATATATAATAAAATAATTTAAAACAAATAGTTTTATTACTGAGATTTTCATGCATGTAACACATATTAAATGCATCTTCATTTTGAAAAATAGTATTGATTGCTTCATATATTTTTATATCTGTGACTTTCCATTTTAATAACAATTTCCAGAAAACAAATCAATATTGTGAATTTTAAGCTCTTTCCATGAAGAAGAGACCACATAAAGAGAAATAATAGCAAGAATAAATAGTTCTTGCTCTTCAAGAGTGAGGTCTAAGAAGATTAATATAAGAACAAATCCTAAAAACAATTTCTGAAATCAAGGGCAGTTATAACAGGATTATCTTTAAAATAACCAAGACCAAGGAAAGGGCAAGGCACTCTTATTCTCTACAGATCAGATTTATTCCTTTTGAGGGTATTTCTTGAGCATTAAAGGATGACTATCTAATAAGAAACACAAGTAAAGTTTATCCTGGGAAATTACATTTATCTCTAGAATTTCTCCCTGTCCCTCTGATAAAAAAAAAAAAAAAAAAAAAAAAAAAAAAACTCAATGAACTCCATGACTCTGACCCTTTCATCCTAACCCCATATTCTTCCTTTTATTGACTGCATATTCCATACTATTCAACACAATTTCTTCTTGTTTACTTCCCTGTGAATAAGTTAACCCTGCTTCCCCTGTTCATCATGTACTACTTAGCACAACCTCTGGTTGACATCTGGTTAAAGTAATAAATACCAATCATCTTATCAGTTATACCTCCCAACTGACAATAATTCATTATTTTGCCATTCCAAAAGGACTTTTAGATTCTTATTATTTCCATACAAAAGAAGCAATGTATGTTAATTCTTAAAAAAAAAGAATAAAAAAGAGCTTAAGAGGCTGTGTTAATCAGCTTTTTATTGCTATGATCCAAAGAGATGATAAGAAAAACTTAGGGTAGGAAAAGTGGTTTTTGGCTCATGGTTTCACAGGAGTCAATGAACTGGATGTAGCCTGATTTGGGGGAAAAAAAATGGATGATGGATCACTATCTTTACATTGGTGGTTCTTTTTCCTCTGTCATGTTCCATTTTCTTGGGAGAGGAAATTTCTAAGTTCAAATTTGCTAGCTTAGACCCAGATTTCTATAAAAACTTAGAGGTGGGAAAAGATATCTGTGAAGTACCTGGTTGTGACATGTTGCCTAGTCTAATAGGACTGTAATGTTCTTAATTTAGGTTCTTTAATGTTTGTTCTTTCTTGATGCTGTGTATTTTTCTTTAAGAAGGAGCTCTATTTTTCATTGATACTTTACATTGTTATTTTAGTTTTAATTTCTTAATTTCAGCTCTAATTTTTATTATGTTTTTCCTTCTAGTAGTTTTGGGATTTGTATTTTGTTGTTTTTTTAAGACCTTGAACTGCATTATTATTTTTTTTAATTTGAGGTACAATTTCTCTGTTTTTGTTATATAGGTATTCATACTTATAAGCTTCCTCTTATAACAGTTATTGCTCTATCCTAGAGTTTCTGACATATGGTGTTTCCAGTTTTTTGTTTTATTCTAAGTAGTTTTAATTTCCACTTTTATTTTTAAGTGACCCACTCATCATTCAGAAGTGTTCAGTCTCCACATATTTCTAGTTTCTGTAAAGTTTCTTGTTGATTTCTAATTTTATTCCATTATGATCTGAAAACTGTCAAGAAACCTGCTATAACTTGTTTCATATATGGTCAATTTGGGAAAAAGTTGCATGAACAAATGAAAAAGCATTCAGTTTTTGTGGAGTAAAATATTCTGTAGATGTCTATTAAGTCCAATCGATCTATAATAAAGTTTAAATCTGATGTATCTTTCTTGATATTCTGTCTGAATGACTTATTAGTGTGAGTGGTATATTGATGTTCATTTCTATGATTGTATTAGGGTCAATCAATGTCTTTATATCAAGTAATGCTTGTTTTAGGAAATTGGTCACACCAAGTTCAGGACATAGATACTTAAAATCATTATTATTTCTTTTCCTTTACTAACATGAAATGATTTTCTTCTTTTCTGACAGATTTTGGTTTTAAGCCTGCATTTTCAAATATGAGAGTAGCTACTTCTGACCGCTTTTGGATTTTATCTATTTGAAATACCATGTTCCATGTTTTCACTATTAGTCTGTGAATGCTTTATCTTTCAGATATGTTTCTTGGAGACAACATAAAATTAGGTCTTGGTTTCTAATCCAATCTGCAGTTTATGCCTTTAACTAGGGAATTAGAATCATTTAAATTCAGTGTTTTATACATATATATGTCTCCATCTGAGTGGGTATATCTTTGCATTAAAGTATCACTCAGTTTGTTCACAGTGATATGATCTGTGTCTCATGCCAGTTTAAGATGAGATAATCATTATCAGTAACTACAACCTCTTGAAAGCAAATCATATACAAATAGAAAATAAAAATTATTTGAAAATGTTCTCTATAATTTCAGGAATCCAAAAATGAAAAACAGGAGTAATACTGTGCAAATTAATGAAAATTTAAGTATATTAGTAAATGAAGTTAACATTAAACTATACAGAACTTGAAAAGGGAAATAATATGTAAAACATATTTAAATTTTTTTTAAAAAAGTTTAGAGTGGCACTAAAGAGAGAGAAGAAAAAGCAAAAAGAGAAAAGGGAAAAAGCAGAGTGTAAAAAGACAAACAAGAAAAATAAAGAATAAATTCTGTTAACACATTAAAACATAAAAGAAAAAAGAAAAACTTAAAATTGGATCAAAGTACATGATGTCCAACAATGGGGGGGAACCTATTAAAGAAACTCAGAAGACACTACTAGTGGGAATCCGAATCTAGCAATGAAAACCCTAATTACTCTTTTGAAGGATTTTGTGTTGGAGATAATTTTTACCAGTCATTCCAAGTTTGGATCTGACTGGTGTTGCAAAGTACAGTGAAAGCACAACCTTCAAATTCATGACCTCTGAACTCTGGGCAGGGAGATGGTGACCTTACCAGTCATCTCTGTGCTGGACTGGGGAGCTGTACATTCAGTTTTTCTACTATCTAGTTCAGTGTGTACCTTCAAAAACTGCACAGAATTCGAGCCTCACTCTGTCCATCTTTGACATGAACTCAGGAAGCTCTGATCGTCCATGGAATGCCTAGGTTCAGAGGAGCTCTCTGGAGGGTCTGAGGGAATTGTTGCAGATTTTCTCTGGCCCAGTAGCCAGATCTCTTCTTGGCTCAGAGGGTGGCTGTGTGTGCTCAGTGCGAAGAACTTCACGGGGCTGTCAGTGATGATTTCACCCCACTCTTCTCTAGTGGGATCATGGTGGTGCTAAAGGTTTTATGATGAATCCCAGTATTTGGTTTACTCCTACTTGGACAAATTGAACTGTGCCAAGCAGCAGTGGGTGTTTCCTCCCTCAGAGTTCCCAGTGCATGATAATGGCATTTCTCCCACACAGTTTCAGCACCCCACCTGCTCCTCTCTGCCCACTTTTCTCAGTTCCATCAATCAGCTGACGAGCTGGGCTCATCAGCTTTGGTCTCACAGTGATCCCACTACATTAGCTAATTACATGGCCTTATTGAAATGCATCCCCTTCAAAAATATTTACAGGTATCTCTAGCTAGGCTAAAGCTTAGAAATTTGATCCTTTTCAGAGCTTCCAGGTTAAGTGTGGTCTTTACAAAATGACAGCCTGCCACAGTTTTCCACCAACAGGATGAGAAAAGTGGAGTACTTCTCCTACATCAGTGCATTTTGCACTTCTTCCCTCACCTAATTCAGTCTGAGTTCTTTTCTACCACTATTTCCAAGACAAGCTTGTCACCTTTGCCCGTCATTCTGTCTCTGTTTGTCACCCCTTTCCCCAGACCTGCTCCATTGCTTCAGGTGTAGATTCAGGGCTGATGAATTCTTTCTTGCTTTTGTTCTAGTAACTAGAATACCTGAGTCTCTCCAAACCTCTGACAGGCCAATCTTTTGCTGCAGTGTATTCCCTCTGTCACCCACAATGCTGAAAACCTATATTCTTCTGGTTTAAATTTCAATCTGCAGAGAGGCTGGAGTCTGTAGCCTGCTTCTACTCAACCATCTTTATCTCTCTTTCAGAACATAGTATTTTATCATGGCATTTTCTCAATTTAAAGTTTGCCAGTGTCTATCCATATAAGGGATTAAATATACACTATTTCACTTAAACCATAAGAACAGAGCCATCAAATAGAAACATTGACATGCGTGGCTTGGCTTTCCCCATATGAGACAGATGCTGAAACATTGCTCCTTGTTCCAATCTTAATGGGACTTTAGAACCTATAGAGCCTCTCACAGAAGGCCAGTGAGGGAAAGAAAAGGGTAGTAAGAGAGTTCTGGAGAGAGCACAATGTGTATTCCCTGTAGATGTGAGCCTATATGATAGTGAATGGTACTTAACTACTTGTTTGGAGGTTTAGGAAAAAGGGACTTAGTTTTTGTGGTACATAAATATTGGAAAGAATGGAGTGATTAAATTCTGGAACCCAAGTCTCCATGCTGTTCACTCTGGTCTTTTCTGAGTTAGAGGAGGCCTAAATTGTTCCAGTGTTCATAACTGAAGAAGTCCAGAATCTAAAAGAGGCAGGAGTATCAGGTTTTGCAAGTGACCTCTGGAAAAGATTGAAAGAAGTCTCACTAGCAGATTGTTGAGCACTCTTGGTTGCACTCTATTGAATCTTATTAGTGGGACAAGTAACTAGAAAAAGCTGAAGATGACCCAACGGAAATCACACTCCCACACTTTCTGTTTGTAGTTACCACCAACTGTTGGTAGTTACCACCAACATTAAAAAAATCTCTGTTTTTATCATTCCACCTTTCCCATATCCAAACAGTGGAAGTTGGAAGTGACTGACCCAGTAGAAGCATTGACTGAGAACTATACATCCTATTCTATCTGCTACAATCCTGTGTGTGTCACAAGGAATAAAAGATCAGATCACACTCTTTTTCTCCACTTTAGGTACCTTGTCACAAATCAAGTCTGTGCATGATTACATTTCATAAATGTCATATAAGTTGAGATAAATCAGGAGAACAGAAAGGAATTTATACATAAGAAACAATATTAAGGGGCTGGGGTTGTGGCTCAGCAGGTGGGTGCTCACCTAGCACTTGCGAGGCTCTGGGTTTGGTCCTCAGCACCACATAAAAATAAGTAAATAAATTATTTAATGTGTCCACAAATAAATAAATGAATAAATATTTTTAAAAAGGCACAGTATTTTTGTAGTTTTGGAGTGTAGACTTATTTATGTTAATAATTGTTGGATCTCTCTAATATTCCAACTCTAGAAAAATATTCATATTTTAAAATTCACCTAGAAAATTATTCACTTCAACTAATTTTCATGTTACAGTGCTGGAATTACACATGTAACATCTATTTTAATATCCTTACAAAACTGTTCCTCTCTCTTTTTTTTTCTACAATAAAAGAATATTTTTCTACCCACCTTTTGATATCTCCTTTTAGAGATCCTGCCATTACAGCTTACTCAATAATCATAATTCAAATCCTAACCTTCATATTGTTTCCACCTCCTGTCTTCCTGGAATCACTTTTCAATCTATTTTTTCATTTCTGTGGGTACTATTGCAATTGCAGCATTGGCTCAAGCCATAAAGTCACTTTGACACTTGCATTTCTTTCAATTTCAATAGATAATATATCTGCAATATCTTTTTATGTCCATTTCAAATTTCTTCTATGGTTATGCTTTTTTCAAACTAATCATGGCTATAGCCATAATGAAATTCAAACATGAAAAATTTATTCATGCTTGTAGAAATCTTCCTCTTAATTGACACAACTTTTAATAGCAATGTTATTTCATTTAAAACATATCTTCTTGGTGTCCAATGCTTTCTACCTCTGTGTTTTTTGTCAACTACTTTTCTCATTTTATCATGAACTTTTTTTACATCCTGTGATAAGTTATCAACAAGCCTTTTGTTACACTTATCTAATTTCAAGTGTATATGTATATACACATATGAATGTATGTAGATATATATGTATAAATGTATATATATATATATATATATATATATGTATATTTATACATAAAATATTTTAGTTAGTCCAGTTATTTTTTTATTCTCTTTTTCTTTCCATTCATAAATGTTCTATTTATTAGCTCTTCTGCTTTCTATTCTGGACCATGGCACATTCATCTCAGACATGCAAATAGTTACCATCTTTCAAAGGGCACAGATAATTTAATGTCTTTATTAAGTCTCATCTGACTGCTTGAGTTTCTACCAAACTCCGCAGAAACACGGAACTGTTTTGACATATACTCTGCTGTGATGTTTATCTAAAAAGAACAAATATAAATAAAAATCAGTTGAAAAATAAAGAAACACAATGTACCTTTTAAGCACAGGATATTCACAATTTTAAACCATGCATAAAATAAATAAAAAGTAAAAATAGAGGAACCAGAGTTTCAACAGGTATAAAAATGACAGGAAGAACCTAGAATTCCTGAAGTGGCAGGAAAAATGGGACAAGATTTGAATTGTTAAAAAGCCAAGGAAGTTGCAATCCAGACATTTCATGAGATCCTCAACCTCCAGTTCAGCTGGTTCTAGTATTACACATAGAGTATACAGTTGATGAGATTGGTGTTGTGTAGTTGAAACAAAGAATGGATATTGGACTTAACTACAACTGGAACAGCTGCCAGAGGCAGAGTAAAGATCAATGATTTGGAACTGCTGAAATGAAAAAGGACAAAGAGGCTACTAGTTTATTATCACCTCATGTAAGAAGAACCTGGCATAGAAAAAAAATGTGATATATAGAGTCATAGAACTACCATCACAATATAATATATAGAAAGGAAATTTTGCAGTTCAAATAAAATGATTTTCTAACCAATACAAGTGTCAAGCTTTAAATATACCATGTAAGTTTATGCTGAGTGGTACTGCACGCATATTTGAAATTTTATTCTTGCATATCTCAGCAGACAAGGTCATATATAGTATCTTGATTTATCCCCTATATTTATTAAAGTTTATAACATTATTTTTCAAACATAACTAGATATTTTATGTCACATAATTGATTGCCAAATGTACTTTAATGGCAGGGAACAACTTATTTTCTGATGATATTGCGGATTGAGCTCAGGGGCACTTGACCACTGAGCAACATCACTAGCCCTATTTTGTATTTTATGTAGAGACAGGGTCTCACTGAGTTCATTAGTATCTTGCTTTTGCTGAGACTTGGCACTCGCAATCTTCCTCTCTCAGTCCCCTGAGATGCTGGGATTATAGGTGTGCCTGGCTTAGAGTACAACTTTAATGCTATTTTATAGGCACTTATGTTCAGTCACTCTTTAAACTACTTCCGTTTTCTAAATTTATGTACACTTTGATTATTCTAATTATAATAGATTAAATGTCCATACAGTCTTATTTTATTTACAACCGTTATCAAATTTTAAAAATCAACCAAATGATGTTGTCACCATTTAATCTCCTACCCTTATTCTTGCTTTACCACCTAAACTACAATCGGCAAATTTCACATTTTAAATTTGCATATGTTTAGCATTTTTGAGCTTATGAGGACTGTATACCCATAGAGAATATATAAGTGAAGATGTAGTATTAGATAATTTCAGGCAATAAAACCATATTAATGCTTTAATGAAAGCAATAAATAACTTCATTTAGCACTCTTGCTGTCACAGGGTGATTTAATCACCCTCTAAGAAACTAGGTAAAATTGTCATTTTATTTTATTTTCTCTGGGTAATACAAAATAATCACTTCTAAATTCTTTAATTTTCCCCAAATCAAAGTGGAAAAGCCAAGAAAAGAATAATGATTTTTTTATATGTAATCATATGTACATAAGGAGAGAAGAGAAAGTGACCAAAAAAAAAAAAAAAAAACCCTAATGGATTGCATAGGTAGGGTTATTCCTGGAAAAAAGCCAAGATATTAAAAAGTTTAAAGGTTATATTGGTTATAGACAGAAGACAATAACTTGTACACTCAGATAGCATCTGCACTCCCCCGCAACAGATAAAGCCCACCTGAAGTCAGTGTAAATGCTGAGGAAGAAAACTCCACAACCCGCACCATACTAGGTCCCAGGGTGGCTACAGGTAGACTCATTCCTTCAGTGAATTTCCCAAGGAATGGAATGAAAGGAAGTTCTTCTGTTTAAGTTTATTTGCCAAGAATTAAGGATTTGAGACATAAAATTCAGGTCCCCATATTAAAAAAAAAAAAAAAAAAGAATATAATTCCTACCACTAAAGTAAACCCCCTCAGGCTCTTGAAGTGTACAATTATTTTTTTTAGAATTTTATCAGTTATTATAAAGTTTCCATTTCCAACATTCATTGTTTTTTCATAAATTTTTATTTGTTTGTTTGCCAATTGGTAGTGTTATATTTTTAGTTACACTGAATTTACACATGGCCAATATACTTGTTTTCGTCAGTAGAATGTGAGCACAAGTGGACTCATTTACTTTTGGGAAGAAACATTAAATGTTTTCTTTTGCCATTAGATATGACTCACAACTTCTCTTCCATTAAAACCAGCATAACAGGTGACATGACAAAGGGACTGTGACAATAATGCACAATCACATCTGGTGGACAGACAGGAGGAGGTAGAATTTAAACATTACCTTCTTGCTAACTCTGTGGACTTTTTAAAAATTAACATAATGTAGTTATTCTTATTGATATCACAATAAAAATTCCCAAGTTCTTTGAAGAAAATATCTAATAAAAAACAAGTATCAAAGTAAACAAAGAAGAAAAATATTAGAGGAAAAGAAGCATTATGATAGAAAGTTTGGAAATAAAATTTTTAAAAAAATTGATGACAAGTGTCTCCAGAAAAATTGAAAATCAGAGAAGAAATATGCCACACAGTACAAAGTACAAGTTGAGAAAATTCTCCATAGAACAGAATATATATATTTAAATATAAAAATAAAAATATAAATAGCAACATTCTCCAACATCCTAGTGTAAATTACAGGATGCAACAAAAAAGGAAACCTGTGGAAGTAAAATAAACAAAAATTTAATAAATTAAAATATGAAAACTTCTGTTTTGAGACAAAGTGATATTTGAAAAGAAACAATTCAAGAAAGAGAAAGCAAAAATTTACAACTTCATATCAATGTACATTATTGTGAAATTTTAAAAGGATAAGGTGGTTTTCGAAAGGCTCAGGAATCAAAATGGCTTAATACTTCTTAAAACCAAAATTGGAACTTAGACTGAAGAGTAAAAGTAAATCTTTATAATTCAGAGAGGATATTATTACTATGAAGTGTCGCTGCCACTCATGCAAAGGTATCAAATATTTGATCACTTGAGTTTCTCTACATTAGATACTTCATCAACACTAGTGTGAACACTCTCAAGAAGCTTCTGAAGAATGTATTCCACCAAATTAAAGAGGAAATAAAGAAGGAGGAAGGTAAAGAATCCTATAATTGTAAATAAGTAACCTTTTGTAATACAGAGACCAACAAAATTTCAGAATAATAGACAATTAAAATGCTCAGGAGGATAACAGGCCACAACAGGGGAGGCAAGAGATGTATTTTGAGGACAGATTTTTTAAAAGGAAAAAGGATATAGGACAAAGATAAAAAAATTTGTTAGTCTTTTATGTCTTTGACAATAATAGCCAAATTTTTACCTCTATCGGTGTTTGAAATTAATTCCCAAGTACATGAAAGTATCATTTGAAAGAAATAAGTCAATTATGACCTTTAATGAGGACAACAAAAATCAATGAAGACAATGTACTCATAGCATACTCTGTGGTTTAGATTTGGAATGTTTACTAAGTAATACAGTAATTGGATATTGGTATTTAAAAAGGATTACATTTTATTGAAAAATTATGAATATGGAAGCAAATATTAAGTATGCAAGTAACAAGGGATTTAAGATATCTTAAATCTCATTACTTTTTAACATTGACATATAACATATAAACATGCAAAGGAAAACAAGAAATGATAGTGAATTTAGAAATACTGAAATAAATAGTAGAAAAAGAAAGTTAATGATTTGAAAGTTGTTGACTGTGAGCAGAATAAATTTAGAATGGGGAAAGATAAAAGAGAATGATTGATGCTTATAATTTTAGGCCAAGAAGTATTCTTTACTTCAAACTGTGAATGTACATTCCTGAATCAAAGTAATATATGATAACGAAAATAAATGCATGCTTTAATATATTATTGTATTTTTATGAATATACTAATGAATAAATATGTATTTATTATTATTTTTTGGGGGGAAGTATTATGAATGAATATGAATAAAATTTTCAAATGTCATTTTCCCCAACTTCTTGCTTCTTTTCTGTATCTAGTGACTGACTATTTATTGTGGACATTTGAAGATCTGGCTTCTTCATCCAACACACCATGTCTCTGAAAGGTCAATCAGTTTTCAATATCCCTAAAGTTTCTGCTGAAATTTTTACATGTACTGAATTACAGTCCAGCTTCTTCTTCTGCCCAATTATGATTTCTTTATTTCTCAACAAATGTTCCTGATTTTTTTATTAGAGTATTTGCTTCCTTGAGATAACTTATTTAGTAACAGGCTCAAAACTGGTCTGAAAAAGCATACACTATGATAGGATGTTGGTGATGAGTTACCACCTGAAGGCTGAGTACTGAGAATCCCATTTCTGGTCTTTCAAGCATAGATTGCCCTTGTCCCTGACATGAGTTAGCACTATATTTTCTTGAAGTTTTAATAGTGGTAAAATGTGATGTTATACCACTGGAAAAAAAATGCACTAGCAATTGTACTATATCAATTATTATTGGTGATATATATGAAAGAGTAATAGGTAAAGACATAACAATAAAAAGCTTTCCATTATGTCAAAGACAATAAAAGCTTAAAGAAGTTTAATCATTATTACAAGTCTTTACATAATAACAGGAAAATTAACAGCTTCTTAAAAGATATTCATATAATATAGTAAGAGAATAAATTTCAAGATAAATTTCAAAATAAATTTCAATATAACATAAGAGTAACTAGGTTCAAAAAATGTTTAAATTTTCACCATAAATTTATACATTATGATTAAGTCCAGGACTTACATAAAAAAATGAGACTGTATGGTAATAGATAGAGACATTTGTTTAATACATTTAATATTCTTGAATTCCTAGATTTTCTCAAAACTTCTGTATCTAAAGGAAGAGCTCAAAACTTTCTGAAGCAAAACAGGTCCTCCTTTAATTGAAGAAAATGCAGAGTTCTTTACTCTGTGGGTCAAAATATAATTTCCTCAAAATGTTTCTATGTTTGGGACTGTAACAACTATAACTATAATTAAAAACATAATCTGTCTATTAAATTGAAATTTTTATTAAGGTCAAAGCAGTCCTTAAGGAGATATAAATATAGATTTTACGCAATATACAACCCAGGAATGGGCCTGAGATACAGGCAATCAGGTTCATTTTATGTCTTTTAAAACCTGGGGAAATTTTACTAATATATAAGAAAGTATTTTGAATGTTTTCACCAAAAGAAATAATAATTTTTGCGGATATATCTATGTTTAATTTTATTTAACCACTATAAAGCATATACATGTATTAAAACATCACATGGTACTTCAAAAATTTCACCATTTTTTTGTTTTATGAAAAATTTAAAATTTTTAATTTTTAAAATCTTGAGGAAAGTGATGATCCATTCTAAATAGAGCAGAAATATAAAATTTTCCAATGAAAATATTAAAAATATGGATCAAAATATTTAGACAATAAGACATGAAGGTGGATTACATTATGTAAGTTTGGACCACTCACTAGTTGACTATTCCTGCAGGAAAGTCTAGATGATACTCCAGTGATCAAATTAAAGAGATATTGAGAAGTTCCCCAACATTACTTAGAAGTTCAGTGATCAATGTGCAACTGGGTTCATTGCCTATACATTACATTCTGTAAATTATATATTAATATATTTATATCAATATCTCTTTAATCAAATTTTTGTATGCTCTGTTTTTCCTTAATTATAATTCTGAACTATATTTGTTCTGGATCTTACATATTCTTGTTGACTAGACATGAAAATCTTTGTGGTACAGAGTTAGGAGATTGCATTTCAGAAATTCACTTACTAATGGCAAATAAGATGAATCAATACTTAAATTATAATGGGATAATCAAGGACAAAATCATCACAGTGACAAGGTAGCCAAGGATACTGTCTTTCAGAAAACCAGTAGAGAGAATTAATTGAAAAGCAATATCTCTAAAGGAAAGGGATCATCCATATAACCATCACTTTTGGTGATCAAGATATTATGTAGAACCACACCATTAAAAGTCACTGTCTCTTGCCTAACTTGCATATTTCAGTCAGTTTTTAGACCAGTAATATTTTGTGCCCTTGATTAATAGTCCTACAGCTTTATGGTAAGCATATATAGTAATCATCTCCTCAGTTCTTCTCAATGGGATATAAGGCCATTTTCTTGTGTTATTTTTCTAACCCATAAATAAGCTGTAATGAAGTTGTCATGTTTGAGTGAGGCCCAGTGTAGTAAAGGATTCGAGGTCAAGTTTGTACAACAGTAAAATGATATTAGACGTATCCATATTGGCAAAATATGCTTTGTGGAATTTAATACAATCCCAGTTGGTAATCCCAGTCACCTATAATGCTAAGCAATGTTGTGTTGTTTGACGCATATTTATCCATTTAAATATTAGTTTCTATTTTGTTCTGACAAACCATGTTTGACCTTGTCAATGTTGAAATAATATGCAGTGACCCACCCATTCTGAGTTGGGTTCAATTAAACACCAAAATCATATGATGCTTGCCGAGCTGCAACTATCGTTGTAAGAAGAAAGGGATATAAACAGGCTAAGGCATGAACAAGGCCTCAGGGATCAGGATCTGTCTCAGTCCGCCATGATGTCTCCACTGATGCACCTGTGGTCCTTCATCAACTTATTATTACATATGCATATATACATATGAAAAAAATCCATGTGGATTAGTTAATAAAGGGAAAAATGATTGAACTTGGTTGATAATCAATTGGTTTAGTGTGTGGTTGCTTGACAAAAAAAAATTAATAATGCTGCACAACACCTCCAGTTAAAAGCATCCCTGAAGCCAGGTGTACTAGTGGGAGGATTGTGGGTTCAAAAAACTGTGGTCTCATAGGTAGTGACAAATTATTTGAGGAATTTGTTAGGGGAGTAGAACAAGAAATACTGGATGACTGGGTCAACAAGTGTTAAGAAGAAGGATGATCATGGTCCAATGGGTATGAGCACCAAGTAAGAAAGTGTTTTATAAAGCAGCCTTATAATTCATACCTAATGCATTTGCTGGATGCTGTGGTGTGAGCTTCTCAGCACTGTACTTCCTGGGGTGCTACAGTAAACATCTTTTACCTTTCAGATCTTTCCACAAAATGCTCCTACCTGATAAGAACTAAATGACAGCTAGTGATTAGTCAATTGAGAGGTAAATAAAGGTCAGTCTTAATGTCCATCTTGACTAATCCTGAAGCACCACCCTGGAACTCAGAACTTCCTTGTGGTTCTGAGGAAACTTTTCCTGGAACATAATCTATATTATTTAGTGGGCTCCAGAGAAATTAAACCAATATGGTGTAGATCTATCTATCTAAAGAGATATTAAATATAAGGAATTGGCTCACAATGTTACCATCAGGAGTCAGGAATCAGGTTTGTGTTCCACAGAGTCCAAGAATGAACACCATGAACACCACAGCTGAGGGAAGAAGCAAGGAAGAAATATTAAACATTAAAAAAAAGAAAGTGAAACAAAGATTCAGAACTCCCAGCTCAGCCTGCCTGAGAGGGGCAACAGTGCCCTTTAAGTCTTACCATGTTACTCCTTTCAAAGGCACATCAAAAGAAGTTGATAAGCTCCTCGTGCGTTTTTTTTTTTTTTTTGTTTTTTTTTTGATATTTTAATTGTCCCAGAAGCCAGATTATGGATTATACAGTCACTTTTAGAAAGATGGAGATTTATATCTTTTCTGAGAAGCAGAAGTTATTTTGTAACTTATTGATGCTTGTTAAAAAGTCTGTCCTCTCATCAACCTTTACTCCCCTTCCCTATTCTCCAATGTCTATCCTTTTCTATCTTAACATGATTACTGAGTTTGAAAACTGCTAAGATCTGCAGATGGCAAGCTGAAGCCCAAGAAGAATCAATCTGTTAGATGGAATTTGGAAGCAGGAAAAGAATGGTATCTCAAGCAAAGAGGGGCAGGGAGAGTTCCTTCTTCCTCAGCCTTTTGTCATTCTTCTAGTCAGGTCCTCAATTGATTGAATGACAATGATTCACATTGGAGAGAACAAATTACTTTACTCAGTCTTAGGATTCACATGTTATTCTCAACTATTATTTTCATCACAAAAAGATTCAGAATGCCCCAAAATATAATGGCCCACTCAAGTTTACATATATATTAAACCATTACAAGATCACACCCCAACTTTCCTTATGCTTAGCTCAATTTGGTCCCTCCTCTTAGACCTGTTGATGCAAAGAATATTTCTCAGATCTTTCCCTCATGGTAATTCTTATCTCAGAGTCTGCTTCCAGTCAAGCCAACTTGAAATTACCAACAAAGCTAACTAGTGAAAATATTGCAAATAGGAAGCAAATCTACTAGCCCAATTTTTGCTGTACGTATTTAATTCTCTTACAATACAATTATAGCAAGCAAATCTGGTTTCCAACTATTTATTTATGATTGCATCTATGTATCTCCTCTCAATTCATTTGTCCTTCCCTTTCTTCCTCAAAAAGGATGTTCGCACAATGGGGATTATAAAATTACCCTAGAACAATTATTTTAGTATGGCATTGTCATGCACAGGTGGAACTACAAGGAAACAAATCACATTGTATATTGTCACTAACATATTTTTGGTTTTATTCTTTCCTGTTTACTATTTGAAAATGATCATGTCAATAGTTCATAGACCAGTTGTTCTCAAAGTGTGGGGAACATCAGTATGATTTACTAACTTGTAAATGCAGACCATTAAGGACTGCTCTAAAAATACTGAATCACTAAATTCCAAGAATGGTGACTACAAATCCTGATTGATTGATAATGAATGTGTGTGTGTATTTAGTCAACTTAAAATTATTTTTTAACTGTTACATTATAATTATGTGCAATAGTGAGATTCATTGTGCCACATTTTTACATGAATGTGGCAGAATTTGATCAATTACATTCCCCAGTACTCCCCTTTCCTTCCTTTCCTCTCTTGTGATCTGATTGCTCCACTATACTCATCTCTCTTTTATTATTAATTTACCTAGTACATTATGATTATATATATGCATATGCATATGTAAATATGTGTATGTTATATATATAATTGTTCATTGTGTGTGTGTGTGTGTGTGTGTGTGTGTGTGTGTGTGTAGCATAATTTGGTGGCTTTTATGGTTTAGATATTGGGTGTTGCCCAAAAGCTCATGTGTGAGACAATACAAGAAGAATTAGAAATATAACTTATAAAACCTTAATCCAATAAGTTAATTAATCTAATTGAAGTAATCTGAGTGATAACAGAAGGCAGGTAGGGCATAGCTAGAGGAGGTGGGTCATTGGGGGCATGGCATTCGTGGTATATTTTGTATCTGGTGAGTTTCTCCCTGCATTCTGATTATCATGTGAACTACTTCCCTCTGTCACACTCTTCTGCCATGATGTTCTACCTCACTTTGAGTCCTGAGGAATGGAGCTGGCCTTCTATGGACTGAGATCTCTAAAACCATGAGCTCTCAAAGTTTTCCTCCTTAAAATTGTTTTTGTCAGGTCTTTTTTTCACAGCAATGTAAAAGATGAAGAAAACAGTAGCCAATCTGTGCTTTAAAAAGCCCTCCATATGAATGTGCTTTTGTAAGTCAATATACTATTTGAAAGTGTGCTTATATCAGTGATCTCAAATTTTATCATTCCCGATAAAATAACATGTTTTCACATTATTCATTATTATTATTATTTTATTACTACACTAACCTGCTTTTCCTTACCAAGGTAGAAAAATATTAAATTTTAATTTCTAATTTATCTATACAATTTTATAAATCATGAATCTAAAAGAATACCATTAATTCGTGTGCATTTGTGTGCAACATGAAACTTATTTTTCTGAATAAAAGCTATATAAAAATGTTACAGTGTGGTATTGAAAACATTAGTGGAGGTTATTCCAATACATTGCAAAAAATTTTGTTATATTTGTTTTTTTCCTCACTATATTATTAGCTAGTTATATAGCAACTATTTTTTCCTAGTTTCTAAAAATAAATATAATTATATTCATGTAAAAAAACATACTTTCAAATTGTATATTGACTTACAAAAGCACAGTAACACTAATTAGAAGAAAACAATTTAAATTTTTAGTTTAGTAATTTAAGTATCTTTGAAATAAAATTGGAACAAAAATAGCTTATAGAGAAATTGGGTTTGCAAACAATGAAATCATGTTTCATTTCACAAGCCTGATCCTGGGTTAATACTGTATAAAACCACCAACACAAAGGCAGGAAAAAATCAACTTTATTATCCACTGGGAAAAATTCATGCTGTGTTACATCAAGACAAGCTGCTACTGCTGCATAGTAATTGGCAGCCAATAGTGGGATCCCACTGTGAATAATCCTTGTTACACCTAACTGAGCTTCAAATTATAAAAAAAATTTAATAAATATTATCATTTTTAAATCACCTTATTGAATCATTACACTTTTTTATTTCTATAAATATTATAGAATAAACCATATTTTTTATTTCCCTTTTCAGAATGCATTTGGAACTTATATTGCAAGAATCACTCACTTCCAATTCTAATCACACCTACACACATGTTCTGATACCTGAGTAGGGAATTGCTTAAAAAAATCTTTTTACTTTTACAAATTATTACTTCATATTTTGAAGTATATTTATATATTTTCACTTGCCATTTTGTCCAATTAAAAAGTCAACCACTTTTATGTTAAAACTGTATTGTTGATATTTTTTCTCCAATCGTTGACTCTTATTTATTTAGAAAGAACATTGCTTGCATGAAAATGAATTTGTAAAAAGGTAAGTTTGTTTGCATTCTCTCCAAAATTATTTAATTATTGAACAAGAAGCAACCTTATTAGGGGAAGATGACAGAATTCAAAGATTCTAAAATTTTCTCCCAGGAATGAATTCATTTAAATAAAGAAAACAAGAATGACGAGAAGGGCCATCATCATGATCCTAGGAGAGTTCCAGAAAGACTGTAGTGTAATGGTGTCATATCTTCTGGTGTTGTGGAGCAAAAGGCATGTCAAATGTTGGATTTCACTTCTGACCAATGTATGCAGGTTTATAGAATTCACCACCCTAAATAAGACTTCCAGGTATGCACACAGATTATGAAAAAGGCTGAAAAGATAATCAGTGCTGAAATAATTATAAATATGTAAACATTGCTTAACCCCAAAGACAATATGACATGACTCATATATTCTCTCTCTCACCTCAAAACATAATTGTTAGCTGTTAGTTATCCATTTGTTTTATAGTAACAAGAACAATCGAGGGCTGGGGATGTGGCTCAAGTGGTAGCGCACTCCCTGGCATGCGCGGGCCTCCGAGAACTAAAAAAAAAAAAAAAAAAAAATTGAAAAATTCTCTCTCTCTCTCTCTCTCTCTCTCTCTCTCTCTCTCTCTCTGTCTCTCTCTCAAAAAAAAGAACAATTGATGTTAAAACTTACTGAACTTTCAAACTAGAAAAATTGTATATATTAGAAAATAAACATCTGACTGAGAATATAGCATATTCCTAGTTTTGATGATTATACTAAATCTTTAGAATAGCTATTATTTTTCCATAAAAGTATAATTCAAAACTAAGGCACAGTCATAAAACTGCACTTTATATTGATTTGAAGATGTGACCTTTTCAAGGCATGTTGTTGCTATAAAGGGATTTCCCAATTATTCTGTAAATTGACAGCTAAGTTTACAGTGTTTTGTTATTAAAAGAATATTTAACTAGATTTTTTATGAAAAAACTGTAATCAGCAGTGATAGTTATTAGAATACAGTGCAGATGATCTAATTGCTTTTTTTGAAACAGTACAGATATTTTTCTAATAGGCATGAGAAAACTGATCCATCATTTTTATAATTAAGTGAACACAGACACTTCTTAACAAAATTAGAAATGTAAAGGGCTTTTCAGGTTGTTTTCATAGTGTATAATAGTCAGCCTTCTGCTACTGTAACAATTACCTGATAAAATCAGCTTAAAATGAAGAAAACCTTTTTTGGATCCTGTTTTGGAAGTTTTAGTTTTACTCCATGGTCAGTTGGCCCAGTTTCCTTTGGGCCTGTTATGGCAAGTTCATATGGCCCAGGAATCCCATCTACTTCCTGTTCAGTAAACAAAAGAAAGAGAAAGAAAGATACTGGTTCTCCATAATTCCCTTCTAGAGAACGCCACTAGTGATATAAAGCCACTCATAGACCACCATCTCTTAAAAGTTTTTGCCACTTTCTAATATTCTAAAGCTGAAGATAAAGACATTAGCATATGGGACTTTGAGGATACTCCAGTACAGAACTATAGAAGAGTATAAACATTTTTCCCCCCTGGGGATCTCTGCCTTACACAGTTCTCTCCTCTGGGCACTTAAAAAACTATTGTCTTCCCCTGGCGTAATGGCACAAGTTTGTAATCCCAATAGCTTGGGAGGCTGAGGCAGGAGAATCACAAGTTCAAATCCAGCTTCAGCAAATTAGTGAGGCCCTGAGCAATTCAGTGAGACTCTGTCTCTAAATAAAATATGAAAAAGTGCTTCGCATGTATCTCAGGTAAGCACCCTTGAGTTCAGTCCCCAGTATCAAAAATAAGAAAAAATAAATAAATGAGGCCTGAGCCTTTAAGCTGCTTCTTTATCCACTGTCACCTCCATGGATAGAGGAAACTTTTCACACTTTTTCTGAGATTATCATATTTCTTACTGGATTTATTACTTCTAAATCCTTGTTTTCCTTCAAATCTAAAATATATTCTGACTCTCTGGTGTCATGTTCAGTTTAGGATTTGGAGATTTATCTTGCTATGAATAATCTTGTGGTTGCACTGCTGTTCTAAATGCAAGTTTAGAGGTGATCATATGTATTTCCACCCCAAAGCACTTCTCTTTCCTGAGTAGCTTCAGAGTGCACTATGGATCTTATGTCCTAGTAGTCTTTCTCTAGTCTTCACAAGATGTCAATCCTGTATCAAATTATTAGCTCATCATTCTAAACCAGTAACCATAAGTAAATGCAATTATTTTCATAAATAAATTGGTTATGTTCTGTCACACGGGATGATGGCAACACAGGCTACAAAGAAGTCATTAAAATACTTAGAATCCTAAATTGGGCAAATAATTTTAATAACCACAATTGTAAAATATATCTTAATATACTTGAATGATTTCTGTTTTGAAAGCAACACAAATACTCTGTGAAACATTTAAAACTTTCTGTATCTCAGCAGAAAGCAAAAACTTTGATGGATTTTTTGCCTTGGAATTGTTGTGTGGAATATACATGTATATATATATATATATATATATAATATGTATTTATAATAAAAGTAAGCATATTTTGTTGTTCAAATATTTTAAAATACTATCATTTTTTAATTCAGTTATTTTGCTTTTTATTTTAAACTGATATATGAATTATTAAAATATTACATGTTAATGGGTTATATCTTATGATTTGATGCATGTGTTATTCGTAAAATGTTTGAGTCAACTTCAGCCTGTATTTCTCCTCATATATCATCTCTTCATGGTGAAAATTTTCAAAATCCTTTCTTTAGCATTTTCGTTAGCCATAGTCACCTACTATACCATATCATACCTCAAGTACTTAATCTTATGTAATAACTTTGTGCCCATTGATTCACATTTCCCCCTTGCTCTACCAGATCTTGTCTTGCCTACCTCTGTTACCCACCTTTTTAAACTCAACTTCTATGAGATAACTGTTTTAGATTACACATATGAATGGTGAGGTACTTATCTTTCTATGTCTGGCTTATGTTACTTGACATAATTATCTCTGGTTTCATACATGTTGTCACAAATGACAATATTTCATTCTTTTTGTGACTAATAATTATTCAATTTTGTACATGTACCACATTTTTTTTAATCTATTCATCAGTTATGGTAGTTGTTTCCATTACTTAACTTCTGTGAACAGTGGAGCAGTACACATGGGATTATATTTTTAAAACATACTGATTTAATCTCCTCTGTATATATGCATAGTTCAATTTCTGGGTGATATGATAGATCCAGTAATATTTTTGAGGAACCTCCAGAGGGTTTTTCCATACTGACTGTATTAACTAACATCTTTATATTGAACTCTTTTGTAGGTATTCTCACCATGGAAATGTGCATGGAAGGTTCCTCTGGTGAGCAAACTCCCTGGGGGTAACAGGCACCATGTTCCCCATGCTTGGAATGCCCAGGGGTTTCTCCTAGAATCTAGTAAGATAACTATATAGGCGCACTATATAATTTCTATGGTGATGTCTTTGGAGAAAAGGGCTCTGTGTTTTAATTAGCCTGGACTTGATCTTAGCTATCTAGCACTTGGGATTAAAGGGATACTAATCATAATGTAGTCATGGTACTAATGAGCTATGTAACATTTCAGATAAATAAACACAGCTACTTGGAGGAGCAGTCACTTCTTTTCTTGCCTCTGCATCTTGTCTTTGTGTCTCCTTTGATTTTCTTTACATTCTTTCTTACTATATGTATATTTATTTCATCTGAATTTTATATCTATTGAAAATAAGGCCAGATATTTTGCAATTGCTTATGATTTTTTATTATTGTAACCAATAAGGATTTTATAATACCAATAATTAATAAAGGTAGTTTGAGTTTTCTCTTCTTGTAAATATTACATAAATTTTGTTTATATTATGATTATTCACAATAAATTCTCTCAATATGAAAAATTCCAAGTAGCATTAGATGAGGAGATATTACCTGTTAAATAACAGAAAGTTTTGAATTAAAGCATTGTTTCGTTTTTTAGCATACTGTCTAAGTCTTCACTGCTGCCATGGCTGAAGAAGCAAGAGAATTTGAAATTTTACTCAGCATAAATATAAACCTATCAATAAATTAAAATCAAAGGTTTTCCCAACTCATCACTTAAATATAAACATCTTGTCTTGGAACACAGATATTGTTCAACAGATAAATGGAAAACATGGTGATAATATTTATTTTTAAAGTTTTAATAAGATTTAGTTTACCACTCACAAAATATAAAGTATCATGCCCATAAAATGTCTCACAATATTTACAGACTAAAGAAGTCATACATTTTACTGTGTTTAGCACATTATTTAGAATTCTAATTAAATGAAAGTGTTTCTAGAATGATGAAGTTATATTCTAAGTAATTTTTTTTTCTAGAGTAGCAAACATTGCCAAACAAGGACTAGTTATGCCTTGAAGGACTTCCTAGAGGATTATGAAATGAATTACACTCCAAATGCTGGTGAACAAAATTGACTACAATGTTTTCACAAAGAAAAACAATATTAAAACAAAAAGAAAATCAGAGAAAGACAAATGGCAAATTTTTCTTCTATAATAATTTAATATTTATTTGGCCATGTGTTGTTGAAAAAATTATCACTAGGTAAAATAAAAGAATATTTTGCAAATTTTTGTGTGTGTGTTTTAGTATAATAACTATATCCAATATGACTTAATTTTAAGATTATTTGCATTTTATGTCATTATTGGTTTAATTCAAAGTGTTTTGCATGCATATATACATTCCAAACTCTACATGGACATAGGTTGAATGTAAAAATTCATTCATTCAAAAATTACACACTTTAGCTTAAAGTCCTCTCTGACATGTAGATGCTTACTCATAATAGGCACAAGTGGGGTGGGAGTGTAGGGAGTAGATGTTCACTGGACTGGACAGGAGAAATAGAAAGAAAAGGGGATGGTAAAGGAAAAGACAGAAATTAATTAGATATAACTTTCCTATGTTCATATATGAATAACATGATCAATGTAACTTCACATCATGTATAACCACAAGAATGGGAAGTTATACTCCGTGTAGTTATCATATGTCAAAGTACATTCCATTGTCATGTATAACTAAAAAGAACAAATAAAAGTGTTTTAAAATAAATTACACACTGTATATTAATATTTTGCCTATAAATATAATGATGAATAACAAACTTTATCACACATTATTTATTACATTTGTATAAGCAATCCCTTAAGTTGTCCCATTTTGTAATAAATATATGGAACTTTTAATAAAACTTTTTATTCTCTTATATAGTTACTTACCTAGATCTTATAAGAATGGTTACAATACTATGATTATGGGGCAGAAGCATTGTCAGTCTCTTCCTCTTTATGATATAGAGTGATAAAGCTGAGTTAGACAAATTGAGTTGCCAAGTAAAACACTATTTCTAATCATATTGAAAGATAGGCACAGGAACTCCTGAATCATAGTGAGTACTATTTATGTTGTACATGTTATTACTTGAAAAATCTAAAGAAGATGACTTGGGGACAGAATGATAGAAGTCCTCTGTGTAGGCCAAGATTTACATTAGCATAATAAAGTTCAGCAGTCTCTTGGAAATTTCCTACCTCAGCACAACACATTTATAACAAAGTGTTGATAGACCTAGGAATGGACATACTTTAAGAAATTTCAGCAATTGTCAAGTTCCAGACACAGCAAATGGATTGCAGAATGAAAACTGAGTGTAGAATTTTAAGCCTCTAATTTTGAAAATGTCTTATTAATCATTTTCAGACTTCAACAGTTTTATCACTGTCAACAAGAAGTCATAACAAAATTAAATGGAGAGTCGGGATCTTCAACTGAATATAGAATTCATTCAATTCACAAATGAAGCAGAATTGATTTTAATAAAGCCCGATGGATTACACCTTGATAAACCTTGAGACGTTGAAATAAAGTACTTACCAATTGGTGGTTGTGAAACTTAGTAAAACCACTAGCCACGGTATTTTTAAAAATATAGATAGACAAGATCCACCCTACATCTTCTTAGAAGTAAGGCTTAGAAACCTGTAATTAACTATTTTTAAAAAACTGTTAAATTACCTCATTATAATTAAATGAGCAAGGAATAATAGTGACACATCATAGGCATCTATGATGCAGGTGACCAATGAGTCACACCTTGAGGAATGCTTTGTGATCGAAGGCAATTTAAGTTTTTGCAGCTCCTCTTTCTAAAGTCCTGTCTTTACTAGGAACCCTAGACACTACCTATTCCTGCATTTATCACACACCCACTGCTTTGTCACCCAGGGTTTCCTGAAGTATACCTACTGTGTAGAACTTCAGGATAGTTGACATGGATAGTAAAATTGATACACATGTATTGTATTTAGAAGATATTTTTGTCTCACAAACAAAACATAGTAGAATGAATTCTAGAAAGAAAAATGTGAAGCACAATAGAGCCTCAATTTATAGATATGTTGAGAGTATTAACAACACCAACCTCTGATTAGGTTGACATAGGGAAGCAAAAGGGAGCATTCTATCAGCTACTATATTAAAATATAGTAACCAATATACACTTTAAGAAGTAAGTTAGAAGATACAAGAAGAAAAATGAATATTTTCTGCCTTTCCATCAGAACTAACTAAACTGAATATTTTAATAAGCTTTCATAAGTAGAAAAATGAATTATGGAAAGTAAGAAATACATAAATGAATTAGATAAGCCCAAGTATACAAATATTTTAAACCCTCTCTATATTATTTATTATTTGGAATTTATTGCCTTTGAATAATTAGTTAATTTCAAGTGAGTTAAAATGTATTTATATTACATATTTTTTAATCTAACAAAGTTTTGTAACATATATATTTTTCATAGTGATAAACATACGACACCTATAAGATAGATCTGAATATTTCAAAACCATGCTTTGGGGCACTTCTAATTAATTATTGGAAAAGACAATTAAACTATAACTATGTAATGAAATAAACAAGGAATATATTCAAGATACAAAAGGACCAATGAATACTAGCCAATCAGAAAACATCCCATTAACATTTAGAATTCAAAAGCTAATTTGCTGAATATTGTTATCAGGATGTAAAGATAATTTTCTGGATATAAAATAAAAGAATTAAGTTTCCTATTGGTGTACAAAAGTTTAAGAAATCCATAAGGAAATGAAAGAAACAATGCCAAGTTGAAATAACAAGAGAGTAACAATAGAAACAGGAAGATATTAATGGCACTGTATGTTTCAGGAACACACTTTTGGTGGATTCTCCTTATATTGAGTTTGCGTGGTCATGAATGGTCACAGGGTAAAACTAACTTTTTATGAAGTTTCATATTAACTTCAGGGATAGGAAGGACAAATCCTGTGAGAGGGAGAATGCCTATGGCTTATATTTTATATTTCCACTAAAGAAAAAAAAGGAAGTATGAGAATTGAACCTACTTCTCCGTACTCCAATAATGACCTCTCTAGAAGAGAAGAAATGGCTATTTCAACTGATTGAGGAAGACTCCATTCTCTAGAGAGGTACTTTTGAGTTTCTCCTTTCAAGACCTTCAACCTTCTTACAGCCTCTATCTTATTTTTCTTAATATAACTTACTGGATTAGACTGTGTTCAAAGAAAACCTACAAGTTATTTTGAAGTTGTCTTTAGGAGAAATTGCTAGCATAACTGTTGGTGTACTGTCTATAGTTATTTTATCCAATTAGCATTACAATTAGTACAAATTACAGGTATTTTTTATTGACTCTGAGTTAGAATGAAAAAAGGGATTGTTACATATGAATCCATAAATATTTTAACAAACTTTTTTTGTTTTATTGAAGAAGAAATAACCCATTCAAGGTCATTCCTTCTCTAACCATAAGGACTGGACTTGAGCTCAAATGTTTAACTTCTGTTAGTACTAGGAGAGAGGAAAGAGTTGTAAAGTAATAATTATGTAAAATTATTCACAGAAAATAACCTTCATATTATTCAAATGCTTTATGCAGAAAGAAGAAATTAGATTTACAGGTTTCATTCAAAATAAAATGGTAGGTATTGTCATATGTATTCCAAGTAGAAAGTAATACTGGGCTCTCACTATGCAGTATTTTTGTTGAATTAGCAAATTGCATAGAGCAACAAGTGTTTGAATTTTTAAATAGGACCTAATATAATAGGATATGTTTAAGGAAAACAGTTTGTAAGGGACTCATCTATTTGACAAACTATTCCCAAGGACAAGAAAAATTTGTTTCTAATGCTTTTCTGGGATTTCACTGTGATTGTATCTAAGAAACAAAGTAATATTGAAATATGAATAATAATTTATATGTTTACATGCAAATAAATAAATATGTGTATATATACATATATACACATTTCCTATATTTTAATTAAATATTATTAGAGTAATGCTGAAAATACTTAGCAGTTCAATAACTTAAATTATATTATTTTAAAAGTAAGTCACAATTCTTCTTTAAAGCTGAGATTATATATATATATATATATATATATATATATATATATATATATATATATATAAATTTTTGTTTATCCATTTTTCTGTGGAAGGGAACCTAGGTTGGTTCTATAGTTCAGATATTGTGAGTTGGGCTGCTATAAACATTGATGTGGCTGTATCATTGTAATATGCTGATTTTAAGTCCTCTAGGTATAAACTGAGGAGGGAGATAGCTGGGTCAAATGGTGGTTCCAGTTCAAGTTTTCTGAGGAATCTTCATATTGCTTTCCATAATGGTTGTACCAATTTGCAGTTGCACCAGCAATGTATGAGTGTACATTTCTCCCCACATACTCACCAACATTTATTTTTTTAAAAAACATTTATTTTTATGTGTAGATGGACACAACAAAATGCCTTTATTTTTATGTGGTGCTGAGGAAAACCTGGGTCCTACCCATGTTAGGCGAACACTCTACCACTGAGCCACAATCCCAGCCCACCAACGTTTATTGTTGCTTGTATTCTTGAAAATTGACATTCTGACAGAAGAAAGATGAAATCTTAGAGTATTTTTTATTTGCATTTTTCTAATTGCTAGAGATGTTAAACATTTTTTTCAAATATTTGAAATTATGCCATTTACTGGTAAATAGTGGAGTTGGATGACATCATGGCAAGTGAAATAAACCAATCCCCCCAAACTGAATGTTTTCTGTGATATGTGGATGCTAATTCACACTAAGGGGCATGGGGCTAGGGGAGAATAGAGTTACTTTAGATATAGGAGAGTGAAGGAAGAGGAGGGGGGATGGGAGTAGGAAGGATAGTACAATGAAATAGACTTACTACTTAAGTACACAAGTGACTGCATGACCAATATGATTCTAAAACATGTATAATCACAAAATGAGAAATTATATTCCATTTATGATGATATATCAAAGTACATAAATACATTCTACTGTGATTATGACTAATTAGAACAAATACATAAATTTAAAAAATAAATAAAAGTAAGCAGAGTGATTAAAATAATAAAGACAATTGAAATGTTCTCTCACAAATCATCTATGAGAAACCAACCCTTGTTGATGCCTTGATTCTGGAATCCTTCACCTTGTTTGAAGCCATCCAGTTTGCAGTGATTTGTTATGGAAACCCTGGAACCTAATGTACATCCTATGGCCATATCAACGTTTGCTGTAGTTTTAATTTATTTTCAAGATGCACTATCCTACAATATTGTAACAAATGCTATGATAATTTCTGTGATTATAAATTAAATGTCTAAAGATTGAAATTTAACGCTTGAAAGAAAAAATAGATATTTACAAATTACTCTTAATAAAAGTCAAAAAATGTATAATACCACTAGTATTTCATTGTGGTAGAAGTTTTAGAAGGAACAAGTGGTGTTTCTTTTTAATTCATATGTGTTCAAAATATAAAAGGGATGTTTTGGGAAAGGAAAGTAGACGTATTATAATTTAATATTATAATTCTATTCAGGTCCTATTATTATTTGATTTCCTTGTTTCTAAGTTTTAGTATGTGTTTTAGTGTGGATATGAAGTGTACCTCAAAAGCTCACATGTGAGACAATGTAAGAAAGTACAGAGGTCAGTGGGTCTTGGGATGTATCTCAGTTGCATAGCACTTGAGTCATGTGTCTCAGACCTGGAGTTCAATCCTTAGCACTACAAAAAAAAAAAAAAAAAAGAAAGAAAAAGAAGAAGGAGGAGGAGGAAAGGTAGAAAGAAAAAAAAAAACAATAATATTCAGAAATATAATGATTAAATTATGGCATTAACTTTCAGACCTCCTTACCAAAATTTCATTATGAACAATAACAAATAGCGTTAGTTTGTTGTTTCAATTGACATTTCTTATAATAGTTCAATAAGAATTGATAGTAGGTAGGGCATTATTTAGAAAAGCATCATAGATTCTATTTGTTTAGTATGATATACATTCATCACTTCTGTAGTTCAAAATTTTTTTATTTTTATATTTTATCTAATTTATAAAAGAATTCCATTTTAGATTTCTTAAATTGCCTACTTAAAAAGAAAAATTGTTAGTACATTATATGAATTCTTGTTCTGATAAAACAAGTTTTAACTGAAGGTATTTATACACATCAGCTAAATATATTATTTATAAACATGTAATATCTAAGGCAAATTTAAACTGTAGAAGATAACATACACATACAATTACCAAGTGGTTCCAATTATTGCATTCTTAAATATGTCATGCACTGTTCAAAGTGCAGTTTCTGTGTTAAATTATTTAGTTATTTTTCAGGCAACATTAGGCTTTATAATCCTCATTTCATAAATGAAGAAACTGATGCAATGGAGGATTTATTAATTTGCTCAAGGTAATTGAGTTAGAAAAAATTAGAGCTAGGATTTGAACACAAGAAGTATGATTAAAAAGCTTATATCTTTTTTTTCCCAGCACTATACTTGTGTATACTTTTAGAGAGAGGCACTAAGTTAAGCTGATATTTATAAAATATTATAAGTTAAAGTGATAATGAACTTGTAAGTAATTAGGTAATTCCCAAGGAAAAGCAGAATTTATAAAATCTACCATGAGTAAGGTGATAAGCTTATATTAAGTGATATCATGTTTTTACTTAAGATTATATAGACATTTTTTTCTAATATAAAACACTAGTCATTTGCAGACCAATCATACCAGTATGTAAAACTATAAAGTCTTCATCAATTAAATAAAATATCTCTTTGAACTCATCAGAGAGCTTCCAAGCTAATGGGGAATTCAAGAAATAAGACCCCTAAAGCAAGAAAAATAAAAAGTAAATTCAATTTTTAATGTTACCATTCCCCTTGAGAAGTTCACAGGATGCCCTGAGTTGGTGGGTAACTAAAGAAAAGGTTTTAGGGGACATATTGGAATAGGGGAAAGAAAAAAAAAGCAAAACAGTTAACTACTCATCAAGAATACGTGCATGAGAAAATAACTTCATACTAAATATTTATATGCTAGGCAAATTAGAAATATGCAAGCTTAAATATAAAATTAGATCCTATATTCAAATTATATTAGTTTCTGGTTTGATGTTTGATGTACTTGGATACACGTAGCCTGACTTGTTGTTTATTTTTTTCATAAACTTCTTACAAAATCAAGATCAAACAGAAATTCTATAGAAGAACATATCACTGTGAGAGTCTCAATGTTTTTTAACATTTTTATACACCTAATCTCAGACTTTGATTAAAAATCAATAGATTCTCTTTATTCATACTACTCCCATTTTCTCAAATGCTGGACAGGTTCTATAAACTAGTTAATTCCCATCTCTGTGGATCAATTTGCAAAGTGTGAGTTTTAACATGGGAGTGTTTTAGTAATTTCAATGCTATAGAATTTGCCACCTCACTGACTACCAGTAATATGGCTTTTATTGCCATCTGGGGGGGAACATATCAATTCCAAAATCCTATCATGATGACATTGTGTTCTCTAGGACTCCTTGCACCAATAGCCATAATCTCAATTTACCCAGAAGCAGACCTTTACAAAAATTTTGAGCAGTTTATTAGAAAGGTGTTCCCAGGAAATTCTAACAGGGGCATGAAAGTAAGGTAAGTACAGGAAGAAAACTGTACTAGCTACATCATGGGGAAAGTTAGCACTGTAGCTTAAGCTCAATAGAGAACCTGAGAAATGATGTAGAACATGCTCCTCAGAATTATTCCTCCTGAGAAGCAAGAAATATGAGACATTTGTGAACAAACCCTTTGTCTGCTGTAGAATGTGCATTAGTGTCACAGACCATTAATTCCTGCACTTGTGGCCCGATTCACAAGGAACTGAGTCAGTTCCAGGTTAGTAAGAGTCCTCAAGCAATGTGTAAGCAATTAAGCAATGGGGGCCAGTGTGTAATAAAGTAGTAACAGCAAGGGGGATTCAGGTGGAACACTGGTAGAGTTTGCTCCATATTTCCAAATGTTCATGATTCCAGATGGCTTTTTCACATTACACATTACTCAAGGATTTAGTCAGATAAGTGTTTCCCCATTCTCTCTATCTCTGTCTCATGCTATCTGTCTCATCTATCTCTCCCCATAGTTTGTTGGGCTTGTTTGTAAAATCACAACCTTTGTTTATTTTCGATAAGCCATTTTGCTTAACTCATGGAATTTACTAGAAATTCATCTAGACATTTAATCAAAGGACATGATGTCCATCAAATATTTGGATTCTCTCATGTTTAATTATCAGGTTCAAAGACATTCTCAGTTATTTTTTTGACTGATTTTGAGTAGTAATAGGTCTCCATTTTCAAATCTGCATATTTAGGCTGTCTGTACTTTCTAACACATCCTATCATGTATTTTTTTCCAAACTAGAAAACTGCACTTTTCAGTTAGATATTAATATAATACGTATATTTGTTATATGCTGAGAAAATAAAGCAAACTTTATTATATTACAAACATTCTGAAACAAACATTATAATCAGATGCAATGTATAAATGTGTTTGTGTATACACACACATGAACATACACACTTTCATTTCTATCTGTCTTTCTTGCCACAATCTAAATACCCCCCTGTATCACATTGCTTTATTTCACTGATTTTACTACCTTTTCCTGTGCTGATGATCTTCATTTTTCTACTTTCCTATTCCCTTCAGAATTTAGTGATCAAAAAAATAAATATGAACAGTAGTGGTAAATCCAACCACTTATTCTCTGTTAATTCATTAGCTAGATAATGTGTTACCTCTCCAAGGAAATGTAATGCCTAACTCTCTATATACATCTTCTACAAAAAGTCTATAGGGAAAAATACTAATGTTGAAAATTTAAAAAGATACAACTGGGAGTTAATTTATTTAAGAGGGATTTTCATAGAGTCCTTCAAATCACATTAATAGAGTTGCTGCTTGCTTTAATTATGCATAAATCAATTTTACAGTCACAAGTTACTCAAGGAATGGGAACATTTTTGGTGCAATATCTTCTAAGAAAGGGAGCAAACAAAATACTTCTTATCATTATTGGTGGTGTAGTTTTGCACCATCAAATTTGGGATTTAATAAATAGAACTAGGTTAAAATAAATATTTATAGTAGATCTACAAATAGAACTTCTCCTTTTAGTTATTATGCAAGTTGATCTATGCACACTTAACTATGTAGATAATATGAAATGGAAAATAAAATAATATCTAATTAATTTTTGACAAATAGTTAATCCATTACCACCCTCATGCTCATCAACACTTGGCCTTACTAATTATTATTTATGAAGAATGGATTAAAACAAGAAGTTATATTAATATTCTTGTTCTACTCTCTATATTATTTAATTTATCATTTTATTCTAATCTCAAAATGTCAATAATCATCTCTAGGCAAAGAATGTTTCATCTGAGCTCAGAACATTCATTTTTTCAAATTGTGAAATAGAATAAAATGAAATATCTTGCCGCAGTCTGGCTGGGCACAAATCAGGAGCCACTCACAGCTTTGTAGATTCAAACAGCAATTCTTTATTCCCGATCTCACACCGGCCTTCTACAAACACATTCTGGGGAAAAATACGTTCTCTGCCCAAATCCACACCTCCACTGGGCTTCTGTCTCCCAAATATATTCTGAGAACTCAAGGGGAACTCAGGCAGCAGGATACGCCCTATTCTAAACGGGGAATGCCCTAAACTTGGATTATGCTAAACCGGGAACACCCTAAACACGGATCTGCCCTGGTCCTTGAGCAAGGTCACCTTACATGCAATGTCGCTGCAAAATGTCCTATTTCCATGAGTCCTTCCACTAAAGAAACATGGGGGTACGCTGGCAAGGAAATTGTCATACCTACTTGGCTGATGGCTCCCAGCAATATTTGTGTTACCATGGAGTAAAACACACTATGCTTAAAAAGAAAAAAAAATTGCTAACCCAATGAGAAAAAAAAAATAGGTTATAAATTAGACTACGTTAAGAATACAAACTTTTATTTATAAAAAGACATGATTATCCAGGTGTAGTACTGGTACCTATAATCCCAACTGAGGTGGGAGAATCACAGGATCAAGACTAGCCCAGGAAATATAGTGACCCTATCTAAATAACAGACTATTAAAAGAGTAAAAGACAAGGCACAACATCAGAGACAATATCTCCAACACAGAACACCAGGTTATATAGCAAATTTCAACAAATAAATGAGAAAAATACAGAAAACCCAACATGAATGTGTACAAAATACAAAGGAAAGAAGTTTCGAGAAAAAGGAAATTTGAAAATAGAATGCTATATTACTGTCTGCTCACAAGGAAGGTAAATATTTAAAAAAATGTTATTATGAAATCTGTTCTGTAAATATCTGAAATACACATGGTGGTGGAAGTGCATATTGATATAATGAAATTTGAAAGGTCTTTGGCTCTACTAAAGTACAACATATGAACCAGACATCTCATAACATAACAACAAAAACATAGATTTATGATAACACACATATTAGAATGTTCTTAGCAGTAATATTCATAGTAGTCAAAACAAAATTTTCAAATGACCAAATGCCTTACTGTAATCCTCACAGTGGATTACTATGCAGTAATCTCAATAAATGATATCTTAACTGCATGTAGCAATTGGAATGAATATCTGTGAGAGAGAATACAGTAAAATGCACAAAAAAATCTATGATTTGATATCATAAAGAATAAAATCTACATACAAATAATGGGATGTTTTTCACCCATCTAAAATGAATGAATTTCTTTTAAAAAAAGAACAATATGGCGAATAGTAAAACCATTATGCACAGTGAAATAAGGCAAACACCAAAAGGCAAATATTATTTAGATCCAACTTTATGACATATCTAGAATAAATAAATTCAGAGTTTGAGACTAGATTAAAGTTCCTAGAGGTTGGGGTTGGTAAAATAGGAAGTTGTAGTTTAGTGAGTACACAGTATCTATCTGGGAAGATAAAAAGCTTTTTAAGTGGATCTGGGAATGTTTTTCAACATTGTGAATGTAATAAATGCCATTTAATTTTATATCAAAAACATTTAAAATGGAAAATTTTATTTTTGCATATTTTACCACAAGAAAATATGCATTAAAATAATCAAGCAATTGTGCACTTTAATTACCAAAATAACAAATATAAATAATGAATAGGCTAAATAGCCAATAATTGGGAGTAGTTTAAATTAAGGTTGAACCACTCAAGGGAATCTATGAGGTCATCCAGTCATGTGATAAAGGATATTTGATGCCACAAGAAGATAATTACATATGCTGTGGAACTTAAAATATATGCTGCACAAACAGTGTTAATATATATATATAATATATATATATATATGTATGTAGTTGCAAAAGTATATATACTAAATATTTCTCTTGGTAGTGACTTATTTTCTTCATTTTGTTATCCTTTACTTTTCCAGTCTTTTACAGAATAAAATGATACACTTATAATTTTTTTTAAAAAAAGTTTAAAAACTGGTTTCTAACAAGCAAACAAAAAACCTATACACTTAACAAGTTCAGATAATTCTTACTTTTGGTGGTTAATTAAACAAGCATCAATATTATTCTGGATTCTCATACAAATCCTCTTTGTTATATCACTTTGTAAAAAATTTTTTATCTGTCTATTTATTTATTTAGTTAGTTGTAGATGGACACAATACCATTATTTTATTTGTTTGTTTGTTTGTTTATTTATTTATATTGATATTGGGGATAGAGCCCTGTGTCTTGCACGTGCTAAGTGAGCACTCTACCTCTGTGCCACAACCCCTGCCCAATATATCACTTTTTGATGTGTATGTTTATTGCACAGGAAAGATTAGACTTTTAATTGTATATTTGCAATATGTATACTTTTCTGTATAAAAGATATTTAAAGGTAAGTAGGGTAAACTCTTTGATAATTCTATTACCAATAATCCTATACAACAAAATGGTTCCAACTGCATTCTTATGCAGGTTAACAATATATGGATTTTGTAAGCAACTTCCTCATCTTTCAGGTGGATGTTGTCTGAAAAACTTAAGTGCAACTTGCAATTGAAAATTTCTCTTTAGTGTTGCATAGCTCAACCTGCTTCTTTTTCTGAATTTAGCTTTTCAATCTACATAGTACTCATGTGTAATGTGCAGACATTATCACAGGTATATACAGAATGAATAATATTCTTCACCATGGTCTTTAGCATTACCATAGAAAAGATGTGGAAATTATCAGAAAAATGGAGTTTATACTGTAATTTTCAAAATAGATAAAAATGCATATTTATATTAAGAAAGCAAAACCAGTCATACTGAGAGTGATTTCTTACGTAAAAGATATTGATTTATTAACACGTAAAATTTGTTATTAAAAATGATTGAAGATGCCAGGTGCAGTGGCTCATGCCTGTAATCCCAGAAGCTTAGGAGGTTGAGATTGGAAGATCACAAGTTCAAACCCAGCCTCAGCAAGAGTGAGGCACTTAGCAACTCAGAACCTGTCTCTAAATCAAATACAAAATCAGGATGGGGATGTGGCTCAGTGGTAGAATTCACTTGAGTTCAATACCTGGTAGCCCCACATCAAAAAAAAAAGTAATTGAAGATATGTTTTGAAAATTAATAATTATTTGATAGGACAAAAATGGTGGAACTGAGAATATCTGTTTGACATAATCTGTATGTCAAATGTAAGAAGGAAGGAGATTACCCAGAGACACAAAATTATGAAACACAGCTCAAGACAGAGTCAAGAAAGTATGGGTAGATCTCATCAACAAATCTCAGAAAATTCTATGTACATGGTGACAAGATAAACACAGAAAATGCAGTTGTGTCATCAACAGCAGTTCCTGTTATATCTTTGGTAGAGAAGTATACAAAGGGTTGGAGATAGGCAAAAATAAACAGAATTTTAAAAGAAAACCAAAACAACACACACACACATACACATACACACAATGATTTCAATACATCCATAAATATGTGTGTACTAAAGATGTGATTTGGAAAGTGCAGTCAATTAAAATTAATGAGAAAATAGGGATTGGAGAAATATGAATCCACAGTTAGAGAAAATTGCTAATAAGGGAAGACAGAGAAAGGAAAAGGTATGGCAGAGGCAGTGAAAAAGTTAAACAGTCGTAGCTGTACCTATTGCCTGGAAAAGCAATATCAGGTTTTCTGACAGATGTCTAGAAGATGATGTCAAATATGAAGCTGGGTGTATACAAGAAGTATTAAAGGAAAAGCAGACTCAGGGTTAGCAGTTTATATTTGGAAGTAGAGCCATTGTTTAACATTTCAGCCTGGGACTGGGGATGTAGCTCAGAGGTGGAGTGCTGGACTAGCAAGCATGAATCTCTGTGGAAAATATATAAAGGGTTGGAGATTGGCAAAAAATAAACATAATTTTAAAAGAAAACCAAAACAACAACAACAACAACAACACACACACACACACACACAGCACTCCAGAGTCAATTAGAGATAAAAGAACAAGAAAAATAGAAGAGGGCTGGGGTTGTGGCTCAGCAGTAGAGTGCTGGCCTAGCAAGTGCGAGGCCCTGGGTTTGATCCTCCGCACCACATATAAATATATAAATAAATAAAAAGAAAGGTATTGTGTCTGACTACAACTAAAAAATAAATATTAAAAAAAAGAAAAGAAAAATAGAAGAGAAGCATCTAGAGAGGCATGAGGTAAACTGAAGAGCATGTTGTCATAGAAACTGAAAAAAACAAGGTGGGTCAAGAAAATCTAATGATCCTCTGCTGTGATAGACCAAAAAAAAAAAAAAAAAAAAAAAAGAAGGAAGGCTGAGTAGTAACAAAGAGAGAATTTCCTCTGCTGCCTTTGTGGATGGTTATGTGTGCATACAGGAAACACAAATATATATGCTGAAACAAACAAAATACATGTCTCCCTGTATGATAATCGTCTCTGAATCCATACAACTTGGAGAATCTTCACTGTTCAATTTTGCAAGTCAATTCTAATCTGACTTTTGCAATGTCAGTGTCTAAAGATCTGTGGTCATCTGTGAGGTCTGTGAATCAGCTAGGAATATCCTTTTATCCCCATTAAACTCTTGATAGTTTAACTTTTTTTTTTCAAACTTGTGATCAAATCTTTAAACAAAGACTGCATTTTTTAAAACTCAAGTTTCGATTTTCTTTCTTTCTTTCCACCCGTTCTTTGTCTTTCCCTAACTCTGTTCGCCACAGTGAATTTTCTCCTTCTCTACCAATTCTAATAACAAGTCCCAAAAGTTCTGGTGAATTTTACCCTCAGAACTGATTAAACTCTGCTTTCCAACACAGCCCTTAAAGATTGCTTGCCCAAAGTGCCATGGTTCAGATACTGGGTTGAATCTCTTATGACAATAGAGCTTCTATACTCTATAACTATATTGTAGATTCTCCCCTTCTTTGAAAATAGCCATTCCATTTAATTTTAATTTTGAATATTTGTACTAAATGGACATTAAGTTAGTATTTTTATAGTTGTATAAATATTTAATAGGGATTAAAAATGCACAATATAATTTTCAAAAATCCCTTCATAGGCTCTAAGTTATTTCAGGATGTAATTATTTGCAAAAGTGAAAGATTTTATACTCATTGACATGAAACTACTTATTAAATAAACAATTTATTAAATGTACTAATAAATATTTATAAAGATGATTTGCTTTTAAAATTTAAATCTCTGTTTTGAATTTTTAACGATGGTTCTTTGTTTCTTTTAATTAAATATTGTGGTGTTATCTTCTACAAAAGCCATTATTTGTTAATTCTAAGTGTTTTCTTCTTTTCCTTATTTATTTAAAGATTCAGCCATGAAATTAATATTCAAAGACATATTGCAAACTGTGAAGCAATATTTCCCAGTCTCTCTTACAAAATATAAACTTTATTTTTGGTTTTAAAGGTGTGATTATTAAACATAGTATAGAATCTTCTCTGTCATAAGAAGCAATGAAGTTTCCAATAATAGTCTTAAAATTAAATACTTATTTTCACCAATCTGTAACTTTGATCATTGAAAGTCTTTTACTGTCTTCTGATAATATTCAAAAAAATCACTTCATATCAATATATTGCTATTTCCTTATACTTTTCAAGGAAATTTATGAAAGTCGTCTTTTTCTACCTCTTTTTTTGCTAAATTATAGATTTTTATCCCAGAAAAATATAATGCATGTCAGTTACTCAAGATTATTAGTGTTCTAAAACTAATGCCTGAATACCTGAAGACTTTTTATTTTCTGTGATAATCTTGATCATAGTGGTTACACCTGGATTAGTTAAAAATGTACAAAATTTTATTCATTAACCTCCTTGTATGTGTGGGACATTGGATTTGATCCATAGCCCCACATAAGTACATAAATAAAGATACTGTGTCCATCAACAACTATAAATTGAAGCAAGAAAGAATTCAAAGTGTGTGTAATTTGATTTGAAAGTGTCTTTAGTTTAAATTATGATTTATATAATTATATAATGTTCACTAAAATTTTGTAAAATTACATATGGAATATAGTAAATCATTTGGTGTAATTAATGAAAATAAGGATTAAAAATATATAATGGCTCACTGTTTATAAATCATTAATTAAAGATGCTGACAAAATAATTATATTAATGCTAATAACTAAAAGTTTAGGTGCAAGAAGTTTTCTGTAGAAGGGAAATGAAGTAAACATTATACTTTTATTTCTTAAAGTGAACATGAGTGTATGAAATTTATTTTATTAAACATTTATTCATACATTTTTGCATCTATTTTAAGGAAATGCAATTTTTTCTCACTTTTATGGAAAATAATTCAAACTTGTCTCAAGTTTTGCAAAAGAGGAGGAACAGAAATTTTCTTAAATGTGTACTTTCACAAAAGATCATTTGTATTATAAAATGGATTTATCTTCCATGAAATATTCTCTTAAAAGAATAATTCACCAGGAGTGGTGAATGCAGCTAGAACATTAGGGCTTCACATATTTCTATGCACAATTACAAAAGGATGAAAAATTGTTGAGATCATTAAAACACAAGCAGCAACAAAAGCCTCTGTCCCTTGTTCTATCATGTGGATGGATTATGAGCAATAATATGCCATTTGAAATATCCTGTGGTGATTTGTTAGGACCATGATGGATTGTAACTAACAGAAGTTTAATGTTTCAATTTCCTATGTTTTAGAGCCATCTTAAAGTTGTCAGCTATCAAATGGTTCACCTGATTCAATGGGTACCTGGCATTTAGATCCTTCAGTGTGACTTCAAGTACTGGTCTTTCACTTAAGGCTGGTGAGGCTGGTGTATTTCCTTTTTTCTTTATTTCTGAACATTGAACACTATACAAATAAGTACTCTTAATATTTAACAGGTAATTTGGTTCTATGTATTTTACCAGAAATATGGGTCTAATTACTCATAAGACCCGTGTAACCATTAAAACAAAAAAAAATGAAGAGCAAATACTTATTAATAGCTGATGTAGAGTAGCATGTGAAAGTATTGCTCAGGCAAAAAAAAAAAAAAAAGCAAAGAAAGATGTAATACATAAAATAAGCTGTATGCATATTTTTTATATAACCAGGTTGTCACAGGAAAGCAGGAAGCTGAAACTCCAAACCTCGGTTTTTGTGTTCCAATGAAAGAAAATTTAAATTCACACACACACACACACACAAAAAAAAAAAAAAAAAAAAAGTAAGAGGTTTATTATCAGAGAAATTGAGGTGAAAGTAAAATAAAAGCAAAGTGAGTCTTAATCAGAGAACACTCTCAAAAGAGAGAGTGGACCAGATCCAAGGAGAGATTGCTAAAGAAGACAATGCTGTTTCCAAATTTATTATTGCTTGATGTTTACCAGGAGAATTGAGGTCCACCTTCTATACTCTCTGCCAATCAGGTTTTCAACTCCTCCTTTACATCAGCTACTGAAGTTGTTGAATTTAGTTGGTACTCTCCTGAACAGGTGGCCATCCTATTTAGAGGGACTTCATCTATGAGTCAATCTCAAGTTAATGTGAGCACTGCGGTCAGTAATTGGTAAGAAATTGCACTACTAAAGGAATCTTCCTTCCCAGACAAATGGAGATACCCATAGCCATAATTTCTAGCTTCTCATAAACATCAATAGATCCTGTCAAGAGTTAATCCCATTAATCCTTTTCTTTTCACATATTCTCCCTTTGTTTCACTCCTATGTTTCCTCTTTATTTCTACAAATTAACAACTATCTTTTACTTTCTTATCTACTTGGGAATTCGTTTATAGAAGACCCTAAAATAATTTAAAGAACATTTGTGAACTTGTCATGCATTTCCTGGCTCATTGTTAACTACAGCCTAACAAAATTTCTCTGCCTGATAGTACCACTTGTAATATTTTGCATCATGGTAATATTACAGAATATTACACTACATCATGATAATATGGGAACATGGAATTTATGTTTTAAAGACATTTAATAGGTTGTAGCTTTCATTATAAAATAGTTAAAAGACCTTACTCATGATCAGAACAAGTCTCAGTTCTAGTAAGTTAATTAGTACCAGTGATACATATTAATTTACATACTTTTAAATATTAAAATTAATTTGAATTTTTAATGTATTTAGCTATTATTTACTTTAACTATAGTAATTTAATATCTCCTTATTATATTTCAAGTACTGTGCTTCCTAAAACATCACTTAATTTATTCTCAAAATTTTATGGTTTAGGTTTTATTATTATTACCATTTTATAGGTGAAGAAAATGACACTTGAAGTCATTATATAGTATTTAGTGGTTGTATATCTGATAAACTATGGTTTCAGGATTTCAGTTATCTTATACCATCTTCATGATATATTTACAGTATTTTCAATACTCCTCAAAATACTAAAAGTTAAAGTTTATTTGTTACCAATAGACACAGTTTTGTGGTGCATAAATTGTTTTTAAAAACTCAATTTGAAAAATACGAATAGTATATATTTAAATGTCAAATAGTTAATTTGAACTATAAAATAATTGAATACTAAATGCTTAATTGCTATAGTAATATAATATAACCTCAATACCTGCCAGTCACAGCCCAGCATTAAATCTTTGTCTCATGTAAGAATATCATTATATTTAGGTAAAACTCAGTGATATCATATAGAAAAACACGTTTGAATTTAGACAGAATAAACTTGTACAGAAAGTATAACTGAATCTGTAAAATAGAACAAAAACTTAGAGAGTTGAGAAAGGCATAAGAAAGCATGATTTTGAAGGATCAAAGTGTTCACATTAATATTCGGAAGCGTCAGATGCAGCTGGGTGCACACATCTGTAATCCCACCAGCTCTGGCAGCTGAGGCAGGAAGATCAAAAGTTCAAAGCCAGCCTCAGGAAAAGTGAGGTTTTAAGTAACTCACTAAGACCCTGTCGCTAAATAAAATACAAAATTGGACTGGGGATATGACTCAGTGGTCAAGTGCCCCTAGTTCAATCCCTGGTACCCCTCTGCCAAAAAAAAAAAAAAAAAAAAGAGTGAGATGCAGCTGAGGACTATCTTCTGTCCATGCTCTCTTCATGATATTTTGAACACCTACTGATGTACCAAACCACCTGCACAGGCACGAAGGAGCCAGGTGAGAGACCATAATGAGTTCATGACACCCTTCTCCCAACTCCAAGCTGCACATCATGAAAAGACACTTCATACTTAGGGAAGGAAGAGGTAATTCAGTCCAGGTCTTACACTTAAATTCAATTTTAGGCACACCTTGGTGAAATCCAGCACCAGAAAGAACCTTACAACTTCCACCTTAGCCAATATCCATGGACTAAGTTACTAGAATTATTTTGTCAGGTGGCAAAATAGATTATGTCCACCAATACTCCTCCCTCAGGCAGAAGAGCAAGGAGCAAGAATCCACTCTCTTGGAATCAGGGCAGGAAAGCTAGTATAAGACTTGGTCTTAGAGCTCATTATCAAGTATTGGGTAATAAAACACAGCACAGCACCAGGCAGAAAACAAAGGCTTTCTTATTCAGGTCAGACCTAATAGATGGAGACTGTAGAATGAGGCATCAGGTAGAAGCCTGTATATTAGTCAGACAAATTTGGGTTTTGACCTGCATTATAAACTGTCCTTAGTGGGACTGGGGCACACAAAACTCTCCCCAAGGTTATGGCTGTGATACTCACGTGTGCGATCCATCTTAACTTTAGCCCAGGTACACAAGAAACTGTCTCTACCACCATCCATGGATGTTGGGTAGAATAAATATCACCAGACTATTTCTCACAGATAATGCTTCAGGATCTCCCTGGCACATTCCAGAGTTCTATGCCCTTGTGGGAATAACTTATGTGTCCACCTACATCACTATAAGCAGCAGCCTGGACCTTGGTATTATCCTTAGAGTAATTCAGTGAGCTTGACAACAGGCTATTTGAAAACACACATTCAGAGCAAAACAAACAACAACCAAACAGGGACAAAGAAAGAAGAAAGCTTAAGAGAATTCTGGGACACAATGACTAGAGGAAATATTAGATTACTAGGGTTCCAGGGGGACTTGAGAAGACAAAGAGTAGAAAGCTTATTCAAAGTGATAATAACATAAAATTTCCCAAACAAGGAGAAGGATTCAAATATTCAGGTATATAAAGGTAAAGGTTGTCAGTCAGATTTAACTCAATCAAGGCATGCGATAATCAAGATTTCAAAAGGTGAATGATATGAAGAAAATATGGCTGAAAGAGGAAGGAAACAACCAATCCATAAAGGAGTTCCAATTCACCTGACTGCTGACCCTCAGCTGAAGAGACAAATGTGGGTGCCACAGGATTTCCAAACAAATGAAGGAGAAAGCAAAACAAAATGAAACTACCAAATGAGAATAATGTACCCAGCAAAGCTATCCTTTGGAAACAGAGAGCTAAAGACACTTACAAACAGAGAATACATTCCCAATATCCCTGTACTATAGGAAAATGCTAAATAGGTAATGGTGCAGCCTGTAATCCCAGTAGCTAGAGAGATGACTTAGAAAAGGGGAAAAATAATTATAAAATAACAATCGGACAAGGGGTTCATACCCAGAATGTATAAAGTGCATTTAAAACATCTAAAGTTAAAAATAAGGTTAAAACTCAAATAAACCAGCTAGGTATGGTGGCTCATTCCTATAATCCCAGGGACTCAAGAAGCTGAGGTAAGAGGATTTCAAGTTCAAAGCCAGCCTCAGCAGCATAGTGAGGCCTTAAGCAACTCAGTGACACCCTGTTTCTAAATAAAATACAAAAAAAAAGAGCTGGGGATGTGGCCCAGTTTTTGAGTGCCCTTGGGATCAATTCCTGGTACACAGACACAAAAAAGTCAAATAAAACATTTAAAAAACTGGCAACAGACCCAAATTGATAATTCTCAAAAGAAAGTATGCAAATGACCAAGAGGTATATTAACAAATACTCAACATCATTAATAATTTGTGAAATGAAAATTGAAACCACATTGAGACACTACCTTACTGCAGTAAGAATAGTTACTATCAATAAAGTAAAGATAGTAAGTTTTGGGAAGGATGTAAGAAAAAGTGTACCTTGGTACCCTTGTTGTTGGGAATGTACATGACTATAGACCATAGGGAAAACTGGGGATGCTTTGAAAAATTAAAAATATATATAGCATATCACTGCTAGGGATATGTCCAAAGTTAATGAAATCAGGTTAGCAAAGTGCCATGTGAATTGACCTATTTATAATAGGTGAAAAAACAGGAACAGAATCAGTGTCCATCAACTAATGAAAGAATAAGGAAAATTTGACTTCAACCATAAAGTAGAAGGAACACTTATCACTGAGTTTCATTACAATACATATAACAGTCCCATGTTAAATACAGTTTGATTGCATGCCTCACCTTTGTTCAATCAGTACCCACCTCTCCTTCCTGGGACTGCTGCATGGAGCTGCATATGGATGGAAGGAGGTCAAAAACGAATCTCTTTTACCTCAGCACCTAAAAGAGTGAGAAATGCACTTCCTGACTCATAGTTTAATGATATTCCTGAAGATGATAATATATAATTTAATGTTATTTTGTCAGCTCTATCATTTCAATATTTATTTCCTTAACAAAAGAACACATTTTCTGTTATTTTAATCCCAAACATCTCAACTGATTCAACATTAAAATTTTCTCTTAAAGTTTTCTCAGATTTTTAATACTTATCATGTACCAGAGAAACATGAAAAAGCTAGTAAACTAATATTACTAAGACAATGGAACATGAAATTAAAACATATGTAGCTTATAATAGGAGAAACTCTAACCAAAAATTGCAAATCATGTCCACTATTTCAAAACTCCTATTTTGTGCCAGTTATATATTAACCTGTATTTTTGTCACAAAGCTGTTTATTTTTAGAACAGATGTTTGGTGCTAAGGAGTGATTTAGAAATAAATTAGTAAAATTTATTGGTTAGGTATATATTTAAACATGTTTTTATTTAAAGATCACAGTATTTTATTGGACATTCATCAAAATCTATGGTATACCCAGAATTTTAAGTATAGTTTTGTTTAAAACCACACTATAAATCTGGTAGTATATTATAAATTTAATTTTAATCTGGAGAATAGAATGCTTCTGTTATAATAGTAAACCAATTTACATCTCATCAAAATGTAGAAATCTTGTATTTTATATTATTTTGTGTCATAATTTTATACATTTTGAAATTGGTATATTATATGGTCAGCTAAAAAGAAGTATGACCCATTTGCAGCAATGAAACAGACTCTTAATTGGAAAAAACTGAAAAATAAAAAGATATATAGTTTTATATTATTCCACATCAAGTACAACCAGAAGAATGAGAAATTATACTCTATTTATTTATGATGTGTCAAAATGCATTCTACTGTATGTATAACTAATTAGAACCAAAGAAGATTAATATTTTTGAAAGACATCTATTTTAAAGATCAAAAAGTAATACAAACAAACTAACTTTAAAGTTAACAAAGGCCTTCTATAGCATGAGCATATTAGAACTCTATGCACCTGACAGCAAAGAACTGTAGGCAGACTATGGGCACCACTTTTTCATCAAGAATTTGCTTCATAAATGGGTAGGAATCTGGGAAGCTGAACAATTATTTGAGTCTGAAAGGCTGTGAAACTTACCAAACTTAATAGACAGTTACACAGCATTGAAGAGAGGACATGAATTTGAACTTGAGGCCAATGTGTGCGAGGCCCATTACACACTGAAATTTTGGTTGGAACCCTTAATGCATGTGCTTTACATTTAATAAACAGAAATTAGCCAGGTCCTAAAATAACTGAAGCCATCTTCAAACAAAGTCAGTTTGGGTTTGTATTTAGGACTACTTCTCACTGTTTAATTGATTCTTGAAGCAAACATTTTTGGAAACATTCAGTTTTAAATGGTCCTGCCATGTATCAGACATAATTTCTGGGTCTCATGCAAAAATAATCAGGCAGGCAACAAGAAAATAACTGAAAGCAAACCAAAAAAAAGGATTAAAAAAGCAGAAGCGGAAATGTCATAGTAAAACTGCCAAAAACAAAGACAAAGAGGAAAATTATAAAAGCAGCCAGAAAATAAAATAAAAGAAGACAGAAAAAAAGGCATATTGTCTTCAAAGAAAAAGAAACAATAGAAGCAGTAGACAAAAGACTGATATCATTGATGTGCCAACCCAGAATTCAATTCCCTGTGAAAATATCACTCATAGATGAAGACAAAATAAATTTTTAGAAAACCAAAGACTGGGAAAAGTCAGCTGTGTAAGGATATGATTAAAGGAAGTCCTGCAAGATTTTCTGTATAAAACAGAAGAATGGTAAAATGAATCTGCCCTAACTTTTCTATGTACATATGTAAACATATCACAGTGAGACTTACCTTCACACACGTGTACAAGGCACTAATAAAATAAGTAAATAAAACTATAAATGAATACCAGAAAGAACAGCAGAGCAAAGGGGAAGAAACAGAGAGGGAGGAGGAGAATAAAAGTACTGGGGACAGAATTAGAACAAATTATATCTCAAGCCTGTATAATTATGTCAAAATAAATCTTAATAATACGTAGAACTAAATGAGCTAATAAAAAAAGATTCAAATGACATAGATTTTTGTAGAAAAGTCTGTAAAAATCTAAACAACAGATAATTTTGTATTTGCTAGTAACCCAAAGAATCAAATAAGTGTCCAAGAGAACAAACTCATCTATACATATAATCCACTATATGCACAAGTGAAGGAGTAATGGGTAAATAATTCCCTGAGCAGAAATTATTCAAATCATCTTTGTAGGTTCTTCACCCTCAAAGATGGAGTACATATATCTTATTCCAAAAGTGTGGGTCCTGCCTGCAATAGTACAATATTGACAGGAAGAAGAATTACAATTTTACACTGGAGAAATCTGGCCAACCGTAATATAGCCCAACATCAACAGATGTAATGCATGTTAATGGTATGGATTAATGATATTTTGTGAATAGACTGCATGTTACCATGTGTTCTTCCTCTCAAGAATAAATTTTACTAAAATAAATGGAAAAATACCAGTTACTCAGTGGAGGAACATTCTACAAAATACCAGAAAATACTTTTTGAAACTATAAACATTCTTTAAAATGAGACAAATATGATCAATTGTTTGCCAACAATGTCTTTAAGAACACATGATTACTAAATTTAATGGGATATCTTGGATAGGATTTTAGAACACAAAGGATATTAGAAAAATATGAATTAAGAATGTACTCTAGTTAATTATGGCTATCATTGATTCATTAATTATAACAAATATACTATGCTCATAAATGTTAAAAATTGGTAAACTGAATTATGTTGAAAACTGCTAATTTTCACTGTCATTTTTCCTTATAAATTGTCTAAAAAATAAAGTTTATTTAAAAGTACTATAGGAAATAATAACTATTTAGTAATCTCCAGAGACTGCCTTTTAGATTGTATTAAATAATGTGGCAACAGCACCATCCAAGGACCTTTCTCTCATCTAGCCCTGATAAAACCAGTCTCTCTTTGTCTCTCTGAAGCTCTAAATGATAGACAATCTTTAGTATTGTCTCCTGACCACTTGCCTCAATATCACTTGTTGGATGCTTGAGACTTGTCTACACATCTTGAAATTGTCCTTTTCAGGGGTAGATGTAGGTTTTATAGGGTCTAAAATTTGTACTATTTGGAAATTTTCCTTTTAGAAAGGAGTACACAATTATAAACGTTAAATTTGTATAGAAGAAAATGAACATTTAGAATAAGAGTGAAATTATGTTACTGGGGAATGGAAATTCCATTTTTCCAGAACCCCTGTAGACATTTTATGAGACATGTAATGATTCTTCACTGTAATCAGGTTGCCTCTCCCCACTCAGAACACAACATTACACAGCAACTGCCAGACCTTTCAGATGCACATGCAAATGGGAATCCTGCAGGTTAAGCTTCATTAGTTTCACATTAAAACTGCTCTCTTGTCTCTTCAGTTAATTCTCTTCAATATTTCAAAGGATGGTGGTTGCTCTCTGATGTCAGCAACTCTTACCAATAAGGCTAGGAGGTAGAAATACAAGAAGTAGGCTAATTGGAGATTTCTTCAGTCTAAAGAATCAATGCTCTGGGGTGTCTTGTGGGATGTGAGAAATGAGAGGTATCTAGCAATAATAATAGCCAGGTTTTGGGGGCTTCAAAACTGGTACTTAGTGTCATTCAAGGTAATAGGAACTAGCAGAAGAGGCACTGAATTGGAGAATAGAATTTGAGTGTGGGGCTATAGAGTCAGATATTTCTGTGTAGCATATCCGTAGACATATGTAGCAGACATCTGCATTTGTAATTATAAGGAGAAATTTGATCTGGGAATAAAGGTATGAAAATCATCAGGATAGACAGAGTAGTTAGAATTTGAAGTGATCACTTGAGGAGTCTATAGACTTTAGGAGTAGAAATGTATTAATGTAAATCTCAGGGATAAAAAAAAAAGGAAGAAAGTAATGTTTGAAAAGCCTTCTCTCAGAAGCAATTGCAAACTGACTCACTGATTATAGGGAAACTGCAGCATTCTATTTAACCCAAAGTAAAAGAAACAGATATTAAAAAAATGAAATGCACCAGAAGTGGCAATTCTGGTATGATGAGAATGAACACATATGGAAAGTTTCTGTTTGATTTTATGGCAATGCTAACAACAATCTTATGAACTAAGAAAAGGTATTTCACTATAGGGTGGATAAATTGAGTTACACAAAACCATTTTCCTAAATGCATTTTATAAATATCTTATAGGTTTGGGGTTTAAACATAAATCAAACTTGTATTTAAAACTATAGATTAGGGGCAGGGGAAGTCTCTTTCAAAATATGGAGAGTATATAAGAATACTGGAAACCATAGGCCCATGAGTCTTAAAAGCATTCAAATAATATTTTTAAAAGAACAACAAAACCCCAGAAAGATGTCTATCTAAACAACGAGGAAGTCATCTTCTAAGCATATTTTTGTGGTTTTATAATCACACTTCATGCCAGAAAAGGCTCTGTTCTTTCTCTCTGTACCTGCAGATGCATATTATACATACCTGTTGAACAAGGAAAGGGAGATTCATCAAATTGGGTGAATTGCTTACCATCAGCTTCATTCTGTATCTTGCCTTTATGATGGGCAGTGATTTACATTTGCTAAGCAGCTTTTGTTGTAATTTTGGCTTCTTTGTTAACAAAGAAGGTTTCTCTGTGGGATGGTAGGTCCCAGGACTAACAAATATGCTCTCCATTTCAACTTTCCAGAAACTGATGGAGAGTTTGAAAACATGTACGGTGTTCGTGGGAGGGTGCTTTGAAGAGTGGCCTGTGCCTGGTGGAGTGTAAATCATTTCTTTCACATTTTAAACAAAATTTTCATTAGTCATAGCCTGACAATAGAGCAGTCATATAACAAATCTTTAAACAAATAATGCTTTAAATTTTAAAACAGTTATATATTTTTGGAAAAATTACAGATAGCACATATATAATTCTCATGACCTCTATACCCAGTTTTTCCAGTTTTTAATATCTTGTATTGATATAATTCATGAAATGTTTATATATTATTATAAAGTTTCTGCTGTATTAGCTGTGCACCAAGTGAGGTTGGTAAGAATCACTTTCCCCATTTAACCTGGCCAGTAAAATCTTTGTAATTGAATTATGGCCAGGCCTGAACAATCAGCTTACAATTTCTACTTGTGTTAGGTCTTGGAGTGTGTCCTAAAAAGAGGAGTTCTATTTTATCTAAGTTTTTAAATTTAGAGCTTAGAATGATGCACATTTTTTTTTCCATTATCATTTTGGAGTCTGTGGGATCAGTGCCTATAACATCAATATATATTTGGGTGAGACTAGTTATGAGGATGGAATCTTATTAAGAAAAGTATGATTTTAAAAGCACATCTATATTCACCACTCCCAATAGAAGCAACATTTTTGATAATTTTATGATAAAAGGAATTTTTAAAGTGCATTATCATAAAGAAATTGTCCAAATGAACTTTAAAGTACTCAGATGTGGTAAATGTGACACTGAGAATTTTACCATCTTTCATCTTTCTTGCCACTCAAGCAGAGTAGTTCCTACTCTTCTGAATGCTGAGTGATTCTGTCTGTGCTTGCATCTCTCTCTCTATCTCTCTCTATCTCTCTCATCTCCCTTTTTTTTCTCTCTCTCCCAAACCAAAGCCCTATATCTTCTATCCTCTCTCAACTTAATTTTTATATTCTACTAGGCAATTTATAATTTATATGTAAAATTTATCACCATTTCTCGCTAGCCTCTAGTTTGAAGATTTAAAATATCTGTTTCCTTTATTTTCCAAAACAAAATTAATTAGATAATCTATCAATTTCTATGTATTCATCTGCCATAAAAATCAGTGAAATACATCTGTTTGTGCCAGGTATGGTGGCAAACACCTATAATCCCAGAGATTTAGGAGACAGAGGCAGGATGATCACAAGTTGGAGCCCAGCCTTAGTAACTCTGCAAGACTCTAAGAAGCATAGTGAGACCCTGACTCAGAATTTAAAAAATAAAATAAAATAAAATAAAAAGTACTGAGGATGTGGCTCAGTGTTAAAAACCCTCTAGGTTCAATCACCAGTACATATGTGTATGAGAGAGTGTGTGGTATGTGTGTGTATGTGTGTGTGTGTGTGTGTATGTGTGTTTATGTGTGTGTCTGTGTCTGTGGGTATGCTGGCTCTTCTCATCGCTTATAACTGAAGATTTTCCTAACTATGTCACCTGCCCGTTTAAAATATTGTAGCGACTTCTAGATGCACAAAGCATAAATACCAATGATACCATGATATATACCTGTGTGTATATGTGTGTGTATGTGTGTGTGTGTGTGTGTGTGTGTATATATATATATATATATATATATAATGTGAATATCATATATATACACACACATATATCCATATGTATATACATATGTATACACACATATATCCATGATCAATAATAAAATCATTTAAAAATTGTAATTTTTTTCCTGTGAGGATTTGGTAATATTAGTTTTGTTTGCATCTGAGCTTTGTTGGATATAAAGATGTTTTCTGCAGATGTCTTAGGTCAGTATTTTCATAACATTGTGTTGTTGAGTGTCTGAGACACATGATTTTACAATAAGGATTCTTGAATCTCATTCTGGAGCATAGAAATCTTACTCTCTGAAGAATGTTTTTCTTTTTTACAGTACTTTAAAGCAGCATTCCCTAAGGTTTCTGTGTAGTCTGAAATGTCAGGCAGCTGTCTTGTCTGGAATTTAAATTTTTAAATATCTTTTCTATTCTTTGAAAGTTATACTCACAAACTTTTCTTGATTATTCTTTTTGCTTTTCTGCCACATTCACTAGGTATTCACATAATTTGCTATTACCAGAACTATAAATGCAATTTCCTACTCTATTGTGAAGAGATAATATTTTCAAGCAGATTGCTATTTCCTAGGCTTTCTCAATTTTCATGATATTCTTATTACACTAAGATAGCAAGAATTTCAAGTGGCTTTTCAAATGTGATTTCAATTACTTGCCACCTACATGGCTTTGAGTAAATTTCCAATAAAATAGATTTATTGTTAGTTCTTTGCTTTTCATTCATTACCAAATTCAGTTTGATCATATTTATTTTTTAAGTAAATAAAATAAAGATGACAGTGACCTTTAGGAGTATTGTACCATATTCATAGATAAAATTACTAAAAAAAATTATTGGAATAAATACAGGGAAGCTGCATTGCTCAAGGAAAATATATTTTTTAGATTAACCTTGGAAAGATCAGGGAAAGATGCAGAATAACAGAAAAACACAAATAGTATTTTCTCAATATATGTGTGTGTGTTTGTTTATGTGTGCACTGACATTTTAATGATTTACACATTTCTCAATGTTTTAGATGGTTATAACAAAACATGACAATAACTAATGTGAGAATATATACATATCATCTCTTAAAAATTTATTCAGATGATAAAAATTTTAAATTATATAACATTGGCAATAACTCTCTGAATTGAAAAATTATAGGTTATCAGTGTCCCTCTTTAGTTAATGTAATAATTTTCTTCTTCTCTTCATTACCAAGCATATAAATGATGCAAAATTATATTTCACGTTTGAATTCCTAAAGAAGTAACCTAAGACTTGTAACCAGGCAGCAGATTGAGGCATTGTCTCAGCCTGCTACTCCTCTTCTAGACAGCCTTCGAGAGCCTCAGACCTTAGTGACAAGTCCTTCTCTTCTTAAAGTGCACACTGTTACTGGCTCTTCTCCATGCTTCTCACTGAAGGTTTGTTCAACCATGTCATCTGCCTGTTTAAAAACCTACAGTGATTTCTAGATGCACACTTTATCAAAACCAGTGATGCCGGAATATAAATACCTATCTGTGCATCTGTCAAGGGTTTGCCTCTTCAACTCACCCTACAGCACTCCCTTCCTCATTCAAGGGATCACTGTCTCACTGAAATCTCTTCTATCTTTAATCAAGGAAAACTTATCTCTCCTTTAGGGCTTCTGAGGTTTATCTACATCATCTTTAAAATATGCCTTTCCTGGTTCTTGGGTTGAATGATAAGTTATCATTCAGACCTCAGTTTACGTGTCATATCCACCATGAAGGCTTCCATATCTACCTTATCTCCACCCTCTCATAACTCTAATTTTAACCACCATGAATTCTCCATTAATTTTCTTGATATAAGGCATGAAATTAAGATCACATATTATATGCAGTCTTGACATTCTGTCAAACCAAGAGTGTGAATGGCCTTTCCTCAAGTTCTCTTTCACATTCTGCTTCTGTGGATAAGGCACTGTCATCCAGTATCATTCCTTATGAAGGAGACCTGGCACTGTTACTACTGAACCTAGATTAGGGATTTTTACTTCGTTGTTACTTTGAAGAATTATTCAGACAGATATAGCTTCCCACAGAACCATGGAAAATCCTCACAGGTATAATATTACAAAGCCAGATTCCGATGGCCTCTACTGTTTTGATCTTCTCTTGAGCACAACATGTGACACTCCTTAGCATGAGTTGTCTTCCCTACCCTGGTTGAATCTGTGAGTAAATAAAAAGGCTGTTAACATCAGTAATTTATCCAGAGTTAGTCATCCCCTCAACTGTGTTGTCTAGAACTCCTCATTTACTGATGGGGTGAAGTAGAAACAGAAGAAACACCATTTTATTTATTAATTTATGGGCTATTTGCCTACAATTTTATAACTGAATGCTTCATCTCTCTCCTTGACTTTCATCTTTGGATCCCTCAATAATACAGCATTACTAAGGATTTTGAAAAATGAATAACTATCAAGATATCCCTTTCTACCTGACATTTTTACAAATGTTTATACTATAGATGTTTACAAATACAGAGACATAAAGATTTACCAAAAAAAATGCGTCTGCAGGGTATAAATGGTATAGTTTACTGATAGAGTATTTACCTTGCAAGCGTAAAGCCCTGGTTTTGATTCCTACCAAAGCAAAACAAAGCAACAAGAACAACAAAAGTATCTGTATCAACGCTAAACAACATGAGCAATTTCTGCTGGTAAACCTGTAATATGAAGATTCTGGACATAAGAAAGCACAGTAGGTTAATGGATTTCTAAAATGGCTGAAGATGCCCCAATGTAATACCAAGATTCAGTGAATATATTGAGATAATAGTTGCATGGTTATGTTATGACAAATGTTGTAGCTGACCACAGAATAGTTTGATTACCATGGGTGGGCCCATTGCAATAACATAGCCCTTAAGTGTGGATAATGTCCTGCTGATAGCAGATGAGGATATCAGAGAGATTTGAAGTGCAAAAAGGATTTGAGGAACTCCTTGGGTTTGTCTTTTATAATGTCCATCCTATGGCCCCTTGGCCTTCTGCTGTTTTGCCAGTATTGATGCTCTTAACTACTCCTGGGTTTGAATGTGGAGGGGGGAAACAGGTGAAAGAATAAGGTTATCTCTCCATAATAAGAAGGAGCACTACTGACTTTCAATGAGAAAGGGGACTAGGCCCCAAGACTCATAGAACTATATTTACAGCCATTTGAATAAGATTAGTAGGATTTTTTTCCCCCCAGACTCTCTAAAATGAGTGTGTTCTGAGTGTTGCATTGATTTCAGCCTTGTGAGGCCGTAAGCAGACGATCTAGTCAAACATGTTGACATCTAAATTACAGACCAACAAAATAACATTTCATATTATATTAAGCTATCAACTATATAAAATTTGTTATGTAATAATACAAAACAAATATAGCCATATCCATGGAGGAAACCACTCTGTAAATCACAGACTACAGAGGAAAGACAGAGGAAAGAACAGTTACAGAATATACGCAGCTTGGTGGTGCATCTGAGATATTAAAGATGGAGCATCCGGGTTATTTGGCCTTATTTTAGGCCACATCCTCATTGGGGAAACACGAGAATCCAGATAATACTGCCTTTTTCTTAAGAAGCCAATAGTAACTATTGGGAAAAAGAGAAGTCTGGCCCTGAGTGAACTGGAGACAGGCAGTAGAAATTACACAGCTACTTCATATGAACAATTGGTCACAGTCCCACTTCTCATGACAACAGGTCTACCTTATCACTCTTCACAGAAAACACAGGCTAAAATGAACAGAATCAAACTCAGTGTCATTTACTAAACCATGACTTAGTAAGGAGGAAACCTTTATAAAAAGGGAAGTTGTGAGTCCTTCTACATGCTCAGCCAACCTCAAGATAAAAGGAAATATCAATTGCATGATTGTCTTTGATAAATGACGTCTTTGGTAACATAGTATAGAACACTACACACATAAAAGTGTAACTGGTTACAAAAAAAGAGAACTAATTAAACTCAGTAGAAGTACTTATCAGGATCAAAAGAAGCTAAGGAGCAGCAGCATGTAGATTGACAGGCAGAATTTCCTTAGAAACAAGATTAGGAATCAAGAATTTTATGGGAGAAACTGAAGACAGGGCAAAACCACGAGAAATCAGGAAAAAAGCCTGATGTGCTTTCTCTGGGTAGGGAGCCTTGACAACAATTTTTGATAATTCTACAGAAAACAGACACCTAGACTTTCTCCCCAGCATATGTCTGAAAGACACTTCAGTTGGCATGGGTGAAATTAACTGAGAGCCAGTACCAATTTCCTAATATACACTATTTTCCTAGAGCTACAAAATCCCAGTTTCAAGTGTTCAAAATTCAGATGAGGATCCTGATAAATCATTGTCACCTCCCAATTAGCCTAGAAAAATGTCTCTGCCTCTACATAATTGTTTTATCCATTACTCTTCACATAATGGATTTTTGGTCCACTGCAGAGTGGATAATGACATTAAGAGCCTTCCCTGTTTTAACAGAAGTCTTCTTGCTGAGGTACAAAGACTTCTGTCATGGCCTCTCTTGCAAATTGATATTTAGTGAATGAATGTTGTGTGTATTTGATATGAAACTATTTTTTAAATTTATTTTTGACTATACACTGAGCAAGAAACAGATAGATATCAGCATTTTTTCTTAGTTTCAACTATGTTATGACAAAATTGAATTCTTCTCTATTCAATGGAGTCTTGAAGTTTATGCCATATATTTATCAATTTCTTGTTATGCTTGAGTTATAGCTGTAACTGAAGTAAAGGAAGATCAATATCTTGCTTACCCTTTATATAGTAATGAGCTGAACATCATCTTATTTAATAAAGATAACCATGAGCTCTGAAAAAATTAAATAGATTTAAAAATTAATGATTTTACCAAAGGTAGGTCTCTGGAGGGGTTATCATAGGACATCCTCTGCCAAAATAAATTAAGAAAAAGGAAAGTCAAATTGAGAGGAATCCATGAGTTTATGTTAATATTATTGAGTAGACAAGGGAAAACAATGGAGTTAAAAGATGAATATTAAAAGATCATCATAAAATAATATCCCATAAGAGTTCCCAACCTAGACAACAGGGTACTTGCAACCTTGCTTTGTTTATTTTCATTTTCATTGATTCTGCTTCAATTTAATTTTTTAACTCTTCATATTATGATTTTAAAACAAATAGTCCACAAGATTCATATATATTTTAATATCCCCCCTAAGTATTTACAGGAATAAACCAAATACTACTTTATACAGGAAATATTAGGTTTTTGTTATTTATAGAGATATATTTTTTAAAATATATTTATTAGGTGAAAGAATATGTGAATATTCCAGGATAATGTGCATGCAAGGAATTTTTTTATTTTGCACTTCAACTTTCTCCACATATTTTGTGTAAGAGGGAATATTGCTTTAAAGCAAAAAGAAAAATTATGATCTAAAGTAAATTTTGAAAGAATGCAATAATCTGTAGTGTTCCTAGTAGGGGAACTGAAAAAGGAGAACCATTTTAATTCAGGAGTTCAAGATCAGCCTAGGTGACATAGCCAGGCACAACTCAAAAAAATAAAATAAATAAAATGGAGATGATGAGAATATTTTGTTGAATGTTTGATTAGGATAATGAGCAATAAATTTGAAGCATTCTAAAGCTTTTTATATAAACTTCGTTATAGTGAAAGAACTTTCCAAATGAAATGCTAGAACATAGGATCAAATATTGACTGTAGTCTTAAAGATAAAACTAATGAACCTGAATATATAAAGAGCTAGTAAAACTAGTAAATCCACTGCTGGATTTAAAAAGGAAATTCACAACACACACACACACACACACACACACACACACACACAAACACACAAGTTTTATAGCAATTAAAGTTATTAAAATAGATGCTCTAATGCACTCTAATAAGGTAGTGTCAATTAAAACAAAATTGAGCTAGCAGCTCCAGAGGCTGAGGCAGAAGGATCTTGAGTTCAAATCTAGCTTCAGCCAAAGCAAGGTACTAAGAAACTTAGTGAGACCCTGTCCCTAAATAAAATACAAAATCAGGCTGGGGATGTGGCCCAGTAGTCAAGTGCCCCTGAGTTTTTTTTGCCCCAGTACCAAAAAACAAACAAACAAACAAACAAAAAAACATTTTTCTATTAGATCAGCAAACATTTTTGTCTAATAACTTCTAAATTTTAATGATGTTTGGTGATAAATAATCATTCTCATACATAACTGATTTGGGGTGAGGGATAAAATATTTTAGAGTAGAAACTACAGTATCAATTAACACTAAACACGCACATATTCTCTCACCTACACAACATAATTTAGTTATAGAATATATATAAATTATCAAAAATTCAATATATCTGGAATACATCAGTTTTAGTTATAATTTTAAAATCTCAAAAAATAAATGCATATAAATAATGTAAAAGCTGGGTAATGTAAATAATGATTAATTTGAATATTAAAATAATTTAAAGAATTAGGTACATACACACTTAGTGATCTGAAATATGTCCATTATTTTCTGCTTAGTTGGATAAGTTTCAGAACCATATGTAGAGCACAATAACTTTATTCTAAGTACATATATGTTTGTATATGTTGTTTTAAGCACATATGCATGGATTTGTCATATATGAACAAAATCTAGAAGCTTATATAGTACATTATTTTCTATATCCATAAAACTTAATTGCAAAGTATGTAGAGACACAGTTTTTTTTTTTTTTTTTGTGATGGACATCATTATCCAAAGTACATGTATGAAGACATGAATTGGGTGTCATATATTTTACATTCAAACAGAAATATGAAAAATTGTGCTCTATATGTGTAATAAGAATTGTAATGCATTCCACTGTCCTGTACTTAAAAATATAAAATCAATAAAAAATAAGTTACATATTTACTATTTATTTGCTATATTTTATATAAATATTTTACCATAATTTATAAATTTGTGGTGTAAAAACTTCTTTAAAATATCAATTAGTAATATGGTTTATTATACTATTAATATAATACTGTGACTTCACACTCATAACATGAAAAGCTAAACTTTTTTACTGTAATTGTCAGTTTTGACTCATAATCATGTGAATATTTAGAGAATAGATGCTATTTCAAGAACAAAGTAAAAAATAAAAATTAAAAAGGTGGATTTATCTGACAAATTTGAAGTCTTGTGACAATATTTTATTAGAAAGAAAATTAAACTCAGAGGTTTCTAATTTCAGGCAATATAACTTTAATTTAAATTCTTAAATTTCCTTTGATGTACAGAAAAAATATATAAGAACTTGCTTATGTCAGACAGAAGTCAATGAACTTCTTAGAATCAGATTTCAAATTAGTAAAAAATAGCTACTGAGTTGTACATATAATTATTGGATAAAAAATGCATTTTCATATATATATATTTTTTTTTCAAACATAATTCTAATACTTTACATAATGGCATTTGAGAAGAAAACAGAAATTAAAAATGGAGGGGAAAAAAAAGACAAAACTTTGGCCAGATAAGCTCACAAAAATTCAAAGAATCTCTGCCTTTTGTTAAATAAATAATGAAATTAAATCAGTTTGTTTGAAAGAGTGACCTTCCAATATTTTAAAGTTGACTTTGTGTTTATTTAAACTTTCTAAATAACTAAAAATAACTCTTTGTAGGATATTTATTTATAAGAAGAAAATTGCTCTGGGACCTTTTCAAATGAAACCAAGCAAATTACATTTTCTGCATATAAATATGGTATCACCTAGTCTTCATAAAAGTCAACCACAACTTCATAGAGAATGTTTTCCTTTCTTTGAGGAAAAAACCTAATTCCTGTTTCTAGTTAGAATACCTTCTAGAGTATAATTAACTTTTTGAGATTTACTGTAGCTGCTTTCTTTTCTTATCACTGAAAAAAGTTATTGAAATGATAAATGTATTTGACTGTAAAGGAAATAACACAGAGAGAGAAGGTTAAATTTATTAAAGCAAACAACTAGATATAATTTAAATAATATTTTGTTAGGAAGACCACTTCCAACATCTCTCCTTCTAACTACCATAATTTCTCAGGAAATGTGCAACATTTAGTTTATTTTTCATGAGTACTGTTGTTTGGATTTATTTTGTGACCTAAACTTCATTTTTTGTGCTGGTCTCAGTACTATTGGACCACTTTCAGAATTGGCCTCAGAGTTTGATATCACCTGTTCACAATAGGCATACTGTCCTATCATCTTCTTCTGAGCTCTGCTACTCTGGGCTACATTTCCTATCTCTGAGAGGCATCATAGTCATGGTATTTTCATCATTCTTACTGTTAGAGTATAGTCAGTATATACCTGATTCCTTTGTTAACCTCTTTCTAACTGAATCTTGATGTACCTCAGAGATGTTGATTTAGTTCAGATATCTGAGTTCTTTGACTCACTCCAAAATCTCATTGAGTTGAAAGAGAGTTCTTTTACAATCTGCAATTTTAGCTTCTATCCCAGTCTGCCAATTGCACTTGAGCGCTCTCTCTCTCTCTCCTTCTGTCTTCCCCCATATGCACACACACACACACACACACACGCCGACCACACAAAACACACACCCACACACATAATTGACAATCCATAGATCTTTTATTTATATATACAAGCACATATGTATACAGACATGTGTATATAAGTATGTACATTAATAATTACAAACACATTGTAAAATTCTAATTTAAATCTCATTTTAATTGGATAATCTTTATTATGACTTTACTATGGGTGCTACATATTGGCTTTATAAGATAACAAGTTTTACATTTAAAAATAATTAATATATTATCATCTAGTTTTGATAAAAGTCAACTATAACTTCATAGAGAATATTTTCCCTTCTTTGAGGGGAAAAAAAAAAACTAATTCCTGCTTCTAGTTAAACTTGCTTCCAGAGTGTCAATAATGTTCTGAGATTTACTGTAGTTGCTTTCTTATGGATTGTAGAAATGAAGACATATACTTTCATCTTCACCAGTATCTTGAAATTTTTAAAATAATCTGTCACTAGTTTTTATTTCATGAAGTTTTTTTAAAATTTTCAATTTCAAAACAAATCCAGAATAAACTAAAAGGCATAAAAATATTATAAAAATTCCCACAGATAGCAATCCCCTCTTATTCATGGTTTTGCTTCCCATATTTTCAGTTATATGTGATTAAATGTAGTCAAAAATATTAAATAGATAAACAATATTTGGTCTTCAAAATATTAAAAGGGAATTTCCCAAAATACAAAATTTATAGGTTTTGAAAAAAATGCTATTAGAGCATTTTATTATAATTGTTTGATTGTATTATTGGTTACTGTTGTTAATTCTTTTTCTGCCAGTTTTATACATTGAATTTTATCATTGACGTATGCATAGTGGAAAAACATATTACATATTTCATAGAAAGTTTTCACTGGGGGTCTCCACATGGTGAGTTATGGGGAACTACTATATCCTTCATTTATGCTCCTCAAAATTTTAAATTATGTAAGTATTGGTAAATTGTCATAAATTATTGTATAACTAAAAGCTAACCTACATATATTCCTCAAATTTACTTCATTTTCCTATTAATTTTCTTTCTCTGGTAGAGGTTCCAATATGAACTAAGTAGGAGCCATATTTTGATAGTGTCTTCCAACACAAATCCTCATTGTTTTACTATTTTTTGTGACCTTTAAACTTTTGAAGAGTATTTACTTGTATTTTGTAAACTTTTCCTTAAAGAGGATTTATCTGTTTTTTTCCTGATTTTGTTATATACTTTTATTAAGAATGCAGAAATGAGTGTGCCCCAAAAGGTAACATATTTCAGGAGGTAGATGATAGCAGTGTGATTCATTATTGATTATATTATTTTTTATGCTTGCTTAAGGTGTGCTATGGTAAGTTACTTAACAGTGAAATTATGTTTTTTAATAAGTAATAAATATCATATAGAAAGAAATTTTGAAAATATGTAGGCAGTTTCTTGTCATGTTTGAACTAGTTAATTTTGGCAAAAATCTATCTCAAACTCTATTTTTAAATAAGACAAAATAGTCATTTAATTATTCATTGATTCACAAGACTATCTAGACTATAAATTTATTTTGGTTAATGATATTGAGATGCTTAGCCATGTACACTTTTATAATTTGACACCAAACTCAAAATATTACAGTGATATATCTGGCAAAATGAGACAAAGGATAAAGATAGCTATAACTTTATATCACTGCAAAGTACATGGTTTCTAGGGACTTTTGGAACCTACTTAAAGTAGGCAATAAAGAGTCTTGATAAAAATGAAAATTGAATATTAGTACCTATTTGATACAAAAGTAAAATAATAGCTTTCTATATTATTTCTACTGTCTTATGGAACATGAACAGAATTGAATCATCTTAAAAGTGAATAATGATTTGGAAATGTATGTGAAAATTTACCCAGTAGTCTTTATTGCAGAGAAACAAAAAGTTTTTCTAAAACTGAGTATACAAATTTGACAAATATAAAGATGACAAACTTTTCATATATTATAGCAACATTGGGAAGGAAGATTTTTTAAATTGATCTGAAGTCTTAAGATATGAATTCATGTTTTAGAGATATGAATATATATTAAACATGGATGATAACATAGTTGAATTTTAGCAGAACAACAGAAAATTACCCAATCTGTGTATGTTCTTAGTGACAATCATATTATTTTAGAAAACAGATTCAATTGCAAATTTTAATATATCATGTACACATGAAAAAAACATGTCAGCATATAATTCTATCATTTTAATCGACATTACTTATCCATGTTTCCTTTTATTGAAATCAAGTAAGAAAGTTAAGATGATCTAAGTTTTTTATGATCCTTGTGAATATGATCCACTATATTCAAGGAAATTAAGTGGAATAATTTTCTGAACTAGAAGAGTAAATAAAGGAGGGCTCACCATGAGCACCAGATAGGTAGTACGTGGATTTTACAAATTATTCATATCTTTGTTTCCTAACCCAAAGAATTTACTCCAGGCATGTCATTTCTGTTCAATAATTTGAAGCAAGGACATGAATACACATGAGGAACATACTTTTGGATAACTTGTATTTCATTTCACAGTTTAAATCACTTGACAAATGAGTGCTCAGCAAATACCTAGACCCTAGAGTAGTCATTCTTGGTTACCTTATTAATATCATCTTCACTAATAAAAGCTTAATATTAGGGAGCCAGATCATTTTTTTCTGTAAAAAAGTATACTACCTATCCACAAGAATTAAGGTATATTAGAGTAAGAGCTGCCATTTTAATTTAAGAGAATTCAGAGAGAATGAATTCTAGTGAAAAAAAGGGAAAACTCACTGCTTTAAGTATCACATTTTGAAACAAGTTATTGTTTATAGATTGATTGCCTTAAAATATTTTTTTATAATTTTGAAGTGGATTTAATAGTATTCCCCCCAAATTTATGTTTACCTATAACCTCAGAATACAACATTATTTAAATTTTTTTTTTGCAAGGAAATTATTTAAGGATTTCAAAATGAAACTATCTTGAATTTTGCCAAGGCCCTAAATCCAGTTCCTTATAGAAGAGTAAAGAGAGACATACATGTTAAATAACATTGACAGATGGAGGTAGAGATTGGAGTTATGTTATCACAAGTTAAGAAATGTCTGGGATCATCAAAATCTGGAAAAGGCAAAGATTATTCTCTAAAACTTAAGTGGGAATGTACCTTTGCCAACATCTTTATTTTGGAATGACCTGATCCAGAACTGTGAATAAACTTCTTTCACTTTAAGCCACCTAGATTTGGTAGCAAGAGTGAAAAGTTGCTGTAACAAATACCTAAGAATGGAAAAATGCCTTTGGAATTGGATAAAGAATAGTAGTTGGACCAACTTTGAGACACTTGACAGTTATCTAGTTTTCTTCATTACTGGTGTTTCACCACTTCTTTTCTCTTTGGACCTGGTTCTATGGCTAGTACCTCTAGTTCAGGCTATGTTCCGTGTACCAAGGCATTGCACATTTATATTGATTCTTGTTATTCTGTATTTCATCCTGTGTCCAATAAGGCAACTACTTATGTGTTGCATTATTTATTTCCATCCCTTCAATAACCATTATCTTCAGAAAATGATATTAGAATTTCTAAAACTCCATGCATAAAGTGCCTTTGGACCATACAGGAATCAAGAGTTTTGTTGTCACTCTCTGTGTTTATCTTTCCTTCCAAATCACATTTTATTCTATTTATTTAGTTATTTGTTTATTGTTTGTTTGTTTGTTTGTTAGTGGTGTTGGGGATCAAACCCAGGTCCTTCTGCATGAAAGGCATGCACTCTACCAACTGAGCTATATCTCCAGCCCCCCTCCACCCTTTTTTAATATTTTTAGTTGTATATAAAAATAATACCTTTATTTTATTTATTTATTTTTAATGAGTCATAGTCATTCGAGTAAATATTACTTCTCATAATGTCAATTATTTGCTCTTGGTCAACTGAATTTTAGAATATGGTACTACATTCTTGTATGTCTTCCCAAGTCTTCTGAACCTCATACAGAGAGTCCGTTTGTAAAGTTAGCAGAATCCACAGAGAACCATCTCACATCTACCAAACTCTGGCAACTTGATTCAGACTTCCAGCTTCTAGAACAGTGAGTTAATCAATTTCTATTACTTTAAGCCACCAGTTCATCGTATGTTGTTACAACACCCTGAGGAAGTTGATACCAATTTGTCAATTTTTGTCAAATAACTCAGATTTCAAAGCTACCAATCAATCTTTGTCACTTGATGTGGCTTTTATCTTGAATCCTCACATGACTTTGGTCATGCAAGACTGATGATTTTTTTTTCTTTAAGAACAATATTAAGTAAATAACTTTAAAAAATAGTTTCTTATAAACCATCTTTGTCTCCAATACTTGTAAATTACTTGCATTTCATCTATTTTCTCACCTTTATAAGACTTTCTCCAATTTTTTTCAGTGTATTTCCAAAACACAAACCTAATCCTAAAAGTTACATTCAAATAAATCAATTCATAAATACATACTGATATCACATATGTGCTGATAACAATACCAGGTAATAGGGATATAAGATAGCCAAGAACCAGATCCTCCTACCTTATAGTTTTTAGTATGTAACTATTTGACAATGGGATAATCATTTGGAAAAGAGTGATGCAGAATATCATGCTATACATTTTTTTGTTCTGAAATTTTGATTCATTGATATTACCTACCTAATGATAGAAAGAAGTCAAGTTGAAAAGAGTACAATTCAATTTTCTTACATTATAAAGACTCTGATATTGAAACTAAAAAAGTATGTTATACATATGATATATATTATATATAAGAAACATATGTTCAAACATGTTCTTTTATTTCATATTGACAAATAAAATTTTAATATATTTATGATGTGGTATTCTAAAATATTTATAGATTATATGATGGATAAATAAAGCTAATTAATATTTGTATCACTTCCTATACTTATTTGTCATGAAGACTTTAAATCTACTTTCTTAGCAATTTTTTTATTCTAGTATTTCCCTTTCCTTGATTATCAGGTTCTTCAATATTTAAAGTCCTTAGTGAACTCATATTTATCTTTCAAAACAAATTTGATCTCTTATTTCTTATATTTACTATGTAAGAAAGGTTTTTAAATGATATTCACCTTCCATAGATATTGATTTATTATAATGCTGTGTTCTAAAAGGATCAATTCACATATATCTCAGGATAATGAATGCTTACTGTTCAAATAGGAATTAAGTTTGCCTTCCAATACACAAGTAAAAGTCGCTAGATCTATGTGATCTTTGGCAAGATATTTAATGTAAAATACTTGGTTTCATTGACAATGAAGTGATATTATTACTTCATTAACATATTTTTAAAAAGTGTAACCAATTACAAACAGAAATATTGATGGAAATTCCTATTTTTTCATAATTTTTAAATATTTTATAGACTCATGCATAATTTTTAAGCAATAAAAACAAAATAATTAATCTTAATTATCTTTTCACAATTTCTAGTACAATAAACTCCATAACATGACCTTTTTTATATTAGAAAATATTTAATTTTAAAACAGTTTAAACAGCAGTAGAATATATATGTAAAAATATAACAATTATCTATATTTAATTATCTAAAAGAAATATTCCCAAAATCTTCACACACAAATGTCATATTTTAATATATATCAGTGGATAACTATGAACCTAAACTGAAAAGAGGAACTGCTCATTTTTATGTTAAAATTTTTGTAGACAAGGAAAAAAGAACTAATGTAATAATATATTAAATCTTAGTTCTAACTACTTAAAATAATGTCTATCATATATATGAGGCTTATGAATAACTTCACATATTAGATTTTGGGAAAATTTGAAGTTTTTATTATTTTTTACTATAAATTGCCTAAATTATGTACTAGTAATGTGTGATGGCTAGAAAATTCCAAAAAAAATATATTATCCTTTCAAATATGCGAAGTTAAGTAATTTGAATATTGTTTTAAATTTATCTTTCATACCAGAAAATTGCTAGGAAAATTAATTAAACAAATCATTTCTGATAATTACTTTATCATAATTTTAGTCAGAAACAAAGGATTTTGTTAGCAAGAATTTATAATATTATTGACATGTCTTCAAGCATGAATTGGCAAGATTTCTATTTTTTTTCCTACAAAATATATTTTTAGGAGGCTGAAGAAATTATCTGAGGGATAGTTATCCATATGGGAGATGTGAGTTGAAGTTTATTTGCAATATTCTCACTTGTGTTGGTATAATGATGCCAGGCTAGAAATATACCTACATTCTTGAACTCTGACAAATATGCTTGAACCTGGAATCTATATTCAAAATGTGTGTATAGAATGCATGGCACACTGAATACACTAAGGAATATATTTACATGATTTCTCAACTTTGTCAATTATTATTTCTTGACTGGAAAGAAATGGTGTGTATGGTAGAGAGTTGAGAAACTAAGAGTATCATTTTCATGAATCTAAGTAATAAAAAGGAAAATATTTTACATATTAAGATTTGATTAATTTATATTTATAGTCACTCCTCCTTAAATTGAACAATCACAAAGGGTAGTATTTTGAAATGCTTGTATTACCTATGCAAATATTTCTATACTTATTTAGAATTTAGATGTACTAAACTCCGTGTTTCATTTTTCGTTCTTGGATTTTTCTTTTGGGTACAATACATGATTAATGATTCTTTCTGTGAGAATCTTAAGACAATAAAATGTCCTTTTAAAATACATCTTAAATATTTTTACTTTACCTTCGTGCTATAATCTTAATTTAATTGTATTATGATTTGCATTTGAACAAATGTTTACCCTATGCTCTTTGAATATATTATTTATTATTTTGTTGATCTATATTATTTGTCATTTTGGACTAAGAATATGTTATTTCTTATTCTATCATTGATATCCATTTTGTAGTTTGTCATTTCCTCTATTGTTTTTGAAACATTTTAAATATAAAAAGCATTTTCAAATATATATATTTTATTCCACTTGTTTACAAATAATCTTTTTATTTTGGTAATATTTTTATTAATTATATTATAAATAAATTTAAGAAACTCAATAGAGTATAATGCTATTTTCTCACAAAGACCTGGTGTATTTTTTTCAGTAATACTTTGTGAAAAAACTTTTTCCCATTTTCAAGACTTCCTTGAAACTAAATATGGCCAGAGAATTGATATTGTCAATGACATGTGAACCGAAAACATATGGACAACTTTGCAACACTAGCCATAAAACACTTCTGTATCAGCTATTTCACCACATCCCCTTCTGTCTGACAAATAGTTGAGCATAGTGAATTTACAAGCCATGTGTTGAACATGGCAAAGTCCCAGGATGAAATGATTTTTAATTTTTGAATCATTGCAAGAAAGATAGAGACATACAGTCTAGAAAACTTGCTGTGGACATTATGTGCCAGAGGAATAAACTCATGTAACCATAAAACCATTTGTTGCCCATTTATGGTACCTCCAAATTTACCAAGTACATTTCTTTCTAACAGTCATATTGTGTTTATTTACAAATAAGGAAACTTATTTTCTCAAATATGTTTAGCTCACTAGTTCTCTTCAAGTTTCTTTTAACATGTTACTATAAAACCCAAATGTAAGAGTATATCTTAAAAATTCTGAAAGGGCTGGGGATGTGGCTCAAGCAGTAGCGTGCTGGCCTGGCATGCGTGCAGCCTGGGTTCTATCCTCAGCACCACATACAAATAAAAACATGTTGTGTCAGCTGAAAACTAAAACATAAATATTAAAATTCTCTCTCTCTCTCTCTCTCTCTCTCTCTCTCTCTCTCTATCTCTCTCTAAATTTTACTAAAAATTTACTAACAAAATATTAGTATTTTTAAAAATCTTATTCTGAGGCCATTTCTACCTGCTCTGGAAAAGATATCGCCAGGCACTGTCTTGCCATTTTACAGTTAATTTACTCATTGGAACTAATTAAAAATTGTTCATATAGAGTACATTGCCATAAACTACTCCTGTACTGAAAAATGACATTTATAATTATTTTTTTCTTCTCACATATTTAGAGTAACAGTAGAAAAGTATTATTATTGATAAAGAAACAAAAAGACGAAATATTAAGGTATAATAATATGTGATATGAAAGAGAGTTTTTAAAATATCTATCTTTATCCTCTATTTGCTAAGATGTGGCTAGAAAATGTTGTCCAAATCTTTTGTGTCTAGGTAAGAATATTTAAAGTTTTCCAATCTTTAAAGGGTCTGCAGAACGCATGTGATGAAAGGAGACACGTAACCTCTCAGTCCATACTTTCCCCAAAAGCAAAGTACTCACAGGGGCACATAGTGCTCTAGAATATAGCAGGTTTAAAACTGAAGGACTTAAGACTCCTGGGTTACACACTGAACAGTAATCTCCTGGTTCCCTTTGCTACAGTTCTTTACTGGACTGGAAGTGAACAAGAAATAAAAGGTTTGCTTGGTGAACTCATTAACATTGCTGAATTTGCTTGCTATACTATATAAAATTACATTCCCACTTAATGCTGCAATGCATAGTTACAATGTGGTTACTAACATGCTGATATCAGATGTCTTCATATGATTTTTACAATCTAAAATCTAGTGAAAGTAGAAAAGCTAAAATTTCATAGAAAATCACATATATGAGAAAAACTAATACTGGATACCAAATAGAAAATGGTAGTAAACCTAACAATACATATTAGGATATTTTAGAAAACTAAAACCTGTCAGTTTTTGGCTACAAAAATTGATAAAAATGATGTAGTAGAAGTATGCAAGAAGATACAAGACTACGAAATTAACTGAATAAATAACTAAAACCTGAATAGCTATTAAATAAATGCATAACAGCATGAAAGCAAACCTGAGAAGTTATAATAAGGTCATAATTTCCAGAGTGTGAATTATTTAGTTTACTTTTGGTACTGGAGATTAAACCAGGAGCACATGACCACTGAGTCACAACTCCAGCCCTTCTTATTTTTTATTTTGAAACAGGGTCTCACTAAATTGCTGAGGGTATTGCTATATTGCTGAAGGCAGCCTTGAACTTGCAATCCTACAGTCTCAGCCTCCCAAATTGCTGGGACTACAGTCGTGAGTCACCATGCCCAGCTTTAATTATGTAGTTTAACCAACATATAATTAAGGAGAAAGAACCTTTTATCAAATTTCTAAATCATTAAACTTAAATATTAGAAAATGCATCATTATTTTTTAAAAAAAGTAGTATCATCAATATAGAATTACAAAATACATGAAAGTTTTGAAAAGCAATGATACAAACTTGAAAACACTAAAACTGATAATTATGATACTATAGTATACAACTGGACAAAAGTGCCCTTTTTATAACAGAAACAAGAAGCAAAAGGTTAATGCCATGTTTATTAGATAAGCTTACAGAATTAATCTAATAAATGTGAATAAAATACAAAACCTCTATTGGAGGAAAAAACCTGGCATTTCATTTTGTTAACTAACTTTCACAAAAATCATGATAAGACATAAATACTCTAAGAAATATTGAGGGAAAAAAAAACAATGAAAACAATCAAACAAACAAAAAAAAGTAATAAAGTTTGTACTAATGGATAATGTGAAGTGCTATAAATCCACAATATTTAAAGTACCTTGATACTAATACAAAGATAGAAGTCCCCAAGAACCCAAAACAAATAAATGTATATTGAATTCAATTTGAAAATAATGGGCTTACATATATATCTGATATATATATATATATATATATATGTATAAAAATATAAATACATACATATATATGTATAATAATTTATATATGCACATGTAAATAGTATTGTGGCAATATTTTTGCTTTAGTAATTTTTTTTCATCACTGTGACCAAAATACCTGGGAACCACTTAGAGTGGGAAAAATTTATTTTATGGTCATTTTCAGAAGTTCAGTCCAATTGTTGAGTAACTCCTTTGCTCTGTGCCTAAGTGAAGGGAGATTCTGGAATAAGGGTGTGGTAGAGGAAAGCAGCATTACTCATAGTAAAGTATAAGATAAGTAAACATTTTAAATAATATTATTCTCATTGATATTGTAAAACTGACAGGTTTTAGTTTTCTAAAATATCCTAATATATATTGTTAGGTTTCCTACCATTTTCTATTTGGTATCCAGTATTAGTTTTTCTCATATATGTGATTTTTCTACGAAATTTTAGCTTTTCTGCTTTCACTAGATTTTAGATTATAAAAATCATATGAAGTTTACAAAAGAACAAGGTACAAAATATAATCTCCAAAAGCACCCCCCAATCACCTACTTCCTCTAGACAGGTCCCAAATATCTAGAGTTATCACCCAGTAACTGATTCAAATTATGATTACATCAAAAGGATTAATTCATGATTATGTTACAGTTATCATAATCTAATGATTTCACCTATGAACATTCCTGTTTAGAGGACTCCTGTTGGGAAGACAGCACATATCTAAATCCTAAAAATTTCTTTAAATATAAAAGTCAAAACTGAAACTCCCTTACAACTGTATCAACACAATATCATGAGTTAAAAAGGAAATGACAAAATATACAGTTGAGCAATTAGTTTCACTGAAGTGAAATAGTCTACAAATAGAAATTAGATAAATACCAAATTTGCAACTATATAATCAATGATGAAACTTGAAGTCACTAAAAAATGTTAAGTAACAATATGTGCAAACAATGTTCAGTAGAAACTTATATAAAAGAATTTATAAAAGTAGTATTACATATTAAAATAAATATCTATATATTTGTATACATATATTTGTAACTATAATAGTTATTATCTTACTATCTGGATACCTGCATAGGCAGAAATTAAGTTATGATCACATCATAATGAAATGTTCATACAAACTTTAGATATTCATATTCAAATATATTTTACGTCTAAAATGAATGTGTGTTTTTTTTTAAATCATGTCTTAAGGATTTTTTTCCCCAAGGGAATTGAACATAAACATTTTAAATAATATCATTTTCATTGATATTGTATGTAAAATAAGAAATCAAACCAAAGTAAGTTGAATTAAAAAATCTTATTTTTTAAAATTTTCTTTCTTTCATACATGATAATGCAATACATTCATAATTATCCATTCACAGCACAATTTTTCATAACTCTGTATAAAAGTATGTTCACACTAAATTATGCCATTATACATGAGATCTCTTATTGATTTTTTTTTTTTACGTTACAATTCTTAATACACCTTTATCTTTATTTTTTGAAGGGTCTGGGGGTTGAAATCAGGGATGCTGTACCACTGTGCTACATGCCCTGCCCTTTAAAAATGTTTCAATTTGAAACAGGGTCTCAGTAAATTGACCAGGGTATTCTCACACTTTAGATTCTCCTGTCACAGCCTTTAAGAGCTACATGATGATACCATCTTATGATAAAATAACCATCTACATAGAATAATTCATATTAATATGAAATATTTTAATGAGACAAATACACATTATATAAAGTCACAAAATCAGGACTGCATATTTTATATAAGATAGATAATTACAGATACAAAATTATATAAGAAGAATTGGAAATCAATATACTAAAGAGGTACTAAAGATTTCCTTTAACGAGTGGCATTTAGGCTGTTTTAAAACATGTTTGCTGAATTTAATTTAATTTGGTCAAATTTATTAAAAAAAAGAGACAAATAATTTTTTAAAAGAATAATCAAAACTAAAATTTAACCAAAAATTATTACTTATTCAGGAACTATTTATCATCAGGCTGCATGGTTCATATGAAATGTTTAAAAGCATTGCACTACAAAATGTCTCTAAAGAAGAAAGAAACTGTAAATGAATCTTAAGCATAATTATCCTGCAACTAATTAGCAAAAAAATAAAAAATTTAAACTTAAAAATAGATGCTAGATAAGGTGGCACACACCTCTAATCCCAGCAACTTGGGAGGCTGAGATAAGAGAATCACAAAAGTTTGAGGCCAACCTTAGCAGTTCAGTGGCATTCTAAAAACTTAGCAAGGCCCTGTCTTAAAATAAGAAGAATTAAAAGGATTGTACATGTAGCTCACTGGCAAAGTGCTCCTGTGTTCAATATCTAGTACCAAATATAAAAAATAAAAATAAAAATAGAAATGCAATTAAATAGATTTTTCTCCAAAAATTGCAGACAAATGACCAACAGGTGTATGGAAAAATGATTAATATAAATACTTAGGGAATTGCAAATTAAAACTAAAAAGTGATATTGCTTCATACCTGTTAGGATGGCCATTATCAGAAAAACAAAAGCATAAAATAATTTATTGGATTCCTAAACCATCTTTGTGGAAATGCAAAATGGGGCACACATTTTAATGAACAGTATGGAAGTTTGTCAAAAATTCCTAACTACCACATAATGCAGCAGTAATACTTGCATGTATTTTCCAAAAGATTTGAAATCAGCTCAAATATATATATATATATATATATATATATATATATATATATATATATATATATATATATACACACACACATACATACACACACACACACACACCCATTGAAGTCACTGCAATGTGATTCACAAATGCCAACATGTGGAAATGACTTAAAAAGCTGTGGATAATTGAAGAAAATATGAAGATATTTGAAGAAAACACAATGCTATAGCATTCATTTACCAAAAAGAGAAGTCTTGTCACGTGACACATAGTGGAAGAATCAGAAGACTTTATGAAAAATGAAGTAAACCAGTTACCACAAGATCAACAGCACATGACTTCATTTCTATCAAATATCTGAAGTACACAAATCTATGGAAGCAGAAAATACTCAGGGGTTTCAGGTGCTGAGTGAATGAGAAAAAAGGCAATTGCTATTCAGTGGAAATAAAGTTTAAGTCATGTAGGACACAAATATTCTGGAGAATAAATGTTTATACTTTTGTTTCTTTTGTGTTATTGTGCTTTAAGTAAATACTACTGTATGATAGAATGAAGATTTATAATGGTAAATCACACAATACATGCTTTTTATCTCAATTTTCCAAAATATTAAAAATTAAACAGAATTAATATATCATTTATAAAGAATATCTCTCTTTTCTATTAGATTAGCATAACTCAGCAAGAGTTAACTTGTCTTACTGTCCAAGTCAATTATGGTTCAAAAGAATTTGTGTCAATTGAATTCCTCAGAATCACCTTCTTTTTTTACTCTCACTAGAAAATAGTTTTTCAGTTGTTGACAGGTTTCCCAATTTCTGTTACATGAAAATTGTGGGGTTTATTTATGGTCAGTTTTTCTGTTAACTGTTATTTGAATCTGAAAGCATTTCTCATTATTTTCTTTACCATTAAACTGAGATTTTCATATGACTTCACTGAACTTGAGATGAATTCCAGTACTCTATTTACTGCCCCAAGATAAAGTGTTTTTATCTCTTTACTGGCAGATGATCTACTTAAATCATTGTTCTTCACAGAAGAATACAAATTATTTGTCAAAATTTACTGTTTTCCACAAAGATTCATTAATAAGATACTCAAAAATTTACACTTAATTCATTTTTTTGTCATTTAAAATCTTGTTAACTTGAAATTATTCTGTATAAAAAACATAATTACTCATATAGTAGGTATAATACATTTATTTAAGGAATTGTCTTTTTTTTCTGAATGAAGTAATAGATCAGAAAACTAAATAAGAAACAAAACAATGCATTGACCACTTAATAAACATCAAGGATGTGTGTAAATATCTATAATGCTTTGTGTCTTAACTCAGTAAGTTCATTTTTTTAAAAGAGAGAGTGAGAGTGAGAGAGATATTTTTTAATATATATATATATATATATATATATATATATATTAGTTTTCGGCGGACACAACATCTTTGTATGTGGTGCTGAGGATCGAACCCGGGCCCCACGCATGCCAGGCGAGCGCACTACCACTTGAGCCACATCCCCAGTCCTCAGTAAGTTCATTTTTGAGATCATTCTCTTTCTAAGAATCAATAATAAAATACTGCTTTCATCAATGAAATAAGGATGTTTCCATTACTTAATTTTACAGTCATATCAAGGCTTCATAATAAATTTGAGACATCTGAAATATTTTTCTAATTTTTATACTACTCAAATCAATGCATTAATGTCTACATATACCTGAAATACAACATATTTTATGGTATTTTATACCATAAAATAAATCAATGCATTACACTGAGTTTTAATTTTTTAAATAATTAACATGATCAATATATCATTTTCATACAAGTTAAACTTTTTAGGTATATACTTTGATAAATTATAAAACTATATGACCATTCAGTATTACTTTATAATGATCATGAACCATTCCATATAAGGTTTTCTTCCTTTTTTTTTTTTTTGTTTTGTTTTGTTTTTTGTTTTTGTTTCTTTTTTAATGTATGACAGTGGAATGAATTACAATTCTTATTACACATATAGAGCACAATTTTTCTTTTCTCTGGTTGTATACATAGTATATTCACATCAATTCGTGTCTTCATACCTGTACTTTGTATAATAATCAACATTACATTCCACCATCATTAATAAGTCCATACTCTCTCCCTTCCCTTCCAACACTTGCCCTGTCTAGAGTTTGTCTATTTCTCCCATACTCCTGTTCCCTATCCCACTATGAATCAGCCTCCTTATATCAAAGATAACATTCAACATTTGGTTTTGAGGAATGGCTAACTTCACTTAGCAGTATCTTCTCTAAATCCATCCATTTACCTGCATATGCTATGATTTTATTCTCTTCTATTGCTACAGCCAATAACTTAGACTTAACTGACATATATAGAATATTCCATCCTTCAATAAGAGAATATAGTTTCTTCTCAGCAGCACATGGATCCTTCTCTAAAATATACCATATACTATGCCACAAAGCAACTCTTAGCAAATATAAAAAAGTAGAGATACTACCCTGTGTTCTATCAGATCATAAAGGTTTCCTTTCTAATTATCCTACCCATCCATATCCTATCTTTCAGCCTCAGTCAATCCCCCTTGCACTTTCTCTGATATGAGTTTTGTCTACTTACAAATTTCAAAAAAGTAAAACGTTGAAGTTTAGACTCTTGTCTTTCTCTTCGTTTATTCAGCATGCTATATTTGACATTCATCTTTGAGGCTGTACTCAGCTGTTCTTTTTTTAAAATATTACTAGGTAGTATTCCTAGTAATATTACATATTATGTATATAAGGTGTCTTTATGCATATTGCATTATGATATAATAATGTTTTACTTAGTTACTGTTCACTGATATTTGTATAGATATAATATTTGATGTTTTCATGAATAAAATGTGTATGAATCTCTGTGTACAATTCATAACTTTCTTAAATGACTTAGAGGTTAAATTACTTCATTTTGAAGTGTACGCACATGTTTATATGAATTTCCAAACTATTTAACATCTGAACCAAAAATACAAGAATGGTTAAGATGCTTTCTGTCTATACCAGTGATTAGCAAGTCATTACTTATTAGCTAATTTATTTGTTATGCAGTAATATTTCATTGCTATTTTAATTGGCATTTCCCTGATGACTATTAAAATTGAATGTCTTTTAATGTGATTATAGTTTGAATACATAGAATCTCTTTTAAGAAGTGTATTTTCAAACATTTTCCTATTTTTAAAATATATTTCATTCACATTTTTTCCCAAAATAGCAACAACATTAAACCCTTTCAGTGCTTTTCGTCTTTTGTGAAGGCAGTAACTATCCTGATTTCTAACATTCAAATGAATTTCACTTGTTCTTCTTCTAAAAAAAGAAGAAAACTGAATAAATGAACTTTTGATTTGTACATAAAAATTGTGCACACTATTGAAATAGCAGTTTCAATGCATGGATACATTGTATAATGTTTAAATCAGGTGTATGTTTAACGGGTATATATAAATCAGGTTAAATATATCCTCAGCTATTTATTGTTTCTTTATGGTAAAAACTTTCAAAATCTTTTATTCTAGCTCATTGAAAACTATAGCATACTACCATTATCTATAACCTACTACTCTGCAAATCCTGTGCACCACAGAATTTTTTACTGTTCTCTAACTATAACATCTTTACATCCTTTTCCCTCTACCCTACCCAGCCTCTGGTAATTGCCATTTTACACTCAACTTCTTTGAGATCAACTATTATATTCCACATATAAGTGAGATCACGTGGTACTTAGCTTTCTGTCTCTGGATTATTTCAGTTTACACAATGATCTTCAGATCCATCTATTCAATTGAAAAACAAAGGGTTTCATTCTTTCCATGGCTGAACAGTATTCTATCAAGTATAAGTAACACATGTTTTATCCATTCATAAGCTCATGGATAACTTTTTTTTCCTTTACTATTGTGAATAATGCTTCACTAAATATCTTTGAAATGGCAAGTTTGTGTCATTATTTATTCATTTATATTTATTTATTTGGATTAGATCCCAAAGACAAAGGAACCAAAAGCAGAAATAGGAGACCCAGAATAGCTAAAGCAATTCTAAGCAGGAAGAGTGAAACAGGTGGTATTGCTATACCAGATCTTAAACAATACTACAGAGCAATAGTAACAAAAACAGCATGGTACTGGCACCAAAACAGGCTGGTAGACCAATGGTACAGAATAGAGGGCACAGAGATCAACCCACAAAATTACAAGTACCTTGTATTAGACAAAGGTGCTAAAAGCATGCAATGGAGAAAGGATAGCATCTTCAACAAATGGTGCTGGGAAAACTGGAAATTTATATGCAACAAAATGAAATTGAATCCCTATCTCTCACCATGCCCAAAAGTTAACTCAAAATGGATCAAGGATCTAGGAATCAAACCAGAGACTCTGTGTCTAATAGAAGAAAAAGTTGGCCCTAATTTCTATCACGTGGGGTTAGACCCCAAGTTCCTTAATAAGACACCTATAGCACAAGAATTAAAACCAAGAATCAATTAAATAGGATGAATATGAACTAACAAGTTTTTTTTTCTCAGCAAGAGAAATAATATGTTAGATGAATAGGGAGCCTACATTCTGGGAACAAATTTTTACCCCTCACACATCAGATAGAGCTCTAATCTCTAGGGTATACAAAGAACTCAAAAAGTTAATACCAAAAAATAAATAAGTAAATAAATAACCCAATCAACAAATGGGCCAAAGACCTGAACAGACACTTCTCAAAAGAGGATATACAATCAATCAACAAATACAGGAAAAAATGCTCACCATCTCTAGTAATCAGAGAAATGCAAATTAAAACTACTCTAAGATTCCATCTCACTGCAGTAAGAATGGCAGCCATTATGAAGTCAAACAACAAGTGCTGGCTAGGATGCAGGGGAAAAAAGGTACACTCATACATTGCTGGTGGGACTGCAAATTGGTGCAACCAATTTGGAAAGCATTATGAAGATTCCTTGGAAAGCTGGGAATGGAACTGCCATTTGACCCAGCTATTCCCCTTCTTGGTCTATACTCAAAGGACTTAAAAATAGCATACTACAGGGGCACAGCCATATTAATGTTTATAGCAGCACAGTTTACAGTAGGTAGACTATGGAGTCAACCTAGATGCCCTTCGATGGATGAATGGATTAAAAAATGTGGCATTTATATTATACACAATGGAATATTACTCAGCTATAAAAAATAACAAGAACATGGCATTTGCAGGGAAATGGATGACAATTGAGCAGATTATACTAAGTTAGCCAACCCTCCCCCCCCCAAAAAAATGCCAAATGTCTTCTCTGATATAAGGGGGTGACTCAAAATGGGGTAGGGAGGAAGAGCATGAGAAGAAGATTACCTCTAGAGAGGGAAGATAGGTGGGAGGGACAGGGAGGGAGAAAGGGAATTACATGGAAGATGGAAGGAGACTCTCATCATTATACAAAATAAATGTATTAAGATGTGAGAAAAAAAATTGCATTACTTTAGATTGGGTAGAAAGAAGTGATGGTAGGGGGAGAGAAGGGGTGGGGGGAAAGGAAGGACAGTAGAATGAAATAGACATTATTATTGCTGTATGTATATATGTGACTGCATGACCAATGTGATTCCACAACCTGCACACTCAGAATAATGAGAAATTATATTCCATCTGATTCAAATGTATGATATGTCAAGGTCATTGTACTGTCATGTGTGACTAATTAAAACATTTTTAAAAAAAGAATAACAAAAAAGCAGGAATAGACAAATTAGATTACATCATAGTAAAGTAAAATAGTCAAGAAAGAAAACACAAACTATGGTATAATACGAAAAAAATTTGCTAACCATAAATTTGAGAAGAGGTTGGTATCCAGAATATGTAAAGGATTCTAAGAACTCCAAGGCAAGAAGCCCAAATAATCTCATGAAAAATTAGTCAATAGACAATGACTGACATTCTTAAGACACAATGGACACTGGGTGTAAAAAAAAATGTTCAATATCACTAATCAAAGGGGAAATGCAAATGGAAACTCCAATGGGCCATGACTCCACTCCAGGAAGAATGACAATTGTCAGAAAGACAAAAGTGTTGGAAAGTCACTGAATGGTAGAGCATCTGGTTGGAATGGGCCTGAGTTTAACCTCTAGCACCAAACACAAACAGAGACAGAAAAATGACAAGTGCTGGGAAGGATGTGGAAAGAGAGAGTTTGCACACTATTGGTGGAAAGTCAGATTAGCACAACCATCATGGAAAACATTATAGTAGTTCTTCAAATGATAAAAAGCATGACAATCTTGATCCAGTTATTTCACTACTTTCTACACAAGGAAAGAAAATACAGTCAGTATAGTGAGGATCCATCTGCACTCCCCAGTCAGAGACTTTCTTGAATTTGAAAAGATTTTATAAAGTGTGTAATCAGATTCATTCTCTAATAATGTATGTCAACATCTTTCTTGCACATCTGAGGCTTTAATATAATGTATCTTACAGGGAATGCATAATAAGTTTTGATAACCTGTATCGTATCTTTCCATGCTTAATGTGTTGTGTGCGTCTTTTCCTTTAGAAACTTTTTGCCTGCTTCAAGGTTTCAAATTTTTTTGTTTGTTTGTTTTTTCATTTTCTTTCTTTTTTTGTTTCCTTTTTTTTCTTATTCCATTTTTTTTCTTGTTTTTGCAAACATCTTACGTACATTTTTGCCTATTACTCCTATATCTACTTTCTTCTATATAATTATCTCTTTAAATTGTGTTTGTGCTATATTTTATATTATTTTTTGTGTATATCATCACAATGTAAAGATTCAGGTCATTACAAATTTCCCCCAAATTATATCCAATTGATCAATTACCTTCTGTCAAAATAAACACACAGTTTTCATGGTATTTCATCATCAAATTGGCCATTAAACAGGTATATGTAATAAGTCTGTGTCTTGTCTCTGGTTCCAAAAAATTTTTATGTCTATTTTAACAAAAAATATTGGTTTTTGACTATTAAGTATCATATTAAATCTAGGGTTTTGACAGATGACATTTATCTTGCCAAAATCAGTATTTTCTATTTTTAGTTTTCTGATAGTTTTTTTTAATAGGAATGATTCTTTATTTTTTTAAAAAAAAATTAATGAGAGTGTTGCAGAGAATATACTGGTATTCTTCTGTACATACAATGAAATTTGCTATGATTTGGATCTGGAATGTCCCCCCAAAGGCCCATGATTGACGTTTTGTCCCTAGCCAATGGCACTACTGGGAGGTTATGGAATTCTTAGGAGGTGAAGCCTAGTGGGAGGTCTCAGGCTTAAAGGAAATGGTGAGAACCTGGTCTATTTCTTTTCCTTTTTCTTTCAGTTTCTGGCCATGAGTTTAACAGTCCTTGTTCCATAATGTATTCCCCTCCATGAATCATAAAGCAAACGTGGGAACCAAGTAAGGGTGGAAACTTAAAAAATTATAAGTCAAAATAAGTCTTTCCTCATAACACACGTATTTTTAAAAAGTAATGAAAAGGTGTCTAGAACTAAATTTGTTAAATTATTTTTAAATGTTACAGCCATTTTACTTTCTTGTTATAAACCACATTAAATATTTTGGCATCCTGGAGAGACACTTGTTCAGATCTCCTTCCTGAAGAATGGCCTCAGAGAACACAGTCGACTCATTGTCCTGACTGGCAAATCCATTAATGCTTAGGTCATCTTCACTCTGAGCTGCTTTAAGCCAGTGACTGAGTACAGCTGGCATCCCAGGCAAGACCCATTTCTGAGTGATGTTCAGTTCTATTTATTGTCAGCCCTTGCTCAAGAAATATGCCCCTCCCTCATCAGGATTCTGTCAGAACTGTGCTAGGCTGTGGTGCAAAATTCTTACTATCAGGTTTTCATCTCTAACTATTCTTCAACATTTGACTCACCTGCACACTGTCCAAACAATTCTCCAGCCTACTTCTTCTTTTTCCTTTATTCATAATGGGCTCTTTCTTTCAATAAATGTCTCATGTTTAATACTATTTGAATAAGTGTATATTTATAAAATTATCATATTATACAGATATCCAGTATAACCATTTAGATTCAATTTAATTAATATCTTCAGAATATTACATCTATATTAGTAAATGATATTTGCCTGTAGCTTTTACTTTTAAAAATTTCTAGCACATGTTTAGTGCAATGACATGCGATAACTGGAATGAGCTGCAAAGTTTTTGTTTTTGCTCTTTTTGTTTGTTTATTTATTCAAAAATTTTTATAAAGAACTGGTTTTATCGCATGGTAGAATGTTGGATAGAGATCACTAGAGAAGGCACCTGGGCATAGGGTTTTCTTCATGAGAAACTTTTAAAGTTCAGGTTTATATCACACTAACCTCCATCATAAAGTCTTGTAATTTAGACTGTTTTGGGATTGTAGGTTAGGTCTTGGATTGATTTATTGATTACAATGCATAGAAAAGTAGGATATCTGCCACCCCAATTTGGGAAAACCAACTTATATGCAATCACATAAATGACCATCATCTTGATGGGTTTGACAATTTTTATGAAGCAATTACATAAATTGATTCAGCAAAGGATGAGGTTATAAAGCAGAGTGCAGTGTTGCACCCCAGTAATCCCAGTGAACCAGGATGCTGAAGCTTGAGCATCTGAAGTTCTAGGCCAGACTCCACAACTTAACTAACCCTCTTCTACTTAAGAGGAACCTTGTCTCAAATGAAAAATAAAATACATACATAGGATGAACTCAATGGTAAAGCATCCCTTGGCTCAATCCTTAGCACTAAATAAATAAATAATAATAAGTCTATTTAACTTATGATTTCTATCACCATAAACTAAAATGGGTCATTAATGAGCAATAAAAATAAAAGTTGTCAAGGACAAACTGTGTGAAGATTAAAATGATACAAATGTCTATTAAATTTGAAGCATTGTTTTTGATATGTAAGAGATGTTCAGAATGTTCACATTGAACAATGTCTTGACTTTTTTTTTTAATATGATAAACCAACATATATGGTTGAAAAACCAGCCACTATCTCAGAGCAAAGCCTGTCCAAGGAAGAGGGTGTGACCCTTGTCCTTGGAAAGACCCACAGAGCACTCCTAGGCACATACCCACCCTGCTGAGTTGTTTATCTACAAATAACAGGAGAGATCTGTGCAGCCAGGTGTCCCAGACTCAGTCAGGCTAGGTGAGGACCCATAGCAACCCCCTAGCAACCACCAATCAGCATGAGACAGGGAAAATACCTGGGATGCCAGATGACCCTCCCAGTAGTTTATGGTGGTTGATAACATGTTGGGAAACCATGTAGTTCAGCATGCACTCCCCTCATGGCTTAAACCAATCAGTTCAAATGAATCTCCCTTTTGTACTAACCAATTACCCTTACCCAACTTGCTCCCGCCAGTGAATGTGCTAATCATGTTTTAGACTTGTTTTATGACTTTCCTGTGGTGTGTGATGATTTGCTAAGAGATGCTCTGATGTATGTGAAGTCCCTGCCTTCCCCAAAGAGTGTATAAAACTGCTGCAAACCCTGGGCTCGGGGCCTCTCAATGTCACCAGTTGCTGTGTGCATGCAGTGAACCAAGCTAGCTCGCAATAAACACCTCTTTGCTGCTTACATCCATCTTGGTCTCTGGTGGTCTTCTGGGGTTCTCACATTCGAGCATAGCATGGTGTCTAAATTTCTAATGGCAAATGATGATACAGTTTGGATTCATTATCCCAGAGTGGTTTTAAGTAGAACTTTGTACAAAATTTTCCAAATCCTCTGACCAGGTTGATATCCTATGAAAGTTATTGTTTCTGTTATGCTCAAATTCAGGACCTCCAAAAGACCACCAGAGACCAAGATCCATGTAAACAGCAAAGAGGTATTTATTGCGAGATAGCTCAGTCCTCCGCCAGCACACACAGCAACTGGTGATGCTGAGAGGCCCGAGCCCAGGGTTTGCAGCAGTTTTATACATTCTTTGGAGAAGGCAAGGACCTCCACATCTCTTAGCATCTCTTAGCAAATCATCACACACCTCGGGAAAATCAAATAACAACTCTTAAACATGATTAGCACATTCACTGGTGGGAACAAGTTGTCTAGGAATGATTGGTTACAAGAGGGGGATTCTTTTGAACTGATTGGTTTAAAGCAATATGGGTGTTCCTGCTGAACTACATGGTTTCCCAACACCATAAACTACTGGGAGGGTCATCTGGCATCCCAGGTATTTCCCTGTCACTTGCTAATCGGTGGCTGCTAGGGGGTTGCTATGGGTCCCCACCTAGCCTGAGTCAGGGACACCTGGCGAAGCAGACTTCATTTGTAGATAAGCAACTTAGCTGGGTGGGAATGTGCCTAGGAGTGCTCTGTGGGTCTTTCCAAGAACAAAGGTCATGTCCCTTCCTTGGACAAGCTTTGCTCTGAGGTAGAGCCTGGTTTTTCATTTCTAGGTAGACATCCTTAAGGAATATTCTCTTTAAATTCAGATCATCTTTTAATATTAAAAGCATTTTTGTTTTCTTATTTAAAATTAATATTTTATTATGTATATTGTGCTATAAAATTGAAGTAGAACATGATTTTTGCAAATACTTTAACAGATGATAAAATTGTAAAATTAATATTTTCTATTGGTACAAAATAGTTTTAAATTATATTTTATAAAGCCTTCCACCACAACAATTATTTTATGATTGTAAGTATACTTATATTTTATATTATTCTCTATATCAATTTTATGACATTTTTGTGTTCACTGTATAGATTGATCCTTTATGTCAGCATGGCTTTTCTCATAATATTCTTTGTTATCTCAAAGACTTTAGGACCTGTACTTGTACATCTTTCATCCTTTATGCTTGCAGGTTGTGCCATGCCTTCTGTTTTAGTTCTCTTTGGTATGCTGTAGTCTCTCAAGTTTAGTATTTTTATTTTAATTTTGAATTGGCTATATTAATATTTTTATATTGCTCACCTGTTCTGTGTTTGCTTTCCTTTATTTTACTAAAATCTATTAGATTTAATTAGCTCTTTTTTCTTATTAGGGAAAATTTATACAATATTAAGAATTTGTTATTTTATTAGTTTGATGCAATATTTTACATCTAATCCCTGTTTCAGTGATTCTATAAGCATTTTGATTATCTGTATCATTATAGTTAAATTTAAAAGTGTTTTAACTTCCATTTTCATATATTTGATTTGTGACAGCTTTATAACTGTTCAATTTACAACTATTTGGCTATATCCAAAATAACCTCTTTTTTTGGATTTATAATTTAATTTTCCTTTGGTCAGAAAACATATTCATAATTGTTTCAGTTTTTTTATTATTTACTAAGACATTTTATGGCATTGAATGTAGCTAAGGAAGTAAATATACCATCTGTACTTCAAAAATTTGCATTTTTTATAGTTTCATGTAAAGTTTCATAAATGTCAGCAAAGTTTAATTGAATGGTACTGTGATTTTCTTTTCTATTCTTTAAACTTGTTCTACCTAAGTACTGAGAAAATTTTTAACCAAATTTGTGGATATTTTTTTTATTCTTTTGTCTGTTTATTTTCTCAGCTTCTGCTTTTTTAATTCTGAAACTGTGTTGATAGGCCTATATTTCTTTATATCAGTTATATCATTTTGCTGAATTCATATGTTGAGTTGATAAAATGTCCTTATTCATTTCTGGTTATATTTTTCCAGATGTCTACAATGCCTAATATTAAAATAAACATTCCAGTTTTCCTATGATTAGATTTCTTCTTATGTCTCTCTTTTCATTCATAATTATGTACCTTATGATAGAACACTGACAATTGTTTATCTTTCACTGGCTTTTATTCCTATGATTAGATTTCTTCTTATGTCTCTCTTTTCATTCATAATTATGTACCTTATGATAGAACACTGACAATTGTTTATCTTTCACTGGCTTTTAAATTAAAAAGCCTTATATTACTGTAATTATAATACATGTGACTTAAGTTTATCTTCTTGCTATTTATTTTAGATCCAAATTTATCTTTATTCTATATTTTTTTTGACTTTTTAAAAACTAATTGAGTCATTATATTTCCTGCATTTGCTTAATTTTTATATTCTGGGTCTTTTTTAAAGAATTTCTAATTTATTTTCTGATTTTTACCATTAATTTTTTTTCTACAGTCGTACTATAAGACATAAATTTTAATATTTCATAAACTATGTAAAAAGCTTTCAAAAATAGACTTTTATCTCCTACATCTTATTTTTCATGCCATTGCCCTTTCTTTTATATTGGAAATTCTGGCACATCTATGTGCTGCATAGTATATGTGATTTTTTTGTGTGTGTTTTTCTTTATATGTCTTGTAATATCTATATTGTTTGCTGGGTAAGGCAGATAACATTTTGTTAAATGTCTAGATTTTTTTCTTTCCTATAAGGATTTTTCTTCCTTTTTTAGGAAGCAACTAAGACAATTATGGGAATGAATATAATCCTCTCCAGACTTATTTTCTTGGTTTTCAAATTCATTAGGGCAAGTTTATAGTAACATTTTTAATTTTATTGAGCTAGACCTATGCTCCATCTAGCTCAAATGAAGGCCAGCTTCATTTCTCTTCGCTCAGTGTGAGGCTGAACATTATGGTGGGAGAAAGTGACAGAGGGAAACAGTTTACTTGGTGATCATCAGAAAGCAGAGGGAAAGTCTCCACTTGCCAGGTACAAATATATACATCAAAGCCACTCCCTAATTCCTACCTCCTCCAGCCACACCTTATCACTTCAAACACAATTCACTGATTGGATTAAAACTCTCACAACCCAATCATTTCTCCTTTGAAACTTCTTGCATTGTATCACTTGTGAGCTTTTGTGGGACATTTCACATACAAACATACAAACCATAACAAATATCTTTTTTTTTTTTTTTTTTTTTTAATCCTGGGGATCGAACTCAGGGGCACTTGACTACTGAGCCTCATCTCCAGACATATTTTTGCATTTTATTTAGAGACAGGGTCTCCCTGAGTGTCTGGCTTTAAACTGGTGATCCTCTCACCTCAGGCCCCTAAGCTGCTGGGACTACAGGTGTGTGTCACCGTGCTAGCCAGGCACCATAACACATACCTGGAAGAGAGGATGATGTTTTATGTATTGCTATATGTCAATTTTCTGAAACACAAAATATTTTAATAAACAATTCTTAATTCAGTGAATATGGGAAGTTATTTTTAGATAAGCAGCTATTATTAAGCAGTGAACATTATGTTGTTAGTACTCTTCTCTCTTTTTGTATAACTCAATCTCTTTTTTTTTAAATCCCACTGACTTCACCCTCCTTAATGAAGTCGGAAATGCTTGTACAAAGCAAAATTCTCCTGAATTCATACCATTCTTTCCTGAGAGCAGTCCAAAATCACCTTTCCCTATTTTCTCTTCAAAAATCATCTTTTTTATACATGATATACACAGAATCCTAAGATTTATTGCTAAAAATATTTGCCTCCAATGACTAAGAATTCATGCAAGCACTATACAGTTATAACTTAATGAGAATTCAGCATCATATAGAATATGCCATTTGGTAGTCATTTCCATTCTGTGCTCATATTATGTACTAATTCTGGTTACTATGTAGAATAAAATATTTTTTTAAATAATGTGAACTTATCTGTAAAAATCATGTTTTTATACAAGTGACAATAACCCCATCACAACATTTTGTAGGTGAAAATCCAATGTAGCAATTTTATATATCTTCAGTATGAATATAGGGAAGTGTTATTTCCTTGAAATAAAAATTGAACAAGCCAAATAACACTTTTCCACTTTTTGTTTCACTAGAATATGATTTTTCAAAATCTTTTTTCCAGTGAAAAAATATTCTATAAAGTGAATAAATTAAAATATATCCCCATGTACACAGCCAACAGCAAAACCTGTAATGGGTAAGAGATCTATGCATCCTAATGAGAGTATATTAGACTGACTTGTTTTTTCTGTATTATTTCACTCAATTGTCAAAGGATATCTTTGTAGCTTACTGAGAAATTTATGGACAGATTAACATTTTCACCCTTTTGAATGAATATCTCTATGAAATGGATTAAGTAAAGAGATTGAGGAAGACTGAAATTATATTGTTGAAATACTTCATAAATCTAATGACAAATGAATCTTATTTTTAGACTCTATGTCTTATGTAGAAAAGAATAATAAAAACACACTGAATTGAACTACTCAATGTTCTCTTAAAATACAAATATACTCTCTATTCATGTTCTCTGGAATCAGGCTTAAAAACATTCCACCAGAGAACCGAATTGCTATAAGACACTGGCTTATTTGGAAGAATTTATAGAACAATAGAACTTCTATTTTCATTATTTCTTCATTTTAGATAATGTTTTAAATGATGTAAAAATTGAATCACAGATTAACTTCTTATTCCATTTTAAAATTTATAAACAAATATATTAGAAGTCATTATAATTTATTCTTTTAATTTTATACTTCTCCACGAAGTATTTGGAAATATTATTCAACTAGATCTTTCAATTCATAACTGTTTTGGTTTAGATATGAGGTGTCTTCTAAAAACTGATGTGTGAGAGAGCTGAAGAACATTCAGACGTGAAAAGATTAGATTTAGAGTTATAACCTGATTAGTGGATGAATAAACTTGAATAGATTTCCTGGGTACTAGCTGGAGGAGGTAGGTTGCTAAAGGCATACCTGTGGGTATATATTTTGTCTCTGGTGAGCAAAGTCCTTTCAGCTTCCTGGTGGCCATGTTTCTAAGTGGCTTTCCTCCTCTACACCCTTCTTCCAAGGTGTTCTGCTTCACCTAAGGCTCAAAACTATGAGGTTAGCTCTCTATAGACTGATACCTCTGAATCCATGAGCCCAATAAACATTTCCTCCTCTAACTTTTCTTATCAGGTCTTTTTGTCACAGTGACAAAAAGCTGACTAAAACAGAAATTGTTCCTGAAAAAGGGTTTGTGGCTCTGAATAACCTGACAATGTGATCAAGAAGATTTTGGAAATTTGGCAGAGTTTATGTGAGAAATTTGAGTCATGTAGACCTGCAAGCTAGAAAAACTTGGATTGTTGGAAGTAGAGCTTAATGCATGATTCTGGAAGAACAAAGACCAGAATATCTAAAAGGACTATAGACAGTAAAAACTGAACTCATGTGTATCAAAGAAGGAAAACTCCTTTGGAAATTGAACTAGAGACCATTCATGTTAGATTCTGACTGAAAGTGGTCTACAATTTGCCCATGTCTTCAGACTTTCTGTAAGGTTTAATTTAAAGGTAATGGACTAGTTAATTTGTCAGAGGGATTTTAAGGTGGCACAGCATTCAGGAGTAGCATGAATGTTGCTAGCAGTGTTTAGCCACATTTGCTATGATAATCAGGAGCAGAAAACAAAACACACATTTTTGAAAAACTTATTTTGGTCAGGAAATCATAAGTAAAGGAAGTTGTGGTAGTTAAAGAGATTCCAACCACTAAAGGAATGTTAAACATTTTATGCATATAGCTTGAAGACATCTCAGGAATTGGCAAGACCACACCCATCCAAGACTCAAGGTTGTAGTAGCAAAAGTTCCTTTGAGAAGAGACCAGTAGGGCACCCTGCTTGTACAGAAGGACCTAGGAATTCGTTTCACCAAATGCATCTGCCCAGGCATCCAAAGGCTGGTGCAGCCATGGCCTCAGGGATTTTGGCTACTGCTTAAGATGGTGGCAGTCCTTGGTATCAACAACATGGTGCTGCTTCTGCAGAAATGCAATATTTAAAAGGAAGGCCTGTGAGGCCAGACAAAATATAGAAGAGTCAGAGTCTCTGCAGGATGCCTTTGAGAGGGTGATTTATGAAGCAGTGATAAGAAAGTCAAAGCTGCAGTGGAGACACCTTATATTAAGAGATGCCAGTAAAGTGGAATGTTTACAGAGGAAAGATTCAGTGATCAAGAAGGAAAGGGGAAAAAAAATAAAAAAGCCAAGAGAGAGGCCCTGTGGGCTATAGCCAGCAAGGCCATGGAGTGGACTTACATAAGACTTTGGGAAAGAACATCAGGATGACATGTGATTCAGATGTTGGACATGGAGCTTCAGGATTTGTTTTCCCAGTTGGATTTCCTTATTGCTTTGGTTCCATTCCTCCTTTCCATGCTCCTTTTTATTTCTGTTTACTCTTCACCAACATATATTGGATGCATATGATTTGTTTTTGATCTTTATAGAAAACACATCCAATTTCCCTTGAGTTTCAGATTAGCTCTAGTCTGCCCTACATGAACATCAGAAACTTGTGGTGACATTTATTTTAATTGAATAGAATTATTCATTCAAAAGATTTTTATGTAGTGTTTATTACCAAGAAAGTGTTTATGCACTATACAAAAGGAATGAATTGTCCCTAACACTACCCTCATTGGGCACAGAAATTATACCTAGTGAAATTTTTAGCTTGAGGTAATTTAAGTAAATTAAAAAAAATTGTTCAGGGTAATTCAGACTTTGTATTTTAAAGAGAATTGTCCATCAAAGACATATTATCATAAAACATAAAAGCATTCAGGAAGCTTCTAATAGTACATATCAATGCTGTTTGAACTCATAGCATGACATGCATAGATGATATCTCTTTTGCTGAATCTCAAAAAATATCAGAATTCAATTTACACTAATAATAGGATTTCAGTAAGAAGTCAAAAGTGTTTATGGACCACAAAGCATTGTGTGCCCATTGCTAACTTAAGCATGAGTTACTTGAAGCAAAGAGATAAAAACTATCTTGTATGTTTTTCTAAAAAAAAATTAACAAATTTACATTGTTATTTCTGTAGATTAACTGCCATTTTTGCAATATATGTATATAATGCTAAACATTGTGTTATTTTATGTTCAATTAAAACTCTGAGGAGGATTTCAATTGGGCAATACAATAGGATCGTTTTGTTAGATTTTGGAGAAATCACTCTGCTTCACAAGAAGTGATGGGAGAAGAAAAAGACTATACATAGAGAAATCTACTGAGAAGTCAGTCCATTGATGATCATGATTTGGTTCATGTTAACAGTGGGGAGAGGGGGCATGGTTGTTAAAGAAATGGAAATTAAAAACATATTTTATAATCAATTAAAATGCAAAGAATTGCTATAAGATTCTTAACATTCCTTTTGTTTATTCTTCCTGAAGTACTTTTCTGATAACTAAAGATCCTATACACTAATAATGGAGATTATATATGGCTTCATTTCATATACCTGAACTGATGCTAATAGTAAAATGAATTTAAATATTCATTCATTCCAGTGTCTAATCGTTTTCAATTATCCAATACTATTTTTATTTTGATAGTGCCCTATCCCATTTATACATGTTCTTAGCCTTTGACTCAGGTAGGTCACTATGTCATCTCTTAAGTACTGTTTTTGATGGGACATTGATGTTGAACATTGTAAGTAATTTTGTATGAGAGGCAAATATTACATAGCACATAAAACCTTGAGATTATTTGAGTTTAAGTGCTTCATTCCTTAAGATTAATGTAAGTGGTAGGTTGGATCTTTCAAAAGGGAAGTTTTCTGTGTAATGAAAGAGTTGAGTTGCTATTTTCTCCAAATCATTTTCTGATTTCAGAAGAAATAAATTCTTGTTTTTGGTGGAGAGATTGTACCAGGAATTGAAATTAGGTACTCTCAAACACTGAGCTATATCCCCACCCTATTTTGTATTTTATCTAGAGACAGGTTCTCACTGAGTTGTTTAGCACTTTGCAGTTGCTGAGGCTGGCTTTGAACTCATGATTCTCCTGCCTCAGCCTTCTGAGCAATTGGGATTACAGGTGTGTGCTCCTGGCAGACACAAAATTTTTAAATATGGCTTTCAAAACATCATAGGAAATACTGAGTGGTGTGCATTGAGGGTTAAAAATAATAATTGTCCTTATTAGAACACTTGATTTCTTCATTTAATATGGTAACAGCAGTGAATTCTTATGACTTGGGTCATAATAGTATAATTTGCTTACTTTTCTTCTCATTGTATTTCCTTAAATAAAAATCACTATACTAGTCTAGAATTATTTTCTCATTGGAATGTTTAACTCACTGGACATACTGTTTCAATAATTATTGTAGTGTTATTTCTTTAAAAAAAAGAATGGTTAAGATTAAAAGTAATTTGATTTCTAAATAATTAAGTTGAAATATTTTCCTGCCCTAGAGGCAGAAATAAAATTCCCCCCCAAAATATTTTTTAATCCCTTCCTGAATAGCTTTTATAAATATTTTACATGGCACATGCAAACATGCTACATGAGGAAAAAAAACCTGAGGGTAGTCTTGAAACATCTAAGAGGCTTATTTGCCATCATTTTCATCCTCTGATTCAAAATATATATTAAGATATGCTATTCTATATTCTTTTAATTGTATCCCTTCTTATTTTCTTTGTAAATATATTATTTAAAAACTATAGTGCGCAATTAGGTTTGTCCTTCCAAATTTTCAAACGTTGTAAAAATTGTTACTTTTTTAACATGATAGTTTTCTGTTAAAATTTTAAATCTCTAGCAAAAGAAACCAAAAATAAACACAAAAATATGTCCATATGTCATATGAGCTAGAACTTATAATTTAGCTCAGTAACAATCTTGTTATTACTCAATTATGAATAGTATACAATAGGAGGTAAGAGTCTAACATCCAAAGTTAGGGAAATGTGAGGGAATATTGTATTAATCAGAGAAAATAGTAACAACTGTCTTGTGCCATGCCTTTATTCTTTTTTTGTTTTGTAGAAATGATGACAGTTTTTTTTATTAGCTGAAAGCCCTATAGGACACTTCGGACATACCATAGATTCACCACTGCATTCATCTCATGAGCTGCATTGCTTTGATTTCTTCTTCTATTCACTCATAAATTACTTTGTCTATGCATTACATCATTAGTAGATATTTCTTAAGTACTTATTCTGGGTCTGGCATGGTGTTGGTTTCAAAAAGAACTTTTCAAGTAGATGATGCTACAGGTCTCCATATTTGAAGAAATCTGTTGCAGTACAGTTTTTACTTAAGTTGAATTCATGTTATGGTGCAGTGGTTCTCAAACTTTCCTGTCACAAGGAATTAAACAGCTTTTGTTTGTTTGGGTATATGGATCAATATTTATTAGAAATTAAACCTATTTTTTTTAAATTAATTTTTAACCAGTAATAACAAACTCATTATATATTAACATAAATAATATATGATAATAAAACTACATTGTACACTATAAGGAAGCTCAGAGTTATTTTTTAATACACTTCATGTAGTTCTACCAAATGTCTGTCTTAGTGGAAGCCAGCTGCATTCTCATGTTTACTTCTATCTTCAGTCTCTATTGATGTTGTGGTTTGGCTAGATTTAATGAAGAGAATCTGATATCATCCAGATACGCAGTTAGAAAAGGGGGTTGTTCTGCAGTTCTAAGATAAATCTACCCACCCAGGATTGTACTTTCAGAAGCATTACTAAAGTAGGATAACTATGGGAGCAAAAGTCAGGCATATATCTGTAGATTTACATTCTAACATTTAATGGATTTTGTTATAATAGAGTATGTTTCATTTTTGATGGAAAATTTCTAGTTGAGAAATCTAAGATGTAAGAAAATTAGTGATCAATGGAGAAAGTCATTTAAGTTGTGCCATTTAAATATAAAACAGAGGATTTGCTAACCATAGGACAACAAACAAATGTTCAACTTTCACAGTATGAGTACAAAAGGGGGAAGCATAGGTGTGAATTCAGGTAAAGTTATCAAATTTGATAGTTTGAAATGGAAGGAGAAACTGATTTCACAAGGTACTTGAGAGAAGTTCAATAAATATGTCCTTGAAATGTCTAAATAGTCAATAATTAACACATTGAAAGTCACATATGATCTATGTAACTTTCTGCTGTCCCTCCCTTGCTTTTTCTCTTCTTGCTCTGGTTCTAGTTTTTGTTCTATTGTTCTTGTTTTCTCTCCTCCACCTCCTCCTAGTTCTTTTTCTCCTTTAAACCCTTTAAAAATGTTAAGACCATTTTCACTCAAATGTTCTGTATAATTAGAGTTCAGGCTGAGCCTGGCCCATAGAATGAAGATTGTTAATGCTGACTCTAGAGTACTAAGCTTTCTTATAAATAGCATGCAAAAAGGCTTACCGAGAACTAGATGAAGAGAAGATGAAGAGACAGTTGTGTGATGTCCAGCAGGAGCCAGGTTGTCCCATTGCCTCTGCCATTGATAAAACGAGAGGCCCCACTATTAGAAAGCAGTTATAAATTCCAAGTGACTATAACACCAACCATCTTCTTTCTAGGACTATATTATTTAGATATTTTTCCTGAAATAATCACCATGATATTTAAATAAAAAATTGCAATTCTTGACAAGAAACCTACATGCTGAAAACATGATTAAAATGTGTGGTCCAAATATTCAAAAAAGAAATGAAAAATAACTAAGTTATGGACACATGGAAATCAAAATATTTCTTTTTTTAATTGATTTTATTTTTTTAAATACATGACAGCAGAATGCATTACAATTCTTATTATACATATAGAGCACAATTTTTCTTATCTTTGTATATAAAGTATGTTCACACCAATTCATGTCTTTATAAATGTACTATTTTTTCGCATTACAATTCTTATTACACATATATACCACGATTTTTTTATATCTCTGTTTGTATATAAAGTATGTTGACACCCAATTTGAGTCTTCATACGTGTACTTTGGATAATGATGTCCATCACATTCCTGCATTCTTGCTAATCCCCTGCCCCCACTTCCTATCTAGAATTCATCTAATCCTCCCATGCTCCCCCTCCCTACACCACTATGAGTCAGCCTCCTTATATTAGAGAAAACATTCAGCATGTGTTTTTTGGGATTGGCTAACTTCACTTAGCATTATCTTCTCCAACACCATCCATTTACCTGCAAATGCCATTATTTTATTCTCTTTTAATGCTGAGTAAAATTCCATTGTGTGTGTGTGTGTGTGTGTGTGTGTGTGTGTGTATGTATGTATATATATCACATTTTTTTATCCATTAATCCACGGGAGGGCATTTAAGTTGGCTCTACAGTTTAGCTATTGTGAATTATGCTGCTATAAACATCGATGTGGCTGTGTCCCTGTAGTATGCTGTTTTTAAGTCCTTTGGGTATAGTCCAAGGAGAGGGATAGCTGGGTCAAATGGTGGTTACATTCCCGGATTTCCAAGGAATCTCCATATTGCTTTCAAAATGTTTCTAATAAAAATAAAATATGCACATATTAGAAGTTGTCAACTGCATTCAGTTTATAAGTATAATCTAATGTAAAATTATGAAATAGAATACATATTCTTTCTTTAAAGCACAAGTTTTTATTCAGCATTAATATATGTATGGGGTGATATTCAGATGAAGCATTAAATTGAAGTTTCATCTGCCTGAATTTAGAAGTTATTAGTAATGTTAAAATGTCTTATTTTTCTGGCTCAGAAAAAGCAGATGTATATAACTGTGTCCTGGCTAACATTCTTTCTTTCCTGAAGTAAAATTATGGATGATTTGTCACTAATAGAAATGTTCACTGCAGAAAGCAAAATGTTACTGAGTTCACAAAGGCATTCACAACTGCCTATCAGAATCATAAAATATCACTCTAGAAAATGCCATTTTAATGTAGCATAAAATAATGCAATTTAATCTCTAAGCAGGTGTGACACTGATGGGAAGCAAACATAGTTACTCCTCTATCACATTCAGTCAACAATCTCTATGATATTTACTTTATTGTGAAATTGTTATTTTATCACGCACACTGACTCATCCATTTGTAAGGTTTGCCTTTTCATTTTCTATGAAAAGTACATTATATTCTCAATTAAGAAAAAATTGTCCGATGTACAAGACTTTCCCACATATTAAAATGTTGAAATGATAAATAAGATAAATGATATATACCAGATCATTAAAGGTGACCAAAAGAGGATCTTTCTCTGAGCCAGATTAAAAACAGAACTCATAATGTGTGTATCTGATATATAAACTGTATGTTATCTGACAGCATACAGTTATCTGATAGCATATAAATATATAAGATTTTGTAACTGATAAATTACTGTCTTTAATATCGATCCTGTTTTTTATTTTTTAGTATATTTTTGTCCAAACAAATGCTAAAATACACTTAACAATTTATTTTTCCATGTACTTTCTATGTCAATTTGAGTTTAAAGATGACCTATGTCATATCTATCACAGAAATGACAGAATGCATTTTTTCTATTAACTATTTTTTATGATATTAAGAATATTTATATTTGTCAGTAATTAATAACTTCAGGTATGCTATATAATAAAATTTAATGCAAGATTACTAAACTGCCAATAGATAGTACAATAAATATTCTGAGATATATTTTAAAAATGTATTTATAATTGTGTCTAAATAAGTTCCTAGATATTAATAACAATACTTAAAAAATTATATATGCATTTATATTAATGCACAAACTTATGTGAATATGAAAGATTGATACAGAATACACAGAATTCTAAAAATTTTTGGATTTATCAAATATGGGTAAAAACCCCCATAAGAATCAAAATACTAACATGAGAATTTTAAAAGTTAAAAATACAACATTAACATAATGTTTTAAAATATGAAATATAAATATGCAATATTACTCTTAATTAACACTTTATAATACCAAAAGTTAATTATTTTTAATACTACCTTTCTTTATTATTCTGTACTTTTTACATATTTGTCATGATATAAATCTGTAATTATTGTCCAATGTTTCTGAAGATCTTATGAATAGATGCACTGACTAACTTTTTTTCTGAATTACCTTACAAAGTCATTTGCAGAGCAGTAAGCCTTGGAAAGCAGTTTCTGACTCTCTTTGGAGAAAAGGACTTGTGCATTTCCTGCCCAGTATAGTAACACTTACATGTCTATACCTGGAGCAAAGGGCATGCATGTTTACTACCCATTTATAAAGGATTCAATGATCTCAACTCATGTTTTCTCATAATAAATGCAACCCAGTATGTATGCTGGTATTTATGTTACTATATCTGGAACTCTACTGGGGCTATGAGGCAAGGGAAGCTGATGGCTGTGCTCATTCTCTTTCTGTGCCATGAGTCATAATAGCCTTTGTCTCTGCCCTAAACTCTGGTGTCCCATGCCAGCTTCCAGGAGACTTTATGAAACTAAGTAGTTAGCTTGAAAATGGATAATATCCTCACAGCATTCTCTTTGTCAATGAGGATTGGATACTGAAGGATGCATGGCTTTCAAGAAGAGAAAGACAGTGTCCTCAGGAATCTAAGCAGCTGCTAATGCAAGAGTTAAGTTAACATAGGGAGGCTAAGTAGTGACAATTGTGACTGTGACTTGTATGTATTGTTCAAATGGCAGTTTATTTTGTTGTTGTTGCTGTTTGATTTTTTGTTTGTTTGTTTGTTTGTTTTAACTCCTCTTTAAGTAGAGAAAAACACTTAATATTGATGACTCTGGGTTACATCTTGGAGGCTCATACAGGACCCGTGGTTTGGTGGGTAATATAGAAAAGAGAGCTCTGCTTTTCCTTCTCCAAGTCTTTTTCCATGAACAAATAAAAATTTCAGTGGGTTCTTTGTCTCAAGAATTCAGAGAATGAGATCCATGATGGTATAGTGTTAGATTTATTTAAAGAAGAGAATGGCTCCAACAGTAAGAGAGAGGGTCCCAAGAGAGAATACTACTGACAGGTCTTTGGGGATTTTTTTTTTTTTTAAAGAGAGAGGGAGAGAGAGAGAGAGTTTTTTTTTTTAATATTTATTTTTCAGTTCTCAGTGGAAACAACAACTTCTTTGTTTGTATGTGGTACTGAAGATTGAACCCGGGGCCGCACGTTTGCCAAGCAAGCCCGCTACCACTTGAGCCACATCCCCAGACCGTCTTTGGGGATTTTTAAAGGCATATCTGATAACCTACAATTGGTGATTGATGGAGATGGTGCTAATGAGTGTATAAATTTAATACCTTAATTACATAATTAACAGGACTAGTCCAACCTTGTGTTTTGGCACCTCTGTTGAGAAAACAAAGCACTTTGGGTGGGGGTAGATTTTATGGTCAGCCATTGCTGGGGTATGGGTAGGGGTAACCAGGAATGACTGTTGTGATTGCAGCTGTCAGGAGCACCTACAGTTTGTTACTCATGGCCCTGCTGTCTTCAGGATGGTATGGACTCCTTCCCCTTTTCTCTGCTCTGAGACTCTTATCCTAACTGCCTACTTGTCATCTACCCTCCTGCTTCAGAATCAAACACTGAGTTACCTTCATGCTGTGCCTCCACATATTAAGTCCACTCTCATTGTGTTAGCTCTGGGCAATATGTTCTTTTAGCAAACTTTAAAAAAATGATTCTTCGTACCTTTGATATCTGTGATTCTGTCATTTGGGAAACTATAGTTTGGAAAATTAACATGCTATTCTTAGGAGGTACAAACTGTGGAAAGAGATCATTTCTACTTAGTAAACTCTCTGCATCTCTCATAGCCCCTGTAAAGGTAGTTTTAAGAGCCCAACTGCAACCATGTTGCAGAAGGATATATGGTTGAGACTGTGGCTGTCATAGACTAGAATATATAAAATTACCAGACAGGGAAGAACTTCCATCCAAATAAAAGATCTGGGATTCTGAGGCAGAAGTTAGTACAGTGTGTCAGATTTCGTCTCCTGATGAAGTTGGCCTAATATCTTGTAGTGAAAGAGACACATTTCACAGAAATTATCTTCTTCCATTGTTTGTAGTTTGGTTGTTGTTGTTGTTTTTAAGATTTTTCAGTTGTAGATGGACAAAATGCCCTTATTTTCATTTTTTTTAAATTATTTTAATTAGTTATAAATTACTTTGATATAACATACATTGATGGGATATAATTTTTCATTTTTCTGAGTGTGCATGTTACAGAATAATATTGGTCATGTAGATCTCTCTATATATATATATTTATACAGTAATAATGTCTGTTTCATTCTACTATCTTTCCTATCCCCACCTCCCCTCCCCTTTCCTCCCATCACTTTCCTCTACCTAATCTAAGGTAACACTATTCTTCCCTAGTGCCCCATGCCTTATTGTGAATTAGCATCTACATATTAGAGAAAACATTTGGCTTTTGATTTTTGAGATTGGTTATTTCCCTTAGCATGACATTCTCCAACTCCAACCATTTAGTGGCAAATTCCATAATTTTACTCTTCTTTAAAGCTGAGTAATATCCCATTGAGTATATATACCACATTTTCTTTATCCATTCATCTATTGAGTGAACCTAGATTGGTTCCATAGTTATTGTGTATTGAGCTGCTATAAACATTGATGTGGCTGTGTCACTATAGAATGCTTATTTTAAGTCCTTTGAGTATAAATCAAAGAGTGGGAGAGCTGGGTCACATGGTGGTTCTATTCTCAATTTTCTAAGGAATCTCCATACTGCTTTCTATACTGGTTGTACCAATTTGCAGTCCCATCAGCAATGTATGAGTGTACATTTTTCAACACATCCTTGCTAACATTAATTGTTGCATGTATTCTTGATGATTGCCATTCTGACAGGAGTGATATGAAATCTTAAGAGTAGTTTTGATTTGCATTTCTCTAATTGCTAGAGATGTTGAACACTTTTTCATGTATTTGTTGATCAATTATATTTCTTCTTCTGCGAAGTGTCTGTTCAGTTCCTTAGCCCATTTGTTGATGGGGTTATTTGTTTTTTTTTTTTTGTTTTAAATTTTATATATCCTAGAGATTAATGCTTCATTAGAGGTGCATGTGGGAAAGATTTTCTCCCAATCTGTAGGCTCTCTCCTCACTTTATTATTCCTTTGCCGAGGAGAAGCTTCTTAATTTGAATCAATCCCATTTATTAATTCTTGATTTTACTTCTCACAGTATAGGAGTCAGATCCTAGGCCAATTTGGTGAAGGCTTGGGCCTATTTTTTCTCTTATTAGGCTCAAGGTCTCTGTTCTAGTGCCTAAGTCTTTGACCCACTTTGAGTTGATTTTTGTGCAGGGTGAGAGATAGAGGTTTACTTTCATTTTGCTACTTATGGATTTCCAGTTTTACTAGCACCATTTGTTGCTGTCTTTTCTCCAGAATGCCTTTATTTTATTTCTTTATTTTTATGTGGTGCTAAGGATAAACCCAGTGCCTCACACATGCTAAGCAAGCGCTCTGCCACTGAGCTACAAGTCCCAGCACCATTGTTTTAGTTTGACTACCACAACCTTTTACCCCCATTCAGGACCATACCTGGGGTCTTTCCACTGCAGATGCTTTTCCAGTTTGCAGTGTTCTTTTACCTATCTGATAAACTGACTATAGTCACAATATTATGGTCCTTGAAACTTGTCTGGGTTCTGATTTTCACACTCAAAGAACATTTGAAGTCTTACTATGGTATGCCTTTCATCACGAAAGCCATTAAACAAAGGGCTAATAATGACAGATGAAGGAGCATAGGCAGTAGGTATTGTTCAGCTTTGAAAAGATTTAAAAAATGAACTCAAAATATTTTTTGACTCTTGTCCTCACTACTTTTTACACACACCTCGTGATGTTTGGTCATGGGACATATCAGAAGGTATGTCCTCTCTTTTGTTAAATGGTAGGTGTATTATTGCCACTTTTCACTCTTCCTAAATGTTTAACTTCTGAATCTGTAGAGCAAGATGGCATTTGATAAGTACCCCAGATATTCTGCGGGGAATCTGAAACACTACACTTAGGAATGCAAAAATAGACCACCCTAGTTGAGTCTGAATCCCACATTCAGATCATCTGAGCATAGTCATGTTCTCAACAAAATATTAGTAAATATGATCTAAGAATATATAAGCATAACTTATTATGCTATTTTATTCATAAGACATGTTTAAACATAAATTAGTGTAATAAACAACTACAACAAAGATAAATCATGCAGTCATTTTAATACATGTAAAAATTATTTGATAAAATTAAAACTCAAATGTAGAAAAGCCAGTTATGAAAAAATAGGTTACAAGAACATTTTCATAATCTGACAGTATCTTTAAAATTTTAGAATAAACATAGTACAGAAACTGAAATAGTAAAACAAATTGGAGATAGAGGTCACCATTTCTGGTCAGTGATATGCAAGAGCCCCTAGCAAGGGAATCCTCAAAGGAGAAAACACAGGAAGATTCACATTTCAAAGAAAGAAATAAAACTCAAGTGTTTTTGATCATTTAATTTAGTATATAGAAAAATCTAAAGTCTTTATAGAAATACTAATAAGTAGTTCAAGTTAATTTAGAATGGTCATGGAATTCAAGAACAATTTTCAAAGATTAAAATTATTTCTTTAACCCAACAACAGAAAATGGGAAATAAAACACATGCCATGAGATCAAATTTATCAAATATATATAGATGAATCTAAATAAATATGTATATATACTTCTACATATCATATGAATAAGAACTCTACAAGAAAAAAAACATTTTTTCTTCAAAATATATTTTAATTGGTGAATTAAAGTGCATATATTTATCATATACAAAAGGTCTTAAAATATATACACATTGTAAAATGATCAAAATGAGCTAATTAACACATGTTCTTATTTTATGTGGTGAGAACTCCTAAAATCTATGCTCAGTAATTTTCAAAATAAATTGTCATTAATTATAATTACCATGCTGTACAAAAACAAAACAAAACAACAACAACAACAAAAACTCCTGAGCCTTTTCCTTCTATAAAACTGAAATTTTCTTTCCTTTGACCATTGTTTTTCTGCCATTCACAATCACCATCCTATACTCTCTATTTCTGTAAATTCATTTTATTATTTCCACATACAAGTGAGATAATATGGTATTTGTCCTTTAGTGACTGGTTTTATATCTCAATGATGAAGTGCCCCTTGGAATGGGATTGCTGGATCATACTGTAGTTCTGTGCTTAATATTTTCAGAAACCTCCAACAATTTTCCATAATATCTACACTAATCTTTATATTTTTATCCATAGCACATAGCCTTTCCTTTTCTCTATATACTTTCCAATATTTATTTTTCATCATTTAGATGATGGGAAATGTTATGTCATTGTCATTATGATTTACATTTCCTAGATATTGAGCATTTATTTACCTGTTGCCCATTTGTATTTCATATTCTGAGATATGTCTGTTGGAATTCTTTATTTTTTTGTCAGGCCATTTGTTACTTTTCTGTTGAACTATATGTTTGGATGTCAATCCTTATCAAATATGTATTTTGCAAATATTTTTTCCACTCTTTCATTGTCTCTTTACTATGATGATTATCTCTTTGGCTCTGTAAAGGTATTTTTTTATGCCTGAATAATTATTTGAATTGATTTCTCTGTGGTGTGCAAGTGCTGGAGAGTCATATAGCACCAACTTCCTGATGCCCTTATAATACCTGGATGAAAGAAATTAAGCAAGAGCTAAAGAAATGGAGGTAGGAAAATTAAATCAATTATAAAACAATGTATCTTTTCTACAATTGATCTATAGCTTAATGTTATTTCACTTCCACAATTGATCTATAGCTTAATGTCATTTCAATCAAGTGTAAGTAAGGCAATCTTGGAATAACAAACATAAGCTGGAATACTCTCCTATTATAGGTCAACACCTACTGTAGAACTGCAATATTTAAGAAAATATAATTGTACACAATAGTTAACAGAGCAACAGAAGAAAACTGGACTTTCCTAATGATAATCCCCATGATACAAAGGTGGATTCAGAAACCGTAGTTTGTAGTCTGAATGTGACCTCCTGCATGAGTTGGCAAATAAAGATCTGTTTGCCTATGGATGATGTATAGCTACTTTCTGGCTTCAACATATTTTCCTTCTGGCCTCAACAGAAAAAGTTTGCACCTCCCTCTTGTGTAGAATATAGAGCCATTGGAGAAAGGAAGGTCTAATCAGTAAACACTCTGAGCATTTGTATACCTAAATAAAAAAAGATGACATTCATCTCACCTAACATGAAGTATAAAATTCAATTTTACAGGCATTGTAGTACTAAACATGTAAAAACAAACAATAAAATTCTATTGAGTAACTTGGGAGAATAACTTCATGAACATGGGAGAGGCAACAATTTTAAACAGCACAGAATTATTAACCATAAATACAAGCAGACTAAAATTGAATTTGATAAAATTGATAACTTCAATAGTTGTAAAAAACAAAAGTTCACCCTAAGTACATGAAATTAGAGAAAAGTTTCAATGTAGGTTAAAAAAAGATCACCAAGTAAGAAAATTTTGGACAAATACTAGAGGAAATAGCAGATGTCTTCAATGGAGTATTTCTTATATCCAAATAACCAAGAAATCTCTGAAAGGGTACTTAGGCATAATAAAGAAAATACATATAATATCCAAAATATCTACATACCACTGCTTACTTAGTAGAATTAACCAAGTAACAAACAAAAAACACTTAGTGCCAATTTGGCAAAAATGAAAGTTTGGTAAAAGAGAAAATTCTAATAACAATCAACTTTTTAAAAATTGCCTATTAAAATTCAACATATGTGTATTAGAGTTCTCTAGAGAAATAAAGCCAATAAAATTATATTTACCTATCTGTATTCATACCTATGTATCTCTACATGTGATTACAGAAGGAGGTTTATTAGGTGGTTTATACAATCAGTGGCTGGATAGTCCCCCAATGGCCCTCTGTACACTGAAGAACTAGGAGAAGCAGCAGCTGTTCAAGAAGCAGGAAGCCTCAAAACAAAGGCAACCAAAGATTGAGTCCCACTCTCAGGATAAAGGCCTGGAAGCACCCAGAAGAGTCACTTGTGTGAATCTGTATTCAAAGGCTGAAAAATGTGGAGTCTGATGTCCCCAGATGAGGGTAACACATAAAATGTACCTGATCAGGAACTGGGCTTGCATGCACTTGGGTGCTTCCTCCTTCCTCCTCTTTCTGCTGCATCTGGTCTTCCAGTCTATTTTATGGTGGATCTCAAATGCAGGGTTAGTATTCCTCCTCAATTCACTGACCATAGGCCAGTGGAAAATGCCCTCATAAACACACCTTAGAATGTGTTTTGCTAATTTTCTAAGTGTCTCTCCATCCAGTGAAGACTAACAATTACAGTATTTATATCCAATCATCCAGAAATTTTATCTTAGATAATTCTCCAAAGATACACACACACACATACACACACACACACATACACACACATACATGTCCTATATATACATATCAACATATCACATATTATAAATTTTTAATATGTTATAAGATTTATATATATTTATGTCATAGAGATATGCATACAAATATTCATAGTATAATTACTTATAATTGTAAAATTTGAAACTAAAATATTTTTTCAAGCAGAGGATGGATAAAATAAAATAAAAATTCTATGTAACAATAAAAAAGAATTTATTATGGCTACATACAACATGAGTGATTCACAAATACATAGTAAAATGAAAGAAATAAAACATTAAACAATGCACATTGTTATTTCAAATATATGTATTTAAAAAGTAGTAAACAGATGTATGGCATTAGAATGTAGGCACAGTGGTTACTCTTAGATTGGGAAAAAATATAAATTTGGAAAGAGAATGAAGATGGGGTTCTGAGTGTCCAATAATCTAATTTTTATGTGGATGATGTTTATAGAGGTATGCTAACTTTGTGATTATTGACCCATCTGCCTCTACTCTTTTTAATCTGTCTTGAAATAAAAAAATATAAATAGTAAAAGCAAAAACTATAAAAAATTTCAAGTTTCTGAATTACATTTAGGTCTCACCATAAAGGTCTTAATGCACATTCCTAGCATACATTTTCTGAATAACACGGTCAAGTTAAAAGTGTATAAAGAAGCATGCTGTCCATGTATACATGGAATGCACTTGATGTGGTGGCTCAGAAGCAGGTTATCTTCAAAGAAGAAAATTAGAAAATATATAAAATTCTCCATGTTTAATCAAAAATTGTGAAGAATCTGTTGATCTCTACAACATTCCTCAACATAAAGTGAAGTGCCGAATAAGCAATACTAATGTTAATACTGGCTTATGTTCATGCTAGCCCTACTACTAATATTAATTGAATATTTAATATGTGATAGGCTTTTTTTAACAGAATAAATTACAAATGCAATGTTCCTGAGTCTTATGAAGTAGTTATTGTTCCATTTCACACTTGAATAATTTGAGTCTCAATAGGAGTAAATAGTCACTTTTTAATTTTTTTTGTATTAGAGATGGAAGCTAAGGATGTTATATTACTGAAACACATCCCCAGCACACTTTTTTTTTTTTTTTTTTTTTTTGAGACAGGGTCTTCCTAAGTTTCTTAGGGCCTTGCTAAGTTGCTGAGGCTGGCTTTGAATATTCAATCTTCCCGCCTCAACCTCCTGAGCAGGGTGCACCACAGCACCAGTATAAAAGACATAGTTTTGGATAATTGTAATGAAACAAAAAAGAATCAGGAGTTACATTATTATGGCAATATTTCTGAAAGTCCTTAAAAAATTATGTTGCTTTATGAACAATACAGCATAGCATATGAAATAACAGAAAAGTATCTATTTAAGCAAAATGTAGACTTTTTGACTAATTTCATAATACTTAGTTTAAAATTATAAAATTGAGGTCTAAATTATATCTCTTAATTTCTTAACTTATTCATTATACATACATTAAAGTAAAATTTCAAATGATATACATAAGTAAATTCATGCAACAAATTATAAAAAACTAGCTGAAAACAAATTTTTAAAAAGTTTTTACTGTAAAAAAACAATTATAATCAATAAAACACAACTTAGTAAAAAATCTGACACTTGTGCCCTCTTCAAAATATTTTCTTAAGCATTTTCCAATAGTAATAATTAATTTGTGAATGACTGCTTACTTTATTATTTTATCTTGTGTCAGTATTTTTACCTATGAGTAATCTGTTTAATACACTTAATGGCGGTAAATCATTTTCCTTTGGGATTTGGATAGGATTGGCTGAACAATTTTGAAAGAGCAGAATGTGGGCTTGAACTCGGCTTTTATTTCTCATTCACATTACATACATCTTTAGACAAGCAAAGAGCTGTAGATCACCTCTGAGAAGTACTGTTCATGTGAAGACAATTATCTTTTCCTTTACAGCCAAGTTTTTGCAGAACAATGTGTTTTGTTGGATGCTGTTTCATACTGTGGGTCTCTGCCTCTGTAGTATCTGTGGGCTTGCTGCCATCTAGAATTGAGAATACAATAACTTGAGAATGAAGAAGGGTTCTTTTTCATACAGGGCATCATTTCCAGATTGTGAATTATCTTCCAGGTAATTGTGGTGAATTTTCTGAAGTTTTTCTATGAGTTCTGCACATAATAAATGCAAACATTTTTTTTCACTATAATTAATCAGTAGCAAACTTATTACAATAATGCAATAATGTTCCCAGTAACTTTATTATATTGCAAGAATAATTTGATAATAAGCACCATTTATGGCTACAAGCTAGCCAGGCTTTATTTCTATATCAAAGAAAATTTATGCCTTTTTATCTGTTTCCAATATTCACTACCCAACAGAATTTATAAAAAAGAAAATCTTTCTTATTTTCCTGCTGCTTCTCTTGGGTGATTGGAATGTTTATTTTAATAGCATTCTTTTATTTCCAGGCAGGTTATCATTCATCAGACTTTGGCATTTGGTGGAGAATGACTCACTAAAGAACCAAAACTTTCCTACTGTTTGAAATCATTTCATCTAAAGCCAAACATGATTAAATACACACAATATTTGACCCCACTGGAAGAATCAAACTAGTTAGTGTACAATGCCCTTGGAATAACTACTTCAGTGTTTAAAGATCACCTATGTGGATGTATTACATAGAAAGAGTGAGGAAAAGGCTAATTGTGCATTTAAACCACCATGTGGTAGCCAATGTGACTAATTAAGGGAGCATAGAAAGCTGCAATTGAAAATTATTTCTGACTTACAAGAATAAAAATATTTTGCCTAAGATACAAACAGTTTGCACTAAAAATGTGTTTTGATAGGAATACAGCTGGAAGAAGAAAACAACTCCCTGTTGTTTTGCCTCTCTCAAGCTAAAATAATATATATTTCTCTGCATATATATATATATATATATATATATATATATATATATATATATACATATATATGTATATATTTTTTTCTTTTATGGTAATTCAGGAAAAATATCAACAATCAAGCAATGCTGTTTTTTTGTGCATTTTTAACTGCAAGGGAAAATCCAGATAAATACTACAGCTTCATTCTATCACAACATATTTTGCATCATGTTTACAAAATGACTGATGAAACCAGATGTTACCATGTTATAATATTCCTTAATTGTTCACATTGTATAACTGTATGTGTGTGTGTGTGTGTGTGTGTGTGTGTGCTGTGTACCTTCTTTTTTCAAGTAAAATGATTAAAAAAAGTTTGTAAAAATAAAATAAAATTTTGATAAAGAAATAAGTGCTATATTTACTTTATGCAATTTTTTTTATGTATTCCAAGATACTAAAGTAAGAAAGCTCACTTCCCTATTTTTTTTTTCCTTCTATGAACTGTTGTAGGGGCCACAGTTCTTGCAGTTTTCTTCAGTAACTGAGGTGCTTAAAAAGGTTGTATTTGATGATTTATATGTATTGGATTCAGGAATAATTGATTTAACCTAGATTATCTACAAAAACTTTGTATGTAATACAGCTAAAAACTTTAATTCTTTCATTAATTTTCTCATTCTGAAAAGAAAAGTGAAGGGAAGTACGAGGCAAGTACAATGCATTGTTTATCTAATATATTTAAAATGTCCAAAATGATTCTGAATGTCCATTTAAACACTTGATTTATACTGAATTGGTATTAAATTTGTTAATTTATCTTCAAAGACTTCATTTAATTTTGCTTGCCTTATACACCATATCTCTGTTTTCCTAAAAAAGAAAAAGAAAAAGAAAAGAAAAACCTCAACTTGGATCCTGCCAATATTTTATTCTCAATGGAAGTCATTATCTATTATACATGTGTAGAAAAATAAACAACTAGAAGATAAAAACAGAGTATGAAACTTTACCAAAAAATGTAATAAATATACCTCGCTATAGTACTGTCTCCTCTACATATTGTTTATCATGATTTTTAAAATTAAATCATAGAAGTTTAACAAGAATATGTGATAAATAAGTGATGAGGATACTATTCTAGTCCATAAAATATTTTGGTACTGATGAAAAATTTCTCTCATACCGAGAAATTATGCCTCAAAGTGAGTTTTTAAAAAAGATGATATTTAGGTCGATTAGTACTTTGTTTCCTCTGATGCATATACTAATTTCAAATATGTAAATGAAGAACTGACATTTTCTGATACCCAGCACAAAAAATAACATCTTCGAAATGTGAGGTAGCAAAAGTCAAATCAGCTTGTATGCTTTTTTTCTCTTTTCAATTATATTTATTTCATAAATGTTACATAAAACTATAAAATTTTATGTATCAATGGCATAATGTGATGTTTCAATGCATGTATACATTGCACAATGTTCAAAACAAGCTAAACTTGTCTGTCACCTTGATCATTATTTCTTTATGGCAAAAGCATTCAAAATATTTTTCTTCTAGCTTTTTGAAATGTACCATATATTATTGTTATATATAGTCACAAAGTGTGCAATAGCACACCAGAACTTTTTGCTCCCATCTAACTATAACTTGGTACACTTTGGTCAACTTTCCAAAATCTCCTTCCTCTATTTTCCACCATTCTCTTCTCAATTTCTGTGAGATGAATTTTTTTTTTAATTTCACATATGAGTGCCAACATTCATACTTCCTTTCTGTGCCTGATTTATCTCACTTGACATAATTATTTTCAGTTTTATCCATGAAGTCACAAATGATAGGATTTCACTCTCTTTTATGTGTGAATAGTACTCTATTATGTATACTAATCACATATTACTTATCCACTCATCAGCTGATGAACACTTAGCTTGTTTCAGTTTCTTTACTCTTGTGAATATGAGAGTGAAGAGATCCACTGTATACAACCAATTAGGAAATTGGTTGAATATATACCCAGTACTGTGATTTGAATATATGCCCTTCCCTTTGAATATATATCCAGTACTGTGATTGATGGATCATGAGGTAATTCACTTTTAATTTTCTGAGGAAACTCTAGATTATTCTTATAATGGATATAGTCATTTATATTTCCACCAGTAGTATGTCAATTTTCTCTCTTTTTCATATTATTACCAGCACTTGTTATCTATAGTATTTTGGGCAATAAATATTTTTATGCCTTGAAGTAATATCTCATGTGGTTTTGATTTGCATCTTGTTTTAAATAGAGTATTCCTCTGTTGGGTTAACTGCCAGAAATTAAATGAAATTTTACCATTCATACATTAAATGGTTACCATTTCTTAACTACCAAACCATGTTTTAAAAGATATTCCAGATGAAGCCAGATGGGAAAAAAATAGAGATAAATTAAGCATGAGAATTAAGAATTGGTAGACAAGACATATAAAAACATGGGAGATGAATTAGTATATATTGTCCCTTTCAAATATTATTATATATAATCTTTTGAAATAATTTAAATAGATATTTAATGGCATTGATATAATAGCAATAGTTTAATAGCATAATGATATAACATTGGGGCAGTGTTCTAAGACCCATTATACTTTTTTATATGTCTTATCTACCAATTCTTAATTCTCATGCTTGATTTATCTCTTTATAGAAAAAAGTTAAATAATATTTTTTGTAAATCATTCTTTTATGTAAATGTCTGAAGTTACGAAAAAAGAACTATTTAAACATGGATGGGATATTATTTCTAAATTATCACAATTTGTCTTCACTATTTTATTAAAACTCATGTTGAACAGATAGAAAAGATATGTAAAACAATATGAATAAGTTTAGGTACAAGATATGTTCTATAGAAAAATAAGTTTGAAAACCAAAGGATGGAAATAGTTTCTTTAATATAGAATTACTGTTAGATTCTCATCATTGCTATAACAAATTGATGCAAATTTCATGCCTTGAAACAAGATAAACTCATTATCTAACAGTACTGAAGCTCTGAAAGTCCAAAATAGGTTTCACTTTACTGAAACTGTCAGCATGCTACATCCCTTGTGTTGGACCAAGGGAAGATCTACTCTTTCCTTTTCCTTTTCCTTTTCCATTTATATCCTGATTTTTTTTTCTCTCCTGGTCCACTCCTCCATCTTCAAACCAATGTGAGCCAGTCAACTCTTGCTTAATTGATAACGACTCTGGCAGGAGTTTTCTTGACTTACTTATTCACTGGTCAAGTAATGCCTGGTCATTAGAACACCGACACCATCAAAGTTAAATCTCCATCTCAAAATCCTTATCTCATCTATAATGTTCTTTTGCCATGTAAAATAACATAATCCAAGTTTTCAGGACTGGGACATAGACATCATGAGGGGAGGGAAAAAGATTCATCATTCTACTCTCACAATCACATACTGTTTAATTTTTTCTACTGCAAACACACTGTTACTTACCTGTTTCCCATTATATAGGTCAGAAATGCTAAAGACTCCCTTGCCAAATTTTTGGTCACTAAGATGACAGCATAAGGCACATTTTGTCCACTCAGAAGATATAAGATGTGTTTCTCAAAAAGATTATTTTCTCCCTAACATAATCATTATCTCATTATTTTCACTGCAAGGTAAATAAGAGGAATGTAAAGGCATTTTAAACTGATGTGATCCTCTTTTGAATTCAAAGGAATTTAAGAAACTCAGAGACATGACCAAAGTACCCTGATCTTGTGCATTCTGAATGGATGTCAACAACTACATATCTCTACACTTGTTATTTTTTTAATACATTCATTTCTATTTTTCAAAAACATCTGAGTTGAGCAGTCAAGTTGCATGTATATAACTCAAACCAAACAATAACTTATTTAAAAAAAATCTTGCAGTTGTTAACAGACTCTACTAGACTATCCCCATACTTGCTATTAAATGAAATAAACAAATGTTTTAATGTTTAAATGTTTTTAAATGTTTTCTTCTTCTTCAATATTGGCCAATTTTCCTGACATTTTCAGCCTAAATATTTTCAAAGCCAATTTTTACTATTCTAATATGCATATTTATTAAATATAATATGTTAGATTTAGATGAAAAGTTTGAGGACTTACATTGTTTTATTATTTATGACATTAAAGATTGGAAGGTTTATTTTGTTAAATTATATGCTAAGAATTAAATGAGATAGTCTATTACCGTAAAACCATTACTATTAAATATCTTTTATGGTTCTCAAAGTTAAACATGATTTAACATGCTATAATTCTGTATGTTATTTTTAAATGTCTTATTTTAATAGGTGGGGTAAAATATATTCTCTTTTGTTTTATCCATTAACAATATATCACTAAGCTTCAAGACAGACATGAATATAAATCATTTAATTGAAAGACAAGTTTAAAACATAAATAAATAAAATGAAGTATAATGCATTTTAATATGTAAAGAAACTAAGAAATTTAGATATTATGTGTGTTTAAAACTTGGCACCAAATTTTTTAACACCTATCACATTGAGAAGGAAAGGCTTATGCTTTTCTCTCTTGTCTGAATATTTGTGAAATCCAAATTCATATGTTGAATCTCCGATTCATGGTGTTAGGAGGTGAGACCTATGGGAGGAGAATAGGTCACAGGAGCTTTATGCCCTTATTAAAAGGGTTGGTGCCTCATAAAAGAGACCTCAGAAAGCTGCTGTGTCCCTTCCACTCTTTGAAGACAGAGAGAGAAGCAGCCATCTATGAATGAGAAAGCAAGCCTTTGCCAAACAAGGAACTGCCAACTCCTTATCTTGGAATTCCCAGCTGCCAGAACTCTGTGATTTAGATTTATTCCTTTTGTAAGTTTTCAAAAGAAAGGAATTTTATTTTTTATAGGAATCTGAATGGACTGAGACAATGCCTCATCAATAAAATATGGCCTAAATTATGCCAAATGCCTTCTGAGGCCATGACTCCAAAAGCCAAAGACACTTCAGACTCAGTCTCTGGAATGTCCTGATTAGGAATGTCATTTTCTGTTTTCTCCTTCTCAAATACAGTAGAAAAATCCTCACCATATGATGAATCCACATTTAGGTGCTCTGGGGAGACAGAGAGATACACTGAACCCAAGAACCTAACATAAAAGAAAAAAAAATAGAATTGAAATGGATTCTTTAGCTCTAGCTTTGACTATCATAGGTGTTTAGATGTATATTCCCATTTTAATTCTTGGGCATCATGGAACACAATCAAGCTACATTCTCTGTGGTCTGTCTAAATTCCTGTCAGAATCCATGAGCATACTGTAACGGCTACTTTTGTAAGTCATTGAGTTGTAGGATGGTTTGCTGTACAATGATATGTAACTGAAACCAGTATATGTTTTTAAAAAGCATTAGATGAATTGAAACGTATTTCATGAGAGGTTTTAAATTTTGATGTTAATTATTTTAAATTAATTAAGTAAAAAATATGATTATCTTGATGTCTTCTTATTGCATAACACATCTGTGTTTTCAGTGTTCTTTATAAAATAACCTATTTGTTTTCCAAATAAGTATGGTGTTTATTTATTTTGGCATTCCCAGTATCTAACATATTGATGTGCACAAAACAAAGCCAAAAAAGTGTTTCTTTGATAAAGTAATTTGAAAATATTTGCATATAAAATTTTGAAAGTAGTTTACCAAAGGAGATTTATGTCAATCAAGAAACCATGTGGATGTATTACTACTTTTAACAAGCAGTAAAATGATTCTTCAAACAAATAATCAAATAAACAATCAGATACATAATTCTGTTCTCGGATAATGAACATTAAGTATACTTAGTGCTTCTCCCAAACAGAATTCAGGTGACTACAAACATACACAAGTTCATACTGCACTAAATTAAAAATGTGACCTGTGCATATATCTTGTAATTCATTAATCCATTTGTTTTTTATGTTGCACTAAGGTATACTGTTTAGAGTCTATAAAAGCTGATAGTTGAAATAATGGAAGTCTTTAGCACTGGCCATAATTCAAATGAGAATTAAAGTCTGGGGATGAGAATAAAAAATATATGGGGCTTTTTTTTATTAACAATTCTGAAGAATACTAGGGGTGTGTGTGTGTGTGTGTGTGTGTGTGTGTGTGTGTGGTCTTTTGTACAGTTCTGCTAAAAAGAAGTTCAGTATATAGTTTAAATAGTATATAGTTTCTATACAGTGTTTAGTTTATAGAGTGTATATAAATTGCAGATTTCATTTAAAACTTTGGCCTGTGACACAGATGTTTCTTTAGTTAGCCAAATCAACTTCAGTTGTCCTTCAACATGATAGCTTAGTATAATAAAAAGAGTAAATGAATTACAGGATCACTCATAGGCTAGGCCACTTCTCCACCTTAATGGCACTAACATGATTAATTGCTCAGTCAATGAAGACCAGCAGCTGATCAAGACCAAGCATCAAGTAGTGTTTTCAGGCTCATTTTAGCTGGCAAAATGAAAATCTATATTAGGACCCCTGGGACATGAAGAGAGAACAAAATTGCTTTGAGCCACTGTGGTGGTTGATGAATGGCACACTAAGAGAAAAACATTAGTCTTTTTACCCACCTGCCCAAGTCAAACTAAATTCAAATAAAATACGTACCTCCTAGGTATGTAATGGAGTACTTAATTTATTCCCTCTGACCAGAACAAGTACTCCTGTGCTTATGATTCATTGCTCACATTCAAAAGGATAAAACAATGTGATCTGACAATGCTGTGTATAGATAACTTTCAAATAAGTTAGGCATAGAACAATAACATAAACCCACAGGGAAAATATATGCTTATGCACTTAATTTAAAAAAAGACATGCAGAATGTAAAAATATGTCTTTGATATTATAAGAACAAAAAAGGAATGCTTTATCTATTCACACTTTAGAGGAATGAGAATCAAAGAAAAAATAAGAAAGACATTCAAGGTTATATGTAATATACTGCTTTTGGATGAATGGAGTATATGCAATTACTCAATTAAATTGATTAAAAACACTTCATCATTGTGAATCAGTAAAATCCGTGTAAATATTCTATCAATTTATATCTTTTGAGGCTTAATTCAGCTATGTTGAGCCAATTATTCAAGTGTGTATATATATTTATAAGTATGTAGTTGCATACATATATAAGTATATATAAACATTGTTATTGATAACTATTTTTAGCACAAAACATATTAAATATGTTTTGAAATCCTTTCTTCATCATTGTTCTTACATAGCTAAAATTATAATTTGTAGTAATAGACTATATTACTCTAAATTAACTTTTATTTCATATTAGTATAAATACTTTTAGAAAATAAAATTAATACTTAATATTAAATTTCACTCCCTCTCAGGAGTATTTATTTAAAACTTTGCAGATCATCATTTCTATGAAACAAATCAAGATAACGTCAACATATAAAGTAAGTACTCTTTTAGAGCAATATGTCAGATATTCTGAAATAGTAGTAGGCTTTTATATAATTAATCAATCTTTTCTCATGTATACATTTACTACCTTATGTAATGAAATCAAACCAATTTATTGCATTTTGTCTTTATTTATTTGATAACAGAAATTAATTTCACAGAATTAGTTTTACCAATCTGCCTAGATATCTGTCTTACATAATTAATTGAACAATTATTTGTTATTATCTTTTTAGCTCTTAGTTTATTTTTTTTAATTCATCACTTACCTCTAGGTAATATTAATGATTGTGACCACTTAATTATGTTGTATTAAATTTTAAGCTGAGACTAAAAAATCCCATATGCAATCTTAAATATGGTGTAGCATTTCCTGGTTTAAAGTACACTGGATATGAAGAATATTTCTTAACATTACTTATTGTTTATATTTTTTGTGTGTTCATCCTGTCCTTGGTTTGCCAAGCTCTTCATTAATGATAAGCCACAAAAATATATTAGCTTGAATATTTTCTAAGATGCCTTCATTTATATTTTCACCCTACATACTTTAGAATAAATACAAAGTATCCAGTACAATATACTGATTCAGGTTGCAGGCTAGGGCTACTTTCTGAAGTTTAGTTGGATGTCTCAAAAAGTGATACATCTAAGATACAGAAATAATGAATTATGTATTTACTACACAGTTTACACTGTGTAAATGTATTTCCATCTGTTAAATAACCATTCTAAGAAACAGATCTAGCTGCACCGATAAGTTCTTGTATTTTGGATCACTTTACTTTGAAATACTACCTCAAATACTATATGGAAAGTTGAATACACATTCCTGGAGTCCAGAAACAGAGTTAGTGGTGAAAGTGAGATATATTTATCTTTTTAAGATTTTTTTTAAAGGTGTAAACTGAACCCAAGATAAAGACAACTTAAGAAATAACACAAACATACACACAAACTGGTAACGTGGAAAAACATATAAAAGGGCTCCTTTGGAATTTCATTATTCAGTGGGCAATAGAAAGACACTTAACAATGGAAAAGAAAACCTAAAGGTATAAGGAGGACTGAAAAAGTGTCTTGTGAAAAATGCCTAGTGGGAATGGTATTTGAGAATCTATGCAAAACTAAATAATAATAATAAAAAAAAGATACTGAAAACAATCCTTCTGCCATTTAGTATTTGACATTTTCATAGAAAGCAATGCCCTTAGAAAGATGGTAAGAAGAAGCCATGAACTTCTCCATGTGTTAACATGGCGACATGTTTAGAGGTTTTATTCCCAAGAATTCTGATCAAATTGTCACTTCTGAGGATCATTATTACGTAGATTTTATGTAAAATCAAGTAGGTAGTTAAGTGTAAGCTATAACCTGGAGAGGTAAAAATTGTTTGATTTTATCTGTAGAAAAATGTAAAATTTCTTCAAAATATGCATCCATAAAGACAGTATTTTTGGAACATAATCATTAATTCAAAAATTAAATTAAAAAATGAAAAACAATAGAATGATTAATAAACTTAAATATATGAACTGCAATATTTCCTTGATTGCTAAAACTGACTAACATGGACAACTGGTACCTCAGATCAGGGTCTTTGTAGTAAATATGTCTAACCAGAAAGTTTAGAACTCTTTGGAAATGGTTTGTGGGAGAGATGGGACAAGTTTAGCCATGCAAGTTACAGAAGCCCTGGAGTTTCCTGAGCAGAGCTTAATGGATGGCATGAACTTAGAAGAACAGAATGCTGACAGGAAAGTGGACAGCAGGTAGTAGGCTTATGATGTTCACATGAAAATGAGTACTCTATTGGGAATTGAAGTTGAGGCCCTTTGTGTTACATTCTGGTAAATTACTTTTCTCTCTTTCATCCATGACCTGGGATTTGTGAAGCTGAGTTTAAAGGTGATTCACAAATTAATTTTTTAGGAGGAATTTCTAAGGGAACACAAAATTCAGGTAGTGGCATGAGTGGCTTCTTTTAACAAGAAATATTATGAAAATTAAGAGAAATAGCAGACCAGATAGATTTTTTCAATATAATTTATCAAGAAGAAAAAAAAAAGACACTTTTAAAGTTGAGTCCCAGGAGAAGGGTGTGGTTGATGATGAGATTAGCATCATTAAAAAAAAAAAAAGTCTAATACTCAACATGGGGAAAATAAGAAATACAACAGTAGGCATCTTAGGCATCATAGATTCAAGGGTTTAATATTTTAAATTAATTCAAAAAGCTATTTTGAAAAGAGAGTGCCAATGTTACCTACTTGTACTGCTTCACCAAGGACACTGTTTCTCCAGGATTCCTTTCACTGAGCTCAGTCAACCAAGTAGTCAGAGAACAATAAAACTGTGTTCTAAGGGAGCCTGGCTATTGCTGGAGCCCCAGGCAAACCTTGGCATTGTGGGCCATTATGCTGGTTTTGCAAGCATATAGAATTTAAGGTTGTGGAATCATGGAAAACTTTCACCAAAATTTAAAAAGAAGGTCTGGAAGGCCAGGAAGAACATGAAAGTGTCCCAGTCTCTGTGGGCAGCCCGAAGAAGGCCACAGGTACAGTTGTGATAGTAGAACCAAAGCTATAATGGAGAACTTAGGAAGCTAGGGCAGGACTTCCCAGGTCCTTTAGAGCTCACATTATGCCATTGCATGCCACAGAGGCAGGATGTGGAACTACAGGATTTAATGTTTGCCTTAGTGGGTTTTAGTCTTTCTTTGGTCTCTTTCCTCTTTTCTATGCTATGACTCCCTTTGGGAATGGAAAGGCTTACCCTGTGTTATTGTATGTTATAACTATTACTCTGTTTCCTTTATTTACATTTATTTCTTTTTTATAAGGGTTTACGGGAGTTTGACTTAAATCTCAAAGGAAAGTTTAGTATTGGACTTCTGAACAATGCTGGAACTGTCAAGACATTTGAGATACTTAAAGCTGGACTAAATGAATTTGACATTGTGAAGTCAATGAGTTTGGGAGCCAGGGACAGAACAGCATAGTTTGAATCTAGAATTGCACTGAAAGTCTCACATGTTGAAGGCTTGTTCCTTAGCTGCTGGTGCCAATGGGGGTCAGTGGGAACTTTTGATGAGGCTCAATTGGAAGAGGTGGATCTCTGAAGACATGCCTTTCAAGGGTTTATTTTGCTCCTGGCCCTTCCCCTCTTTTGCTTCCATGAGAGATTTTATTAAAGGAATGAAAACCAAGGAGGCAAATTCACATCTGTACCTGATTTGATGAGGAAATTCAGATTCTAGATTTGGAGCAGATATAGTAGTGGGTGTTTTTATGTAGGACTTCTGGGTATTTCTGGAGAGATTGAATGCATTTCATAGTCAGGGAAGACAGATCACTTAAATGAAAATGGAGGATAATAGTAGCTCAAAATTTTAATTGTCTTCTGGCTATTAAAACACCTGTCTGACACACTTTCCTGATGATCACTTTGAGAATAGGTCCAAGTAAAGAGCTAAGCCCAGAACCATCCTCTAAATGAGTCACTCAAAGATTTCTGGTAATTAAAGATTGTCTGATATGGGCTGAGGTTGTGGCTCAGCGGTTGAGTGCCTGCTTAGCATGTGCAGGGCCATGGGTTCCATCCTTAGCACCACATAAAAATAATAAATAAATAAAATAAAGATATTGTGTTCAACTACAACTAAAAAATAAATATTAAAAAAGAATATATGACGTAAAAAGCTTGTTGTTTTAAATTGCTCACAGCAATGTACAAGAACCTTTCAAATCTCATTTTACTTCCTAAATAAAGGTTAACTTAACACTGATGCCTAACTACATCTGTAGTCATAGTCTTACAAAACACTTCAATGAGAACACAACAATCATAAAAATTTTAAAAACTTGAAGTGTAAAATATAAAATCTATCTCTTTGTTGATATTTTGTTCCTGGAGGGAAAGTAATATATCACCAAGGATTCTTTAAAATCTCTGTGGTGAAAACTCTCTTTTTCTAAAAGAAAAATTAAAAAAAGCATAGCCTAAAATTGCCATTAAGTTTCAGAAATATTAAAGGTACAATATAGGCGTGAAAAAGTGAACAAAAAGAATTCTTTACTTTTAATTCTTCTCTGGAACTGATGAATTTCATTCTTACCATCACAGTCCATATATTTTAACTCAAATCTCTCATTTCTTATTTTTATTTTCCAAATGTTGAAGTGTTGATAAGATGAAAACAACAGACAAACTTTACAGTCTCAACATTAAAAAAAAAAAAAAATCCCAGAAACACTGTAGTAGTTTAAAACCAAGACTACAATGTTCTTAATATCTTATCAAAAGGTAAAGCACTGTCCCCACAATGTTCTTCATGGGATAACCTAGACCCATCTTGCTTTGGCTTCACTTTCATGGAAGCATATGAACAGCATTTTTCCAAGAAAAAAAATAGACTACAATAAGAAAAAATAAATAAAAATAACAACACAAAAAGGGTCTTTGTTTCAATGTTGTGAGGATGCTGGTCAATCTATCTCAAGCTATCCTTTTTCAATTCCTTAAGAAACAAAAAACAAATCAACAAGCAAACAACAACAAAAAAACTCTATAAAGTAAATAAAAGAAAAATTTTCAACTACTTCGGGCAACTCCAGTTGTAACCAACCTTGAATTTCAATTGGTTAATAGAGTAATACATCCTTTTTCATAATATTGAATACTAATGTTCTGATTTCTAATTCATTGATGATTTTTTTTTTTTGCATTTTGTGACTAAGTGATCTAAACTTCTTTCTTGCTACTAGTAGATCCACAATCCCATGGCTCCTCAAGAATTAGTAACAAAAATTGTGATATTATAGAAAAACATTCTTTAAACTTCAGTTATACTCATATGATTTCTTCTTGATGTCACAAAATGTTGGGGAACAATATTCATTGTTTCTCAGCTGGGAAATATTTTCTGAATTGTAATACTTAGCTTTGGAAAATGAAACTGTAAAGTTGCTAAATATTTGTCATTCATCTGTAAGAGATAAGATAAGCTTTACTGGAATAAACTAGAGAGAGAAAAATAACTTAAGCTTAAAGCAAAAAGAAAAACAATTTAAAAATTATAAAAGAAATCAATCAAATTGGAAATAAGAAGATAAAAGGGACTATAAACAAAAACAACAAACAAAAAGCTATCTCTGAGAAGATCAAACTAATTTGTGTTTATGTATATCATAACTACAGCAGTTCTCTCCAAAGAGATAAATAGTGTCAATGTAAACCTAGCACAATTTTTTTTAAAACTGAAATACTTTCATGCTTATAAGGGATCATGGCTTGTCACTATTTTCTGAAACAAAGATGGAAACATGTTCCTGGAAATAATCACACCTATTGAGGTGAGAAGACTAAGGCAGAGAACACAAATAGAGACCAATGTAACAGAGAAACGATGCAGGTGGGGTTTTAACAGGGGGGCAGAATTGCATGAAAGGATCATAAGAAAAAAATAATATTTCCAAAAACATTCTTTCTCTAATTTTGGACAATTCTGTCAACCTTTTATACATACACACACAGACACAGACACATAAACACACAAATACATGTATACATATGTATAACTATACACACACTTACATACATATATAATTTAGAGAAAAGAAAATGATTCTCTTTCGAATCCTATACAAAACAAAATCTAAAAGTCCAATAAGAAGTAATTTTTCTATAATTAATATGGGAGACTGAGTACCGAAGTCATGAATAAAAAAAGATTTCTTATATGTGATAAAAAAGCCCTACTATTTTTGAAAATATGAATAAACTGCCTAAAATTCAAGTTTCTATCAAAAGAATGTAATAGGCACAGTACGAGAAATTATATTGGTAATACATTTTTTAGGGACAAATTAGGAAATGTGAAACAAATATTTTTTATTTTTATTTTTTTAAGAAGGAATTTACAGAATTTGGTAGCAAGAGTTATAGTGATTACAGGAAGCATCAGATACCTCTGTGGCTTAAGTATTAATGGATGAGGTTAAGGTTTTATTTCATTTTTTAAAAACTTTGCTTTTTTTAGTTATACATGAGAGTAGAAAATATTTTGGCTGATTGTACATACATAGAGTGTAACTTATTCTATTTAGAATCCCATTCTTATGGTTCTACGTGATGCAGAATTACATTGATGGCCTTTTATTCAAATACAAGATTAGAAATGTTTTGTTGGGTTGATTGTACTGAGAAAGTTATGTCCAGTTAATTCTTCCCTATTCCCCTCCCTTCATTCCTCTTTGTCTCATCCAATGAATTTCTATTTTCCTCTGCTTATTTTGGATTACCATCCACATATTAGAGAGAATATCTGGTCTTTGGTTTTTTGGAATTGGCTTATATCACTCAGCATGATATTTTCTAGTTCCATCCATTTACCAGAAAATGCTATTATTTCATTCTTTTTTATGGCTGAGTAATATTAGTTTGTGTTCTTTATTCATTCACATGTTCTTTATTCATTCATCTGTTCAAGGGCACATGGGTTGTTTTCATAATTTAACTATTGTGAGTTGAGCTGGTATAAATATTATAGTATGCTGATTTTAAGTCCTTTGAGCTTAGACCTAGAAATGGGATAACTGGGTCCAATGGTGCTTTCATTTAAAGTTTTTAAAGGAATCTCCATACTGCTTCCCATAGTGATTGCACCAATTTGCAGTCCCACCAACAATGTATGAGAATACCTTTCTCCCCACATCCTCGCCAACATTTATTGATACTTGTATTTTTTATAACTGCCATTCAGACTGACTTGAGATGGAATCTCAGTGTAGTGGCTAGAGGCTAAGGTCTTAGAACTTACAAACTTGTAGAATAGGATTCAGAATTGTTTTCAATGGAAGCAGCTAATTTTCTGATGCCTGTGTAACTTGAAGAGTTGAGATGAGCATCCCATAGAGTTGTGGCACAGTAAGAAAGGGAGGACCCTGTCAAATGGTACTAACAGAAATTGAAAAAAAATATATGGTCAGCAAGACACAAAATCTCTGGCCTCATAAAATTTATCATCAGCTCACAGAGACAAAATCTATGCATGGAATATATATATATATATATATATATATATATATATATATATATATATATATATATATATGACTACTTTATAAATACAGGACATTGTATTCATGAATTAATGAGGTATTTTTATTGAATGTACCCAGTTATATGAGATGTCCACGGCTGGAAATGATGTATCTGGAGCCCAAGAGGAATATCTCTTTTGGAGTCCCACATTACAGGCTCTTCTTAAAGCTTTGAGAGTCAATGTGGATGCTCAAACATAAGGGGAAAAAAAAAAAAAAAAGCAATCCTACATCAGGAAGTAGAAAATAACAGAAGCTAACCAAAAGTTAGAAATAGAAGTGATGATAGAAGGAAACTCAGAAATGGTTCATAAGGAGAAACACATTAAGGTATAAACACATCTAGGAAGGTTATAGACAAGTGACATAGGAAGACAATTTTGAGTAAAAGTTAAAAAAAGAAAAGTCCACAGAACTTGCAATTCAGGTATTAAATATGACCTTTGAAAAAGAATACGGGCAGGCAGAATTGACAGCATAAAAGTCAGATGTCAAATGGTTTTAATGATTATAACTAATACCATAAAGACATGAGTTAGCATTTAAAATTATTTATACCCCTTGAAGCTTATGTCCAAAAGCATGGACATGCTTCTGGAATGTTTGATGATTCTTGGAATGTTTGATTATTTCTAATGCATCCCTGGGCATTCAGAGTAGAAAGATCAAAACTTTATGTCCAGTTGTAAGGACTAAACCACTCTACATTTTGCCACTACATATTTTCACAGAATTTTCCTTGCCTCTCCCAAATGTTATATGTGAAGCAGAAAACTTCTCTTCCTGAGTCAGGTGCTTGAAATCTTGGTGTAGGCCATATATTGGCATATGGACTCTTATATCATTCTTTTCTAGGTTTCTATTGCAACAAATCAAAGGGTTTTATGTAGTTCAGAGAAGTTATAACTATAGGTATTATCAGCAATTAATAAATATTAATAAAATATGAATATTAAGAATTTTTAGGGCTGGCGATGTAGCTCAGTTGTTAAGAGTGCTTGCCTCGCATGCACAAGGCCCTGGGTTCAATCCCCAGCACCACCAAAAAAAAAAAAAAAAAAAAATTGTTAACCTGACTAAAAGTCAAGTAGGATGCAAAATAAAGATCATTTTTTTAGGTCAAATTAGGTATCACCATAAAGGTCTAATTTTATAGTATATATTAACATTTCACACATATTATTTCCTTTACTATATGACATTTACTCATGAAAACCACAGAAATATTGGTCTACTGTCTTCATTCTGTAATAAAACAAACAGATAAGCTTTTTTAACACTGATCTAAAATATACTGAAAATCAACTCTAACCTGAAAAATTCTTAAAAGAAACATTTACTTTTGGAAATGTTGTCTAAATAATATTCATTCTTTGGATCATATATTGGACAGATCTCAATAACTGTTTTGTTTTGCTTTAAAATAAATCCTTCAGATAGGTTTCTATGGCATTCCATGGTAATTTCCTGGATAAAATATTCAAATGGAATGAAGAGAGGCAAATGGTTAAAGGCAATTTCTTAAACCATCAAATAGTATAGTCTATTCTCTGTCTAACTTACTTTCAAATATTTTGTCATATCTTCATGTAAAAAATGGTTATGGTTCCAAGGGTTTTCTGGAGATTGAATCATTTATCAAACTATAACCAAACTTTTTCAATTTTTATTAGAAAAGTTATGAAGCTGAACTACAGAAGTCATTTCTACTAATCTGTTGGTTCAAAAATGTCTAGGGGGAGAGAGTGCTTTTTTGTCTCTGCACTAGTGTAAGCATATGTGTATGCTCAAGAAAGCACTTTAAGCACCATTAATGCCAATAAAGCACAGGCTGCAGTCATTTTTCATGAGTGGTGCCTTCTTTGACACCATCCCTCTGAACAACCTTCTTCATCTCTGACTGTTCATCTGTCTCACAGAAATAGCCCAGGATGTTCATTTATCATTTGAATGATGGTTGGTAAAATCTCTATTCGTTTTTCTTCAGCAGGACTAGTGTGTTTTCATGGACTATTCTTTTTAAGCTCATTAATAGCAAAGATGTTATATGGTTCACTCCTGTTCTTTCTAAGGGCTGTTGCTCACATTACAGAAAACAATAAAAAGTCAGGAGGTAGAATATGGACCCTTGGTGCATGGGGGTGATTGAGATAACAGTTCATTATTCTTAATAAGCAAATGATAGACAAAGAGAGGATGAATAAACTTTTAGAAACCTTAAAAGTGGGTCTCTCTGTCCTTGTTTCTCTGTTTCTGTCTCTCTCTTTCTAAAAAGATACTATGCAGCCACAGTGAGTTTCCTGTGGCACAGAAATCATTGCAGGTGGGACATTATTTCCAGCACTCCAGACTAGATTGCTGCAATATGCTCTATTTGAAGTTCCCTTGGAACACCTCCCAGAAGCCTCAGATAATGCAGAGTGCAGCTGTTGGAGATCGTTAGCGTAAATAGATCTGGCTTAGCTGGAAGCCTAAAGCCTGAAACTTAAATATATATCTGAGCTCAACTGTTAGTTCAAAAGCTCTGAAATAAAAAATAAATTAAAAAGTTAAAATATAAATCTTGCAGTTGAAAGACTTAAGAACCACTAACTTTGTTTTATTCCTAAAATAAAAACTAGAATTCCTAAACAAAGGTGGAAATTTTACCAATTTGCTCAGCCAGACAGGAGTGTTCTTCCAAATTTTAAGCTTTGGTGTCATGTTTTCGATATGTCCATAAACATAGAGAGTGCTATTGATCTATATATGCTTTTTTGTTTGAGTAAAATATGTACATAAATGGAAAAAATAATTTCAGTAACTTCTTTCTGGAAAAATTAAGCAATATTCTGTTATGTTATCTATACTAAAATCAATAATTTTTATATATTTAAAAATGAATAACAGAATATTCTTCTGTTAAATTTAAAATTTTTAATACATATTTTGTGGTATCAGCTGGTTTCAGAATTAAATAATACAAAATTAATTTAAAATTTCTGTAAGTTTGAATATAAAATCTACAAGACCTTTAGAGTTATTGATAGGGCTAAAAGACATACTTAAATACTCTTTAGTACCAAAAGCATATTAAGTTGAATAAAGCAGATACTTTACAATGGAAACAAAACAGAATGCAACAACAAATCTGGTCTTGTTTTTGAAATCATTGGTATAAGAAAAGAAAATGGGCTTAACACTAGGAAATTTTATATAGTATAAATCAACTACAGTTATTCAAAAAAGTATAAATATTAATGCTAATAGACTATAACAGCTACATTCACAGTCTACTACAGTTTGCCTTTATTTTGATTGTAATTTTATATTATAATCATTATTTTGGGAAGGCAGGACCAGGGATTGAACCCAGGGAGGGGAACTTGACCACTGAGCCACATCCCCAGCCCTATTTTTTTATTTTCTTAAGAGGCAGGGTATCACTGAAGTTCTTAGTTCCTCATTTTTGCTGAGGCTGGCTTTGACCTCCCAATCCTCCTGTCTCAGCCTCCTGAACTGCTAGGATTAATTACATTTTCTATATTGTGACTATTTTATGAGCCAGTGATTTTTTTCATAAAAAATAAAAATAAAACATTAGCTTTCTAATTTAAAACAACTTTGTAAAAAACTAAACATGAGAAGAATGTAGTTGAATAATTTTATTCACTGAAATATTGAGATTACTTATTTATTGGTTGATTTTGAGTTATTTAAAGCATCCATTTTATTAGATATACCATATGTAGTATATCTATATCTATATCTATCTATCTATCTAGTCATTAAGAAAATAAATGGATTTAGTAAAGATTATTCATTGTGCCTCAGATTCTACTTCTTTTTCATCTTTTTTTTGTTACATCGTAATTGTACATAATGGGGGATCATTGTCATATATTTGTACATGCATACAATATAAGAATATAATTTCATCAGTATCATTCTTCAACATTTTCTTTCTTCCTCTCCTCCCTTCCTGTGTTTCCTTTCCTCTATTATACTGATCTCCCTTTTTTTTTTGAGATACTTCACACATAGCTTTCTTTTCCTTTTTACTTTCTAGCTTTCACATGCAAGATAAAACTTATGACCCTTTATTTTCTGAGTTTGTCTTGTTTCACTTAGCATCATGTTCTCGAGTTCCATACATTCTCTTGCAAATGACACAAACATGACAAAATTTTATTCTTTTTTAATACCTTCTTTATTCTTTTTACAATTCATACATATATATGCAAATTCCATTATATATTTATATATATATATATATATATATATATATATATATATATATATCTCACATTTTCTTTATACATTCATCCATTGGTGAAAAATTAGGTTAGTTTCATAGTTTGCTCTTGTGAATTATGGTGCTATAAACACAGGTATGTATGTATTGCTGTAGTATGCTGACTTTAATTCTTTAGGGTAAATATCAAAGGGTATTTAGGATTTAGGCATTTAGGATAAATACCAAGGAGAGTGGTATAGTAGGGTCATATGTTGACTCTGATAAGGGAAATATGTGAGTGGTGGGAACATAAGGTTAAAAGACTATTTGTAGAAGGGCCCAATTTGCTGACCTCCACACACTTCTGCTTTTTTTAAATTTTTATTATTGGTTGTTCAAAACATTACACAGTTCTTGACATATCATATTTCATACATTTGATTCAAGTGGGTTATGAACTCCCATTTTTACCCCATATACAAATTGCAGAATCACATCGGTTACACATCCACTGTTTTACATATTGCCATACTAGTGTATGTTGTATTCTGCTGCCTTTCCTATCCTCTACTATCCCCCCTCCCCTCCCCTCCCCTCCCATCAGTTTGCCTGAATTCAGTCTTCAAGATATGTTACATTCCTCAGAAAACTACCTGCTATCTTCAGGAGAAATGTAGGTCCTGAAATGCTGACAAGAATATTACAATTTTGGGTAAACCTTGTAATTCTTATACTATATCCCAGAACTCAGAGAGATAACAATAATCTCCCTTAACCATAAAATCTGCAATCATATGTTCTAAAATTAGAACTGGTCAGTATGGGCCAAAGTGACCTAGAGTTATGATGCATAATGAAGACAGGAAATTCTGATGTAATCCAGCTGTCAGTCAAAAGTCAGGAGGTGAACCTTAGTGAGATTCTCTGGAAACTTCCCTGGGACCCCCTAATAAAATTGAAGGACAGGACACATAACCCATCCTTCTTCTCTCACAGAGGAACCACAATTGAGAGTGTCCATCATATTCTCTTTCCTATTCCTTCTAATAATCTCTTTCCAGTTACTCTCAGTGACATACCTGAAATATCTCTGACCCTATTGTAAGAATTGGGCTTTGAAGAGGGGGGCTTGTGCTCCCTCAGTTTCCCAGAATACCTCAGCTCTGTAACAATCACATTCATATACTTTTTAGGAAGATGCTTCATAATTACAAATATAAGCATAATACTATAAAACTATTTTATTTTATCTGATAGAACAATTTTATGAGTAATACTGTGAGTAGTATACTAAACAATTGAAGGTATTACAATTCAGGGACAGGCTAACAATATGGGGGACTGAGGCACTCTTACATATTCAGTTTAGAATAAATCTCACTAACTTATTCTTGGACAATAACAACAATATGAAAATGAAACAAATTAAGTAGTTTATTAATTATAAGAATTACAAAAATGATTTATTTTATACACGATCTTAAAGTTTAGAAAATTTTATTTATTTTTTTTTTCAAATGTTTTTCAGCCTTTCACATATTTCTTACCAAAAAGTTTACTATCATAGTAAAAATATTTTAACTGTAAAAAAAAATACTTCTAGGGCCTACTAATCAATATTTGAATATTGACACTGAAATAATTAATAAAAGAGTCACTATTGAACTAAAATTTGAATATTTTTATTTTTGTATTCTTAAATATTATCTTCTCATCAATATAATTTACCTTAAAATATGATTAATTTTGGTATTATCACAAATAAAACAGCTTAGTCTTGATTATGATCAACACAAGTATTTCAACTTCATTTTTTCTTCAAATTTTGTTAATATATTTTTATTTCTTTTAAAGTGGTCTGGCTAAAAATATAATTATGTATTGATTATGTATTAGAGTATTTATACTTAATGTCATTGTTGAAGAGGTTGTATTCTTCTAATATGAAAAATCAACTAGTTTTACAAGTGTGGAGGTGTGATTTTTAAATACTTCTTTTATTTTTAAAAATAATAATGTTCATAATTTGAACCAAAACTATCTAAATTATAAGCATTAAAAATCTAAAAATTGAAATGTTGCAATAAACATTATGTAAAAGGCATTAGAATCTCTGAAGAAATTTTCAAAAATATTTTAGAAAACAACTTTGCACATTATTTTGAGGTGGAAAAATAGAGATAAATCCATGTACCTGAGGATAATCAGTTCTTCTGCAAATGTTTGAAATGTGGATAATAGTTACCATATTAAAAATAATGCAAAACCCCAAAAAAAAGGCAGTTTGACAAATATTTTAGGTTTAAATTTATGGATGAAAATTCTTCTTAAAAACTATATTTTGTTGTTTAAACAAGATTTTTTATTCATAAATCTGTGCAATTCAGGCCAAGCATGTAAAATATTCTCTGATAAAGCAGATTTTTTAATGAATATCAAAATTATGACTCCCTAAAATTCTGGAACATCTAGGAAATGTTTGATCACCAGTATAAATAAACAAGAGAAAGTACTATATTCATTGACTAAAAGAATAAGAAGATTACAAGGAATTTTGAATCTATTTTGCACAAATATTCAATGAATAAGTCAAGATAAGTTTCCTGAGCAGATATTCTTTTCTTCTTTTCTTCCTTTTCTCTTTTAATCATATTCAAATTTATGAAAACTATTCTGTGCTCTTTTCCCAATAGAATAGACTATCTGCAACAATTTGTGCTTTTTCTCTGAATTAGATTTCACCAATATAACAAGTTGTAGGTTTATAAAATCCCAAGGAAGCTTACTTGGTGAGCTTTAACATCTTTCCAAAGGAACAAACCTCATATATACATTTACTACTATATAGTTTTATGGTGTAAGACAAAGAATTACTACTAATCAAAATATAGAAAGAAAAGCTCCAATTGGTGCCACATTATATACCAAAAATAAATTATTTATTTGGACACTCAATCCTAACCTAAGATATTAAGCAAATTATTTACACACAAACATACATTCACAATTATATTACAGTGGCAGTTCTGAAAAGCAAGAAGTGAGTTTGGGTCTCTGATTGGGGGAATCATTAACACCATCATGAAGATTTACATAAATTATGTTTCCTTCAAAGTAGACACTATTCTGTGTCCTACTAATTGGGATTAACTTGTATGCATGCTACTTAAGTCCAAGCATAAGTTACCATTGAAGTCACTATTTTCCTGTATGTATTATTTTTGCTTTTATTCTTTATTTGTTCTAAGACTTTAGGCAAGATATCTTACCATTTTTAGTATGAAATATATGTATACAGGCAAAGGAAAATTTTCACTTAGCTGTCTGAGGTTTGCTGAAACAAACTGACAAAGATAGATTAAATAGAGGATATGTAGTGCCAATATACAGAGAGCAAAATAAGAAAAATCATAGTATGGGGAAAATCATGAATGCTGTTACCCAGTAATTATTCAAAAACTTATATATATCCTTCCAAAAGTGGAAAAGAGAATGGAAAATATCAGGATAATAATAAATAATTATTAAGGTAACATGACGGGTTTGGAGAACAAAAACTGCCCTGGGCCAATGTCTGTTACCTCTAGAGCTGACCATGGTTGTCAGTGATTCTCCATGGGATGACAATCAAGGATAAGAGTGTGTAGCACAACTGTCCAAATATGGTGGTGAGAGTGGAGTTCCCTCCCTGTTTATCAATTCAGGTTTCCTGCGAACTCAGGCAAGGGACCAAACATAACTGCTGTCTTCCTTGGGGTTTAGAATTTAAGTAGACATGAAAATGTTGCAGAAATCTTCTCCATACGCTGACAGGAAAGAAACGAGAAGATCATATAAACCTGGAATTTGGGCCTGCTTTTAAACAAAGTGATTCCTTCAATATCATCTGTCAATGTGATTTCAATTTTTAAAATTGCCATATTTTTAATCAATGCTATTTTACTTCAACATTTTAAATATTGATGATTGTACAATACTATTCAATACATTTTAAAAAATGTTGATTCCACATTATGTATAGCCAAGAGACTGGGATCCTAATTAGAATAAGATAATATGTCATGTTTGAATAATATGTCAAAATATAGTCTACTGTCAAATATGAAAAAATGTTAAGTGTAAAAAATTTAAAAAGAAATACATAAACTAAAAGTCATGGAGGAATACATGAGAAAAATTTTCATTCATTTATTCAACCAACATTTATTGAAAAATTTTATATGCCAAGCTATATTGTAAGTCCTTGAAACAAAGTTTTGCAGAAGAAAATAAAGAGACCTAATTCTTTTGGATCTTATGTTCTTAAAAAGAGATGTAAAAAGCAAATAAAATGTTAATATAAAAAAAATGTTGATGGTTCAATAAGATTTAAGTGATCTACTAATTATGATGCATGAAGTGGTACAGCAATCAGTTACATCCTCCACCAGGACAGAAACTTCATACAGCTTTTAGGAACTGGAAGAAAAAGATCATAAATAAAAGAACAAATGCATGATTTCAATGTGGGAAGAGGGCCAAGAAACCAAATGAATGGAACATTTGAAAAAGCAATATTGTGCTGAAGGGTAAGAAAATGTCACTGTGTGTGTGTGTGTGTGTGTGTGTGTGTGAGAGAGAGAGAGAGAGAGAGAGAGAGAGAGAGAGAGAGAGAGGTTGTAGGCATGCACCACTTGCCTGCCTGGAATGTCACTTTTAATTTGCTGGTAAAAGAAGTACTATTTCAGAAATTAAAATTTAATGGAGAATGTAAGAATAAGAGTGAGACCGACATGTTAAGACTGTAATTAACTTTCCTATGTACATATAAGAATGTACCACAGTGAATCTCACCATCTTATACATCCACAAGAAACTAATTGAGACACACACACACACACACACACACACACACACACATCTACAAGGAAATAGCAAAAAGATCAGGACAATAGAGGGAGGGAAGGGAGGAGGGGTGTGAAAGCGGAAGTACTGGGGACTGAATTAGAACAAATTATGTTTCATGCTTTTAGAATTATGTCAGAATAAATCCTATTGTGATGTATGACTAAAAATAATCAATAAAATGGCATATACAAAGTTCAATGCAAAATTTGCAACTATAGAAAAAAGTTATTTAAACTTAAATGTTTAGAAATTTGTTTAATTCAATTAATATTTTAATATGTAAATTTTGCATTGAAAATTCAAAAGTCTGAATTCACAATATGCAATGAAGAAAAGCAAAACTAATTTTTTCAAATGACGTATTTTGGTCTCAAATATCAGTGTTTCTATTATCTTTAAAAGAATACATGTTAAGAGTTCTCTATTTCTTCTTTTAGTTTTGTTTTCAAAATTAAATTCAATAAATTTGTTTGGAAAAAAAAAGACTATAAGTGAAGACACACTGAGGTGAGAAAACAGTAAATACACAATGATTGTAGGAGGAAACAACTTGACATTTTGAAGGAAATAAGGCCAGTACATGTGTTACGTACCTGAGCAAAAGAGTTATAGGAAGTAAAACTAGAAATATAAGGATGGTTAGAGATAATAAGTGAGGTCTGGACTTAGTATGTAATCATCAGCTGACTTTGTGTAATGTACAATCAGCTGCATAAAGATGAATGACACAATCCATGGAGAAAAACGGAAAGAAGAAAAATATTACACTAAGGTAGAAACCCAAAGCATGCCTAGATTTAAACATCAGATGAAAAAATGCTCACCATCTCTAGCAGTCAGAGAAATGCAAATCAAAACCACCCTAAGATACCATCTCACTCCAGTAAGATTGGCAGCCATTATGAAGTCAAACAACAAGAAGTGCTGGCGAGGATGTGGGGAAAAGGGTACTCTTGTACATTGCTGGTGGGACTGCAAATTGGTACGGCCAATTTGGAAAGCAGTATGGAGATTCCTGGGAAAGCAGGGAATGAAACCACCATTTGACCCAGCTATTGCCCTTCTCAGACTATTCCCTGAAGACCTTAAAAGAGTGTACTACAGGGATACTGCCACATCGATGTTCATAGCAGCACAATTCACAATAGCTAGACTGTGGAACCAACCCAGATGCCCTTCAATAGACGAATGGATAAAAAAAAAAATGTGGCATTTATATACAATGGAGTATTACTCTGCACTAAAAAATGACAAAATCATGGAATTTGCAGGGAAATGGATGGCATTAGAGCAGATTATGCTAAGTGAAGCTAGCCAATCCCTAAAAATAAATGCCAAATGTCTTCTTTGATATAATGAGAGCAACTAAGAACAGAGCAGTGAGGAAGAGCAGGAGGAAAAGATTAACATTAAATAGAGACATGAGGTGGGAGGGAAAGGGAGAGAAAAGGGAAATTGCACGGAAATGGAAGGAGACCCTCATTGTTATACAAAATTACATCAAAATTACATATAAGAGGTTGTGAGGTGAATTGTTAAAAAAAAAAAAAAAGGAGAGAAATGAGTTACAGTAGATGGGGTAGAGAGAGAAGATGGGAGGGGAGGGGAGGGGGGATAATAGAGGATAGGAAAGGTAGCAGAATACAACAGTTACTAATATGTCATTATGTAAAAATGTGGATGTGTAACCGATGTGATTCTGCAATCTGTATTTGGGGTAAAAATGGGAGTTCATAACCCACTTGACTCTAATGTATGAAATATGATATGTCAAGAGCTTTGTAATGTTTTGAACAACCAATAAAAAAAAAGGAAAAAAAAAAGATGGATATCATTACCCTAAGTACCTGTATGACTGCAAATATGGTGTGATGCTACATCATGTACAATCACTGAAATGAAAAGTTGTGCTGCAATTATGTACAATGAATCAAAATGTATTCTGCTGTCATACATATACCTAATTAGAATAAATAAATAAAATTTTTTAAAAAAGAAAAAAAAAAAAAGAACAATGAGCTGGGGTTGTGGTTCAGAGGTAGAACACTTGCCTAGCATGTGCTAGACCTTGGCTAGAATGTGACAAGGGAGATAAGTAAAAATAGTGGTAGGAAAAAGAGAATACTCTCGATTAAAAGGATCCATAGAACTGACAGTTCCAAGAAACTGGGAGGTTGTGTGAAAGTTTACAGATATGTCATCGAACACAATACAATTAGTAGTAGAAAAAATGTTCAAAGGAATCATTTGAATAATAAAATAGGGAACTAATTATATTTGAAAAAAATATTTTTAATTGGAAAAGAAAGGAACTAAAGACAAATTTGATTGAAGAGGGAATAGTATGTCTCGCTTTCTATTCTAATTTGAGAGAAGCAGTTAACTCTGTAATATGGCTCATTTCTGTATACATATGTCCATACACCTATTTTGGTAAGCTGAAATGTTATTCCAATTTTTCATTGTAACGAACTAGGATTTAACATTCACAGAATTGGCCTCACCTGGACTTTGCATTTCTCCCATGATTGCTTAGGACAATGGGATGTTATTAGATGTAAATATACCAATTATTAACCTATGCATTCACAGTTGTGCTTGCCATTTTGTTTTTCACATATGGATGAAAGATCATTTAACAGTTGGCCATGAATCACAGTTACAGAATAATGGACATGGAGCAAAACTACTGATTCAGACCTGCAGATTTTCAGGTCTCATCAGATTTTCAGCATCCATCAGATTTTCAGCATCTATCAGAGTTATCAAGAATAGCAGGCACATAATTTGAATCATAATCATCTCAACTGATCTGAAGACAAATGAAAGAGAAATTAGGAAATGTTAAAGAGGTAAAAAAAAAAAAATGGTAAACCATAGAGCTGGGGTTGTAGCACAGTGGTAGTGTTCTTACCTAGTATGGGTGAGGCACTGTGTTCAATCCTCAGCCACCACATAAAAATAAAGGAAATAAAGGTCCATCAACAACTAAAAATAATTTTTAAAAAATGTTGAACCATGACATAAAATGTCAAAGTGTTGTATGCAGTAAATTGGGAGATAGAAAATACATGAAGTGGCTTGGCATTTTAGCTCTATGGAGCACATGCCTAGCAAAACTGAGGCACTGGGTTTGATTCTTAGGAATCACATATGAATGAATGAATGAATAAATAAATAAATAAATAAATAAATAAATAAATAAATAAATATTCTACATCCATCCACAGCTATCAAAAAATTTTGTTAAAAAATAAATACATGATATATACAGGTCATGATGAGGAAGGAATTTTGAAAACAATGTGATGTTTGATAACAGTGAACTTTATGAAAATAAGCTTATCAATTAGCAAGTCAGATGTAGAGGTACAAGAACAAACATAGAAATTTTGCAATTTTAAAAGAAATGTTTTTCTCAGCACTAAATATTGTAGAACTTACAATAGACATCCAGAAGAAAAATTCCCAAACTCAGAAAGCCCTAAGAAAGCCACTACCTCAAGGCAAGTAAAAAATCAAGGACTGTGACTCTAACAGAATTTTTCAAGTCTTGTCAAATATACAGGAAGTATTCTCTATACGTTTTAAGGCAGAAAAATATGTTTCAAAAGGATGACATTTGTGAACTCTTAGAAGAGTACTTTGATAAATACATAAATAATGGGATTTTTAAAGAAGTTATGATGTGCATTTTTACCAATCAACAGGAATTCAAAGTCACTCATGGAATAAAAGTGGAAACTACTTCAGGAATTTGTCTCAGTCACAGTATTGGAGAGGTTGCAGTCTGAGATTAGGTGGACCCTTCGCTTTGGGCCTGTGGTGGACATTCCAGATGGCAATGTCAGGAGGTGTGTGGCAGAGCAAATTGTTTACGTCACAAGCCAGGGAGAAGAGCATTAAGAAAGTGTACAGTTCCTACAATTTTCTTCAAAAGCATACCACTAATTACCTAAGGACTTCCCACCTCCCACCAGGTCCCTCCTCCCAAATGTTCAACCTCTTTCCAATAGGGACACCCTAGGAACCAAATTTTAACAAATGTGTCTTTGGGGAAAATTTAAGATCCAATCTATATCTCTGTTCCCCTTGCTCCCAACGTGTCATGTGCATCTCACCTAGCGAAAGGCTTTCACTTCACTTGTAAGAGTCCCAAAGTTCATTACTATTTTATGATTGCTCAAAAATCCATGTTCATAGTATCCTAAAAGTCTCTAGGAAAACTGAGTTGTGAGCCCCAATAATTTTTTAAAAATATAGATATCTACATGTAATATAAAATGAGAGATGGAAACAAGTTAAATGTTCTTATTTCAACATGGAGGAATAGAAAAATATAGAGGAGGGATCAATTCAAAGCAATGGTGAAACCCAGAAGGGCAAACACTAATTACTAAATCTTTATGTCTGGTTTCAGGAGCACACTGTCAGGATACTGTGATCCTGATGACCCTCTTCTATTGTTTTAATCCATTTTAGCCCATAAGGCCTCTCGATTGACTGGGTTTTGCATGCTTCTTGCAGCTTCTCACAAAAGATGTTCTATGTTCCTGATTTCTTGGAATTTCTATCCCAGTTTTGTTTCATCCCACAGCTCCGTATAGCCCTGTTGGGGCTGTTTACATATGTGTGCCTTCTGAGACTTTACTTTGAAGTCTAAATGGAAGCTGATATGATTCCATAATGCTTTTTTTTTTTTTTTTTCTGGTGCTGGGGATTGAATCCAGGGCCTTGTGCATGCAAGGCAAGCACTCTACCAACTGAGTTATATCCCCATCCCAACTCCTTAATGCTTGCATTCTTCATGCCTGCAAAACTAGCATCACATGGGCAATGCCAAGATCTGTCACTGGTCTCTGCTATACATGAACCTAGTTCAACCAAAGCTGCAGCCTCTACGTTTTGTTTGATGACCAGGAGGAAATGAATTCCCATTTGGTTTCAGGACTGACTCAGGCTATTTTATTAAGTGATTTTACCCTAGAAAATTTTTGAAACCACCCTTGTGTGGTTACTATCTACTCATTTGTTTTCTCTTTACCAAGTGACTTGTGCTCTTGAGTCTGTGATGAATGGGCAACCTTGAAATTTTCTAGAATTCCTTGAGGGCTTCTTTCCTCTTGACTCTGTGCCAAGCACTAGGCTTCTTTTTCATCAATACTGATTTTCTTAGCAACTCCATGCTTCACCTACACTTTTGCTTCTTTTCCTGCCATGATGCAAATTTTCCAAATCTTTTAAATCTGTTCATTTTGGCTTCTGGGTCTTTTTTTTTTTTTTTTAACTATAAATCTGGTTGAAAGCATCCCATAATACTCAGACCACAGCCAGAATACTTTACCTCCTTGAAATTTCCTTCCCTGTAATCTAGACCATCATCATCCTTAAATAAGCCTTCATACAAAATATCAAAGTACAGACAAAATGTATTCAAATTGTGTGTTATGTGTATATACTCTGGTCCACTACCAGAGTCTTCATTTCCATCTATTTCCAATAAAGGACAGACTCCTCAGTTCTTTATTGTCCTCATTATTATTAGCATTGTGAGCCCTTAACAGAGTCACTTATTAATCTCTTCAAACAACATTCTGTATTTCCCCTGACTTGTTCCTCCAAACTCTTCAAAATTTGGCCACTATATCAATTCCGATGGCTTCTCCACATTTTCAAGTATAACCATGTAAAAAGCCCCACTCCTTGGTATAATTTTTCTGTGTCAGTTAGTTCTCTATCACTATAACAAAATACCTGAAATAATTAACTTGTAGGTGAAAAATATTGATTTTGACTTCCAGTTTTGGACACTTTAGTGCAAGATTGGGTAGACCTTTTGCTCTGGATTTCTGGTAGGCAGGCCAGGTTGCAAAGGCAGGGAGAGTGTGACAGAGCAAACTGTTTACTTCATGAGCCAGGAAGAAGGAGATAACAATGAAAGGGCCAGAGTTTCACAATCTCCTTCAAGGGAACACCCCAATTACCTAAAGACTTATCTGAATTTACTTCCAAAGATTTAATCACACCCAATAGCACCAGTATGTAGAACCCAGTCTTTACACGAGCCTTTAGATGACTTTTGACTTCTAAGTATATTCTGCCCTTTAATTTTTTTTCTAAGAGTGCAATAGTTTTTTTTTTTTTAGAGTGTTCATAATATTTGTTTGTTTGATCTGCCACAGTAATGTGCCATAGAATAGGTGGCTTAAAATAGCGGAAACATTGTGTATCATGGTTCTGGAAACTAGAAGTCTGAAATCCGGTTGGTGAAATCAGGTTTGATTCCTTCTTGAAACATGGTAGCATGCTTTTCTCCTTCTATCAGATACTGATAATCCTTGGCATTCCTGGGCTTGTAGACATGTCACTATGATTTCCACTTCCTTCATTAGGTGATAACTTTTTTCTGTCTGTAAATCTTATGTCCTTTTACTATATGGATGCCAGTTACTTTGGATTAGAAATTATTCTTGCCGCAGTCTGGCTACAGCAAACTAACCGGGGGGGGGGGGGGGGGGGGGAACAACTTGTGTGGATTGATACAGCAGGAGTAGAAGCCGTTTATTGTAGGACAGGAGCGGTATTTATACATTCCACACAGCTTATTTAATTAGCATAAACTAGATACAGCAGTCAACCAATAAGGAATCTCCATACTAAATGGCTCGCTTTTGTTACTTCACAAACCACTCCCTCTGGCATTTTGCCAGGCGCCATCCAGACTTGTTTACAGACTCTAACATTTCTCTGGCAAAATGCCAGGCACCATCCTGACTTGTTTACAGACTCACTGGGCTGTGGCAATTCTAATTCAGCATGAACTTTCCTTAAGATTGCTGAATCTACAAATATCTCTAAACAAGGGCACATTTATAGGTTTAAGCAGATAGAATTTCAGTATATATTTTCTGGAATGGGAAGCATTCAACCAATAACAATGAGCCTATGAAAAAGGAGCCATTATATAGAACTGACACAAGTGACAAGATCTGGACATTTTAGCTTGTTACTATGATTAAGACTTTAATGGATGTTAGAATAAATATTACTATATTTTTGCAACATGAAGGTCATGTTCTTTACACTATAATAGATAAAAGTTCATTGTTCTTGTTCCTTTTTTTCCATCCTTTCCATGGTTACTTGACCATGATTTGGGCACAATTCTTTCACATTCTTTAGTAAGAGTTCATATTATTAATGGCAGAACTCTTTAATATGTTCATGTGGCTGGGTTTCCCTCATATACTCCCGCTATCAATTTGGAGACCATATTTTGGGAAGGAACTATATCTTCACAGTACTGCTATAATAAGACATATGGAGAAGAGTCCTTCAAAATGGCCTCAGTAATCTGCATTCTACCATTGTTGTTTGACACAGATGAAAGAATGAGAACAAGGAATGCATTTTTATTGTTTAGTAGCACTGTAATTTGGTGATTGTTAGCCACAGTTATTGAAATAAAATCTGTACAAAGCACATATTGTACATAGAGTCTGTGTTTTAGATTTCTAGAACTACATGTTGTTAAGGGAATGCAAAGAGCACAAGTCACTTCCTAGAGAGAAAACGAATGAGTAGATAAGTAATATGAAGTGGATGCTGATATCTCCTTCTGTGTTTGTGAATGAGAAGAGAAATGCAAAGGATCTGAAGAGATTAGTTTTTTAAAAAAATTTCATGTAAGTATGTTTTTTAATATATTTTTCATAAGCATTTCTCTTTAAATATTACATTTTAAATTCATACTAAAAAAAACAAAGATGAATAAAATTGAAGAAAAAAGGAGCCACTGTCTCCATTGGGCAATTGTTGAGTTATTAAAATCTTGCTAATACCAGAATTAAAAATAAGGATTTATTGTTAAAGTGAGTGAGATCAGAAGACCAGAGGGAGGTAAAAGGGGAAAAATGCCTTTCCTCCCCAAATGGGAATAAGGTTCTTAAAAAGTCCTTTTTTCTAAACTATATGTTTTCATTATGTTATTTAAAAGGCCTTAGGTGTATTTCAAAATGACTATTCTCCTCTTCCCAAACCCATCCATTCCCTGAACCCCAGTGAAATCAGGAAATATGTAGTTTGGAATCTGCTTTTTGACTGGAACAACTAGTGGCCTTCCTGAAGGGTAAGTCTGGGGCTCCAAGTTTCTCACTTTCATGATGGTCTACCCTTAGCCTCCTGCATATAATAAAAATGTATCAGTTATTTGCCAAAATTACAATTTACCTGTTTACACCCATTTCTGTCTCCAATGACTTGTGCTTCAGAAAAGCAAACTTCAGTGTGACTTCGTGGTCCAGTGCCTCTGGATCTTTAGGTGGCAGTTTTACCTATGGTTTTGATTCCCAAAACTGTTTCTTATTGTATGAACAAGAGTGATGATTTATAATTGTTTATATTTTACATCTGAAACTGAATGTTCTAAGTTATCTTTCCCTATTGCTTTAAATTTTATTTATTGATTTTCAAAACATTGTTTACAAGAGGAATATTTAGACAATTGCAGTACTTAAATCAAATGTGTATTTAAAATTATTTCAAAGCATGAAATGATCAACTGAACTAACTCATTTATAATTGGTGAACATTACATTAAAAGTACTGGCTGACATCCAAGTATTAATTTTTATATACTGTTTTTCATGAAAAGAATTAGATTTTAAAGAGTGATTTTCAAAATTTGAACAAAAAGTTTACAAAATAAGCCTAAAGTATCTTCCAACACCAAAAACTAGGAAGGTGCTAAAGACATACACATACATATAACACACACATACAGACACATCCACAATAACAGAAATTTGACAAGTGACACAGGACCAAAATAAAAATGAACAAAATGGGGGAAAAAAAAGTAAAAGTATAAATACTGAGTTACAGCTCAACTTATAAAATAATTATTCATAAATACATAGTGACATAAATAATTGAATGAATAAATTAATGCCAACTATTTTCTGATATAGAATATTTTAAATAATTATTGTAGGTACTTTAACCTCAAACACATAGAATGAACCTCTAAGTCCTGGGCTAATTACAGTGATTTCCAAAGAATATAATATAAACATTACAAAAAGTTATTATGTTTGTAATGAATAAATTTGAAAAATACTACCTCAGCCAGGTGATAGGGTAATAGCAAAAGTTAAGAGCAAAATCACTAAGTAAGGTTCATAGTATGTACTCGTGATTGTATTGTATCAGGTGTTCATACTATGTCATTGTGCTCTTCTTTCCCAAATTCTATAACCCTAAGTTAATAATGAGGCAAACGTCAAGCAAATGTCAATTGATGAAACTTAAACACAATACCTGCTCAATATTTGATGTGCACTGGATTGTGTCTCCTGCCTGATTCATATGTTGAAGACATAACCCCACTGAGATTGTGTCTGAGAATCAGGATTGGAGAAGTAATTAAGGTTTAATAAGGTCATAAGAATGAACCTTTAATCTGTTAAGTCTGCATCCTTTTAAGTAGATGAAGATCTCTCTTACTCTCTACCATGTGACTTTTTGTATTTCACAATGCTCTTGAAAAAGAAAAGTACACATATTTATTAAGCTGTCTTCTATAAAATTGGAGGATTGAGTATAAAGAAAAAATGGAATACTAACTAGAACTACTGCAATGTTATATGTGATTAAAGAACAACAAATGAGATAATATAATACAGAATTTTCAGGCTTAACTTTTTCATATTCCAGCAAATTTAGTATACTGAAGCATATTTCTAATAGTAACAGTCTTGTGCAGAGAGAGCTTTCAAAAAAAGGACATAAAATATCATGGGCATTGGTCTTCTTAACTCCCGTTCAAAATACAAAAGCATCTCAGATACATGGATATTTAAATAGGAAATTGAGAAGTTTTACATGTATGGTTTCAATCAAAAAAAGAGGGACAGTTTTGTCTCATATATATTCCATGCAAAACTTAAACTAGTAATTTCAAAGGTTAACATTTCTGAAATTTGCTTTATATTTAGTCACAGGTTTAATATATTTTATGACTTTGATAAATATATATAAGAATGTGGTTTGACTTTACTTCACTGAATTTTTAAAAAACATTTTATAATTTTCTGACTGTTGTCAGTCCCACACATGACTGGGTGTCTTGGAAGCTACCAAAAGTCCTGCCACCAAAGACCAATTTCTGCACATCTTTTTACATATAAAATAATTAACGTTTTTAGAAAACTAATTGCTAAGCACAATTAACTTTGTAAAATATTCCAGTGATTTCTAGATATGTATATCTGCAAATAGTTCACAATTCATAGCCTGGAACCTCTGGATTGAGAGGAAAACCTTTAAAATTTAGGCACTATCAGAAATAATTCCCCTTCTTTGACAAAAAGAAAAAATATAATAAGATATTGTAGCTAAGTCTCTAAGGCACTGACCATAGCTATTTATCTGAGGCTCAGGGTAGTAAAGATATTAGTTTTTTTAAGATAATTCTATTGCAATTGGCTTTTTGGTTCCATGGTTAATGATGGGGCAAGATCAAAGTAATTTCTAAGTGGACAAATAGGAAATAGTCTTCTGGATTGAAAAAGTCATCTATGTTTAGAAATATTACTAATCAGACATTAACATTCCTCTCATTTTAATCTTTCATATTTATATGAGGAAGCATAAGATATGAGTCATGGTCTTTCACCCTTTGATGATTATTGAGGAGAAGGACAACCAGTGAAAAAAGAACTTTTCTCTCACTACTTAAAAATCTGCTCATCAGAAAGAGAAAAATGGAGAAATTCATATTTATAACCTCTCTCTCACTCCCATTCTGTCATTTCACTTCAATGAGGAGACACATTACTATGAGATGAATTCAATCGCTCCAAAGATATGTTGAAACACTAATCCCCAGTATCTTAGAATTGGACCATGTTTGGAAATAAGAGTTTTTATAGATGTAGTGAACTTAAAATGAAATCATTAAGATGCATACAACTGTGGGAAGCAGGTTTACTAATAATGGATCCCAATAGAAGAATCTCACTCCTAAAAGTACATAAAAGATCATTACCACGCCAAGCACTAAGAAGAGAAGGCTGAACATTTTCATCCAGAAAATCCTGGGCTGAAGTCTTAATAATTGCTTTTGTCTGGTGAGTCAGAAGACAATTATGTACAAGTCATATGAAGAAGATTTGTTTCTATAGATACAATGAGGACCAAAGGAAGCCAAGGATGCATTGCAAGACAGTCTACCAAGGCAAAGAAAGCTTTCTGGAGCAGATAGGTTCTTCATTGTCCATATCCTACCTGAACCATAGCCTGCCCCATCTGATTACATAAGGGGCCGCCCAAATCACTAGGTGAAGGACATCCTGCTTTCAGAGGAGACAGAAATAAAACTTAGCTGGCCCTGGGAAGCTTGTTCCTCTTTTATGACATTGCCTTGCAAGTATATTATACAGTTATTCTGAGAATTACAGGGAAGAAGAAGAAGGGGAATAAACTCAGTTAGCCTAGTGTATCAAGGAACAATCCAACAGACAGGAGTTCCAAGAAGAAGTAGAAAACTGCCCATGAAAATCGGAACACAGAGGGGAAATGCCATATGTGACCAGAAAAGCATAGATTGAATTGCTCCAGCTAAACACCAAAGAAGTACAAAGGTCTGCCAGCAAACCACCCTAAAGTGGGAAATGATTCTTCTCTACAGATTTCTGAGGGAGGAAGGCCCTGCTGTTATTTTGCTTTTGGATTTCTAGACTTCAGAAATGTGAAACAATAGGACTGGGATTGTGGCTCAGCTGTAGAGCACTCACCTAGCATGTATGGGGTCCTGGGTTCGATCCTCAGCACCACATAAAAGTAAAATAAAGATTATTGTGTCCAACTACAACTAAAAAATGAATATTAAAAAAATGTGAAACAATAAATATCTGTTTATTTAAGTCCCCAGTTTGTCATACATAGTTATAACAAATATAAGAAATTGATAAAACTCATTGATGTTGACGTATTTAATACAGGATGGGAACAGAGATTCTAAAATATCAGGAATGGTGCGTCTTTCTTCTCTAGTGCTTTTATTTCACCATATATTTAGCTAAAGAGGCATAAACTACTTCTGACAATTGGAGACTAACAGGTCCTCAAAGTTGAAGTACTTTCTTCCCAAATAAGTAACAAAGAACACATGTTTTGAGAAGCAGTATGTATGTTTAGTCAGCGTTTTTTTTTTTTTTTTTTTTTCTGCTGCAAACAAGACATGACAAGAACAATTAGAGAGTGAAATGTTTATATTGAGGCTCATGGCTTCAGAGCTCTCAGTCTATAGACAACCTGCTCCATTCTTTGGGACTCTAGGTGAGGCAGAACATCATGGTGGAAAAGAGTGATAGAAAAAAGCAACTCAAGTCATCACACCAGGAAGGGACACCTAATATATAAATAATAACATCATGTGTGCATGGATAGATCTTCATCTACTAATGGATTTACTTTATGTATTGATGAAGTGTTACTTTTTCAGAGGAAGGATAAGTAAAACATTAATTGACCTGAACAGATCCAAAAAATTCTAATTTCTAAGCAACAGAATTGCTAGGTAGAGAATATACAGTGATGTAAAGTGTCAGTTATTTTCAAATAAATTTTGTTTAATCTGTTTGCTTACTATACCACAACAAGTTATAATATTTAGCAATTATTTCTTATTTCTTTACTTACTTCTTTATTTAACTTGTAATCACATAAAATATTCATATTTTCTTCTGTAAAAGTTGTATTTAATTTTTAATTAGCATATACTAATTTTATACATGTATGGGGTACAGTGTAACTTTTTTTCTTTTTCTTCCTTTTTATTCATTTATTTATTTATTCTTTCATTTATTTAGTTTTATTTATGGTAGCAGGAATGAATCCAGGGGCACATAACCACTTAGCCACATTCCAGCTCTTTTATTTATTTATTTATTTATTTATATTTTTTGAGATAGGGTTTGCTCAGTTGCCGAAGCTGGCTTTGAACTTGTGTGATTCTCCTGCCTCAGCCTCTTGAAGCACTGGGATTACAAGTATGCACCACCATAGCCTCCTACTTTTTGATACATTCCATATTGGGTAATGATCAGGTCAGGACACTTAGCATATCCACCCACCTCAAGCATTTATCATTTCTCTTTGATCCTAAGAATTTATATTTCCCTTCTAGTTACTTAGAAATGTACAGTACCATATTTTTAACAATATAAACCCTACTATATGTGAATTAAATTCACTTGTTATTTCTATTTAATGTAATTTCATATACCCTTGCCTTCCAGTCTCCGATAACCTCATTCTCTAACCTGTGTTATGAGTCCATGAGATCTATTGTCTTGTACTTCACAATTGAGTGAAGTATTTGCCTTTTTCCATCTGGCTTAATTAATATGCTTCACATAAATACACATTTTTTTATGAATTACAATACTTTATTTTTAAAACTGAATATTAATAAATTGTGTGTGTGTGTGTGTGTAATGTTTTTTATTCATTTGTCCATTGATGGATACTTAAGTCAATTTCAAATTTAGCTATTGTTGTTATGGTCCTTCTATAAAGACAATGACCAAACACACCCCATTTTACCCCCAGACTCCATGTCATGTAAGAAGTGCTTCTCTTATTAGAAATCTCCGCCTCTGCCATCCTGATCCTGCTTAGCACACCTGCTAAGAAAAACACGTTTCTGTTCTTCTTATACAATGTAAAATCATTTTATTTTTGGTTCCTAGTTTTCTTGGACAATGTACCCTGTCAGAGAATGATTGTCTAGATGTTAATAACCATTTTTTAATTGTACTCAACCAAGATCCTTTTGACCAACTTCCCCTCTGCTTATGATTTAAAATCTCATGATGTTTGTTTATGATTTTGAATCATAGCAATAGCCATTTAGGGTTATTGTGGTTTGGGACTATAAAAGTGTGCTCTAACTTTGGAGGGGGATCTAGGAGAGAAGACTTGCAGCCCGTTCTTGTCTCACCAGATGGTGTACCACCAAGCTGGTGAATAAAGGTATTTTCATCTCCTGCTTTAAGACAGACTTGGTGATTTATTACAATGTGGCTGTAACATTGTGATGAGTGTTGCAAAAAAAAAAAAAAATAGAAGTGCAGGTATCTGTTTTACATATTGATTTATTGCTTTTAAATATGAAGTAGTAAGATCGGTAGATTATATGATATTTTTATTTTTATTTTTTTAGGGGAACTCCATACTGTCATTCATAATGACTGTGATAATGTATATGCCCACCAACAGTGTAGAGCTGTTTCCATTTCTCCACATTCACACCAGCCAGCATGTTCTTTCTTAGAAACTTGATGAGAGTCATTCTAATGAGGGTTAGGTTATATCTCATCATGGTTTTAATTTACGTTTTCTTAATGATCAATGATCTTGATCAATTTTCTGTTTACCTACTGGCCATTTATATGTCTTGAGAAATTTTTTTTTACTTCTTTTTTGCCTATTTTAAATCAGATTATTTGCTTTTGCATCGTTTGAGTTTCTTATGTTTTCATAAACTGTGTCAGATACATAGTTTGCAAGGATTTTCTTTCATTCTGTGAGTTGCATCTTCACTCTTGTTATTTTATTTATTTATTTATTTATATTTTTGCTGTTGTTCTTGTATAGAAGTTTCTTCATTTGAGGTAATTCTGTTTGTCTAGTTTATTTTTGTTGCCTATGTTTGGGGTTCTTACTCAAAACAAATCCTTGTTCAGACCAATATTATGAAGCATATCCCCTAAATTTTCTTCTAATGGTTTTATGGTTTTAGGTCTTACATCCAAATCTAATCCATTTTGAGTTGATGTTGGTACGCGTGAGACATAGGATTCTAATCTTATTCCTCAGCACATGGATATCCAGTGTTTCTGGTACTAGTTTGAAGAGACTTTTCCTTAGTGTATTCTTTGTGACTTTTTTCAGAAACCAGTTGTCTATAAAAATATAGACTTACTTCTGTATTCTGTATTATGTTTTTTTTGCCAACACTAGGCTTTTTTGATTACTATTTTTTTATTAGAATTTTGAAGTCAGTAGTGTGGTGACTCTAGCTTCATTTTGTGTATTTGTTTTATTTTTTATTTTTGTTTTCTCAAGCATATTTTGGTTATTAAGTCTTTTGTGATTTTATGTGAGTTTTAGGATTGCTTTTTTCTAGTTTATTGAACAATTTCACTGATATTTTGATAGAGATTACACTAAATCTGTGTATGGCTTTTGGTAGTAATGATTCTTGTTCTTTTTACATTCTTTGGAAGACAGATATTGTCATTCATTTCTCAACTGATAAGAGTTGATGATGGAGCCAAACATGATTAGAATCCAAATAATTTAGTAAAGCATGGATTGATGAGTGAACAAATAAATAAAACATAAACACATCAGACTTGAGCTTATAAGACTTAGCTATTATTATCATCATGTGAGAAAATGTAGTGGTATTGCCTCTCTCAACAGAGAAATTGACTTAGGTATAGGCTTTATATGGATATACCTTGAATTTTTGTTTTAATTTTCAAAACTTAAATAAATCTTAGTAGGAAATTAATAAAATTTTTACCATTATTGTGCTTGTTTTCCACCCTACAAACTTCTTATTTCTTTTGTGCCAATCCTGTTATTCACATTGGACATTCTTATTTCAAACTTAATTCATCAGAGTTAAGCATTAGGTCCAGTAAAAGACTTTACAGAGAATCACCAATTGTGTATCCAAAACCTTCATTGTCATGGGACTTCAACATGATAGATCTAAAAAAAATTTAAAAAATGCTCACTTGTAGATCCCAGGCTTGTTTTTCTTCTACGTAAAGGCATTTAGCTATAATCATGAACTTACTTTTACCAAAGCCCCTATTTTCAAATGCTAGCTTGGGAGAAATGAATAAAATACATTATTTTCAGTACACATCTATTCAAATCCAAATGAAGTAGAAAGGGGTCATCAAAATCAGAAAAAATAAATAAATACTGTCAATTTTAAGCCTTTTCAGACTTATGCTGTTCAGCACAACACAGATTCATGAAAAATATCAGTCAAAATAAAAAGAAAGACCTAAGTTGTCTTTGCACATCGAGATAACAAGCTGTAAATTTTTCACCTGAACTTCTTCAAAATGTTACCATTTTAAATTCTTTCTCTAGCCCATCACACCTCAGTACCCACCACTATGAAGAAAGCATTCAATTGGACATCTTACTATTCCTGGCATTAATGACATCCATTTGCTAAATCCAATAGGTATTTATTAGTCTTCTTCCTTCTCAACTTCACTCTATCATTTGTCAAAGAAGATTGTTCTTCTAAAAAAATGTATTTTTCCTGGCTTCTCTGATACTACATTCTCCTTTTTGTTTTAGTCTCAGGCTCTCATTCTCATTCTTTTTATTTATAATTCCTCCACCACCATTTGCCAAAGTATTAGCCTTGCAGGCCTTAATAGTTCTCCTTCTTCACCCTTGATCTAGGTGATCTCATTAATGCCCAGAACTTCATCAGCCCTTCTGTGTAATGACTCACTTTTTCTAGGATATACTGTTTTTCTGACCCCAGATGAATATTTGAAAGTGATTATTAAAAATATTTCCATTCAGCTGTTCCACAAATTGTAAACTGTTGGTCACCAAATGCAACTAACGTGCCAAAATACAATATGTCTAAAATAGAATTTATAATCTAGCCCTATCTACAATTCAGTTCTTCCTACTGAGTTCTCCACATTAATACTTTATCCTTCCTCCAGTCATTCAAGCTAAAGACATGAAAACACTGTTTAACACCCACTTCTGCTTCAATCACCAGCAGCAATCCATCATAAAGTCCTGCAAATTTCACTTCTATATCTATTTTAAAGCTGTCTATTTCTTTCTAGTTCTGTGACAAACACATGAGTGTAAACCAACATCTGTCATATGGATTTCTATAAAAGTTTTCAAATTGGTCTTTTTTTGATCCTATTTATTCTGGCAAACACAAAAAAATATTTTTCCAAAGACCAACCAGAGTAATATTAAGAAAAAAATCTAAATTGGTTTGTAGTTCACTCTTATGATTAGAGTAAAATCTAAATTCTATAAATTCTGTCTTAATCTCCAGAAGGAATTATATGATTTAATCCTTTATCTATGCCAAGTCCACACTGTACTTTTTTATTCCATTATTTACCTCAAACAAAAGCAACATTTCTTCTTGAAGTAGGAAATCATGCTTACTAATCATGTTTAATTTTTTTTAAATAGAAAAATATGATAAAGACATACACAAAGAAAAGTATGTGAATATGTGCCCTCTGGTTTAAAAAACCTCTGAAGACTGTCAAAAATTCCTTCCCACTTACATCTCTAGTTATCCCCTATTTCCTATGAAAAAAATATTTCTAACATTTGTCTTACCTATTTTTATAATTTTACCATGAATGTATTAGCTTCTGAAATGTGTTGGTCAGATTTGTCTATTGAACCATTTTGGTCTGCTCTGGTGAAATGATATACATATCTTCTTCTGTGGATGTTTTAATTTTTTATTTACTATCTGGATTTGTAATTTGTTCATTATATTATATCATAGTTCATGTATCTTTCTGTTATACAATTTTGTTGAATTAATATAGTACAAAGCCTTGTCCCATTCTATTATTAATAGGTAACTGAGGTTTAAAATTGTTTTTTTAAATAAATATACTAAAATGTATTTGTAAATATGTACTAGAAAGTACTCAGAAATAAAGATATTTTTCTATTAGAAATACAAAGGATAGAAATCTTCATATCATAAGGCATATAAAATTAAAGCAGAAAATTGAAAATATTTGTCATTTTAACCTATATTTTAAAATGATTTTATATAATTGTATATGATTCCAACTTAAATATTGTTAATTTGAATAAACAAATCAAAATCAATTTCAACATAGACATAAAAATTTACATTCTAATTATTTTCATCATTCTGGGGCTTATCCATGGCATGTAATGAAATGTTTGTGTGTTCAAAAATATTATTATTTACAATTTAGTGTGTTTTTTATGCTTCTTTGACCTAGAATATAAATATATCTTATAATTTAAATATTTTAATAATATCTATATTTTGTTCTTTAATTTATGTTTGTGAAGAGAAATTAATAAAATTTTATATTCATCTTTGATAGGGGATAATCAGTTTATCCAATATAATTTATGGTATGGCCCTTATCCTAATGACATATCATATGCCAACATTTCATATATATACAAGTTTCTGTCTCAAAATCATGTAAAAATTTTTAACTACTAAACACATCTCAAATATATAAGAAATCACTATATGGTCTAAATTCTTCCAAACATATTTTTATTTTCAATGCATAAAATGGTCTGTGTGTGTGTGTGTGTGTATGTGTGTGTGTATAAACATATATGTATGTGATTATATATATGTAATACACATATATATAATCACATTATATACAGTTTATGTGTATAAATTTGTATATACACATAAGTATACTTCTACTTGCTCTCCAGCTTCAGTTTAGATATTGGCTATTAAGATACTACTTTTTTTCTTGTTTTTCTCTACATGTCAGGGATTTATATTTGATAGCTTTTGGACTTTTCTCATAATTCTTTAAAGTTTTAAATTTAACTAAAATATTTCTCAGTATGATTTTTCCATGTTTCCATTATTTGGCATTTGATGAGTCATTGTTTACTTATGGAAAATTTATTTTTTTAATTTATTATTTATTTTTTTTTAAATTTTCAATGAACTTTGTTTATTTATATGTGGTGCTAAGAATTGAACCCAGTGCCTCACACATCCTAAGTAAGCCCTCTACCACTGAGCCACAACCCCATCCCTAGGAAATTTATTGTTATTATTCCTTCACATGCATCCTCTTCACTATTATTTTATTTTAGGTGTTCAATTTAACTTACCCAGTTATTCATCTTTCTATACCTCTTCTACTTAAAATTCTTGATCACATATTTGTTTTTATAATTTATTGGGGTTTTTTGGTAATTTACTGATCATTTTGTATAAACTCTGCAAAGAACTTATTTGTTTATTCCACTTACAACATATTCCTCAGATATGTTTTTATATTTATGACATTTTAGAACAAATTTAATCTACTATGCATTTGTATATGAATATAACTATTTGTGAAATGACTCTTTTATCATTGATAATGTATTTTTTTCATTTTATCATTGATCTTTCTCATCTAACACACACACACACACACACACACACACACACACACTGAGATTCATAATCAAAGACCTTGTTTTGCTTGTTGTTCTAGTCATTTCATTAGATTTGTTGGTTGTTTAAAAATAGGTCTCCTGCTCAGATGTCTTGTTATGTTAGTATGTGACTCCAGAGGGATTTGGGAACTCCAGACATCAACTAAACCCAGCTAAAATGCCTCCAAGCTTTCTAGATGTCAGTATAGCCCTCTAACTTTGCAAGAGAAGCAGCCCCAATGGGTTGGAAAGGGACCATAAGGTTGGATGGGAATCACTCTTTTTTTTTTTTTTTTGGCAGGGTACTGGGTATTGAATTCAGGTGCACTCAACCACTGAGCCATATCCCCAGACTTATTTTGTTTTTTATTTAGAGACAGGGAGATTCTCCTTGAGTTGCTGAGTGCCTCATGTTGCTGAGGCTGGCTTTGAATTCACATCCTCCTGCCTCAGCCTCCTGCGCTGTTGGGATTACAGGTGTGCACCACCACATCCACCTCAACTCTTGTTTTTCATCTCTTGAACAGAGACTTCTGAGCTACTTATTTGTAATAACACATTTTGCTAAGAATATTGCTTCATGAAATCAGGAAGCAGCACTGATTTTTCCATGGGGAAATCTCTTTTATTCTAATTTATCTTAATGACTATCTTTTGTTCTGGGTTAAATCAATACCCTTTAACAGGACCTAAGCCCCCTAATCCCCTACAAAATTTCCTGACAATTTTTTTTGTCTTTTTCAGAATATGGCTTTCCATGGTTAATACTTGATATAATTTGAAATAAACTGCAGTCTGGCTAATTTACCATCTTGCAGAAATTGCAAGTCTTTACATTGTTGGTATTATGCTAGTGAATTTCAAATTTACTTTAATAACAAATTTTCTCCCCATATATATTCTTATTTTTTGTAAAAGAAAAAAGTAATTATACACAAGCTTGTGGGATGGTCACTTTTTTTGTTGTGTTTCCTATTAGTCAATATTTGTTAATTTGTAAGTGGTAGGTGATGTGTTATTTCAAAATGAATTATTGAGTAAAAACCAAACTTAGGGTATCATATTTCTATGTTTACATGAAAAAAATGTTGCATTTAAGTGTTTTATTATCTATTTTCTTCTGCTAGTAACTGTAATCTGCTCTTGAAAGTAAAATACAAACTCTAGTGAATCTTAGGGGTCTGATAGACATGGTTATTACATTTTTATATCCTTCCCATAAATATTATATAAACAGTTAAATGTACAATTTTTGCAGATGTTTGTATCCACTGAATATGATCTTATTAAAATCAGATTTTATTCAATAAATGGAAAAATAAACATCAAATTTACTCAAAAATTTTTAAAGTCTGACATACATATTTTACTTAGATGATGTCAACTTAGTCTGTCTTTGACATAACCACATTCTCTCAAGAAGGGGAACATGTAGACAAAAAGCTCATAAAAAATTAATGGTGAAAATGGAAGCCTGCTTCAATGTAAGCAAAGTTCAATGGAGATAACAGGAACAAATGCCTTTGTAGGTAGAACCTTGTTATGAAGATATAAGTGTATCTAAATATTTAGCTACAACAGCCCTACAGGGAGAAAAACCTGTTAAAATATTTAGTAAGGCATTAGGCATGACTTAAGAGTTCTACCAGAATAAAAAGTCAAACTAGCAAGGTGCAAATTATACATGATAGTTCCCAAAACATTTTTCTGTTTCAGCCCTTAGTACAATGTTGCATGATTACCTGATTTGGTAGTGGTAGAACTAAGTATTACATGGGTAAGTGATATTCACATCAATGCAGAACAGCGGAAATCTGATGTCCCAGCTCAAAGCAGTCAGACAGGAGAGTTTCCCTTACTTGTAGAAGGATCAGACTTTTTTTTTATTATTTAAATCTACAACTGATAGGATGAGACATACATACATAAAAAGGATGATATTCTTTACTCAATCTATAGAATAAAATGTTCATCTCATCCAGAAATATCTTCATAGGCATTGGAAATAATGTTTGAATAAATATCTGGATACCCTAAGGCCTAGTAAGTCAAGCCAAAACAGAAACTCAACTCTCACCATGGGTGCATCTTTAGATGGCCTCCTCCCCTTCATGAATTAACAAGGAAAGGGAAGACCTTGTAGTAGTGGTTTGCCTAACTATAAAAGGTGTGCTCAGAGAAAACATTATTATTATTTATTTTATCTCAGAGAAAGTACAATCATAAAGGTCCACATGTTTTTTAGGAAAAAAAAAAAAACTTTTAAGAAATTTTGGGAGCAAGTCTCTAATATGGTCCCATATATGTACAAGCCTCTAAGATGGTCCCATAAGTTTTTTCCCTCTTGATATTTATGCTCTTGTAAAGTCCCCTCTCCCATTGTGTCTGCTTCAATGTTTGTGACCAACAGGACAAAATCAGAGTGAAGATATACTACTTTCTAGTCCACATCATCAAGGATACAGAGAAAAGGCAGAAGCTCTTCTAGGACACTCAAACAGCCTAATGGGGAGGTCTCCCAGGTGAGGAACTGAGGTCTCCAGCAATGGTTAAGAAAAATTATGGCTTGCTGCCCTTCACCATGTGTGAACCATCTTGGAAGCCGTTCCGTGCGGCACCCAAGCCATCAGACTACTGAAGCACTGTCAGTCTCATGAGATCCCGAGTCAGAATCATCTGGCAAAGCCACTTCTGAATTTCCCTCCCACCGCCAGAAACTAGGAGGAATCAATATTTATCTTCTAGGCTGATAAATTTTATAGTAATTCATTATGCAACAATAATTAGCTGGAGCGGGCAGATTTTAGGACTGAGGATGTCATGTCCTGTGACAAAACCTGACACATGGGCTGGCTCTCAAACTGAGGAGTGATCAGAACCTGGAGAAGCTCCAAGCAAGTGTATGGGGAAAAAAGATGAACTTTTAATAAGTGATTTTTAAATAGCATGGTGACATTTTAGGAGTCCTTTCAAGGAAAAATGATGGCTTGCTACCAATAAAAGCAATTAAAATTCCCTTTGAAATTCAAGATACCAGGATAAATTTGAGAGAAATTTCTATATGTAGCTGAAATCAGATGTGTGCCATCTCTACCCAATCAATACAGTTTACATCTGGAACTGAGTCTCCCACCCAGCACAGTGTACTAGTACGCTGGTCTGTGGAGAAATTTTTTTTCTCCTTTTACTGCTGATGAAGCTCCAGTTCTGCTCAGTGAGTGAGGGAGGAATGAACTCACTTCTTTGGGCTAGCTGGGCACATCTACTAACTCCTGGACTTTACATGAGGACAGGATCTAGATTACTAGAATACACCCAATTTGTCTTTTATCCTGAATGTGAATGAATGTGAATATTTACCTTGGAATTTTGAGGGGAAAAAAAAACATAAAATCAGATTGAAAACACATTTTCCATAAACAGTTTAGACATACATGTATAAACTTTTTGAGTCACGATGGATTTTTCAGTTAATTTGAGTTTGGGAAGTAAGGTGAGAAATTGCTAATGATTTAGGGGCATGAATAAAAAGAGAAGCCTTTATGTGAACCCAGGTCACATTTCCTTTCTCCCAAGTTCTAGCCATTCACTCGGTGTACTGGCAGTGACTTTGATGATGGTCACATATCCCTTCTTCTAGGAATTTTGTGTCTGTGTACTATCTGCCATGTGTGACATCATTTCTTGATGAATATACACGGTTGTGAAGTGACCTTTACCTTATTTACATGCCTAAGTCCGCTTGGCTTGGGTTCTATGGTGTAAATGACATCCTATCTCATGCATAGTTGTGGTACTTCTTTTCTAACATCAGTCCACTTATCCCAATACATACCTCATGAAAAGCACAATATAATAATAACAATCCCTGTAGTTATTATGACCAAGTTATTATATATTAATAAGTAATCATAACCACCCCACATCTTTTTTTCTCATGAGGGTGAAAAGGGGCAGTAACTAGGGGTGACAAAAGGAAGGATGATTAAGATTCATCATGAGTTTTCAACCTTTCCTTTTCTACTTCTCATGAACACATTTAGATTAGCAAAGGCTTTTGCAAAAATGAAATACAAATAAGCTCTTTTGTACAGCTCAAAGAAGTGTTTCCCTTCTCTTGATCCTTGAAGAATCACATCTTCTATAGCATTACAGCTTTCTGCCTGTGTGTTCTTTGGCAATGCATTTGCTGCAATCCATGGGTTAAGAAATCTAAATACTCAGCAAGACTCATGTGTGTCCTTGATTCACCAGTGAGCATTTTCTGGTGACGTGAGAGATATGTCATTTTTTCCTCAATATAATGTGAACTATTTTGGTTATATAAATATATTTTTTTCTTCCTGTTGAAAGCATCTAAATAAATATTGAAATTTATAATGAGAAACAATTTTCTCCAAAAAGCATTAAGTAAATAACTAGTGCCAATGTGTTGTGCTTATAAAGGAAGTAAATAACATCAAAGTGGATATTATTGCTATGGTTTGAATATAGTTATTTGTCCCCATGAGAACTTGGTATTGGGTTTTGTTCCTCAATATAACAATTACTGAGACATGGTGCCTGCAGCAGGTGCTTGTTTATTAAGATTAAATGCTTTTGTTGAGGTAGTGGCTCAGACTTGGAGGGACTGGATCAGTTGCCATGAGAGCAGACTGCTTTAAAGGCTGTCTTCCCTATCTCTCTCCCACACACATATATCTCTCTTCTACTTTTTCAAACAACATGGACTTCATCAGAGGCAAAGAAGAAAGATGCTGGCACCATGACTTTGTACCTTTAGAGTTGTGAGCTAAATAAAACTCTTTTGTTTATAAATTATTCATCCTCGGGTATTTTGTCATAGCAACAGAAAATGAAATAAGAGAGTATTAGTAAAATTCTTGATTTCATGAACAATTTTTATTTCATGGAAAACACACTTTGATTGGAATTAGTAAACTTGTTTTTATTGGATGCCTGGTATATTTACACTTTTTGTTGTTTTACTCCTATGTATATTAAAATTCTATGTTTAAACATAATTGGGGGTTTACAGAAAATCCTAGTGTATTTTCAACATTTTTTCTTGCTGAAAAATAAATGTTTGAGTTTTCTCAAAAACCTATAAACCAACATGCTCAGAAATACTCAGTTATAACTAAGAGAAGAAAATGGTAAATATTTGTAGTGAAAATGTAGACCAGTAGACTTTTAAAATTAGTCAATTAAATTGGAGATGTACAAATAAAGTGACTGAGTTTCTAGCTCTTCACTTTAGCTATTTGCATGAAAAAGTAATAGAGCATTAAGAAACTATTATGCAATATGGTGTAATTGCTGTTCCATTGTAACCCTCACACACTACGGGTATACTTGTATACAAAATAACTATGATACTGGCATAACAAAGAAATAAAATTTTACAGCTGGATTTTATGTGGCAGGGAAGAGAAATCAAAGGAATTATGGAACTCAGGTAGGGATTTTACTATCTGTAGTCTTTTGGGAGCTACCAGCTGTTACACGCTCACAAATAGATTAGTTGAAAAATACATTAAAATGTACAAATTATGTCTTTACAGTGAAATTAATGATCAGTTCACCCACCATAAAAGATAATTTTACAAAGGAAATACTGCATCATTAAAGTGAGCATTTATGCAACCCAAATGTACAGAATAAAATGACAGCAGCTTTCTCAAAATGATGTTATACTCTACCAAAGTGTCTATCTCTTAAAATGAAGAGCAGTAATACATTCTACTCTTTCAGGGAGGACATGAAAGGTGCTTCTATATTTATCCATCTCATTTGAAAGAATGAGGATTTAGTGGTCTTTAAAATCCTAAAACAGAGCACCATTTAGTTTTATTATTATATCAAAATTATTCATTAAAAGGTTGCAATTGTCTGGGAGATACACTAATGTAATTTAATTGTGAAACAAATTGACATAATTATATGCAGATGACTTAATTTATGAGATACTAAAATACATGGATACTTTTTTTTTAGTTGTAGTTGGACACAATATCTTTAGTTTATTTATTTATTTATTTTTATGTGGTCCTGAGGATTAACCCAGTGCCTCCCACATGTTAGGGGAGTGCTCTACCTCTGAGCCACACCCCCAGCCCACATAGATACTTTTGTAGAATTAGATGTCTCACTGAATCCCGAAGGAGACTTGAAGTACTATCCTATTTCAAAACTAACTGCATCAGCTCTAATGCAACATTCTCAAGTCCATGTTTTCAACACAGAATATACACCTGTCTTGAATAACTGACATTTTACAGCCAGTTTTTTAAAATTTTTGAAATAGTGATTGAGACTAATCTTGTTCTTTAGATCTGTAGTCTATAAATGCAAAGGCAATTAGAGAACCTTGCCTGATATGGCTATCACTAGCACCTGCTTATGGAGAAGTAATTCTCCCATTAGTTTTAAAGGCTGGTGCCCATCCTCATTTGTCCTCCTGCATAAATAGTACTTATATATACCTTTGTCTCCCTTGTTACTGTAACTATGATAAAATTATTTTTTTCTCTTTTTATTTGTTGTTTTTAATTATACATGACAGTAAAGTCAATTTTGAAATATTTATAAAAACGTGGAATATACCTCATTCTAACTAGGATCCCAGTCTCGTGTGGAGGCTCACTGTGATGTATTCATACATGTACATATGAAAGTTATGTCAGATTAATTCCACAGTATTTCCTGTTCTGTGCTCCCCTCCTTTCCCTTCATTCCCCTTCCTCTAATGTTAACATGCATTTTCACTCTTGGAGACAAGAGGCAGGACTCAACTGTGAGTAGATGAGTAATGTGAAACATATTTGATTACAGATTCAAATAAAAAGGTAAAAAGAGCCAGATATGGTAGCACACACCTGTAATCCCAGAGACTCTAGGGACTAAGTCAGGAGAATATAGGCTTGAGGAAAGGCTGCATATTTTAATAAGATTGTGTCTCAAACAAAAATTTTTAAACACTTATGTGTTCAGTACCCAAACAAGCCAACATAAAACGTGGCTACACTTTGTTGTACTGTTTGATTCCAAATATTCTGAGACTATAAAAATCTATGCTTAATATTCACACTCTAATCCCTGGCATTCAGCATAACCTCTTTCTACAAGCAATATAGAAGAAAGCTATGCATGCACTAGATGCATGTGTCTTGGGACTACATACTAATTTGTCCAAGTATTATGATTATAGAAGGAGAATTTATTTTTTTAAAAAAGTGGATATGTTAATGAAAAAGGTGATTGTGTGGTCAAACAATGATTCATACTGTTTCTTCATAGTTTTATTACTGATGAACTATGACAAAATGTTTCCTTTGTAAGTCTTACATTGTGTTTCTTGTATATTCCATCTTTTTTTCAAAATGGAAAAGGAAATTTTCATTTTATATAACTCACAAAAATACATGTGGTTAACAAGATATAAGATATCATGACCAAAATCAACATGACCAAAATCAGTAAAGAAAAATTTTAAATGAATAACTTGAAAGCAAAGCATACTTTATGTATAGACATCTTTATTTATTTTTGTGGTGCTGAGGATCGAATTCAGTGCCTCACATGCATGAGGCAAGAGTTCTACCACTGAGCTATAACCCCATCCCTTGTAAATTTTTTTTTTAAGAATCTTACAAATTTTGAAAAATATATTTTCTCATGTGACTTGCCAGTTGAAAACACTAAAATGCTTCTCTTAATGTAGAAGTCTAATTTCAAATAGCAAGATACATATAAACTGAAGGCAAAATCCTGTTGAGGCCATAGCTTAAAAGGCAGGTGTTACCTTGCTCCTACGAATAATGGCTGGCATAGTACAATTTCCCTGGAAAGAATATACCCAAAGGACATTTAATTTATATTTTCAAGTAATGTTCATTTTTATCCCTTCAACTCCCACCACTTCGAAGCCTTTTTATAATAGTTAACCCTAGATATTTTGTTATGTCCTTGAAAAATGCATACATTATAGAAAAAGTGTGTTAAAAGAGTTAAGAATATATGTTCATAGTTGCTTATATATGGAAAATATAGTGTCAGCTGAAGTTGATGCATCTTGATTCTGACTTATTTTAGTTATCTTAGGCTGACCTTGGCTGGGTGACTTTCTTTCCCTATTAAAATGACTTCTCCAAAATGACTATTAGTACAAATATGACTTTATGTAGCTGCTTAGTTTATTAGTTCACCCATCAAGTAGTTATATATCTCAAAAGATGAAAAAATTTAGGGCATTAATAAAATGCTGTGAGATTTTATGATTTTGTTACAGTTTATTATAGAATAGTTATATAATGGAACAGATATCTTCTGTATATGAACTTTTTATATTCTTGTGTTAATAATCATATTCAAAGCATTTTATTAGTAAAGTTAAATTTTTGTAATAATGACTCTTTGCAAATGTCTTATCAATCACCATGATATACTAGTAATGTTGTTTATAATTATGTATCAATCACCAATATACCTTCATGAACTATGTTGCATGCTACTATTTATTTTTCACAAAACATCTCTTTCTTTTATAATAGAGATATCTTGACTCTTTACACTTCAGTACTTCTGGGTTTTCATTCTAAGAAAAAATGTATGGTTTTCCCGTATTACAGTATAGCTATCAAAATTGGAAAACAGGGCACAAAATAGTTATCTAATTAATAATCAAGATTCAATTTTCAACTTTTATCAAAATAGAAGGTATTATTATTATAGGTATTATTCCTGAGCCAGAATCTAGATGTATTTGTTCATTCAAATTATTTTTGTCTCCTTATATATGTATAATTTATTTTTATACGTATATAACACACTATTAAGTGCATATTCCTTAAAGATGTTTTCAGTTTCATGTAAGTCAGACTATTTTCTCTAAAATGAAGTATTTTGGACATTATTTTTACCTAATATTGAATAAAAAAAAGTCTTTTCAAAAATACCTTGTACTTGCATTTGAATAAAAAAGCCAAAGGAATGCTCTAGGGGAATAAGAAATAACTAAATCAACACTCTTATCTTTGAAATGACTCAGATTCCACTTATAATTATTACATATTTCAAGCATTCAATCCTTGGTTAAGTGATTTCAACTGTGTTGCCTTTTTTACTCTTTTTATCACATAATAGTGTGTGTGTGTGTGTGTGTGTGTGTGTGTATAGTTTTCATTTAAACTGAATAAAAAATTAAAACACCAATTGCTAGTTTCAAGTTAGAATTTCTATTAATTGTTGAAAGTGGAATTTGAATCCATGTTTTCAGAATCCCAATTAAATAAATTGGGGTAATATACAATAGAAAATAATAAAGATAAGAAGTGAATATAGACATGTTTTGGAGAGAGGGAAAAGACCAATTTCAAATATGAAAAATGAATAAAAATTTAAAATTTAAATACTTTGGATTTAAATGTGTGAAGTCTATATAAATACACATGTTAATTAGGAACAATGGTTTAGAATGTGATGTTTTTTTTTATTGGTTGTTCAAAATATTACAAAGCTCTTGACATATCATATTTCATACATTAGATTCAAGTGGATTATGAACTCCCATTTTTACCCCAAATACAGATTGCAGAATCACATCGGTTACACATCCACATTTTTACATAATGCCCTATTAGTAACTGTTGTATTATGCTACCTTTCGAATCCTCTACTATCCCCCCTCCCCTCCCATCTTCTCTCTCTATCCCATCTACTGTAATTCATTTCCCATTCCCCTCACAACCTCTTATATGTAATTTTGTATAACATTGAGGGTTTCCCTCCATTTCCATGCAATTTCCCTTTTCTCTCCCTTTCCCTCCCACCTCATGTCTCTGTTTAATGTTAATCTTTTCTTCCTGCTCTTTCTCCCTGCTCTGTTCTTAGTTGCTCTCCTTATATCAAAGAAGACATTTGGCATTTGTTTTTTAGGGATTGGCTAGCTTCACTTAGCATAATCTGCTCTAATGCCATCCATTTCCCTGCAAATTCAATGATTTTGTCATTTTTTTAGTGCTGCGTAATACTCCATGGTGTATAAATGCCACATTTTTTTTTATCCATTCATCTATTGAAGGGCATCTGGATTGGTTCCACAGTCTAGCAATTGTGAATTTTGCTGCTATGAAGATCGATGTGGCAGTATCTCTGTAGTAAGCTCTTTTAAGGTCTTCAGGGAATAGTCTGAGAAGGGCAATGGCTGGGTCAAATGGTGGTTCCATTCCCAGCTTTCCCAGGAATCTCCATACTGCTTTCCAAATTGGCCTCACCAATTTACAGTCCCACCAGCAATGTACAAGAGTACCCTTTTCCCCACATCCTCGCCAGCACTTCTTGTTGTTTGACTTCTTAATGGCTGCCCATCTTACTGGAGTGAGATAGTATCTTAGGGTGGTTTTGATTTGCATTTCTCTGGCTGCTAGAGATGTTGAGCATTTTTTCATGTACTTGTTGATTGATTGTGATGTTGAGCATTCCTGTGCTGACTGAAATGATTACATATCTGAGTCTCATCAGAATAAAAATGTTCATTTTTCTTGGCTAAGGATCACCTGCAGTATGCACTTCTGGAGATATCATCTTTGTGTTCCTGGGTGCTCTGTACAAATTTGGGATAGTTTCCTGTTGAAAGTATTCAGATATATTAGTTTTATATTTCTGAAAACTGAAATACAACAAATTTAGTGATTTCACACAACACCCACTGATTAGGTCATAGCCCTAGACGTCTGAAGTGTGGGCTAACTACATTCTACATATTCTGATTATTACAAAGCTTAAATAGAGGCAACCACCAGGGTAAACTCTTACCTAGAAGCTCTGGCAGTGTTTTATTTCTGATCCATTCAGGTCAATTACAGAATCCCATTCTATGCATCTGGAGGTCTGAGGCGGTTGAACATCCTTTCTGGCTACCAGCCAGGGTTGCTTTCTGTACTAGAGATATCCCATCCCACCCTCTCTTACTTCACAGTCAGCAGGTGTGTGTGTGTGTGTGTGTGTGTGTGTGTGTGTGTGTTTCGTTTTCATACCCCAAATATTTCAGACAAAACTCATGTGATATTTTGGGACATTATAATTATGCTATTTTAAGGTTAACCAATTAGTATACTTAATTACATATCCCAAGTAATTGTGTGTCCATGTAAACTAACATAATGATGTGTATGGTATTTGCCACTTTAACATTTCCACAGATTATTGTGGAAATTTTTTTATTGGAAACAGTTTTGGAAGTTTTCTTACTTTATAGAAGACATTAAAATGTGCCTCATACATATTTTGATATCATCCTATTTTGTCACAGTAACAGTACCTCTTTCAGCCCTATCATCTGAGTATTTGAGAAAAATAGTTTGAAAGTCAGCTCATTTAATGCCTTTTATTTATTTATTTATTTTCAGTGAGGTTTTAAGTTGACTGCACTCTAGCATTTGACCATATTACTAAATTCTATCTTGTGTAAATTCTTCCTCTCTTGGCACTCACAAAACTGTTTTTGTTTTCCCCCCTAACATAATTGTATCTCTCGGGCAACTTTGTGGTCCAATTTCTTCGATGTTGCTTTTCATTTATAATTTAATTTTCTTTTTTCAGCTACAAAATTCCTACCAAGCTTTTGCATACTAAGTTTTCCTATAGTATATCTCTTTTCTACTGACTATTTGATCTCATAGATTCCACAATAATCCTTCAAGTTTCTAATACAGTTTTCCATTTTATCATGTAATTCTCTGCTTATATCTGATAGCACCTTTCAATGCTCTTTTACCTAAATAGCTTAGCTTTCTTTTCTTATTCTTCTGATGTGTTTCAGTTCTAAAAATCAGAATACAGTCAATTTCTAACATAGAAACTTCAAATTTGTTTTCATTTTAATTTTTTTTTCTTTTTTTGCACTTTCCTGTAAATTCCAATGAAAACATTTCTTCAAAACATGGCACATGTTTTGTTTAAGGTTTTAGTATTAATATTAGAAATTTCAACAACTCATTTCTTTTAACTTAAATTACTCAAAAATCTTTCTTGTCTAATTTTCTAGACTCAGCTCTAAGTTACATTAATGTTCCTAAGGATAGTTGTGGAACTTTATGTTCTGTGAACTTAGAGATTTTAAGTTTGTTCTTCAGTATCTGTAGGATATTGGTTTAGGATTACCTACCCATCATGGATATCAAAATCTATGAATGCTCAATTACCCTACACAAAAGGCTATACAGTATTTGCATGTAACTTATGTATAACCTTCTGTATATTGTAAATCATTTCTAGATTATTTACAACATAAAAATATAAATCTTGTATAGATAGTTGCTATATTGTATATATTGATAATGATTACTAAAACAATGGTCTGGGCATGTTCAGTATAGACTCAACCGTCATAGGGCTGATAACAGTGTATACAAATAAGAATCCAGGTGAACAGTGCTCAGACTGCCAGGTCAGGAGAGAGGCAGGGAATCTGTGACACTGTAGGAGATGACAATGTTTATGTCAATACACCACCTCTTCATGGATTCAGCGTACTGCCTGATGCACAGCAAATTCAAGTTTTGTTTCTGAAATTTTCTGGAATTTTTTATTAAAATATTTCTGAATTACAGTTGGTTGAATTCCTTGATATGGAAGCCATGGATTAGGGAAATAAACCCTTAAAACAGTAAATTCTTCTAATACAACAACAGAGTATAAAAAATGGACAAAGTAAATGAGCAATCACTTTGTTCCTATTCATACATTGAATAAGCATTCATAGCGAAGTAAGTAATATAGGTCAGATTTCTTTTCAAATGGAAAAAAAAATCTGTAAGATTTGGTTGTCTTAACTTTTACAGAATGAGTGTCAAAACTGATAAATGATACTTGATTTTTTTATTTTATATTTTAAATCATATTGAACCTGGAAAAATACTATGTATAAAAGTAAATTATTTAAATTATAATTCAGAATATTGGTCATCACACATCTCAATTAAAATCCTTTCCAGGAACTTCTCTTAGCTCTGAAAAGCTACCTTTCCTAGGGTCATGCATGATTCTAGGTAACACCCCATATCCAATGACTGGAGGATAAAAGGTCTAGCACGTTTCCCTTAGATGTAATGACTCCAAAGAAACCTCATTCTTCCGGAACTTCCTGTGAAAATCTGTGGCCTTAGTTCCAAATGGTCACTGTTTTGCAGCCTCAAAACTCCCTTTGACTAAGTCAACTTCTTTCACCACCCCCATGAATGTTGACTTTTCTATTATTTTAGTGATATATTAAATGCTTTATTAATTACTAAATAATATACTAGAATATTTTTTCCAGCCATTTCAGAACACCTGTCTAAACAGTTCTGTTCAAGCTGCTAATTCAGTTATTTTAAATCAATTGTCATCATCGTCAAACATTATTTTAGACAAAACTATGTTTTTTTCATTTTATTTTCAAAACGCTTTGACCAAAAACACCCTGGAGTCATGCTGTCATTTAATGTAAAGGTAACATAGACTATGCACTTGCTCTCTAATAAGAGTTCAGATTTTGATAGTTCTCTAAAGAGTGGAGTCTCTATGCAAGTTCTTTGACAGATTCACCATCTGCCTGCCCTAAAGTTTCACATCTAGAGGAAGGCAGGGTCCATTGGGGAAATGTCCACATGTATTTCAGTTGAAAAGTTAAGACTTCTTAACTTCTAGAAATCCTCTGCTTGGGGAAAAGGAGTCACACTCAACCTTACTGGCTAAGAATACAGCTGGCCTACTCTGAAATCCTGGATTCTGGCCAGCATCTGACCAATTTGTGCTCTGTAGTCAAGGGACTTGAAGTTGAAGCATCATTCCTCGTATTAAATTGTCCATTCCACCCTAATTATCTCAACCCTCCATATCTCAAGATTTTTTTTTTTTCTAATCAGGATAACTTCTGTTACATTTCTTTACCAAATTTGTAGAATGTATTTATTACTATCAGCTCACCAAATAGTTTGGATTTTAATATACATGATTCATTACATTCATTATCAATATTATATGTGTGTTTATAAATTCATAGTCTGAAAATTTCTTGAAAAGAAAAATAATATTGGTAAACCACAGTTAGCAAATAGTTTTTGTAATATTTATATATGTTTATTAAATGGAAGTAAATGAGAGATGAAAGTATCTCCAGTTTTATTAAGTTTCTAATACTTTTTGATTTATAAATTTAAATACAGCAATCCCTTTAAAATTATGGGAGGATTACTTTAAATAAGAAAACTAAAATTGAATGCAATTGGTATTTGTTTATTTATTTGTTTGTTTATTTTGGCAGAGAATGAGTCATCCAAGCTGGTTAGCTAGCTAAAAAATCTCCATGCAGTCAAGTTGCTGTTTAGTAAGTTGAGGAAGGAAGCATGTATTTGTCTTCACTGTTGTATTATCTATTTGGTAATATTTATTTCCAAGAACAATTTTGTTTCTAAAAGTATTTTCATAACTTTTTCCCTTAGATTTGCCTCAGAATGTGCCACTTTACCATAAGGCAGAGAATACTAATATGACTTTTCCATTTTTTTTCCATTCATGGCATTGAAAATGAGAATTTTCTGCTCATTTTTTTCAACAATGTCCTCATGTGATGAACAATATTGATGAGTGACATTATGAAGTGGAACAGTGGTTATATAATACAAAATGAATTGAACTTTTTACTTTGCAGTGAGAAATCTTATAGTCTATCATATTATAATATCCAGGTTTATTATTTCAACCCCTAAAACTATTGTTTTGCCAGGTATACTAAATAATCATTGTTGTCTGTTCAATTGAAGAAAACAGAGTGATATTTTGGTGGTATCTCCTGTTCCAGGAAAAAAAAAAAAACAAAAAAAAACTGATCTTGACTATATATTATGAAGAGTAGGGACAAAGTGATTGCTCAGTTACTCTGGACAAAAAGAGTAACTCATCTGAGATTTGGTCTTAAAAGGGACCATGACCAATACATTAGTGAATTTTCTAGGGTCATTAGGCAATGTCTGTATTCATAAGTGCTCATTTATAATTAAACCGTGGACTAAAATATTAAAATAGAAATTCGAAAATATTTCAAATGAATGATAATAAAAATATTACACCAACTTATATGGGAAAAACCTACAGAAGTGTTCATACAGAGAAATTCATAGCCATAATTTATATATTTTTAAAAATAGGTTTGAGTTAAATGATGCTGAGTGTGGTGGCACACGTCTGTAATCTCAGTGGCTCAGGAGGCTGAGGCAAGGGAATTACAAGTTCAATGCCAGCCTCAGCGAAAGCAAGGCAGTAAGTATCTCAATGAGAACCTGTCTCAAAATAAAATATAAAATAGGGTTGGGGATGTGGCTTAGTGGTTGCATGCCACTGAGTTCAATCCCTCATAACTTCCTCAAAAAATTTGATTGACAACCTTTTTAACAGACAAGGCTAAACAAAAAATTGTTGATTAAAATTGAATGGAAATAAATAGTATAGTAATAAAATATAACACAGTTTGAAAGAAATATTTATAATATATTTCAGACATAATATGTTGAAGAATAAATCTAAGAAAAAAAAATCAAGACATGTTCTTGATAATTGATGAACAATACATTGAAGAAATTTCCAAATTAATGGACTATATATCCTGAAAATAATTTAAAAGAAATGAGTTTTCTTTCAGTACTGGATATCGAATCCAGGACTTTTTGCATACTAGGCAACATTACAACTGGGGCACATATCCAGACCTCTTTTTAAAATCTTTTATTTCTTTACTTATTTTTATTTTTTATTTTGTGATTATGTCTCATTAACTTGCTCAGAATGGACCCAAACTCATGATCCTCCTGCCTTTCCTTCCTGAGTCACATCACAGGAATTATAGGTGTGTAAAACTGTGATCAGCTGAGACTTTGTTTTATAAAGACAGAAGTCATTCAGAAATTAGAGTTTATGCTCTCCTTATTCAAATTCTAACAATTCATAATTTGTGTTTGGACATATGAATTCATAAACCAAATCTGAAATTCTCATGATGTTTCAAAGGCAAAAATTTTTATGACAATCTCCAAATTCAAAGATTCACAATAATAAATACCAAACCAAGCAATGAATCATAAATAAAAGTCCATAAAGATATATATATATATATATATATATATATATATATATATATATATATTTAACTGATTTATAAAAATGACAACCAACATTTAGTTATAGTGCAGAAAATGATTTTATGAAAACAACATATTGGATATATTGGATAAAGATATATATAAAAAAACAGTTGCTGTTCCCACATCAATTTCACTCCTGGGTATGCATCAAATAGAAATAAAAAGAAAATCATATTATAACAGAGGAGTTTAGTGTCAGGTCAGTTCTTCATCTCAGGAATCTGGGCAATGATATCCAAGACACAGAAGGTGGGGTAACAAGAATTTTTGGAGCAAAAACTTTTGCTGCCAGATAGAAAGGAACTAAAGGGAGGCTGTTCTTTATCTATGGATTTTTTTTTTTAACAGCATTTCTGATGGCCCATCCCAGGTGATTGATGGAGCCCATGTAAATGAGGGATTCTGGTATGGACCAGTCAAGCTCTGAGTTTAATAAGGCATTAGAAGAATACAAGTTTAATTCTTTTTTTTATTAATTTTTATTGTAGGTTGTTCAAAACATTACATAGTTCTTGATATATCATATTTCACACTTTGATTCAAGTGGGAAATGAACTCCCATTTTTACCCCGAATACAGATTGCAGAATCACCTCAGTTGCACAACCATTGATTTACATATTGCCATTCTGGTGTCTGTTGTATTCTGCTGCCTTTCCTATCCTCTACTATCCCCCTCCCCCCTCCCCTCCCCTCTTCTCTCTCTACCCCCTACAAGTTTAATTCTTGATTCACATAATGAGAGATTGGGCACATTTACTGGTGAGAGGAAATATTTGAAGTGAGTGTTGTTTTTTTGTGGTTCGCCATTGCTAGGTATAGGTAAAAAAAGAGTCACTGTGGTTGAACCTATTAGCAGCAGCAACAGGATATTCTCAGGCCCAGAATCTCCTTTTAGGATGGTGTGATTTCCTTTCCTCTTTTGAGGCCTTTATTCCTAGCTGCCTAAGAGTGGTCTGTGTTTCTGCCTCAGTATTTACACATACAAACACACTCACACAGCACACATTCACACAAATATATAGAGCATTGTGCAAAGTTGTTCAGAGAAGGCTTTTTTATAAAAATCAGAGAAGATGAAACTACTCAAATGCCTATTTATAGTGAATAGATTAAAAAATTGAGTTATATTTATAGAATATGACACTAATCATCAATGAAAATAACTCAAAATAATATGGAGAAATACAGATATATCTCTTAAGAATAATATTGAGGGAAAAATTCACATATGAAATGAGAGACCTTGGGATTATAGACATATAAAGTGCAAAAGCAAGAAAATCAGTCTGGGCTGTTAAGACATCAAGAAGGAGATGGCCCTTGTAATTAGAACTTGGAAGGGGACATAGGGTGAGCTCATTTTTGTGGCTTATGTTCTAATCCTTGATCTTTGTGCCACTTTCCCATATGTGTTAAGATGTTTCCCATATTTAACTTCATTAGCTTGTGCACTAATGATACATAAACTTTTTTGTGTGAATATATATATATAATATTTCCATAAAAAGATTATGAAAATGATTGTTCAGTTGTGCTTCCATACTTTCAAATATACAAGGCTTAATGGTTGTCACTCTACAAGTAAAGAAAATCAGAAGAAAAATATGTATTACTTTTTATCAGTAATTGTCAACTGGGGAGACTTTGTCCCCAAGAGGACATATGGCCTCTTTGATTTTTTGATTATTTCTACCAGAGTAGTTGTGAGGGAGAGTATATTTTTACTTTTGGATAGAAGCCAGGAATGTAATTAAGCAACCTCCAATACACAGAAAACCTTCCACAAAAAATAATTTTTTTACCCAAAATGTCATTAGTACAGAGGTTGTTGGAACCCTTACCTGAAAAATATGCTTTTTACTAATCGCATGTTTAGTACAATATTGCAACTTTCTTTAGCTCTATTATACTGCTGATAGTAACTCCCATGATGATATCTTTTGAGACTCAGTGGATGTCACATGCGTTTTGCCATATGCTTTTTGAGAAAATCTTGCCTCTCCTCAGCTTTTAATTCCCTGAATGTTAATTAACCTTCACAACTTCAAGTTAATTGCAAATATGCATTAATAACATATTTTTCTCTCCTTTCTCTGACCTGACTATTGAAAAGCTTATACTTTCTTCAGGCCTAAATGAAATTCAGATTAAGAAGCAAACCAAGCAAAATTTTGATCAAAACAAGATAAACAATAGAGGCTTTTTCCAACTAGCAAACACTAAATCGTCAAATTTATTTAAATTCTTACCTATTGTTCTCTACTGTTTCCAGTTTTATGAGCAAAATAAATTTGGAGTCAAGATTTCCCAGAACTTAGTAATTTTCCCTAAAATTAAAAAAAAAATATATTTCTATAGTAGAAATTCAAATATCTGAGAACATTACCACGAAAACGGGAAAGTATCACACACCTCAGTCAAAACTGAACACTTCCTCTATCATTTTTAGGTATAAAAATAGCTTCTTGGTCAAAAAGCTATGTATTTTTAAGAATTTCATCCATCTTCACAGTCCCTTTAATTCTCTTCTCTCAGCCTCCTAAGACTACACCATATATTACAAATTATGAGGGATTTTGAGTGCTATTTGACATCAATAAATCCAAGAAACCAGGGATTCCTACAAATCACATTTCTTCTTATCACTTCATGAATTCATGGAATTGACTCTATGAAAAAAGGAACAATCCATTATAACTTAAAGTATAAACTTATTATTTGTTGTGGAAGTACTCTAAACCTGAATTTTAAGTCTCGTATAAATAAGCCACTAATGTTTGGAGAAGAAACAGAAAGTTAATGAGAGACATTTTACTAGCAAAGTGATTATGGAGAGAGAGAGAGAGAGGGAAAAAGTCCATTTACCAACAAGAGCCATTACTTATTTTGCCCTCCCAACTATCTAGGAAACAGTATATATACACAAAAAAGTATATGCATCATTAGTGAATAAGCTAATGAAGTTAAGTCATATACATGGGCTGTGCCTTACATGGGTATCCTAAATCACTTCTCAATTTCTCATAGGTCATTGCCCTAAATTGCCATCACTCAGATTACATTATTCCTTAATTTTTCTGGTAAAATTGTTTTCTATTGTTTTTATAATCTGAATATGCAACCAAAAAAAAAAAAAACTGGTTTACAAAACTAGCTAAACTTGGTAAGTTCCAGGCTGTGGCAGATACGGTGCTTGTATCCCCAAGATTGATCCTGGGAAAAGGAGGGTCTCCCTAAGTTGGTTCCATGTGGACACTGAAAAGCAAGATGAGGAACATGAGGCATTGAGACTGGCCAGGATGTCAACTGCCCTGGTACATATAGCCAAGATGTAGTGGACCTGGTGGAGCCACATTAGAGATGGAGGACAAGCCTTGGTGTGACAACTAGGTCTTTCAACAGGACTGCCAACAAGGTTTCCAGCTTGCCTCTAAACTTGGAAACATTTTATTGACTTGCACTTAGAGTTAAAGATTTTTCTTCAGAGTTCCAAAACCAGTCATGAGTACTTATAGGAAACCGAACAATAGAGTAAGCAAAAGGAGATACTGCAGCATATATGTGAACCACACTCTGTTTTATCTGTAATTAGATATCCTGCCAAGGTATCTGGAAGAAAAATGAGTGAAGCTAGTTGGCTGACACCAAAATCTTACAGAAAAATGTCCTTGGACTGTCTTTAAAAAATCATGTGCACTAATAATCCCCAGGGCCTGCTGGAGGAATTAAAGGCATCTGATACAAGATAAGACAGCAAAATAAATACTGCCAGTTAAAATTGATGCATAGTTTTTTTCATGTCTATATAACATAGCTGTGGGCAAATAAACACAACATATTTCTACTAATAGAAGGAGGATAATCTCTGTAAATGAGATTATTTGCAGAATCATCTTGCACTGTTGAAGAAGATGAAATGGAAGATTTGGGCCAGGTGCTCTGGTACAAATCTGAAACTCCAAAAACTAGGAAGCTGAGACAGGAGGATCTCAAGTTCAAAGCTAACCTGAGCAACTTAGTGATAGATAGATAAACAAATAAGGCTGGGAATGTAGTTGTGGCCAAGTGTTCTTGGGTTCAAATCTCTTGTAACACAATAATTCTAATAAAATTTAAAATGAAGACTTGGCAATAAGCTCTAATCGGGAAAGCCAAGTTTTTGGTATCTAAGTTAATACCATCACAAAAGTCAGTGCCATCACTGAAGTCACAGAGATGTTCAATTCTGCTTTCGAAGAGAATTATCTTAGGGTTCAGTTTTGGTAATTGAGCTTCATATTAATCAGGCCCTCTGTCACAAAGGTAGTGAGTGGCAAGAATGATGATAACAAGAATAAAATTCTGGATATTGGATAATTAGACATAGTCACAGAAAAGAATATTGCTAGGCTCACATACTAGCACTTAATTTTGCTGAATCTTTCTATTAAACATACAAGCTGTTTGGAAAGATTTTCTCCTTTCACTATAAATTGATTTTTACTTTGAGAAGAATCAAACATGTTTTTACTTCCATTCTTAAAAATTATATATGAGGGGCTGGGGATGTGGCTCAAGCAGTAGCGTGCTCGCCTGGCATGCTTGCGGCCCGGGTTCGATCCTCAGCACCACATACAAACAAAGATGTTGTGTCTGCCGATAACTAAAAAATAAATATTAAAGTTCTCTCTCTCTCTCTCTCTCTCTCTCTCTCTCTCTCTCTCTCTCTTTAAAAAAAATTATATATGAGGAGTAGGAACAAAGTTCTTTATTTCTCACCCTGAGTAGACTGATTTTTTGCAACTAAGTAATAACAAACACTTGTTTATTTTATACCATAATCAATGTACAAAAGAGTTTCCATCCAAGGATGAGGATGAACATTTGTCCACTAGTTCATGCACTATCTTGAAGCTTCATCTGCTGCCCTATTGAGTTACAGTAACCACTCTAAAGTCCCCCTGTGAGAGCTTTTTTCTATGAGTTTCCTTTAGTCGTAAGGAAAAGAAAAAAAATGTTGGAAAGGCATCACTTATTTGAAGATACCACACTTATCCTGAAAATGGAATGTCATTCAGTATCTAACTCTTGGAATTACATGGCTTATCCTCTCCTACTTAGTATCTCTTCTTATAAAGACAGTGGAATGAATTGAACATAACTTTTCTACTTTCATATATGAATATGCTACCAGTGAAATGCCACACCATATACAACCACAATAGTGGAATCTTAATTAGAATAAGTTTTACTCTATGTACATATAATATGTCAAAATACACTATACTGTCATGTATATCTAAAAAGAGTGAAAAAATAAAAAAGTGGTAAAATAAAGATTAGTAACTATCTTGTATACTTATTTCAAATCATGAACTCATACTCCTTCCTAATTAAAATGGGAGTTGACCTCATTAACTGAGTTAATATTCAACCTTGTTACATGAACCAATTTATTCTAATCCACATTGTTTTTTTCCTAGGCTCCCTTGGTCAATTCTGCATTTTTATCCAACCATAACCAATCTTGTGCTACTGCTTAAGATCTTGGACTACAGGGAAAGGAACTTTTTTTTTTTTTTTCTGTAAAAGACCTCAGATAAGACCAACTCCATCTTTGATATGCTCAGCCCACTAGGGAAACAAAGCAACATTCTGTGTCCAAAAGTAGCTGAAGATCATTTTTGTGTATGTGATACAAATACTCACTGCTGAATGATTTTTACTTCTATATGGTTCCTTAACCAAGATTCCAGGGTAAAATGAAATCAGACCAATTTGTTTAAATATAAATGATTGGAATATAAAGCTAATGACTGTATAAGCTTAGCTACTTTACATAGTGACTCCACTGAAAAAGTCAAGTACTTGCTCTATGTTCTAACAAAGCAGATATTACCCTGAATTTATATTTGGATTGTTTCTTGGCCAATGTTCCACATAGATTTCTTTACTAGTCATTACAGGTTGGTTTAATCATTTTCTTCCATAGCCCATAAATGTAAATACAGACTGAAAAAAAAGTCTTAGATAAGGTTATAGGTCATAAAAAGTGTTCGTATTTTCCAGTGAAGAGTATATTTCACATCTAGTAGGTATTTCAAAACCTACTTGATTTTCAAAATTGCCATATGAGAAAATGAGAAGATTTTTAAAGCATGTTGTCAGAATGAAGAGCACTTAAGAAACTCAGTCATTTTGAAATAAGTTTGTCCATTATAAATCACTCAAGTAAAAAAGAATTTTGAAAAACAACCTACAAATAGTCTTTCATGTTGAGGAATAGTGTTAGGATCACCAGGACTGTTATGTCATCTCTGATCCACAGAGTCCAGATGAACTGAAAAGTCCTCTAGTTTCTATTTATTCTAGATGGTCTTTGTTTTATAACTCAAACACTTGTGGTTCTAGTGAATGTAACACTTTCAAAGTTTCAACATTAATAAAGACATGAAATACATGTATTAGTTATTTGTTAACAAAAAAATTCTTAATATTGCCATAAACTACCTCATTATCTTTTTAAATTGTTTTTAATTGTTTTAATCTAATTTGTCAAATATGACAGCAGAATGCATTATAATTCATATTATACACAGAGAGCACAATTTTTCATATATCTGGTTTTATACAAAGTATATTCACACCATTCATGTCTTCATACATGTACTTAGGATAATGATATCCATCTCATTCCACCATCATTTCTAACCCCATGCCCCTCCCTTTCCCTCCCACCCCTTTGCACTAACTATAGAGTTCATCTAATCCAACTATGCTCCTCCTCCCAACCCCATTTTGAATCAGCCTCCTTATATCAGAAAAAATTCAGCATTTGGTTTTGGGGATTGACTAACTTTACTTAGCATTGTATTCTCCAACTTCATCCATTTACTTGCAAATGCCATGATTTTAATTTTTTATTAGTGAGTAATATTCCATTGTGTATATATACCACATTTTCTTTTCCATTCACCCACTGAAGGGCATCTAAGTTGGTTCCACAGTTTAGCTGTTGTGAATTGTGATGCTACACACATTGATGTGGCTGTGTCCCTGTAGTATGTTGTTTTTCATCTTATATCTTTTTTGGACAAAATTAGATACATGGAGACATATAGGTTCATGAGAGGCTGGAAAAGTATAGTTGATCACTCTGGATGACTTTATGGTCACTTCAAATTTCAGACTTCTGTAAATTTAGAAAAAAAAATATTGAGGGACAATTATCACTCCATCACAAGAATCACGGTTATATGAATAGCTGTTTGTGCTGCTTTTTATGGTAACAAGGTACAAATAATGGTCATATTAATTTTTAAACATTTTTTAACTGAGTAAAACTATGTTTCAAAAACTGTGAAAGGGGAACAAATTGCACACTGTTTACCAGTCTTTTTCTTTTTTTTTGGGGGGGGGGTTTGTTTGTTTTGTTGTTGTTGTTTTGGATATTCTTTTCTGCTAGTAACTCCACAGGATGAACTAGACTAAAATGATTATCCATATTTGCATAAAATTCTATAAAAACGATTCTTTATTTTGGTCCTTGTATATTTTTGCCCAACCAAAATTAGTATTATACTCAGTCTCTAGCAGCTATGCTGAAATTAATGGAACAATAACTAAAATTTGAAAATGATGCTCTAACTGACTGCATTTGTCATAGCCACATATTCTACAGATTATTCCAAATTTAGTAATTTACAAGGCAAATCCTTTAATTATGTTAATTGTGATTTAAAAAATCATCCTCTAAGGGAAATATATTTTTTCAGATTCGTATATTTTCTGATTTTCTGAGTCTGTTGGAGGAGGTTGCATTTGACTCCTCTTACAAAGGTGCAAAATGCAATTATTTCTACTGAATGAAACTATTTTCTATTCTTACCTGTTTTATTTTTTCAACCTAATTCCAAAATGAATACTAATTATGAGTAGTTCATCTTTGTTTATTCAGTGACCTTTCAAATTACCTTTAGTTACAGTTTCATTAAAAGGAAATCTATGTATAATCAGTTTCTGTTAATAAGAAAAGAATGTATTCGATGCAAAGAAGAGGTAATCATCTTTAGTGTAGGAGACATGTCATTATCTACCCATATTGTAAATGATGGCACTATTAATTACTTTGAGGATGCCTTTCACATACGGAAATGGATAATATTATTACCAATAAAATATTTAAAACTCATGATTGATTTCTTAAAAACATTTTTTGTATATTTGTTTTATATGTAACTGTAACAGCCTACAGTACATACATTTTGTTGCCAGAGTCAGCATGGCCACCTTTTGGTGGAAATCAAATTGAACAGAACACCAAAGATAGTTGTCACACCAAGTTTATTTTGAATAAATGAAAAGACCATGGGAAACCATTTCTAAAGCTGTGACCCCCTCCCCAAACAACATTTATCTGAGCAGAGCTGAATACTCAAAAGAGTTGAAGGCATCTTCACATGATCTGTGGGGGATAGATCTGAACAAATGCAGCTTGACAACATGTTCCCACATACATCCTGTGGTATGGAAATGAGGTTGGAATCCTCTTTCTGCAGAGATTTTAACAATAAAATGAGACAAAGCTCATCGTATGGCCACTGGCACTACCTCCCTGTTGTCTTCTACATATTGGAATGGTTCTGCATGGTTTGAAGCTGTATTGTGCTCATATCGTTCTCCTAGGAACTTCTAAAAAACAAGAGGGGATTTGGAAGAAGAACTTGATAGAAAATTTAGCAATGGGGACAGCTACAGCTTAGATTCTTCTGTAATCCTCAGGTCACTCTGTATCTTTTTTTTAGGATCAACTGTTTTGGAGAAATAAGAATTCAGAGGCTGAGGTAGTCAAATAACAACCAAAAGGAATAGTGAAGACAAACATGATTAAAGATTATTTTGCTTGTTTGTTCTAGAATTTTTGGTTTGTCTGTTAGCTTATGATATTTATATGGATAGAACACTGCATGTACAGTTGGTGGAGTTTGTGTTTAAAGAGATAAATATATCTGCAGATTTTGAGTGGAATGTTTGAGGAATAAAAGAAAATCTTCAGTGTCAACTTTCTTTGGAAAGTCTCATAACAGCTACCACACAAGGTCAAGGTCAAGGTACTATTTTTTTTTTATTAGACATTTGGTTATTTGTTCACTTAATCATTTAAATATGATTTTTTTCAGGGAAACATTAAGGAATTATTTTCTTAATGTCAAATAGACTCAAAAGCCACATTTGAATGAAAAATTAAATTTGGGCATCTATCTAAATATCAATTTTTTATCTGAACACTACTATTACTTGGCTAAAATCTCTATTGCATGTATTTTTTCAAATTCCTTAAGTAAAGTGTTTATTGTAGTTTAACTGAAAATAAATGTATACCATATCATAATTGCTTTAAATTTACAATTAATTAGAATATGAATTATTTTTCTTTAATTATAGCTATGCTGATATCTATCATATACATAGAGTTGTATATATTAAGGTTTCTGTGGAGGGCTAAACTCTTTTTGTTGTTGAAAAAAACTTTAAGCCCATCAAATGTCTCACTCATTCTAATCAGAAACACCAAATTACCACTTGGCTCATTAATTTACAAGAATATGATGAATTTTTGATACATTTATTTACATTAGTTTATAAATATCTAGGCTTTTTTTTTTCTAGATTTAGAACTTTCTGGGGCATGGACATTTGCCTCTGGTTTATTTGCAACTTATCTGAGATGAGAAGGTTTATAAAATATTTATAATTGTGCTTATAGAACAGGGTGCATACATAAATTCTGATAATATCAAAGCAATTTATTTCAAAATAATATTGTTTCTTGAAGAAATATGCTGTTGGAATTGTCATCAACTTTATGAATATGTAATTAATGTAGTAGTTTCGTATTCATTCTTTTTAATATGAGATAGAATATTTTTAAAATATTTTAAATTACTGGTTTAATATCATATACAGCTCTTATGGAATGTCTGGGTTTACAAATCTAACCTTTAACAACTGATAACTCTGTCTGCTTATAACTGTTTGAAAATAAGTGTCACACAGGTGACATACTTCACGCTCCCCCCCAATGGCATTTCCCTATATCTATGCAGCATCAATAAATTCTAAATATTTGAGTTCTACTAAAATTTTTAAAGAATAAATGGCTCATAAGATTTAATTTTAGATGTCAACTTGAATGGAATAAGGAATACCTATAAATCTAAAAAAGCAATATTTGAGGTATGTATGGAAAAGTGTTTCCAGAGGTATTTAGCATATGAATGAAAATGGACAAAATGAGGAAGACTGGTCCTCAGTATGTGTGGTTTACATCCAATTTGTTCCTGTCTCAAAGAGTGCACACAGAGGAGGTGAATGAGAACTTGGAGCCACTCAGTTCCTTCTTTGGACATGAAAACTTCTAGCTCTCCAGCCTATGGATACCAGGACTTAACACTAGTAGATCTCACTTGCCATAATTCTGTGAGCAAACTTCCTAATAAATGTCCCTGTTTTATCTATTTTCATATCCTTTGGTTCTTTCTCTCTTGAGACTCTAATTCACATGTTATTTTAAATTTGGTTACTAACACTAAATACAAAGTTTAAACTATATATAATATTTCATATTATTGGATTCATACAATTGTGTCATTTTGTGTCTGTTGTATTTCACTAAATATTATATCCTCAGAGTTTACCCATGATATACCAAATAACAGAATTTCCTTTTTTGAAGGATTAATACTATTCTGTTATAAAAGTGTGTATACGTTAACACACACACACATAAACACATTTTCTTTATCCATTCACCCTCTGATGGACATCACAGTTTTACTCAACTGTGGCTATTGTGAATAATGCTGTACTGTATCAATAATAGTCAAACCCACATAAGCAGGAGAATCATTTTCAGGGTCTATGGAGAGAGAAAATAGGGAAGATGTTTCAATGAGTGTAGAGTTTCAGATTAATAAGATAAAAATGTTCTAGAGGTCTATTACACACTAATGTGATTTTGGTTCACATTTTTGAACTGTACCCTATAAACAGATAAGAAGGTAAATTTTATGTTATACAGGCTTTACTATAGTTGTTTAGACAGTAAACAATGAAACATTCATAGACATTTTTAAAAATATAAACTTGAAGGACATTCTTAAACATAGTGGAGATTAAGATTAATGTTACTACATATGACATTCTCATTTCAAACACAGAGATCTCTTCGTTAGCTGCTGTTGAATGGGAGAAAAATCTGACAGTGATGCAGTGCTGAAGGAGGAGAGGATGACATAACTCTCAGTAGCTTGGATAGATTTTTCATGTTCTGAGTGAAAGGCTCCAATCTTTCCTTTACCTTTGCAGTAATATACTGCCATCCTACTAAAAACATAATCTCCATATGGATTCATCATGCTGTAACTACTCAGTAAAAGACATATTGAACTAAGAAATATAAGGAAGGAAGGAAATCATGAATATATATATATATATATATATATATATATATATATATATATATACATTTATTTTTCATTTTGAATTTTTTTTACTTTAATTGCCAGCTGGTACAACATCAAACCACTATCTTGAATAATAATAATCTTCCTGGGTTTGAGATTTTGACCACCTGCATCTTGAAAAACATCTTTTGAAACAGGCTGATTTAACAAGTTAATCATGTTAGAACAGTTTTTCTTTAATAGCTTTTAGTGTCTCCACATGTTTAAGTAATGTAAAATGACATGATGAAGTCTATTATCTTCCTTGGAGACTAAATAATCACATTGAGTTTCAGAAACAACCACAAAAGAAATTATGTATTTGTGCACATTGGGAGAAAAAAAATTGAGAAAACAGGATAACTTGGAAGTTATGGAAATTATAAGTTGTTACTGCATATTCTCCATTTAATGAAACACAATGCACAATTAGTCACAAAATAAAAGCTTTGCTTATGGTACCACAACAATCATGTATTCATATCAATTTTAACTATTTTAGATACATTACCAATTAGTATTTGATTTGGACTATTTTCAAAGTATAAAGCATGTTTAGACTACAAGCAAATTATTTGAAATTAATATAAGTATTTGCATCCATGACTACCAAACTAGAAGACATGGTTGATATAATTTTAATTCCTGATAGAACAGGATAGAAAGAGTAATAGGGCCTTTTTAAAAATTTGTTAAATACATTTTGGGCCAGTATCATAATGTACATTGGGCTGGAATTTTGAGTAAAACTTATTGAGAATTCTATTAATAGACATCTGGGTAGTGTCAAGGGAACTCAAGAATGTTGAAATATCCAGAATGGGAAGATTTTCTCACCACTCAAGACCTGCAGGGGCAAGGAACAAAACATTTTATTACTAGACCATGAAGTAATGTAAGTAATGAGATTCTGATTGAGATAATATGAAAAAAAATGATGAGATCTGGGATTTGAAAGGAAGACATCTGGTAGCTATTGACAACAGTCTCTTATCTGTAACTCCAGTAGGTGGAATATAAAAATAATCTAGAGTTCAGAAGAACAGATGGACAAATGCTCTCTGAAGGAGTAAAGCATTCTTTGCCATACAGAAGAGTAGGGACAGGGGAATATGATCCACCACAAATACACAGCGATTGATATACAAGCCAAGGCAATGTTAAATTATTTCAGTACATAAAACATAATGTTATATAATGAAATTTTAAAGCCAATAAATACGGTTGCAACAGAGACTCTAATTAAATTTAAATTTAATTAAAAACAAACAAACAAAAAAAACACTTAATTCTTAGGTCTCTAAAATAATTAAAGGGCCACTTTTACTTGCCTTATAAGTATGGAATGTTGCCTTTCTAAAGGCAAACAAAATAAAATTTAAAATCAAGAAAATAAATGATTAATATTATAAAAATTAAATTTGAAATTTTCTCTGTAGTAGCAAATTATTCAAACTGTGGATTTAGAGTGGACAATTAACTATGTGAGAAGTGTTTTAGATGAAAATATTGTATCTATAAGAGGGGGAAGTTTGTATATTTTTAGCTACTAAAGTATATACAGAAAGAGTTTGAGAATGAATTTTCTTAAATTAAGTCCCAAACTTCATTTAAAAGTATAATATCTCTTGATATTTTTCTTAATGATATGTTAGATTATTTTGATGTTTAACTCAAATCCCCAAATTAAAATTTTCTGGGAAAATAAAGAATCAGAGATTAGGTATTAAGACAAATGTACAAAGTTGAACAGTTTTCCTCATTTGTAATCCCCTATTACTAATAATCATTTTTACCAATACATGGTTTCCTCTTGTTGATGTTAATTATGTTGAGTTATATTGACACTTAATGACATAAATTATTAGTTTTCTACATAATATCATGTCTAATAAACACTCTACATAATGTAAAATGCAATAACTTTAACTATTTCAGAGATATAAACAAAATTCTTTTATGATCAAGATGAGAAGAAAAATAAAAATCTTTACATTGATACAAATAATTGCTTAAACAACTAAATTAAAAGTATTGCAAATTGAAATCGCAATTCTTGCTAAACTTCAATAACTATGACGCAAAATGATTGTTAACATCTGCAAAACTCATTGAAAAGACATCAATATCTGTAGCTTATTATTAAAGGCACTGAAGTGATAAGAAATTAAATCAATTCTTCACTACTGTCATGTGTGAATTCTGGAGTCACTTCAGTTTAAAATGTCATTCAGGGGAAAAAGTAAATCTACTTTTGCATTCATTTTGTTGGCATCATTGTCATTGCAAGTTTTCAGTTTATATGTTCAATATTTAATTTATTTAGTTTTTTGTTTGTTTAGAGTGGTGCTGGGTGTTGAACCCAGTGTCTTTTGTGAGCTATGCAAGCACTGGTTCACAATCCCAGCCCATGAGTATTTTATTTGAAGTCTAAATACTTTTGACATATTTTTTGAAAATAATTCAAAAAGTAATTCAAATGTGTTCTGCTTCTCTACTTCCATGGATCAAAAATAAAATCAAAGTTACAAAAACAATAAATATTAAAATAAATACTAGCATTTTATAAAAATTAGTAGTGTAATGTAATATGTAATATCTAATATCAGAGCAGCAAAAACAGAACAGAGAATACTAACCAGGACAAGAAAAACTTAAAAAAATAAAATGATAATGAATAGATGTTGAGGTTGAAATTGTCCAAATATATCAGTAATTAAATAAATATAATAAAACATATGTGGCTCATTACTATGGGTGATTTTGTTTGATAGACAGCTTATCCTATTTAGGGGTTCCACAATTAACATTCAAACCCTACCTAACTGGATCCAGAACTCAAGCTTCTTGAAGTTCAATGTCTCCAACCTCTGGAAAACTCTTATGGCAACTGAAATAGAAAGCCAGGTACTGGATTATTTGATCTCAGCTGGGAATAGCCATGTCAGGAAACTCAGTATCATATTTTTTTTACTCTGAACTTTACTATGAACGAGCATAAAAATTACTATAAGTATTGATTTGGGGATTGCAAATGTATTTTAGCAAAATAGAGAATTTCACATATTAAGAAAAAATAAACACAATGAATTAACTGTATTTCACACTCATCAAAGAAATAGTAATACAAAAGCAGAAGTTATGAGTGTGTGTTCACACTCCAAGGTCACAGTATGCAGGTAGAAAAACTGAGCAAAAAAAAAAAAAAAAGATGTTTACAATTTTGAAATTGTGCTAGAAAAATTCAATCATTATTTTCTCAGAAAATTAGAGATTAAGTAGTTAAGTAATCATTATTAAAGTAGAAATGTATATGTACCAAATAAAAAATGGAGCAAATACTTCATATATAATTTTAACCCAAATAGAACTGTATTTCCCTTGAATTTTTAAAAATTTGAATCTAGGGTTGCTCTGCCACTGATCTACATCCCCAGACCTCTTTTTATTATCATTATTATTTTTAAATTTTTGGACAGGATCTCACTAAATTGTGGAGGCTGGCCTCAAACTTGAGATCCTCTTGTCTTAGTCTCCCAAGTTACTGTGATTACTGCATACTCCACTGTATCTAGCTCCTAAATATATTTTATAGAAAGAAAATACTATAAAGCAACCATATTTTTTATAATTTAAGATGATTATACATAATAGTATTGCTTATCATTTATTTATATATTGTAAATTCTTAACCAATTTGTGATAGAGGTTGTCTCAGTGTGAGTGGAGTCAAGTACTACTAGGAAGCTAGTCAAGAACTTTGTTAATTTTTCAGCAAGATTTCATCTATTTAAAAAAAGTTAATGGAAATAATAAAATTTTTATGCAAAATGAAAATTTACCATCTCTATGGTAAGTAGAATTTAAATGACTGTAAAGACACATTTTCTATTTAATACCTTCTCTGGAGTGTGGTGGGGCCTAAGAACACCATGGGGTATCCCCCCCCCCATTGGTATATTATTTTATTTTGGAATGGTATTCTACAAATGGAGTTAAAGTTCCTCATTAGTATAAGTTACCTAAAGAGATGTAGTTCTGGCCCAATCAGTTGAACAAATTAAAACAAAGAGCCTGGAAGCAACAGAGATGATCTCCTGATGCTCTTGAAGAAAACAACACAGTAATTTCTAGAACTGCAAGGACTTGAATTCTACCAACAACTGACTTGTGATCATGAAAGAGGACTCTGAGCCATAGATGAGATCCCAGTCACAGCTTACACCTTGAATATAGCCCTGTGAGAGCCTGGGACACATTCCAGATTAAATATGGGTTGCTTTAGGAGCTATATTCATGGTAATTTGGGGTATGGCAATATGACATGTAACAAATGTGCCAATATCTTTCAACAGAGAAATCCCCTGGAAAGTAGTGATACAGTTTTCTTTCAACTGGTTTTTATGGCTTTAGGCAATTGATTTAATTTGTCTAGGCCTGATGGGGTGATTTTATGCTGAAAGTACCCAAATCGCTTAAAGTTTGAAAGATTAATCTTATACTCTAAGAGCTTATGTACACACACACACACACACACACACACACACAGAGAGAGAGAGAATTTTTGCCAAATTTAGAGGATTATTTCAAAGTATTGATTAGTAGATTAATTAATTTATTGGAACATTGCTCATTTGATTAATAAAGAGAATAGCATGTTCATTTGCTCATTTTTAACTTTTCCAAATGTTTCTTAAATATGTCCCACAAATGCTTTATGGTAAGGACACACTAAGAGATGGTCAGTTTCCTTTTAATTGTGATTACTTGACAGTGTGTGATACATTGGGTGGATACTACACAGGTGGATCTGGAGCCTGAGTGGGCATTCCCAATGAAAGAAGAGATAAGTAAAGACAGACTGAATCAAGTTCATGAAGTCAAAGACAGGCATTGGAAAGAAGAGGGCTGATTTCATTCTGAAAGAAGATGGTAGAGTAAGGTCTAAAGTTGCCAATGAACTAATTTGGTAAGGTGAAGAAATCACAACTGTGTCCTCTGGTTTAATACTAGCTCAAAAAGATTTCTTACATGTGAGATAGGACAATAGAAACTAAGCAAAGATGATAAAATTCCTTGCCTGTCATTCTAAGTAATTTAGATATTGCTATAAATGATGGTAATATTTTTAATTGTTGTCTTAGTTCAGACTACTAGAACAAAGTAACTTAGTCTGGCGGTTCATAAATGATAGAAATTTATTTTTGGCAGCCTGGAAGCTGAACGTCTTTGATGATGGGGCCAGCGTGGCTGCATTATGAATGAGACTCCACTTCTGGGTGGCCAGATTCTCATTCTGTCTTCACATGGTGCTGTGCACAGGCAGAGAAAAAGCTCTCATCTCTTTAAAGGGACACTCATCTCACTCTTGAGGGCTCTACACTCATGACTTAATTACCAGCCAAAATCCCACATGCTAATACCAGCACAATGAAGATAAAAAATATTCAATCCAGAACTTTAGAGGTGCAAAAATAATCTTTCCATAACTGATTTTATAGGAGTAGTCAATGTTTTTTGTTGGACTTAAAAAAGTCAGAACTCTCACTGTTAGGAGGAATTATTGATAGTTTTAAATATGTGTGGAATGATTTAAATGTATTATTAAAATAGATAGAGATTTTCTGTAATGATAGATTTCAAATGACAATGCAAAACTAATTTTAAAAAGATATAGAGAGACATATTCCACAGTAAAGTCAGCCACAGTAGGAATGGAGAAAAAGGAATGTATGAAAGAAACATGAAGAAAACAAAATATATAGGAATGAATCACAAATTTAATATGAAGCATGTCCCCAAGACAGGGGAATAAAAGGCAAAGGACTTATTCCTGGCTTATTTCGCTGTGACTATGATCAGAGTTAGAAAAGGGTAATTGAATTTAGAAAGAGGGTAAAGAAGGTTTTTTAAACCTTTAACATGCCCAGTTCTAAGTGGGTGAATTCATAACATTTAAGCCAGAGTTCTTCAAGTTTGACATGTGGTACAGGCTTTCAAAATTTGATTTAGCCAATTTTCCATGAACAGATTTAAAAAGAACCACTTAGGACTTCAAGCAATGCCAGTGATCCTAAAGGAGCAAAAGTTGAAATTTGGGGTTTAAATGAATATGATTAGTGAAGGGAAAACCTAGGGTTTTATGTCCACACCACTGCATCCATTACCCTCTCATCTCTAAAGCTGTATATGAAAGTATTTTATTGTATTCTGGATATTTAGGTTATCAGAAAAGATTTATTTTCATTGTCATAATAAGAACAATACTTTTCAGCATCTTTATAGATACTAGGATTTTCTTCTTGATGAGATGCTGGGGAAGAAAGTAGCCTCAATATCTTGAGTAAAACAAAAAGTAAACAAACACAGTGACAACTATGACAGCAAAATCAGTGTATCACAATTGTGTGACACGAAGAGTATTTACTTACACTTGCTAAAACATAAGTTGTTCAAAAACATGATGGAGGCCTCCCCAGCTCAATGGTAGAGCCTTGCTTAGAATGTGTGAGCCATAGGGTTTAATCCCTCAGTATTGCAAAAACAACAACAACAACAATAACAACAACAAAACAACAAAACAAAAATTAGTCTAGCCATTATTATTGATATCAATGTATAGGAATTTAGAAATAGTTATGGTCTGTAAAACAAGTCAAGATGGCACATGGCATTTTGCCAGGGGGAGTGGTTTGTGAAGTAACACCAGTGAGCCATTAAGTGTGGAGATTCCTTATTGGTTGACTGCTGTATCTAGTTTATGTTAATTAAGATAAGCTGTGTATTCAGTAATGTATATATACCCCTCCTTTCCTACAATAAATGGCTCCCACTTCTGCTGTATCAGTGTACACAAGTTGCTCATCACCCTCCCTGGTTATTTTGCTACAGCCGGACTGTGGCAGATGGTGGCCCATTACAGGGAGCCCAGGGACACTCGGGGGTAAGTAACAGAATAAAAAAAAGCTGCCCATCCCTAGATAGGACGGGAGCAAATATGCTCGTCCCTAGGCAGATGGGGGAGAGGAAAAATGGCCATTTTGAGAAAATGGAGACGATTGATACAGTATGTTTGTGTCTTGTTTTGTCTTGAAATGTTGTATTGTCTTTGTGATGAGAATATGGAAGGGGTGAGAAGTAAATTACTAAGGGAAGGAGGCACCCCAGTGGAATCCAGCAGTTAGGGCATGTGTTGATGGAAGCCCAGGAACTCTAGTCAGAAAGAAAAAGGAAGTTCAGAAGAAGAAGGATTATCAGGAAAAAAGTTGCAGCAAAAGGCTATTACTGAATACTTTTCGTTACCAGACGGTGCGTGAATCTGTGCAGAGGATGCCACGTGCACGAGCCAGTCAGGGCGCAGCAAGGACTTTCCAAGCAGCCAGTGGGCTCTTCCCCGCCCGCCCCCTGCCCGGGAGCAGGAAGCCACTTCGAGAGCCCAAATCCAAACCTGACCCGGAGGCACAGTCTCACGTGGCAGTTTGAGTCTGGGACACTCCAGGACGCTGGTCATTTTCAATGCCAATAACTAAGCTACACTGGTTCTCTCTCACCTGGAGGGTGATGAATAATGAGCACCATTAAGGCTTATTTCAAATGTAAAAAACCTTGAGATAATGTACTAAATTGCCGAAGTTCCTGCCTTTGTCCCAGTGCGGGTGAGGACGAGGGTGGAAGAATTTCCAGTGTTACTGAAACCCGGAGGAAACTTTGGCTGAAAAATGGACGAAACTTCGGAGCTGTTGCTGTTTCTGCTGCTACATCTTAGGCTAGCTGCCTGCAGAACTTACCTGGACTGTGATTTAAGCTAGCTGCCTGCAGAACTTATCTGAACTGTAAATTTACCTGGACTGTGAGTTAATCTATTGAGACACTGCTTTTCCTGGACTGAGACAACAAACTATAATCTACAACAAATTGTAACTTGGTATCTTTGCTAATGGTGTCATTGCTGGTATAATTTTTCCAAGGGCTTCTTATTTGGGGCCATCAATTGGCTTGGTATTGTGGCATTTTGTATCCTCCCCTTCTGCTTGTAGCAGATTATTTATGGTGTTTGTGTAAAAACCACTATGGTCGTTATTTAAATTAAACAAAGGGGGAAATGTTAGGGTCTATAAATAAGTCAAGATGGCACCTGGCATTTTGCCAGGGGGAGTGGTTTGTGAAGTAACACCAGCGAGCCATTAAGTGTGGAGATTCCTTATTGGTTGACTGCTGTATCTAGTTTATGTTAATTAAGATAAGCTGTGTGGAATGTATATATACCCCTCCTGTCCTACAATAAATGTCTCCCACTCCTGCTGTATCAATCTACACAAGTTGTTCATCACCCCCCCCCTCCCCGGGGTTATTTTGCTGCAGCCAGACTGTGGCAAGAAATAAATCTTTTTTTTTTTTTTTTTTTTTTTTTTTTTTGTCTCTTATCTACCTGGAATCACCTGAGGTGGTTGATGCTAGGTGGTCCACACCCAACATTGCTTCTTCACTGATGTATATAATACATGGGTGTCCCTTGGCTGATTTCTCGATTTCTTTTTCATGCCCCTGGCATTTATTACATCAAAGTGATCTCATTTAGTTACATGCTTCTATTATTACCACTTAAGAGACACAATGTGATTTTTCCATACACTTATTTATAGTGAAACAATAACTAGAGTGAAGAAAATTAAGATACAGATCTCAGTTACCATGTATATGTATGTGTGTATTACATTCACCTGAAATGTGCTCTTTTGACAAATTTCCAGTACATAATACAGTATTAACTATGGTCCTCATACTGTACATTAAATTTTTATATTTATTATTCACCCTTGGGCCTATCTCTCCAATAAATTTCCTCACTACTCCTGGTAATAACTGTTTAACTCTCTGACTCTCTGATTCTATATATTTGATTTATTTGGAAAAGCCATATAAGTGAGATGATATAGCACTTTTTATTATGAGTTATTTCCACTAGCATCACAACCACTAGATCCATCTATGCTATCATAAGTAACACAATTCCTTTTTTATGACTGAGTACTATGCCATTATATATGTGCACCATTTATTAATGTATTCATAAGTTGATACACACCTTGCTTCATATTCTAGCTTGGATATTGTGAATGATGATTCAATGATGATTCAGTGTGAATGTAGATGTCTCTACAAAGCATTGATTCCATACTCTGTAAATATGGACCCAGAAGAAAGATTGATTGGTCACATAATAATTCTATTTTTAATTTTTTTGAGAAATGTTCACATTTGCAGTGAGGCATGCACCATATTACTGTCCCACTAGCACCATAGTAGGGATTTATTTTCTCCACATCCTTGCAACACTACTCTCTTATCACTTTGATAATAGCGAAGCTAACAGGTGTGAGGTGATATCATGGTTCTGGTTGCACTTCCCTATGGATTAGGGATGCTGTATATGTTTGTCTCTGTGTTTGTTTGTGTGTGTGTGTGTGTGTGTATTTGCCGGTCATTTTCGGTCTCCTTTGGAAAAACATCTACTCAGGTTGTCACAAGAGACGAGATTTCTCTGATGAGGGTTGCAAGTATTTCCCAGAGAGAAAAGGGAAGTAGACAGACTTGGGACCAGTGATGTTCTTGTCATGCATGACAGAAATGAATTTCAGTACATGTCAGTCAGACGGAGACATGGAGTTTTATTTAGGAAAGCAGGTACTCCTTCAAGAGAGAATGTGAGCAATCTCAAGAGAGATAGGTCTTGGGAAATATGGATCCAAGAGAGAATGCAGGACATCTCAAGAAAGAGAGATGCGGTTCTGGTGTCTCAACTCTTATTTTAAAGGAAACGTGGTGAGGGTGGGTATGGAAAAGTGTGTAGGAAGGGTATCAGTCTAGTGATCTCAAGATGGTTTCTGGTAGCCTGATCAGGATTCTTTGGTGGATGTGATCTTCATTATTTGATGAATAGAAATTCCCTGGATTTTAGGATGCTCAAGACATTTTTTTCTATCTTTGCTTAATCTGTCTATTGTGTTAGTAGTGAGGTAATTAACCGTGCATTGATTCCCCAGGAATCTGGGGGTAACTGGCCTAAGAAGAGAGACTGACTAGGGGAGGGGGAAAAAGTGGAAGGCCTGAAAAATTATAAGAAATTTTAAATTAAATTTTAATTTCCTTGTCCTTTTTTGTTGTTGCTGTTGTTGGTGATGGTGGTGGCAGGGCAAGGAGGTAATGAAGATTGAATTCAGGGGCACTCGACCACTGACCCACATCCCCAGCCTTATTTTGTATTTTATTCAGAGACAGAGTCTCACTGAGTTGCTTAGCGACTCACTTTTTATTTTAAGGCTGGCTTTGAACTCACAATCCTTCTGCTTCAGCCTCCTGATATGCTGGGATTGTAGGTGTACACCACCATGCCCAGGACCTTACTCTTTCTTTATGTCTCCTTTCTACCTACTTATTTCTTTCTCCTATCTCAAGATATTTTGCATAATTTTACATTTTTACTTAATTTTATTCACTTTTTGCTGTAAAGCACTAAATAAATGATTGAAATTGACAAAAAAAAGGAAATAAAGCCTGTGTTCTTGGGTTGGAAAAATTGGTATTGTTAGAAATTACCCCAGATAGTATGAATATTTTATCAAAATACTAATGGTACTTTTTCATGGAAATAGAGAAAAAAAACTGCTGAAATTTACAAGAAGGATAAAAAGATACTAAATATCCAAAACAATCTTGAGAAATACAAAGAAAGTTGGAAGCATCATTCTTCCTCCTTTCAAATTATATTATAAAACTATAATAGTCAAAATAGTATGGGGCTAGCATAAAAACTGACATTGACCAAAAGAACACAAAGCAAGCCAGAAAAGTAAGCCCAGATGTTTAGGGTGAATTAATTTTACAAGGCACCAAAAAAAAAAAAAAAAAAAAAAAAGAATGGGGAAAGAACATCTTCTCAATTTATCATATTGGCAAAATTACATATTTATAAGCGGCAAAATAAAACTGGAAACTTGCATTAAACCTTACAAAAAAATTAGCTCAAAATAAATGGAAAGATCTAATCCTGAGACCTGGAATGTAAACTCCTGAAAGAAAATATATGGAAAAGGCCAGGATGTTTAGGTCAGATGAAGCCAGATAAATTGGGAGGAAGATTCACACAGGATCTATTCCCTTAGGTATTCTTAATTCTTCTGCTCTTCCTCATATATGTCTTTCTGTGTGAGAACTGGCTAATCATCATGATTCCTACTTGTATTATCCAGAAATATGAACAACAATGTCTGTGGACTGAGGGCCTGATGCCAATGCATATGCAGCCACTTTTAATCTTTAGATGTGTTATTTCTGCTTTTGGGCCTGGAGCTACTTCCTCAGATTTGATTTCATTGCTGTTATTTGCCTTCAATTTTGCACTAAGACAAACCTGAAATTTCCATTCCTTATTAATCACTAAAAGTAAATTATTATTTACTTCACATGAGTGTTTTTTTCCTTTTAAAATGGATTGCATAGAAAGTGCCTCCCATTTCTTTTAATGTGACAATCTCACAGCTGTGTTAAAAATACTCATTGAAGTAAGGGAGATTTACATATGTAGTAGAAACCATTCTTTCCCTAAAGTTATTTAGATGATGGCAGCATTCTTGTTTCCTGACAGCAGTATCTTTTCAAAGTGCTCTTGTAAATATTTCAGGTATTAAATAAACTGTTAACCATTGCTCTATAGTTTCTAGATGCTCTTGTCAATAATGACAAAATATGTGTGCTCATCTGTATGAAATTCTGCTAAGAGACAATTTATAATAATTCAGTGCATTGTTCTCTTTTTTATTATTCTATCTTCTTGTCTGTGGCCATAAACACATTCACACATTGTTAAAATCTATTTCAAACTGTAAAGCAAAACATTTTAGAAATATGCAGGTGCTTTGTAATACTAAGTGCCTCATAAATGATGCGAGTATGCAACCAAAAACAAGCTGAGATCTTTCAATTCTGAATAGCATCGCTGTTTTATGATGAAATGAAAGTGGAATCATAAGAGAATGAATCCTAATACATGCAACCAAGTCATTCTACTTACATATTTTGCAGCTATGCTATCAGAAGATCAAAGGTTGATACCATAGTGAATATCTTACTTCTTTCCTTTCAGAAAAAATATAGATGTAAAATTTTCTAAGCCAAAAATGAAAATATCACTCTGTTTCCGAAGGTAAATAGACTTTTTCAAATGTACCAAAGACATCATCCAAAATGGGTTTCATTATACCCTAAATTTATTTAGTTTACATTTATTGAGGTTTCTATTAGAAAATATTCTAGAGACGGTGACTGAGTGAGCATTAGGTCAAGCATTGCTTTGAGCAGGTCTGTCTACTCAAGGGCCTGCAATTACAAACAAACAAACAAACAACAACACATCATTCACAATGCCACCAGTATTTCCATCCTTCTATTTGAAGCTTACTCATAACAGAAGTTATTCTCATCTACTACTTGATTGACTTATTGCACATATATCTATTTGATTATTTCTGGTCACATATCTACATTTCATGAGAATAAGAAGCTTATTCTGACACTCTTTCTTTATGAAGTTATTTTATAGATTTCAGCTAACAAATTTCTTGAACACCAGTGATAAAATGAATTTAAAATGGAGCAAATTCAGTGTTGGCAATGGATTGCAGCTGTTTCTTTGGTAGACTATAGTCACGTTCATTTTGGTTCTGACCATAACCCCAGGGGTCAGGTCTGTGAAATTTTTAGTCTCATACTGATAATGCTACCTCAAACACACTCCATGTATCTTGTTTTTTCAGAGGGTTTTATTTGAAACCATAAAAGCCTACCCAAGTGTGGCTTAGAACTATGTAGGTCTTAATACCTTTAGAAGCAATCCTCAATCAGCAGATGTCATTAACAACTAGGCAAGTGCCTAGTCTCCTGATGTTTGGACAAATTTGAGAGACATCAGCATGAGCCTCTGGCCTTGCAACAAAATGGAATCCCTGGGGTTTATAGCAGTAACCTTGATATTGAACAATTAACATAGATTTTTACCTTACCACTTTTCTAGGATTACCTTTCCATACCCTGCCAACACACCTTTGTCTTTGTCTCTGGTTTGAATTATTGACAAATATAGGGACAATATAGTTTATAAAACGCAGTTAAGTTTTTTAGATGAAGAAGATATTCCTGAATAATATTTTCGGGATAACTATAGAAGTTATGATTGGTTTCTAAAAATCTATAAAAGTATGCAGATGTCTATAAAATGTAGCATACTTTTACACCTAGTATCTAATATTAAGGCTACAAAATCACCATAATACTTGGAAGAAAGGGCATTGAAGATTTTGTACTTTTTAACATGCCAGATTTCAGTGGAAAACACAAGCTTGTATTTTCAATTTAGAATAAATGCATATTTGCAATTACTTTCTATGTTTTATACAACTTTAATTATATTAAATATAAATAAATTAAAAAGAGCTTCAGTATTATCATCTAGTCACAGAGTGAGCATTATGTATTATGATTCAAAAAAACAAAGCAAACATAAATAAATAAATAAATAAATGAACAAACAAACAAACAAATAAATAAATAAAACAACCCCAAAGGAAAGCAAAGAGAACCTATCTGAGAAATAGTACCCATTTGTGCACACATGGGCAAACAGACACACATACTTTGGGAAACTCCACGGTAAATTAAGTGAGTGGTGATCCTGGGCTCACCTGAAAAGAAAGCTGGCTACAGAAGACTTTTTTTCTTACTTTTCCATTGGAATGTCAAGTCTGTATACATTAGAGGAAATAAACTGCACATTCACTTTTCAAAAACTTGAATCTATAATTTTGTAATTGTCTATGAAAAATGTTAAATTTCTTTAATATCTCAAGCATTCATTTTCATAGAATAAAGCTCATAAAAGTTTCTTTAAAGGTTAATATAAAAATTAGAAAAATTATATTGTGTATTTTGCAAAAGTGTCTAGCACAAAATACTTAATAGTCTCATAAATAAAATTTTGAAAAATTAAAATATGCATATCTAAAACTGTAGAAGACACATATTCAGTTAATCCAATAAATTTCTGCAAAGTTGAAATAAAATATGAGATTGAGGATTTGAGCCTTAATATTAATATGTATATGTGTATATATATATATCCATATATAAATATATACACATACATATACATACGTATATGTAAAAACTCACTAATAATAGTTGGAAAACTGGGCCTGGTATAACACAAGATATGGCAATATATTGTATAAATGTACAAATGTGAAAAAAATGATTAAAAAAAATTGATGATACAGTAATAGAAAAATTTGTTCTGGGAATATTTGAGGCAAATTAAAATCAGAATAGCAGATTCAATGTCCGAATATAGAGAGGTAATCATACAAAACCCGTAACTAATATAATGGACATTATGGAATGACAAACATAGTTGGAGAAAATACAATGGTTATGATTACAAAAGAGGTGACAGACCTCTACAATGAAAACTACAGAACACTAAAGAAAGAATATGAAGAAGACCTTAGAAGATGAAAAGATCTCCCATGCTCCCTTGCATAGGCAAAACTAATATTATCAAAATGGCTATACTACCCAAAGAACTATACAGATTCAATGTAATTCCAATTAAAATTTCAGTTTCACTCCTTATAGAAACAGAAAAAGCAATCATGGAATTCATTTGGAAAAATAAGAGACCCAGAATAGACAAAGAAATCCTTATCAAGAAGAGTGAAACAGAAGGCATCACAATACCAGATCTTAAATTATACTACAGAGCTATAGTAACCAAAATGCATGGTATAGACACCACAATAGTCATGTAGACCAATGGTACAGAATAGAAGACACAGAGATAAACCCACATGAATACAGTTATCTCATACTAGGCAAAGGCACCAAAAATATACAGTGGAGAGAAGATAGCCATTTCAACAAATGGTGCTGGGAGAACTGGAATTCCATATTCAACAAAAGAAAATAAACCCCTATATCTCAGCATGCACAAAACTCAATTCAAAGTGGATCAAGGACCTAGTAATTAGTCCAAGAGAGAAAAAAGTAGGCCCAAATCTTCATCATGTCAGATTAGACCACAATTTCCTTAACAATACTCCTAAAGCACAAGAAATGATGGACTCAAATTAAAAAGCTTCTCAGCAAAAGAAACAATCAATAAACTGAAGAGAGAGCCTACATTTTTGGAGCAAATTTTTGCCATACACATGTCAGATATAGCACTAATCTCCAGGATATATTAAGAACTCAAAAAACTTAGCACCAAAAAAAAAAAAAAAAAAAAAAACCCAAACAAACCAATCAATAAATGGGATAAGGAGCTTAACAGACACTTCTCAGAAGAAGATATGCATTTGATGGATAAATATATAAGAAAAGTTCAATATCTCTAGTAATTAGAGAAATGCAAATCATAACTACTCTAATATTCCAGTCAGAATGGCAGTTATCAAGAATACAGACCACAATAAATGTTGGCGAGGATATGGGGGAAAAGGCACACGCACACATTGCTGGTGGGACTGCAAATTAGTACAAACAATCTGGAAAGCAGTATGGAGATTTTTTAGAAAACTTAGAAAGGAATCACCATTTGACCCAGCTATTCCACTCTGAAGTCTATACCCAAAGGACTTAAAATCAGCATACTATAGTAACACAGCCATATCAATGTTCATCACAGCTCATTTCACAATAGCCGAACTGTGAAAACAATCTAAATGAATGGATAAAGAAACTGTGGTGTATACACACTATGCAATATTACTCAGTATTAAAAGAGAATAAAAATATGCCTTTTGCAGGTAAATGGATGGAGTTGGAGAAAATCATACTAAGTGAATTAAGCCAATCTCAACGAACCAAAGGCTGAAGGTTCTGTCTGATAAGTAGATGGTAATCCATAATGGAGAGGGAGGGACATGGGAAAAATGGAGGAACTTTGATTGGACAAAGAAGAGGGAGGGTAGGGAAGGAGAATGAGGGCAGGAAAGATGATGGAATGAGATCGATTACTCTAGGTATATATATGACTGCACATATGGTGTGATGCTACATTGTGTACAACCATAGAATTGTAAAGATGTGCTCAGTTGTTTACAATGAATCAAAATGCATGCTGCTTTAATATATACCTGATTAAAATGAATTAGAAGTTTTCCTCTTTTTTTTTAAAAAAAAAAAAAAAGAGTAAGAGGAAGGCCTTTGTTACCAGAGAGGATATGTACACAATGATAGAGGTCTCCAATAACAAAATAAATATACATGAAGGTCACACAGGCTATATCATCAATATTAGATAAAAAATATAAACATAAAAAGCTAGCATTTACCACAGAAATACAAGTTAGAAATAAAAACTGAGTAGTTTAAAGAAAGAGAAAATGTAAAGTGCACATGATATTGGACATTGTGGTGGACATCGTAAAAACTACAAGAGAGGAGAGATGGTTAAGAATATGATGATACAACATCTACTCAGAAATCCCAACACATAAATTATTGAGATAAAAGAAAACCTCATTATTTTTGCAAATAAATATTGATTGACAGAAATCAATAGTGATTTTTGTATCTCAGAAAAAACCTAATAGTAAATGTATTATAAACTAATATTTATACATAACTGTAAAAACCTATAAACTATCATAAAATTTCTAATAAATAATTTATAGGTCTTCTACAAAAATTTAATTATCTATTAAAAGTTATGAAAACATATGAATAATTCAGGGATAAATATAGATATAATGACAGCATTTTAGAAATATTAATCTGGATAATATCCATCCATAAAAAAATATAGTTGTCAAGAGTTCAAAATTTGGAATTTATTCCAAAATTTGCATAAGTGTCTAGAGTCAAGTAAAAATTGAAATAGCAAAAAATTGGATCTCTCTATATGAGATATCAAGAGATAAATGAAAAATAATATAACATTGGTCCAAGATAAATAGATAAATAGAACAGATTAGATAATTCCAAAAGAAATTTTGCATATATAAAATTCTAATATAAAATAAAATGTATTTGCACAAATTAATAATGAAAGGGTAGACTCATTTAGTCAATAATGTTTCCTAGTATAGAAAAAAGTTGAATCTTGTACTTCATCTAAAATTTCAACTAGTAAGATAATAAAAATATGAACGTCAAAGATAAAATAAATTAGGTGGTCTCATAATTTTAGTTTTAAAGTTAGATCCCAACAATATGATACATGAGGTAGAGATTGGCATATCAGATTACATCAGAATTCAAGATTTCTGTTCACCAAAGTCTTTCAGAAAAATCTGTCCTTTTTGTATAATATTTTTCTTTGCCACAAGCCACCCAATATCATCAAATCAGCATGGAATTCGGGCATATCAATAGATGGAAAAGAAGACATGAACAAATATAAAAACAAAAAAGTAATATGTTACAAAGATGAATAATCAAACTCATTTATAATGAAGAGTGTTGTTATAACCAACAGAAAACAGTGTTTAGAATTTCATTGACCAAGTTGATTTTGTGAGAAGTTTGGGTGAGGCAAATCCATATGTAATGCTGATTTGCACATTGTATAGCCCAGTCACCGTTTCTCAGTTCATATCTTTGTTATGTAGCAGAAGACTTTATTACTTTCGTTCACTTATTGTATTTTTTTTCTTTTTTTCTGGAAATGCCTACAGTCACTTGCGATCTAGTATGCACTTGTATCTCTTTCTACCTCAGTGACTATTTTGTTTGCTGACATCTCTCCTCTCCTTTATTTGGAATTACCTCAGTGTTCAATTTTCAGAATCTCTATTTTCTCTATCTCTATTGCTTGCCTCTGTAATCTCAAACAAATTTGACTGATAAAATTTTTTCTACTTTTTTTTTTTTTAGTTTTATATAGGGTCTGGATCACAAATAGCACTCTCTTCTACCTGTGTATCTTTTCCCTCTGGGAGGTCTTCAGGGACAATGATGCACTTAGGACTGTCATATCCCTGACACCAATTCCTTCTGAAATACCTCCTGAGACGCTGCCTGGGGCTTTTTCGCTGTTGTTTTTTTAAAAAATAGGAGTGCACTCTAAACTAACAATAAAAGGGATAGTATGGTATACCCCCAAACCAGTCAAATAATCATTTATTATCATGTGCAAATATCTTATAGTGCATGTAATTGTATGTGTAAAACCTTAGTACAAATTGCAGTAAAATACATTCATTTATACAACAGTCATTACAAACAAATGAGTAATGTATTTCTATGTTTTTATACTGGCCATGACATCAGGAGGCCATAAGAATATGTCATGTCCAATGTAATCTTTAAAAAATTGCAATCAAATATGCAGCCCATCTTTACTGAAACATTATGTAACATGTAACTCTGTGTGTGTATGTTTATATAGGTGTGATGTGTGTGCATGTGTGTGTGTGTGTGTGTGTGTGTGTGTGTTTAGAAATACAGTCATAGGAATTTGTTCATGTAATTATGAAGGGTGAAATATATCAGGATCTGTACATGAGATGGAACTAGAGACCCAGGAGTAGCCACTGGGTTAGTATTAGATCAAAAGCTGGCTGTTTGAGACTCATGAAAAGCCAATTATTTATTTCAAGCCCAAAGGCAGGGGAAAAAAAGATACTCCTTGTTTCAAGTTAGGTCAAGGAGTTTTCTCTTAGCCTTTTTTATTTTATTCATTGCTTCACCTAGTGGTATAAGGTATATTAGGGATGGGGCAAAGTACTTTACTCAATCTATTGAATTAAATGTTAAAGTCAACCAAAATATTCTAGCATACATACCCAGGAAAATGTTTGATCAAATATCTGGACCACCTCCCATAATGTTTAGTTTACACATAAAATCATCAGTACCGAACTGTCAGCTGCTTGAACATGCCCTCAAAGGAGACAATTAACATTACTTTATGTGATAATAAATAAACCTCCTATTCACTCTAGTGAAATTATCACCTCTAATTTTCAAAGCAGTTCGTGATAAACATATATCTTTGAAATAATAGTTCAGACCAAAGGTTGGCACTGTTAACTCACAAACAGAAATGCAAGAGACTATTAAGAGTTATTTACTAAAATTTTGAGGTTCTTTTGCCTCCAAACCTAGTCTTGAGATATTTAAGTAAAGAAATTAAATAAATAATCTCTGCAATAGATAGCTTTTGGAGTTTGATGTGATCAGACTAGAATTACAAAATGATATATTTGGGAAAGATTTTGTAAAATGTTTAAAACTATATATACAAGTAACACAAGTTGCAAAACTCTAAAAACTTGCCAGTGATTCCATGCATGAATATGAGGGCTATAAAGAAATGATTTATTAGCACATTGCAGACTTAATTTGAAACCCAATTTTAGGTAAAATGCTCCCAAAGCTTGCTATTAAAATCCTTCATCTTCTTTATTTCACATAGCTTCAACAGAGAGCACATTCAGTTAATATGACATAAGTGTTGGTTCATGTTTCACTGACATATATTGCACAAATTAGGACATGAAATTTGATGTGGGTAAATATGTTCATTTCTGCAAATTACCTCAAGAGTAAAAACAATAAGCTGATGAACTTCTGTGTAATAATGTCTAAATTAAAAGTATTGGAGGCTTTATATTTAAGGAATGCAAGTTTCTGTACTGTTTCTGAACATCAATTAGAAGATCTACTATCAGATTCACATTGTAGGAAATGTTTGGTTTCAATATCTTTGCAGTCACAATTTAGGAAAGATTCAAATATCACCTATAATTTTGACCTTCATATTTAATATTGTTATATTTAAATTTAGGGTAGCTTACTTGTGTGGTATTTACAAAGTCTGAAGTAGTTTAAAATAATATTCTTGGCCTTCATGATCACTCCTCATAAACTCGTGGACTCTCCCAAAGCAATTTCCAGTCCTGCAGTTTCCATTCATGATAAGTGCTCTAAACAGGTGTAGCATTTTTATACTTTATACCATAATTTACTGTGCCTTTCCTAGATTTAGCCATGTTTGGTTTAAAAAATATTTACCACTATATTACAGTAGCCTACAGTATTTAGTAGAGTGATATCTTGTATAGATTTGTAGCTTAACAGTAAAATAGCTAAGTTGTGCAGAAGACTATAAAATATGAATTTTGTGGTTTATAAGAATAATTTACAATGTTCACAAAAACTATGGATTACAAGCTAGCACACGTACCTTGGAATGTATCCCAACCCTAAGACACATAGGAGTAGACATATATATACATATTTATATAGAAAAATGGTTATATATATATATATATATATATATATATATATATATATATATTTAGGCACACATATATATATGTGTATGTACATATAAATGTATACATGCATGTATATATATAGAGATAAATATACATTCATGTGTCTCTATATAGACACATACATATATGCATATGCACACATATATACATTTCTGCGTATATATGTACATACACACACACACATATATAAAGCATCATTTTGTTCTTTTACTATCACCTTGACAAGGAACTTGCAGAAATCCTGATATTTTGGCTACTGCTTCTACAAAAATAATAAATTTATTTATTTCTAACATCTGTCATCTGTCAGCATACTTGATATTTTAGACAGAGAACTTGCTAATTGGAAGGAACAAAAAATAAAACTTCAATTCTTTCATAAATTGTGATGAAATCTTTGTTAGAATATTTATTTCTGTAAAATATTAAATAAAGTAAATATAGTGACACACCTGTTTTTCCCATTTTTAAAATGCACCTGGTTTTATAATCAGTTAAATGTTTATGGTAAATTTGCTTTATTAAATGAACCAATAATCATATTGTGAAATTATTATCATTAAAGCTCATCCATATTTTGCTATAATTTTCTCAAATTCTTTCTTTCTGTCTCTCCTTTTTTACTCTAGAACCATATTCAGGATACTATGTTATAGCAGTAGTCATTACTACACTCTATAAAGGTAATTGTCTGTAGTCTCTTCTTCTCAACTTCTTTTAATTTTGATGACCTTGATAACAGGTGAATCATTAGAACATGATTGAATTCTAATTTTTCTATGTTTTATTCCTGACCACATTTAGTGTAGTCAGTTTAATAGTGGCTATCCAAAGATATCATGTGGTGAGCCGCTTCTGCAGATTATGGTCGCCATTACAAGATGGCGCTGGCTCCGCTGTGGTCTGTGACAAACAACTCCTTATTTGGGAGAGTTGGCGCATGGTTTTTCAACACCCTATGAGAAAGTTCCACGTGGCAGCTTCGCATTGGGGCTTGAGATGCTTTATTAAGGCTGGGAGGGGCATCCGAGGAAGAAGAAGAAATATCAAGGACCTGAATAAACTGCTGAAAGAAGATTCCTGAGTTGCGTCTTCCTTGCGGGCAAGGGGTCGCGACAATATCAGTTCCTGAACACTGGAAACTGTAACAAAATAAAACATGGTTCTTTGTGGATACAAATTAGTTAAGAATTCTGAAATAGGGATATTATTCTGGATTATCTGTTTAAGCCTTAAATCTTTTCACAAATGTAATTTAAGAGAGATAAAAGGGAGATATTGTGCACACAGATGAGGAGGTAAGATAAACTCAGAGACAGAGAATGAAGTGGTGTAGCTATGAGTAAAGCAAAGGTGGACCAGGAGAAAAGACTTTGTAGGAACTGGTGCTCTACTGACACCTAAAATCCAACATAGAAAAACTGACTTGGACATCTGGCCTACAGAGTTGTAAGAAAATAAATTTCTTTTGCCTCAAATCTCCTGGTCCATGGTAATTTGGCAAACAGAAAATGAATTCACCAGTGTGAAATGTGTTTAGAAGAAGACCACAAAGATAAAATCTCATTTCAATACCCCAAAACAGAGCTGTCATACTGTAGACAGGACAATGCTCTGGCATGAACCTTGAACATTTGACTGGAGGTAGTTTTTTTCACTTTGCTCCAAAATAATTTGTTTTTTTAATTTTTCTTCCTGGAGTACATTCCTTGAATAAAGGTACTGTGCAAAGCACGAAGATAATCAGTGAGAATTTTCTTCACCTGCTTAATTTTGGGAGATTTTGTAAGTTATGTAAATTTTTACATGGAATATTTTAATCTTTTCTCCCATAATCTTATTAATTGCTTATTAATATTGCTAAAAATTGTGAATATTCATTTTATTCTTTAAGGACATAGATCAATTTATATTTTTTTCCTTCTCCAAATGTTCTACACCGAGCCATAGGTATCTCTTTATCTTTTTGTGATATCACAATTGTTTCTTTTTCTGTATCACTGTCATTTTTGAGACCATAGCATGGTCCATATTTATCTTGCATATTTACTCATCTGACTATAGTCTCGATTGTTTCATCCAGATCTCTTTATCATTTTATCACAGAATAAATTAAGAAACAAAAATAAGGATCCTTTGTGTGCTTTGTGCTGTTTGGGTCAAGCCTTTATCTGTATCCTCTGAGAGTCTCTGATTAAAGTTGAGTATTGGGTCAGCAAAACCTAATTGTTTTTTCATTTTCTTTTCTTTGGTCAGTTTCATTTCCTAGTTCCTGCCTTTTCCAGTCACTCCTCCTTCCCCACAATCCGCTTCTTTTTTTCTACTTATCTTCCTCCTATTTTCATAAGTTTTCCCCTGCACTGTCCTTTGTTTTTTCTTATTTTTTTCTTAGCTTTTGCATATGAAACTCTTCACATTCTGATTCTGGTTTATTTCACTAGCAGGAGGTTCTCCAGTTCTATTCACTTACTAGCAAATGACATAATTCCGTTCTTCTTTCTGGCTGAGTAAACTCCATTGTGTATATATGTCAATTTTCTTTACTAATTCATCTATTGATAGGTACTAGAGCTGTTGTATAACTTGACGATTGTGAATTGTGTTGCTATAAACATTGATGTGCTTGTATCACTATCTTATGCTGATTTTAGTTATTTTGGGTAAATATCAAGAAGTGGGATAGTTGGGTCATGTGATTATTTTCTTTTCAATCTTTTTTGGAATCTCCCCATTGCTTTCCAAAGTGTTTGTGCTCATTTGACACAGTTCTACCAACAGTGTATGAGTGTACCTTTTCCCCCCACATTCTTGACAACATTTATTATTATAAGTATTCTTGATGATTGCCATTCTGAATTTAGTGAGATGAAATCTTAATGTAGTTTTTTTTTAAAGAGAGAGTGAGAGAGAGAGAGAGAGAGAGAGAGAGAGAGAGAGAGAGAGAGAGAAAATTTTTTGATATTTATTTTTTAGTTATCGGCGGACACAACATCTTTTGTTTGTACGTGGTGCTGAGAATCGAACACGGGGCCGCACGCATGCCAGGCGAGCGCGCTACCACTTGAGCCACATCCCCAGCCCCCTTAATGTAGTTTTAATTTGTGTTTTCTGATTGATACGAATGTTGATTATGTCTTTATATATCTGTTGCCAAATGAATCTCTTCTTTTGAGAAATATCTGTTTAGGTCTTTTGCTTATTTATTGATTGGGTTATTTATTTATTGTTGTTAAGTTTTTGAATTCCTTATGTATTCGACATATTAATGTACCATTGGAGGAGTAGTGAGCAAAGATTTTCTTCTATTCTAAAGGCCCTTTCTTCACACTTTTAAATGTTTCCTTTAATGTGCAGGAGCTTTTTAGTTTGATGTCATCCCACTTACTAATTATTGGTTTTATGTCCTGAGCTTTAGGAATCTTATAAAGGAAGTCAGTACCTGTGCTAATATGTTGGCATGTTGAACCTGTTTCCTTCTATTAATTGCAAAGTTTCTGGTCTAATTATAAGATCTTTGATCTATTTTGACTTAACTTTGTGTGGGATGAAAGACAGGTATCAAGTTTCATTCTTCTACATGATGATACCCAGTTTTCCCAGTACCACTTGATAAAAATTTTCTTTCCTCCAATACACATTTTTTTGCACTTAAGATGCTATTGTAAAAATGATGAAAACATTGTACATTCGAATGTAAACAAATAAATACTAAATAATCTTCAGAAAAGCAAATGACCAAAATAACCATGAATAAGTGCATGAAATATATTGTGACATAATTTCTTCCTTCTGATAAAAAAATTATACTCTTATTCTGTTTTGGAGTTAGTGTGTGAGTGTTTGTATGTGCAACTGTCCATAAAGTATAACGATATGATAGAGCCACAGAAGGGTTGATATTTTATAAAGAGAAAACCATCCTGATTCCAGGCATCTAACATATTGGATATATTTTCCAAAGACAATATAATTGGTACTTTCAATATTCAGAAAACTTTTATTCAATACTAGAAATGTTCCAGTTACTGTCCTAGGAACTGAGGACACAGTACAGAGCATATCATAACACTACTGAAGCTTGTACAATTTATACTATTACCTCAAAAAGCACATAAAGCCTAAATGGCAACCAAATAACAATGTAGTATACTATACTTCCATGTGGACACTTTATAATGCTCTTGTTAAACAACTCTTTTCAGGTCAAACAAAAAATACAAACTGAGATAGGCGTGGTGGCACTTGCCTATAATCCCAGCAGGTTGGGAGGCTGAGGCAGGAGGCTTGAGTTGAATGCCAGCATCAGCAACAGTGAGGCGCTAAACAACTCAGTGAGACCCAGTCTCTAAATAAAATACAAAATAGGGCTGGAGATATGGTCAGTGGTTGAGTGCCCCTGAGTCCAATCCCCAGTATTACACCCCCCTCCCCCCCCCAAAAAAAAAAAAACAGATTGAAATCATTAAATATTTTTTTAATGAGGAACAAGGAAAATTCTGTTTAAAAGAGCAAAACTAACATTGAAGAAAATTCAGAGGTTAAAATTTTAGTTAAAAAATATAAATAATTTTAAAATTATTCAGAATTTCAAAATGATCAAACTAAATCAACATGGGTGCAGTGGCACATACCTGTAACCCCAGTGATTTGGCAGACTTGGTAGGAGGGTTACAAGTTTGAGGTCAGTCTCAGCAACTAAACAAGGCTCTAAACAACTTTGTGAGAACTTGTCTCTAAATAAATAAATAAAAAGGTCTTTGGATGTCACTCAGTGGTTAATCACTCCTGGATTCAATCCCCAGTATGGAGAGATAAAAACAAAACAAAAACAAAAAATAAATCAAAAAAGTCTAAAGAATTCAAGACAGAATCAGAAATTAATGAGTTAGAAAAAGATAAAATAAATACATTTGGCATTTGCCATTTAAAATTCAGCTAAATATTTATTTCAAAAACTAAATTAGGGAATCTAAAAGGTGAAAAAAACATACAGAAAATACAATAAGAAGAGACATGTAATTATGAAAATAGAATTAAAATGTCAGATATACTTTACTTGACCCTATGTAATTGAGAATACAAAGCAGATGACATGAATGTTTTTCAGAAAATTAATTAATATTTTAATGTGAAAACAATGGAAGGAAATATATACATTGAAAAAAATCTAGAATAAATAATAGTATCAAATATTTCCCCCAGGCCAGGACTGATTCATCATGTGCATGGTTCATTTATATTTAATAGCGTATGCTCACTTCAAATTTTAAGATTTTATTAGACCATGCCTACTAACATAATTCCAGAATCTGCTGAAAGATAGAATTACAAATATGAAAACAAAATTTGAAAATAACATTTGCACAAATTCTACTAATTATTTCTCAAAAACCTATAAGTATACCTCATAAACATTTAGAAGAAATAACACAACCCAATATTAATATTGAATTTATTCTATGAACAGAAGTGTGACAATATTTGAAAATGTTTAAATTTATTACATCATACTGAGAGATCACAAGAGGAAAAAAAATCACATCAACATTTATTAATGTTTGAACCAAACCATTAGGATTTAAGTTTAAATAAAAATAAATTAATAAATACTCTTAGTAATTATTTCATATGTACATACATATACTTCAAACTTAGCTTATAAATGGAGATATTTCTTCAAATTTATGTACTTATAAATACACTGAAAGTATAAGACAATGTAATAATGCAATTTATAGAAATTTTAGTTCCAACTAAAAACTGAAAAAAGTAAAATTAGCTTTGAATATCAGATAATATGAAAGTAAAGGAGGAAATTATATGAGGATCAAATGAAAATTATGGGAAATACTTTTGTGAGATATAAATAAAGCAATTACTTTGGTATTTTAACTGTGAGCATGTGTTCATAATGTATATGTGTATCACATATAGATTGACATATAAGGATAAATTTAGATGCATGCCATTAATATAGCAATAGAATATACACACATACTCAAGTGCACATGTATGCATGAGCGTGCACACACACACACACACACACACAGTGTTCTCCTTTCCTGATGAAAATGAATCATAACATTATGAAGCCGATCTATGTCACAGTATTAACAATAATAAAACAAATGAGGAAAAAGAACTAAAACATTATTTAAAATTTATATGAAGAAAATATTACAAAGATAGCAGTTTGAAATTGGTATCAAATAGCACCATGTTGCTTTTCCAAGTTGAACACTTAAAACTGACATGTGATCAAATAAATCAGCAAAATTTTCTATAAATTTTCTGACAGAAAGGAAAAGTTACATGGTTCATAGAAAATATGAAGTTTTCAATTATAAAAGTATATCATGATGTGTCAATATTTAAAACATTATAGTATTGAAACATGAACAGAATATAATTCTATAGATTAGAATACAGTAATCACACACACATATATATATGCATATATGCAATTGCTCTGTTATTCAAGTCAGTATTCAAAAACAGTAGTATTAAACTGACTTATTAGATGGTATTTGAGAACTGAACAACCATTTAAAGATCATATTTTTCTTGCTGTAGGGTACAATAAACACCAAATTGCTAAGGATTTAAGTGTGAAACATGAAGCTGTAGAAGTATCAGAAAACATGCTGACATTTTTACAATCATGAAATATATAATGCGTGATTCAATACAGATGCAGTTAAACATACTTGAAACAAGAAAAAGGTAAAAACAACCAACAGGGAAAATATTTATAATTTGCACCATAGAAAAGGGACAATGTTCCCAAATTATAAACAGCAGCTAGAAATCCAGAAACATAAGATCAAAACTACAATTGAATTATATTGATCAGAGGCATGAGTAGACAGTAAAGGAAGGAAAAACTTTGGTAAACATTAAAAAAGATAGAACTAAGTTGAAAATACCAGGTCTCACCCGTCAAAAATAAGGACATACTTTCTCAGATTTTTCTTTTTGTGTTGTGATATACGTTGTGCTTATGTTTAAGTAAGCTTATTTTTGTATTTCAGAATCATATTTAAAATGAACAGGTGGTCAAACAGCAATAAGAGAGATATTTGTTGGGGTCCATCCTGTGAGTTATATCTCTAGAGGCTTAAGACACTATGATGAAAAAAGAGAGGAAAGATTAGTCCTTTGGATTCGGGGCTTTATTATACTTAATTTTGGATTTCATCATGTTCACTGAGAATTTTTCTATTAATATTCTTGAATCCATCCTTCTTTTCACAGACTTGGCAAAGTAAAAATGTAAAGAAGCCACTTCTAATTAGTTATTACACATGATGAAATGTTTTGAAAGGCTGAATTTAGTGATGACCTATATGTACTGTTTAATGTTATTCTTCAGTAATCTAGATAGAACAAGAATTGCTATATCTGATTTTTATTCATGATTTTTCTCTCTTCTGCCCTGCTCATTGCTCAGCTTTCCAAATTTACATTGACAAGAATCAGACAGCTTTCTCAGTGACACATTATGCACCTGACAAAGCTCAATGGAGAGTGATGCTCCTTAATTTTAATGATCAGCTTTCTACTTTCCATGGTCTACACATAAATCATGAATTAAGAAGGAAGAGGCAACACAGGAATCACAACAAACGCTCCAATTAACTAGTGAAATTTGAATGGAATAAAAAATTTACCAGGAAACAAGATATTGCAAAGACAAAACTATATATTTAACTCTGCACAAAAGGAAATGATTCAAATTATAAAGTGATCAACATAGAAATATGTTCATTGTATCAAATCCAGAACATACAATCTATTTTTTTATCAAAATTGTAAAAATTAATGTATTTATTCAAAATATTTATGGTAATATCTTGGAGAAATTAAGAAACATAGGTGCTAGATTCTGATAGTTTTCCAAAGACAGGAGTTTGATTATTCATATCACTCTTTAATTTCATAACTTAAATGAATTATGAAGATGTTAGAAACATATAGCTACATCTTTGATGTAATAAATAATTTCCTTCTCCATTACAGTATTCAATCAAAACAGTGTATGGATATAAAAATATAGATGCAATTTGTTATTTATAATTAGATAATATGGCATAAGAAAAAAACTGGGTATGACACAGAAGGGCCAGAGATCTATTCTTTAGCATATCTTCTATCATGACCCAGCTTTCTGGTAATACACCAGGCTTCAGAGCACACATGCTATTGACTTGAGGGGAATGTAAGGAAGATTATTCACCACTGTTAATTAGCCTACACAAATGAGCATTGCATATAAAATATATGTAAAAAAGCAAGCATGAAAAATGTATCTTTCTTTGATCTGAATGTATGTGTATGTGCTTACTTACAAAAAATATATAATTTTATGTCATTAAGAGAATCTATACATATACAATTTTATGTTACATGTTAGAGAATTTGTTGTCAATTGTGAGTCAATTAAGAATTTTTTTTTCAATATTTTAAAAAAACTTGCCTAAATTCAAAGAAAACTGTATGCTAATTTAGTGATAATGTGCTAGAAACAATACAATATAAGAACTATCAGGAAAGAAAAAAATGAAGATGTCCTCTTTCTTAAAATATTATACAATAGAGGAAACATTAAAAAACTATGAAGCCTTTTAGTTTTATTTTATCTCTATTCTTTCAAATGAGTAAGCATGTTTTAAAAATATGATTACAATTGCTTTTACCTTGTAGATGAGGTGCAACTTCAAAACCTTCAAAGATTGTTCTAATTCAAATTTCAATAACTTTTGAAGATGTCTTGTTGCATTAAAAGAAATGTGCAATAACAACATGGCCACTGTACTTTGCTCCTTGTTTTTATGTAGACTTGTTATGTTAATATCTATTTTAATTGATATACTAATTTTACACATGAATGGAACTCACTGTAATATTTCCATTCAAGCATACATTATGCCCTGATGGTATTCATCCCTCTTCTTCTACCTTTGCCCTTCAATCTTCACCCCTGGGTATTCCTCCCACTTCCTAGTAATAAATATTCAACATTCAGGTGGTGTTTACTTTGTAAGTTTCCACATAAGGAAGGAAATCTAATACTTATCTTTCTGTGTGTGGCCTGTTTCCTGTAACATGATGTTAAGTGATTTTATTGTTCTTTATGACTGAAAAATTCTTCATTGTTTATACATAACACATTTTTGTGTTCCATCCATCTGTTTATGAGAATCAAGGTCAACTCCCCATCCTAGTTATTTTGAATAGGGCCACAATAAACACGGGCATTCAGGTTGCTTCCATGTGCTTAATTCATTTTCTTTGGATATAAAACCAGGGGTCCTATGGGTGGACTCATATGGTAGTTCTACTTTTAGAAACCTCCATATTGTTTTTTCCTAGTGGCTGTTGTAATTTACATTCCCATAAATTTTATATAAGAGATCCTTTCTGTCCACATCTTTGACAACATTTGTCATTGTTTGTTTGTTAGTTATTCAGAATAGCTGTTCCACCTTGGGTGAGACAGTACTTCATTGTAGTTTTAATCTGCCTTTCCCTGATTGCTATAGTAGCAGTTAATCATGTATTTATTGGCCATTTGTATTTTTTCTTTAAAGCAGCGTCTATTCAAATTATTTGCCCATTTTAAAAATTGGATTGCTTGTTTTCTTTGTTGTTACTTTTTAGGCTTTTTTTTTTTTTTTTTTTTTACATTCTGGATATTAAAGCTGGCAAGTATTTTCTCCCATTCTGCAGTTTGCCTCTTCACTCTCTTGTTTGATTGCTTTGCTGTACAGTAGTTTTAGTGTAATGTGATACTAAGTTTTTACTTTTAGCTTTTGTTTCATATACTTTTGAAGTCTTATCCAGAAAAAAAATTGTTTCTTCCAATATCTTGAAGTGTTTTCTTCTTGTATTACTCAAAACTTTGTTTTACATATGAATACACTTCCACTGGTTTCTCTCTCAGGCCACTCCCCTGGAAGTCATCAATGATCTCACTAAGATATGTCCTTCTTTTCACACCAACTCTGTGTGTTCTGGAAAGATTATTCCTCCAGTAAAATCAAAACTCTGCTAAAGCCCTTTATGAGCTTCACTAGGAGAAGAGAGAAGATCAACTTGGGAAAGGAGGATTCAGTATCATAGTGTTCACCTCTTTCTTTGCAGTGTCCTCAGAGGACCAGAAAGTGCATGAAGATATGATTAAATATCCTTTTAGTAATCTACTTTCAGATCTCTCCTGCCAGCTGAAGCTGGAAATTTCTTCCAAAAAGGATAAAAAATTTGAATATCAAAGGGCTTAAATTGCAAGTATCATATTCAGAAGCATGTTGAACAAGTTTGGAAGATAAATTATTACTGCACTAACAAAAAATTGTGAATGAAGCCAATAATGTTTGAGTAAGGGTGAATTTGTGGGTTCCTCTCAAAGTATATGAAGTAGCAGAATCAAAAGAACTTAAAAACCAATTAGACATGGAAAGTAAGAGACAAGGTATAATCAAGTAAAATTCATGTTTCTCTCATGAATTATGTTTTAGAGCGTTTTAAAGAAGTCAGTCATAAGCATTATTTATTTCAAATGCTAAATGGTGAGTCCATTTAGTATATAGTTGTACATAGAGGAATTTGGGAATTTAGTCAAGTTTTTCCCAAATATTTATGGAATATCTACTATGTGGTAGGCACAGGTTTTGCTTGGAAAAATAAAATGAAAAGCTAAGTTTTAGGTGTTCTTATATTTAATAAAAGGACAAATAGCCAGGTTTATGTTGGACTTGTCCACAATACTAAACCTTGAGAACTTCTAGAAATTTTAGAAGGGAAATGCATGTAAGATCATAGGCATTTTCAGAGACACGTAACAACAAAATGTCTATTATATGTATATAATTACTTTTTAAATATTTAAAATATCCAAGTAATTGAGAAATAATTACAAATAATCATTCTTGTACATTTTACTCAATACTACACTATTACTTAAGTCACAACCAAAAAAATATTTTCATTAAAGGCTGTAAATGTAGAACATACACCCTGCTAAGCAGCTAAAAGAACTTCTGGTATGGAGGGGTGAAGGAAAGAGGGAGTGACATTTGAACCAGGATATGAAAGATGATACTAGCCAATAGGGTGAAATTGGCCTTACGTGTAGCAGGAGAAGGGTTACAAAGCAGTGTGCACAGTGCCAAGTGTAAAAGAAGAGGTGTAGATGGAGTGCTAAGTAGAGTATAGACCATCCGGGGACATGTAGCCCCCAATTCACTCAGCTGTATTTCAACTTATTATTTTAATGGCCAATAGCCATAGTCACAGATTATAAATGTCAGAAACAATAATCTTGGATTATCCATGAATAAAAGTCTCATTTATATTCATTACCAATTATTTTTATAGATGAAAACTTCAAAGAATTTTTTTTGTTCATCTTTTTCCAAATTTTCAAATAGTTCTTTTTATGTCCACTTAAAATTATATGTATTATTCTTTAAAATGAAAATAAGAATTTCCCTAAATATTCATTATTTCTCTATATTTAACCAAATAAGAATATTTGACTGAATGACAGGTGAAAGAGTAGGAATAGTTAACATAACTACAGTAAGATTTTTATGAACCGATTTAATAAATTCAAATATTCAAATTAAAATTTAACAACTATAAAGGAACACAAATATATTATTTAACAAGCATCACTTAAAACTATTATCTTTGAAACATTATTCAACTGATACAGTTTTATTAAAACATCATCTGATGTGATATGCTCATTTTTTTTAATCATTAAAAATATTTTATACTTCTTTCATATCATCCACTTACCTTTTATAGAAGAAATGACATGCATCTTAAGCCTGTACTTTGAAAGATAGCATTGTTATCAATTTAAAATTGTCAGTGGAGTATCAAACGTTTAGTGGAATGTACATATTTGGCTTACTGCTTGACATTTTAATACAGAAGACTTTAAAGTTTACTTAATTCAGAAGCCTCAGATTCATAATGAACAAAGGGAGATCAAAGCAAGACTAAATTATTTTTCTTTATATCTTATTCACAGAACCAATGTGTACATAGATATATTTCCCACACTATTTCCCATTTGCTTGTTCACTTTCACTCATTTGTCTAATATATTTGTTAAAAATGGCTTCATTGTGTCCAGAATAGTTACTCTGAGGGACACTACACCAAAGGAGTTATTGTCTCATTACACTTCTATTCTAGAAGTAGTAGATTAATAAATAATAAATCAGTTCATTCCTATAGTACCGGTTTTTACAAAGAACAAGAAGTCATACAAATGTAAAAAGTCTTATGAGACACCTAATTAGACAGAGGGGACAACTTTATAAGCAGACTCAGGGAAGACTTCTATATTTATCATATTTGTCTTTAATTGGAGGAAAACTGCCAAGAAGCAAGCACCTTGTAAAGACTTAGGGAAAGAACAGTCCATACAAATGCAGTAATTTTAAAGAATTCAAGGCAGAGCAGAGCAGGTCCTGTTCAAGTCCTAGAAGCTACATGCATGTTACTCAAGCCCATGGATCACGCTTGTGATGAGCTAAGAAGTTTCTGATCATGAAGAATCCAGGATACCTCCTTACAAAACCAGGACTTCATTCATAAAATCACCTTGTTTCCTGTCTGGAGAGTGGATTGTACAGTGACAAAAGTGAAAGCAAGAACAATTAAAACAGTACCTTTCTTCTGCTAACCACACAATAAACTATATATTCTAGAAATATAAACTTTTTAAAAATAGTAACAAAGAATAGAAAACACTGAATATATTCTGTAATGACATTATCATTCAGTGTATTCCTATGTCATGGTACTGAGTACTGCATTTTGGATACCTTTGGTTGAGTAGTAGTGAAATTGAGAAAGCCAAAAGATTTATTATAAGCTATATATGATTATAAATATTATTGTGGATATTAATTATTTTGTAAAGTTAACATTTAAAATATCAAACATATAATGTTGTGTTATATACAAAGAGATGTTGTTCAACAGAACTTTGCAAAATTTGAGGTGTGTTTCTTTGTTAGCCAAAGTCCCTATATTATTTGCTCCTAACTTATGCTATTTTATAACATGATAACCCCATTTTGCCTTTATGTCATGATTAGAATATACTTCATGAAGAATTCATTTTCCATTTGATAGCTTTTTTATTATGTTCTTAATTATTAAAGACTGCGCTTAACCATTTTTATGAGTCATAACTTTGTCATATTATCTAATTTCAGCAAACATTTAAATGCTTTCTTTCAGAAGGAGAAACATCTTGAAACAATTCAGAACTATAATGAATCTACTAACTCAGAGGATTTTTTAAAATAAAACTATTTTGAAATGTATTGTTGGCCATTTTTAAAGTATTACTTCTCCTAATTTTAAAATTTACAGGTAATAGAGTACTTTGTTTAAGTTGTAAAATTTCAAAGTATAAATAATTACCAAAGCAGAGCTAGTTTTTTTTTTTTTTAATGAATCCAGTTGAAGAACACTTGCTACTCTAGAAGAATTTCAAATTATTGTTTAATTCTGATGGAAAATATGATTTATCTATTTGGACTTATGATGGAACCAGTAAACCTTCTGTTACTTTCTTACTAAATGATATTTATTGCAAAAACAATTTAATTTATTCTAGAATCACTCACCAGTTACCAGGGTAGCAACCAAGAGCTCCAAATTTCGTGTATCTCATTTACTTGAATGGTCAAAAGTAGTATCCTTAAAATTTCCCTAAGGTTCATAAAATATTTATATTTTTATTTTATTCAGTGACTTTTAGAAAAGTTGATCAAGAGTAAAATTTTCTGATTTCTATTAATATGATTCTAACTGAACTATTATATGCTGCATATATAACAGAAATGTATCAAATATCTTAATGAAGACACATTATTTCTAAAAGTGATCCATTTAATCAGCTTCATCTTTTTAAAAATATATTAAAACAAATTCCATGAGAAAGCCAGTTAGACATCTATAACCTTGTTATCAAACCATCAAGAATTCTTAGTATATAAATTTTAACATAATGTAGATCCTTTCTCTAATTGTCATAATCATTGAATAAGTAACTTTTCATTCTTTAAATAAAAGGTATGGAATTTATTTTGTCATTTTTACTTTCCTGCCCTTCTCCTACATCTCATTTCTCATCTCTATGTATAGAGTTTTGTATAATTATTATCAATGATTAATTATTGCATTCTGATAATCATTAGATAATTTAAGTTTAATTTTGATATTTTCATTCAGTATTTTAATCATGAATACATATTTAAGCTTAAGTTTTAAGTATAAACTGTTTCAATGTTTATTCCCTTTATAATAAAATTTGCATATTTTTTCTTAGGGTTCTGATTTATAAATATACTCTATGTATATACACATATACATACATGCATATATTTGAATGATACAAATTAGCTACAAGAATAAATGCTTTTTTATATGCAAAGCATGATACTGAATATTTCAGAACTATTTTCCCGTGGGACAACTCTTTGGAGTAGGCATAACAGCTCCATGTTCCAGAGAAGAAAACTGATGCTTACTGAGATTAATTGGCTTCTCTAAGTAAACATAGCTGTATATACTTAAATTTCACTTTAAACCTGGATTTATTTATTACCAGATGCCACATTTGGCTTATGAAGTGAATGCTATCTTCTATAATGTTCTTTTTGTTTTTTATTTCCTGTCTTAAGCGTTTCCATTTCTTTCTCTTTTTACTCCCACTGTTTTCCCCATCCTTCCCACACATTCATGATATGAATACCATGTGAGTGGAGTATGAAAGGGAAACATTTCTAAACCCAATCTGCAAAAATGATGAGTGTTCAACAATTTATTTCTTTGAAAAAAATTTTTAATGAGTAAGATTGTAAAAAGAATAAAGACCAATTTACCACTCCATGGACCAGATTTTTATGTTTAATTAGATTACATATTTTCTGTGATATTTGTTATAATTTCTTTCCTGAAAATGAAGCTCAATAGTAATTTTTAGATTGTAGTATTTTCTATCAAAATCTACAAGCCCTTATTATTTAGTAAGTGTTAGTACTTCATATTTTGGGGACCTTTTATTATTTGTTGTCCTTCCAGATTTTTTTTTAATATTTGTGATTAAATGTGGTATGCTATACAAATCCTAGCATAAGATTTTTAATTTTAATTTTCAAATATCTGCACAAAAAGGCATAATTTTACATGGAATTACAGGCAATATCTTAATTCTCTTTTTGTGTATTTTGTACAGTTACTTTCTTTTATATTTGTTTCTTACAAGCATCATTTTTAAAATAATTCCATTCCTCCTTTGTAAATGTAGGATTACTTCATTGGTTTCTTCATTCATTACTGGTTTCTGTGGGTTGAAATACATCCCACTAAGAAACATGTCAAAGTCATATGTCCCAGGACTTCAGAATATGTTCTTTAAATATGATCTTTAAAGAGGGCAAAGGACTTCAGTTTCCAATCATCACCTTTCTTCACCTTCTGCTTATGATACAATAGGTTAGGAAGAAGATAATGACTGTCATGAATCCAATCTCTTCAGATAGCAGTAGCCCAGATCTAGTTTTCTTTGTACACATTTCTATCTTTATAAATCCAACAAAAACATATTTATATAAGCTTATTGTAACTAGAGACAACTTTAGTTCCTTTGTGGATTTCAAGGGTAAACCTTAGAGTGATAGTTGCTATGTAAACAGAGAATTGCTGACCTTGGAAACAAATAATTAAATTACTAATGTAGTTTAATTTACATCAGACATAAAATATAGTACACTGAAAACTTTGAGACAATTATATGCAGCCTTTTGTTCATCTGCATAAATTGTTATAAACATGAAACACTGAAGTTTAAGTTCTTTTATAGAAATCTATAAACATAAGGAACTTTGAATTTTCATAAAAATGAAATATGTCAAATATGATTGCATAAGGGATAAATCTCTTTATAAATAGCACAGAGGGATAGAATTGTAAGTTCAGAATTCCTTTGGAAAATTCAGCATTTTCTTTTTGTGAAATTGATGAAATAATTCCTTATGATATCTTTAAATGTGTATTGTAGGCCTTCATAGTGATTGCTGATATTTGTAAAGTGCTTTGTAATTCTGGTAGTAATATTCAGTATATGAATTATAAAACTTTTGTTTTTTAAGTATGTTCTGATCATTACAGAGTTCAAAATAATTTAAATGTGTATTCTCATTTAACATATATAATACTAAATAATTAATACTTTTATTTTTATATAGAGCTGAGGCTTGAACCCAGTTCCTTACACATGTGAGGCAAGCACTCTACCACTGAGCTACAACTCCAGCCTTTAAGTACTATTTTTAAGTAATGTTATATGTTTATATACACTTACAGTAGAAATATTCTTATACTGAAATATATAAATGGGTTCGGGTTGTAGGTTAGTGATAGAGAAATTGCCTACCACATGTGAGGCACTGGGTTCTATCCTCAGCATATAAAAATAAATAAATAAAATAAAGGTACTGTGTCCATCTACAACTAATATATATATATATATATATATATATATATATATATATATATACACACACACACACACACACACACACACAATATTAGACCAAAACTACCTACTATTTGTACTTTTATATTTAAATATATAAAAGTAAAAATATAAGTACAATATAAAAGTACAAATAGTAGATTATTAAATGTTTATTTTCCAATGTACATTGATTGCTTTATATTAAAGTTAAAACTTATCATTGAGTCTACATGTATTTAGTAGATGACTCATTAAAGAGACTCAGTTTTTTTAATAAAATTCAATAATATTAATATAAAAGTTAAAAGTACACACAGAATTACTGAATCCTGTGCTTCTAATATACATAAACTAAAAAAATATGGAGTTGACATAAAATTGTTCTTCACTTTATTTTAACAATAAAAACTTTGCCTTTTCCCTATTTCACCATGTTATCTATGTATTTCTCTTTTCTGTAGCAATAAAATAACCATTGAACATTGAAATCACTTATTCCATCACCAGGGTTATATTTTGGATCCCAAAGCCACAATAAGGCTCAACCTTCTAAAGTTTTATATATATAAATTTGGTAAGTGTTAGTACTACATATTTTGTGGACCTTTCATTATTTGTTGTCCCTCCAGACTTTTAAAATATTTGTTATTGAATTATATAATTTAAATTAAATAATTTAATTTGAATTATATAAATAAATTTATATATATATAATTTAATTTAAATTATATACATATATTTAAGACTGAAGCATGTTTCTCACAGCTGATGCAAAATAAAATGTTCAAACATATACTCTTGAACATTGATGATTTTTAAAATATTTTAAAATACTAATTTTGTCTAATGAATTTCATTTTTTTTTTTTGATACTTAAGATCTTCTCCCTCCAAAATAAAGCATTTGTCTTTACATCAGGTGCTTAAATATTTAGCAGGGCTAGACATGATAAGAAAATACATATATGGGCATTTATCTTCTAAGAGCAGTTACCCCACCGCACATACAACCTGAGGAGGCTGGAAGTCTTCAGACACTCTAGGCAATAAGATGCAATCACAAAAACAAAGTTAATCTTTACAAAGTTTGATCAGTGCATACTGGTCTTTCCACAAGAAAACTGATCGTTTCACTGATATTTCATGTCACATTGAAAAGCATGTTTACAGGTCTCTTAGACAAACCAAGTGAAATGTTTCAATAGTGTTTAAGAAAAAGTCGAAGTGTTTAACTATGATAATATCTGGAAAGCATGCTTATGTCAGGTAACATTTTTCTAGTAACTTTCAGGGATGACTCCTATTTAGAGATGCAGTGTAATAAAAAATACAATAGAAAGTATAAAATCAGAAAAGACAATATTTAATATTACAATGAATTCAGATCACAGAATAAAAATATTTAAGGAAATACAAGAGTAACTGTACTGGAAAAAAAGAAAGAATCAAAGACACATTATTTCTTTTCCTTTTTTTTTTTTTTTTTTTTTGCTATGGAAACAACATTGGATAATGAGTGATTTATAAAAAGCACAGCTTTATTTGGCCCCTGTTTCTGGATCCTGGGACGTATAGGAGCTTTGCACCATCATCTGGGAGGGGTCTTTTGCTATGTCATCCCCAGGATGAAGGGGTAATGGCAAGGGAGCTAGATAAGAACAAGAGAAAGCCTTTCCGCTTTTGGAACAAGTGCATTCTCAAAATAATTATCATACTCCCATGATGATAGTAACCCACTCATCCGGGAGGAGGCCTCACAATCTAGTCACACATCCCAATAAAATCACAAGTGAATCTAAGAAAGTATGGGGTGCACATTCAAAACCACACTTTTTTCACTTTAGTGAAAAAAGAAAAAAATGGGCATTTAAAGAGGAAAATATCTATATTTTTAAAAATATATATTTGAGTAAATTCCCTAGAAATACCAATGAAGGTTAAGAAACACAGACTTAAATTGAAGAAACCAGATGTTACTAAATGTAAGCCCAATCAGGAAAATCTTGGTATGGGTAGTGTGATAGAATTAAACAATAAAAGAGTTAGGGATTCTAGGAACTTCATTATCTCTTTTCTAGGTATCTCTAATTTTTCTGTTTCTGCTTTATTCTGAACTTCATTTTCTTGAATTTATTTTTTCCCTTCCTACCTCCTTCATTCTTTAAGCTTCCTACCTCTTTCATTCTTGTTACATTACTTTAATCTCTATACTACTAGTGTTCTTTAACATTACACATTTCTGGTGAACACCTCTCTGTTTTTCTTCTTCTGCATGCAAGTTAATAACTGCCAGAGAAATTATTCCAATGTAACCATAAAAGCAGGTAAATGTCAATATTGATTTATGGCTATTAAAAGATCTTGGATTGCTAATCCCATTCTCTTTCTTCTACTCCCAGTTTTTTACCTACTACTTTTTTTCCCCAAAATTTATTTTCTTTCCTCTTTCCTCAAAGTATGAATGACTTCAATTGCTACTTTATAAAAAAAAATCTAAATACTCTCATATAGAAACTCCCATGATTATTTGTCTCCTAAAATATAGCTTTGTATGCATTGTCATCCTCTCTTCTGCCTTTGGTTTCTATGGAGCAAGGTATTTTTCCTCCTTATCTCTTCAATTAGTTATTTTAATTCTCTAAATTTTGTTCTAATTTTTATCCTCAGAAACTTTTATTTACGTGTATAAATTTTCACTTCACTTTTGAAACATCAAACCTTCTTAGTTTAGTAAATCCTTCTAATATCTATCTATGTTCTCTAATCTATATTCACATTACAATGTAATTTCATCTCTGAGTTCTAACTCAAAGCTTATGACTTATATCAGATTATTGCTGTTACCTCCTTTAGATATTTTACAGTTACACTAACATCAATGAACATGTGGAAGCCATCTGTTGCATATTTTTCTGGACAACCCTGATTTTGAAAATTGTCTTTTTCTTTGTTATTGCCTTTTTCTAAAGGATAAATTTTATTTTCATTTTTGAGTCATCTCACATCTTTGCTTCCCGGATTTGTTAGTTCAGTCTCATAATTTATCTTTCTTCATCCAGTATCATCCAGATTAGTGTAGTCTTCAGTGTTAGCTATATATATAAATTCTTTTTTTAAAAAAATATCATCTTATATTCTACATAAAAGCCTTTAAATGAGTTCTACTTCTCTGCATTGAAAAAATCCAGTTCCTTAATTGGCCATGCCCATTTCACCATTCTGACAGATTTGTTTGCAGGTCTCTCAAAATTTCTTGGGTTTGTAAAATATGCCAATCAAACTCTCACTACCTGGCATATTCAAACTCTATTTCTTCAACCCACTTCCAACCTTTGCCATACCATATTTAGAACTAGTAATCTAGTTAACTCATACTTTCATTCCTTAGCATGCTCTCATTACTTCAAGGTCGACCACATGCCCATCAAGAGCTAACATGTAAACTATAACTTTATATCATACAGTCTCTTAAATATTTTGTTAGATTCCATGCTCATTTTCTGGTAGCTGATGTTTCTAACCTTACTTTCAAACATTAAAGACAGTTCCCTGAGCAGGTGAGGAAATTAAGTGCCATTCCTGATATCTAATTTCTCTTCCTGCTGTTTGTGAAACATATTTTCTCAATCATTCTGACTCCTACACCTGCTGCTGGTATAGCAAGTGCTCTTATGCATCAAGGCAATTGTAAACTGATTAAGGACTTTCTCTCCAATGAGTAATAAGTTGGATCATCTTTGAGAAACAACAGAGATAAATATAAACAGAATGTCTCCCCCTCAGTGAATCAGTTAAGAGGAGTGCTGCTGTGCTTCTTCCTCATTCAACATGAAGGTTACAGCGGACTTGCCAGCTTATACCTAATAATGAGAAAAATGACTTTCTTCCTTTTTTCTTGAAGATATGTCTATGACAATTAATGCAGACAGCTTTGCATTAAAATGTGTCTGCTGATGAGTCTAGAGTTGTTACCACAATATACAAATTGACCTTTTTTATTTTTTAAATCATAGCATACTTCCATATGACTATTGTTAATTTTACCCTATATTCTCTTATTTACAGTAACAAAGTCTTTTATTCTTATCAAATATATTAATCCATTTCAGTTCTAATGTATTCTTTTCTTTAAGTTGGTAGAATATACTCTTCCAAAGTAGTTTTTTTTCTTATTTCTAGTGATAACTATCACTTAGGAAATCTCTTCAACCATCAGAGTTGTGTAGAAATTTTTTTATTTATCACTTATATTTTCCCTATTTTACTTCAAAATGATCTTGAAATGTTCACATGTAGGGTAGACTGCAGTTCAGCCATTATAATTCAGGCAAAATGTGACTAGGAATACAACTTTCAAATTTATACTACCTGATGGTTAATATATCATCAAATTTCATCATATATTTCATGCGTGGAAATCACAGAGGCAATTTAAAAGAGAAATATTTTCTCTAGAAATTTAGTGTCTTATTTTGTTGAAAGGTAAAAAATGTAGTTGGCTTTTTATTTTGAATCAAAAGATTTAAATCTATAATGTGTATACCCTCAAAATAAATATACTGTTATCATTACTAAAGTAATTGTAATAATTTCAAAAACTACAAAAAAGTTGTATTGCAATAAAACATATTCTTTCTCAGAAATAACAAGAGACTTGCAATAGAATGAACCTTCCATAACAGGGCAAGTGGTCTTTAGAAGTGTTAAAACAGATGACAAGTCTTAGACAAAAAACTGAAGAAGAGAAAATTCCACTATATGGAAAAGTTATCATGAGAGGGAACTCAAGAAAGACAAATGTTAACTTTTCTTGCAGAAGAAAATAGTATTCAGAATACGTATGTTGTATGATAAAATAAGATAGTTTCACATTGAAGAATGTGGTATCATCATTATTTTTTAAGTCTCTTGTTAACCAAATTTTTCAAAATTAAAATAACTGCATTTCTAACTTGACTATTTCTATGCATTTTCTCATACTATTAAAAGCAAAGTTTACATTTATAAACCAGGTAGCCACTATCACCTGAATTTATAACAAATAAAAATTATATATTTTATATATATATAAAAATTATATATTTTATATATATATATATATATATATATATATATATATTGATTTACAATTTTCTTGAGTTAAAACATTTTTGCTTATCATGAAATGTAATACTATCCTTTTTAAATATCTCCAGTTTTGTACATCTTTATATTATTTCTAAACCAAATTTTAATAAATCTTCTACCCATATCCTTTAGTGAATCTATTTTTAACAAACAGCTTAGGTATTCAGTGGACCCTTCTTATAAAGTGGGAAAATGCAAAACATTTAACATTGTTGACTTCTTCTTATTTTGATTTTTATTATATTTGGAATTGCCCCTAGGACACTTGCTCTTTTGATTTGTAGTATTTTTATATATGTATATATTTACATATGTTATATAATTATACAAACATATGTAACATATGAATCACATATTTTCCTATCTGATTGTGAGCACACTTATTGAGAACACACAGTTAACTTTCATGGTTTTATTTAGTACTACATAGTGGTAACAAAATATTTTGTGAATGAGCAAACTAATATTTGGTTGTATCAAATTCTCTCTCTCTCTCTCTCTCTCTCTCTCTCTCTCTCTCTCTCTCTCTCTCTCCTTCTCTCTTTAGCTTTACTTTCCTTTATTTCTATCTCCCTCCCTCCCTCCCTCTCTCCATTCCTTCCTCCATCTCATGTAGATGCTTCTAAGTGTATATTCTGTCCATTTCCTGTTAAAAGGAAATCATAATAGTTCATTTTATTGATCCCTTAAAGGGTTTTCTCTAATGTATTCAATCTAACCAAAGTTAAAATGAGTTTAAGATTGTCACTATTTTTTATTTGAACAAATATCTGTGTATTTTCATTAGGTCTCAATCTAAAGACTGGCACAAATCCAAACACACCTTGCTTCCAGGATACTTATGTGTCAATACTGAAATAAATAATTTATGTGAAAATAAATTTTGAAACATTTTTAACTAAAGACACAAGCTACAATTTCTAAAAATTATGAAGTTAAGGGTGACTGGATCTACAAAGCAATCATATTTGATGGAAGCTCTGTCTTAAAATTTGTTTATTTTTCAGATCAAGGTATGGTGTAATAACAACAACTTAAAATTTCAGTGACTTACCTCAATACTTGATTTATCTTTCACATCACAATTGGTATAGAGTTTTAGTATAAATCCAAATCCAATATAAACTCATTTTTACATTTGATAATGTCAGGTTTATTCTGTAATTATATGGAGATGCAGAAACCTTACAATTGTCAAAACAAACGTTAGAAAAAACCTATACTAACAGACTTTCACTTATTAATTTCAAATATTTTTAAAGATTAAAACAACGTAAATACTGTGATATTGCCATAAATATTGACAAAATATATGTGAAGCAAAAGAAATAATACATAAAAATGAGCAGCACATTGGTTTGGACATATAATGGCATAACCTCATATTTTAACAAGTAGTATTGAGGCAAATTGATGAGAAAGAAAAATTCTCAAATGAAATGGGAAAATATATGAAAAATAGATTAGTTCATCTCACAGACAGAACATTGTACGAAATTAATACTACATAGATCTTACATCTAAAAAGTCACAATTTAATCTTTCAGAACGAAACATATAAAAATGTTTCCCAACTTTATGGTAAACACTATTTCTGACAAAGGGCACAATCTGAAAATTTTGGTAAATTATATTTTATCAATATTTAAAATTTCTTCTCATCCTAAATGATATTAAGATCTGTGGGTTTCATTATATATAATTTTTAGCTCAATAGAAATAGAAATTTCTCAATAGAAATTTAAAATAAATAACCCATAGAACATGCATTCATAATGTTGGTACAGCATCATCATATTATCATTGAATCACAGTACTTAGCAATAGAATAATGAAAGGAATAAAGTACTGTGCACACGGACAGCAACCAAAGCCTTTGGGAACACGTAGCCAAGCAGGGGCAAAGTAAATAGAGCTGTGTAATGAGGGCAAGATTAAAGGTTTCAGCCTACACCCTATAGAATTTTACAGAATAGAGATCTGAACTCTTGAAAGGAAGAGAGATGAAAATAATTGCTTCATAGCACAAGTGTTCCTCAAGCACCAAAATCTTTTAGATTTAACAGTATGTTTCTCACCACATTTAAATTTTTCATCATGTGGAAACCCATTTATTGGACATAATGTATAGTTAAGTGTTTGGTTCAGTTTGTCACAATTTTCTTTATAAAAAGAAATATTTAATATACTAACTTTTGGATTAAAATGCATTGAAGATTTATAATGTCTTTTTAACACATTACTGTATTTGGAATCTATTTGTAGATGAATTTGAAGTATATATTTGAACAGCTGTTAGTTGAAATAAAAGTACTCATTTTTACACTAGAATTCAATTTCAGGCAATGCTTAAAACACTCTTAGCACTTCTTTTTAACTAAGAGAAAGGCAAATTGCATAAAAATATTATGTGGCTTTAACTTTTACATATTTTTCCAAGTTTGACATTTTTAATGAAAATAGTTTTGAAAAGCTTCAAAGTGAAAATCTGAGAAATATTTGAAAAAAAATACAACAAATCATGGAAAAGATTCTGGTGTGACAATTGTCACTCCTTAATTTGAACACAAAGAGCCTTATATAATACTTGACTTTCTGCTTTCTATAATTTATGGTAATTTCTATGTATTTTCATCTAACCTCTCTCATATTAAAGATACTTTAAATATTGCTTCATTTACAATAGATGCACTCAATGTGCTCCATGAAAATAATACTCACAATTGGTCATCTGCTTTGGATAGACATTTTATTCTCCAACAACCATTGACAAAAATTTATGTAAAATAGAGTTTTCACCACACCCAGGATGGTGGGACCCTGTACCTTTGATCACATGGAGAAAAGGATATGCTGCTGTGCTTACACCAGCAGGTCCCACTTGGATTCCAGCTCATGGTGTGAGACCTGTCAATTATGAGTTGGCATCAGGGTCTTCACAACCTGACCCTCAAGTTTAATTTGACTCTGGATGAAGAGGACTCCACCAAACAATAAGAGAATCACTCTCCTCAAAAGAGAAGGAACACTATAACAGAGTCCTGAGATACTCAACCTCCAATGACTTGGGGAGATAAATCATTAACAGCTTCAGATCAACAGCTGTTGCCTCAAAAGAGGTTAATATACACTCTGGAAAATTTGGTTATTTATTTGCTAAACTTAGACAAAACTCTGTAAATATTTTGATCTTTATGATAATGGTGTTCTGCTATTATACCCCAGTCTTGGAAAATTCAGTAGAGTCAGACTCCTTAACTTCTAGAACCCATTATAATATCTGGGTTCAGTTGGTTGAAATTGTTAACTCGTCTGAGATTTGTATCCCCCAGGATATTGATATGGGAAATATATTGTGCTCATGTCTTTTTCCTAGGTGCTGTCCTGCACTCAAAATTACAAATGACTATGTTCTTTAAAGGAGGCATCCAAAAACCTTTATCCTATGAAGATTCTTATAATTGAGAAAATACTCAGTATGTTAAACCTTAACGCTATGGTGTTACTTACCCCCACTGTTGCTACTTGTGTTGAAATTTAAGGCTGTGTAAATAGATGTGTTTCTTTAGGGTGATCCTTGTTTAATTGTACTAAGGTGGAGCTCATTGTATATGGAAATGGTTATATTCTCTTACCACCAGGATGTTTTTTTTCTTGTGGAACATATACTTTTAATTATATACCTGCTAATATGTCTCATGGTACTCATTGTTGTCTTAGAAGACCAACTCTATTCCTCACAGTGTTTAATAGACCACCTTCCTGCACAGTATATACATAAAGGGTCTATTTCCCTCAATGAAAACTGTGATTATTAAGTAAACCTTCTCTCTAAGGTAGAATTTGAAGCTTTGACATATTCCTTAGTGGGTATCCTTGGAGTAACTGTCAGGGTATACAGAACAACTATGAAACTGGCCTGTGTTATGGTAAAAAATATTAATAAAACGTCTATGGCAATTAGTATGCTTAATGAAGAACAAAAAAAAATAACATCAAGCCATTCTTGACAATTGTGCTGCAATTGGTTATTATTACATCATAAAGTCTATCAGAAGCTTAATAATGTGTTGCTTTAATTTAAGTGATAATAGTAATTCTATTTCAAAGGAGTTAGATTACCTTAAAGAAATCATTAAAATGATTCATAAGATTATGGAAGTTCAGGTTTATTGGATTGGCTCACTTTGTGGTTACCCAATTTTACTTGGATTAAACAATTTTTATAGTGGATGTCTACTAATATCGGGATTGTTATGTTGTGCTTGCTGTTGTCAACACCTACTCTATTTTTTGTCTCCTCCAATATTAAAGAGAAACAGATATTATTCATCCAAAAGTCCATACATAACAAAAGAGGGGACTTGTAGGTTTTCTGATCCTGGAAATGTACAGGGAAGCATTCATCTGGTGAGCAAACTCTAGGGGTAACTGGCACTCTGTTTCCCATACTTGGAATGCTTGGCAGTTTCTCCTTCAAGCTAGTAAGATGACTCATACAGGTTCAGTATCTAGTTGCTATTGTGATGTCCTTCATGAGAAGGCTCTGTGCTAGAGTCTGATCAACTTCAGCCTTGATTACAGGCATGGTGCTCCTGGGAGAAAAGGAACTTGCTTGCTAGATAAATACAATGTTTCTTTAAGCTCCAGTGCCATCTCCCATCTAATAGTAATTTCAGACAATGAACCTTCTTAAAAGCGGCACAAAACTTCTAACATTGCATATTGTAACTGTAGTATATAAGTGCAGAATAAGCAATCTTACAATACTATAAGCAATACTGTAGTTATAGCACTAATGACCTAATGTAACCTATTGATATAAATAAACATGGCTGCTTGAAAGGGCAGCCACTCTTTTTTCCTGCCTCTGTATCTTTTCTTTGTGTCTCTTTTTATTTTCATTACATTTTTATTTATAATTCTGTGTTGAGTTCCTTGAGAAGATGTTGTAAAATCATTTAACTCTTCAACTCTTCTCATTTTCTTTTGTGGTATATTACTTTAATCAGGATATTTTAAAAACCTAGAAAAAATAACATAAAATAACTATTACAGATACTTTAGGTTAAAGTTGATATTTAGCCATCATACAATTGGATCATTCATCCAATTAATCACAAAGTTTTCTTAGATTTTAAGACCTCATTCCTTGAGTTTCTTGTAATTAAATTTTCAAACATTACAGCACATATATCTATTGTAGCTGGTGATGTTAATTCTCTTTAAAATTTGTGAAGATGTTATTTCTCTTTAAAACTTGTGAAGATAAAATAATTTGGGGCATCAATTCCCCCATAAGAACATTAACTAATCAATAGTTGATGGAATGGAATATTTTTTCTATAACTAAACTCTATGAATGAGTAAATAACTCAATATTTATCCAAGATTTATAACCTGGCACATAACAATTATTTTTATATAGTTATATTGTTAACAATATAACAATATAACACAATAGTGTGCATTTTAGACAAAAAGATTAAATCTTAGGCTATTTGGAGAACATGTATTTTTTCTAATTATTTTGTAATTAATTTTGGAAAGCTCAAAGATATTTAAAACACCTACAGAATGAATTGAAGAAAAAAATAGCTCCACAATAGTAATGTTGTAAAATGCAAATGATGGAGGGCATGAAAAAGCATGAGTTAATCATACAATAATACAATTTCTTGTGTATGTAAGAAATGTATTTATATATGTGTGTGTGTGTATGTATGAGAGGCTATAAATTTAAAATGATGTTAAATCAGGTGTACCACATAAAATTTATTATGGGAGAAAAATAATGAAACAAACTGTAGAAAATAAAATAAAAATAATATCTCATAATTAAAGAGGAAAATATGATAACATACACACGATTGAAAATAGATTCTGTTAAAGATTCTGTTTTTATAAATGTTTGTGTAAGGAAGAGCTTGGTTATGGAAACTGTATTCCTCTGGAATAGAGGAAATGTTTCTTTTCTTTTCCAGTATAATAAAGAGAATGTCACCCTTCAGGGAAAATGTTAGGTAGGTCTTCTTGCCCAAGGCAAAGGTTAGGCTGACTGACTATAAAATATTCAAGTTCCCTAAGTATGAGGTTCATTATCTGCAACATAAAGCCACTTCATGCATAATCCTGTCTTAAGAGACATTTTTGTGAACACAAATCTCATTTTTCTTACTCTGTTGTTGGTAATCATGTCCTTTATCTCTGACATAGTGGTTTTCTGTCTTCTGCCAGCATCCATAAAATTGTGACAGTCTACCTTCTGAGGTTTTGAGTCGAGATTTGATAGATTTTGAAGGACATGGGTTGCTAACTGACAAATGATTTTTTTGCAAGAGAACATATAAGAACCCCAAGGGCTAATAGAAGATGGCCTAAACCATTGCTTGTCTTGCCTAATTCTTAAATGAAAAAGCCGAGCTACTCTTGCCTAATTCTTGAGTTAAAAAGTAGAGATAAAAGTTTCCAACCAACACACTGTAAATAAATATGTAGAGGCTGCATATTGGAAAGTATGATTAAATAGTGCATTGATTGTTGTTCCATTTCTTTCTGATGGGGTAGTGTGGAATGGATAATGTTAGAAGTGCAAGTTGGATCCAGACACAGGGGTGCATGCTGGAAATCCCAGCAGTCATCTCAGGAGACAGAAGAAAAAGGATCACAAGTTTGAGGCCATCTTGAACAAATTAGGGAGACCCTGCCTTAAAATAAAATTAAGAAAAGGAATGCAGATGTAGCTCAGTGGTAGAGCACTTGCTTGGCATGTGCAAGTCTCTGGTTTTCTTTCCCTGTAAAACACAGAACCCCCTATGTTGTGACACGCAACTAAATCAGTCAGGGTTACTCCAGGTGAATTTGGGCTGACTAAATAAAGACTACAGACACAGAAAGTACCTTTTTCATTGGGTTCAGTGATGGCTCCTCAGCCACAGCTCCCACATGGAAGGCAAGGGAGGCAGACAAAAGAGGAAGGAGCACATTCTGAAACCCTTTTATTGAAGGAAAGACACTCCAGAAAGTTTCACCCCCAAAGAGGCAAGGGGTATGTTTCAGGGGCTTCAGTCTAGCTTCTTGATGTCTTGCAGTCAGTAGATTGACTGGCATTTTGGAAGGCCACTCCCATCTCATGTGCTGTGTGGGGATCATAGGTGGAGCAAAAGGACACTTATGTCATCAGCCCAAACATAGTGGCAATGTCAGTCCATTCCACTCATGTACTCATGCTCCTACTTCACACACACACACAGCCCATCGCTGGCTCACCACACCCCTCCAGGCGCACGTACACACACACACAGCCACACACACACACACACACACACACACACACACACACACAAATACAAGCTACCTAGCAGCTAAACCAAGAAGGGTCTGGTTTTTAAATGAATCATAGCTGCAAAAAGTACTTGAACCAAAACTTTAGAATCTCATTTATTCACTCCATGTTGGTATCTTATGGCAATCGAATGTAAACTTGAGGTCTTTACTGTTTACTCTTGGTAGGAGTCCACAGTCTCTAGAACACTTCTTTCCTTTCTGTACTCCACCTTAGCTACTTTAAGTTAAAAGATGATTAGGGATGAGACTTAAACTCAGATCAGAGGTAAGTCCAAACAAACCAATTACAATATACTGCTGAAACTCAGAGCAGGGAGTTAATGCAAATTTTATGTCTCTATTGGACACAGAAAACTTAGAGGCCAAGCTAAATTGTGCAGTGGAGAAGGAAGTGGGAGTCGTACAATTCCACTGAGTTTGGCATATTCACCCCAGGGGAGTCTGGTTTGATATTTGTTGTGAAAATATTTTTATCATTTGAAAAGACTGTTGTGTAACTTCCATATATTAGTATGTGATACAAGATATGCTATATACATGTACTTTCCAGTCCCATAATTTTCAGATGAAATCCTCCAGGGAGAGAATAACCTCATTTGGAAAAACGGAATTGAAGAAACTTCCCTGTCATTTGTCACCAAGCAGTAGGATTGAACTTAGAATGACTGCTACTAACCTCTGAGTTCCAAAGCTTTCATTATAATATGTCATGTGAAATTTGTCCCAAAATATTTCCTATGTTTTGGTATTGCTTAAATTTCTAACTTCTGATTGCTAATACAGAGACACACAAATTCTTGTATATTATTTCCTGCTGTATTTTAGAAGCTTCTTAATAGGAATAGTAGCTTGTTAGCTTTCAGTCTAAGTAGATTTTTAAGGATTTATGTGAGGAAGAGCAGTCTTCTTTCTTATTTTAAAAAGTAGACTCTATTGATTCTTTTTTGTTGTTGTTGTTGGCCAATTACACTGGCTAAAATACTGGGTGAAATGTTGAAGAGAAGTTAGTGAAAGTGACATATTTGTCTTTTTTTTTTTTTAACAGGGAAAGTTTTTCACAATTAAGTGCAGTGATTATCTGTATATTTCTCATTCACATCTCCAGGTTAAAGTGATCATTTTGAATTACTTCACCTTCTCTGTCTTTAACCTAGTCTTTCTCTCTCAGCCTATATTTTCTAACAAGTTCTATTTTTTCCTTCTAACTTTATTATGTATATTTAGGTGTAAATGAACAAAATACTTTTAACTTATTAATTTATTTTTATGTGGTGCTGAGGATCTAACCCAGTCCCTCACATGTGCAAAGTGAGTGCTCTTACACTGATCTACTGCCCCAGTCTTTATACACACTAATTATTGTAACTTTGATCTTTCTCTTAACATGGTATGACTTTCCAAGCAAATCGAAGTTTAGATCCCTCAAGTCATGATAGTAATAAGTTTCTTGCTATGTTTCTTTCTTTTACATTTGCCCGATTACATTAGGAAACTTTTGGTATGTTACTGATTTATTTTTATTTATCATCATTTCATGTAACCCTATTATATTCTTGTTCCCATGTCCAGAATTTGAATTTTTCTTGCAGAGTTGGCTGTATCTAATTATTCTTAATTTTTTACATATTAAAACATATTTTTCACTCTGTGCCTTGTGACTTTTACCATTCTATTGGTTTGTTAAAACAGTGTTTTGTTTCTTCAGTGCCTTTGAACTTGACAGTTTCGATTTTACCACTATCTCTATATCTTTCACTTTTGTTACTCATCTTAGACTAACATCTAAGGCATAACTGTGTGATGTCTGTTCCTTCATACATACCACAAACATAAAAAGTTTACATTGTGCTGCATGTGAAGGTGCTCACCTGTAAACCCAGTGGCGCAGGGTGTATTTCAAAGCCAGTCTCACCAAACGTGAGACACTAAGCAACTCAGTGATACCCTATCTCTAAATAAAATACAAAATAGAGCTGGAGTGCCCCTGAGTTCAATACCCAGTCCAAAAATAAATAAATAAATATATTTTTAAATGCTTATATTGTAGTAATTACATAACTTATTTTTGTATTGACCATGAGATTTTAAAGGGATTTTATAGTTTTAACATAGGATACAATTTTAAAAGAAATCAAGGATGAAAGTTTTGGGTTTAAGACATTTGTTTAACATTGATATTTCTTATTTTCTAATAATCCAACTAACAATAATGACAACAAAATCAATATTATTTAATATACCTGAAGACTATAATTCAGTTAAAAAAATCTGTTTTAATTATTTTTTAATATTTATTTTTTAGTTATAAGTGGACACAATAACTTCATTTAATATTTATATTGTGCTGAGAATCAAACACAGTTCCTCATACTTTCTAAGTGAGCCCTCTACCTCTGAGCCACAACCCAAGCCTCTTTAATCAGATTTTTGTTAATGTGACTAAAATAACTAACAACAACAAATTATAGGAAAAAAAGATTATTTTAACTCATATTTTCAGAGGTCTCAGTCCACAGTCAGATGAATGCACTGCTCTGGGCCCAGGTGAGCCAGAGCATCATGGTAGAATAATGGAGTTTAGGAAAACTGTTCAGCTCATGGCAGCCTGGAGGCGATGTTGTGTTTGGGGCGGGGAGAGAATGAAACAAGCCAGAGACAAAATATAGCAAAAAGACACACCCCAATTGATTTACATCCTTCAGCCATACCCCATTTGCCCACAGTTACCACCCCTCACAGTATTTTTTTTCACATTATTAGTCCATCAAATGGATTAATCCACTTTTTAGCTTACAAATATCATAATATTAGTTTTTCACCTATGAACATTCTTGCATTTTCTAACATGAGCATTTGGGGACATTTCATATCCAATCCATAACAATCACTGTCTTAACAATCACTTTCTTAATATTTATTTGTCTATAATAATACATTTTACTAATAAAAATTATGTAAATATTAGATTTTAAAACATGCTCTGCTTTAGAGGTGCTGATTTTTATTTTTTTTTTATGAAAGGCTACTAAATAAAACTGTATTTCTGATCATCTGAATAGCTTTGTTTTCTAATATGTTCTCTTTGATCAGAAAAGATACTTGAAGAGATAAAATAATTATGTTTGAAGTGATTATAATTCATCTTGAAATTCATTTAGCTTAACTGAATTATTGTCTTGAAGTCATGTAAAATGATAAAATAATTTTTATTGATGTTTATAAATTAATTTTTATTGCAAACACCTTTCTATATCTATAGCTTGAAAGTGCATAGATTGAAACATCCACAGATTGAAAATATTAAAAAAAATAATTACATCTATATCGAAAAAATAGACGTTTTTGTTGTTATTTTTCCTTAGAAATATCTTAGAAGAATAGATATTTATATTGAAATGACATTGTATTATGTATTACAGGTAATCCTAGTCATTATTTAAAGCACATAAGAAGATGTATATAAATTATATGCATATACTCTGCCATTTCATATAAGGGAATCAATCAAGCATGCATGTATTTGATATCCATTAGATCATGGAACAAATCCCCCTTAGATATTAAGGAATGACTATACAATATGATTTGTACAATGCTACTTTTATTATAAAGTTGATTTATTCTAATTCTGCAGTATGAGCTAAATATTCTCATCTCATACTAAAATACTCTAGAAAAATAAATAAAACAAAATATATAAAGATTATTTATATATTTTATACTCAAAGCATGTAGATAAAAACATTCAATTATATCTGGTAATTTTCAAAGGAATTTCAAGATTTGAGATTTTTAAAAATATATATTTTTGAATAATATTTCCTGGTCAAGATGTTCTATAATATAACCCTGTAGCATAGATTCACATTTGAGTCATGATATTTTTGGTTCTCATTGTAGTGATTCATTACTTTATTCATATATATGTATGTGTTTGATGTTTATATGTTTATTTTATGCATTCCAATCATACATATATATTTTATTTAATATTTCTTAGGGAGCTCTAATGAGGTTCTTATACATTTAGATGTGTAAATTGAAAATATATATTTTAGTTTGTAATAAAACATTATAGTTTAGAATTTTTCTAATATTAGAAAATGTATCACATTGAAGACAAAGATTAGAAATTAATTAAATGAAATAATTTGTGTTAGATTTATTTGTTTATAATTTTTGAAAGATAAAAATTGTATTTGCTGTATCATGAAATGTGTACATTTCGGGTATGTTAGGATATATTTACCTTCTATTTTGAAATCTCACATGCTCTTGTCTATAGAAAATTTTACTGTGTTTCCTTGTTGGAGTACTAGAAAGTCACCCTTTTGCTTTTAGATGTTTCTACGACTCTATGTCTGCATAAACACCTTTTCTATCCAGGATCATACTCAACTTTATTGAATTGGTTTCTCTACCACTGTATTTATTCACCATCCACTACTGCTTTGAAAAACCATTTTCTCTGCTCTGTTAATAATTAGAGGATTTATACATCCACTTTCATTCTTCACAGAGCTATATTAGCAGCGCAGTGTTATCGTTTTCAAGGTAAGGAAAATAATGAAAAATTAGGACAAATATTGAATCTCAAAATTGGCTCTTCTGTCATTATATTTGTTGATTAATGCTCCTAGCAAGACTATAAAGCCTGGAAAAATGGGAAGTGCTATAGGGATAAAATCTTGCTACTATTAGAGTAAACAAAATCTACTTTAGCACTTAGCTGCAAGATTTAAAATTACATTGACTAAATATTAATGCTTATAATGATTAACAAGAAATACAGTCTCAAAGTGTAATTAGACATATGCATTACAAAAACGTGAATGTACATATGGCTATAGAAATTAATGATCATTTCAATGCATACACAGTTTTTGAGGAAAAAAAACAGCTGTGCCAGGTATTACCAGTTGAGTACATAATTTGTAATTAATTACAGACACATATGGTCGTTGCTATTCATGAACAGACAAAGTGTTTCTTTGGAAATAAAGAAGGCAAATGCTAAATTGTCTGTGACTATTAAACTCTTTATTGACCTTTTGGAAATTAGTATATAATAATCTCCTTTTTTATATATATTCTATATTTTATATTTGAAATATTTTACAAATTGATCATTTTGACTTTGGAAAGAACTAAAGCATGCTCCAATAGAGAAAAAAATAACTTTCCTTTGTCTCATATTTTGCATTTTTAGAAGTAATTCCATGATGAAACTTTTTCAAAGGTGTTCACTGATATTACTAAGATGTAGTGGAACTTATTGGTGAGAAGGATAAAATATATAGGTCATTAATTTCTTACCTATTGTGAATTAAGTTATGATCAATGCATACCTATTTTTATTTATTTTCATTTAAACAAATATCTTCTTTGTATACCTGCAATATTGATATCTCATATATTTGTTGATAAATCAAGATCATTCTCTTTCAAATCTCATTGCATTTATGTTTGCTTTGCTTTTGTTAACTTTGGACACCTTGATTATGTGGCCACAAAATACTATATCTAAAGAAATGATAAAGTAATTTTATTCTGCTTCATTATCTCTGAGGTATTAAGATTATATATGTTGTTCACTTAATATGTCTACACATTTTATATATTTTATTTAGCAACAGGGTCTCACTGAGTTGCTTAATGACTTACTTTTGTTGAGGCTGGCTTTGAACTCTTGATCCTCCTGCCTCAGCCTACTGAGCCAATGGGATTATAGGCATGTACCACTGTGTCTGGCTTAAATGAAATTCTTACATATTTTTCTCAGAAAAGAAAGCATGCATGTTCTAATTCTTCAAGTATCTATGGCTAAAACAAATATTTCCCATTTATTCACCTAAAACTGATACTCTTTGCTTTGATTTTTAAGTGTATACTTTTCATTTCTTCATAAATAATAATAACAAAGTACTTATGTAAAATACAGTAAAACAAATGGACTTAAAAACAGCTACTATAGGGACACAGCCACATCAATGTTGATAGCAGCATAATTCACAATATACTGTGGAACCAATCCAGATGCCCTTTAATAGGTGAATGGGTAAATAAAATGTGGTATATATACACAACAGAATATTATTCATTATTAAAAGAAAATAAAATCATGGCATTTGCAGGTAATATATGGAGTTAGAGAAGATAATGCTAAGTGAAGTTAGCCAATTCCAAAAAAACAAATGCTGAATGTTTTCTCTGATATAAGGAGGTTGATTCATAGTGGGGTATGGAGCGGGAGCATGAGAAGAATAGACAAACTGTAGATAGGACAGAGGGGTAAGAGTGGAAGAGAGAGGGCATGGGGTTAGAAATGATGGTGAAATATGATGGCCATCATTATCCAAAATACATGTATGAAGACACAAATAGGTTTGAATATATTTTGAATACAACCAAAAAAATTAATTAATTAAATAAAAAATTAAGTAAAATACCTGTTGTTTTAGAATCTTTATTTTATTCTTAATAGATTATTGTTTCAGCTCATGTTTATAACGATAATTTCAATTCTGTTTTTAGAGAAGACTCTAATATTCTAACTTTTAATTTGCCTTCATTTTTCTTTTTATTCCATGCATTATATTGAGTAAAAGGATATGTTAGTTGTGATTCATATTAATAATGTGTGCCTTAAGTGCCACTTTGTTTGTTGTGAAAAACAAATACTACAGATGAACTTTATTAATTTTTATGCAGTTAGAAAATAAAATAATTTCAAAAAGGTGGAAATATTTTAGACATAAAATGGAATCACATTTGCTACTTCATTATTACTTACACTTTCACACTTGAAAACTAATGTTTGGTGTGATCTCTCTCAATCCTCCCCACTAAGACATGAGTATAAACAATTTATTCAGGTTTAATCATGGTAATATCAAAATCTTTTATAAGAAAGTTATTTTAAAACTAAAATTAAGATAAATAAATGCACATCAGAATAAAAATCACTAATCTCAATATTCAGTGGTTTTGGTTAAATATTAGTTTTAATGATTTAGCTTATGATATACAATACTCATTTCCCTATATTTAGTATCAGAATTCTCATTTTCCAAATTTCAAATATTTATGTAATAAAAGAGAAAACACCCAGTATTTTTATAAAATGACCATAAAATTGAACTTATAGAATATGCATTATGGAATAAGTAGTCACTTGTAGGCTGTTTCACACGAAACTCCTATAACATTGATCACAGAGTAGGTTTTTAGTTCATAAACTCATAAGAAAATTTTAGCTGTTCACAATACCTCCACAATGTTTTCTATGTTCTCTAAATTAATGCATGGACTTATTTTGGTGTAACTAATATTTGCCTACTCTCTCTTGTTAGTATTTCTTGTCTGCACATTAAATCTCTTTATTCTCTTAATCTACTCTTTCTTTTAACTTCTTTCCTTCCTTTCATCTTTCTTACTTTTTAAAAATAGGTATTCCCTTTTTGTTTCTTTATCTGTTTGTTTTGTGGGAATTGAACCCAGAACCTCATACATGGCTAAGTGCTTTATCACTGAGTCACTTTCTGAGTCCTCTGCATTTCTTATTATTTTAAATAACATGTAATTCTAAAGAATATATGAATTGAATAAGAATGGAAATAAAAGCTGGGGATGTGGCTCAAGTGGTAGTGAGCTCGCCTGGCATGCGTGCGGCCCGGGTTCCATCCTCAGCACCACATACAAACAAAGATATTGTGTCCGCCAAAAACTAAAAAATTTCTCTCTCTCTCTTTCTCTCTCTCTCTCTCTCTCTCTCTCTCTCTCTCTCTCCTCTCTCTTAAAAAAAAAGAATGGAAATAAAACAAATATTTTTTTTTCTGTTTTGGATAAAATAACTTTGTCAATGCTAATAATGTGACATGATTTGAAGACAAAAGATACACAAAAATGAAAAAAATTGCTATGGAATATACAAATGTTTTCTTTCATTTTCTCCAAAATATAGGAAAATAAATTATAGACAGTGTTAAAGCATACGGTGTAAAATTTACCTCTGTCCAGAAATATAATTTTGTACAATTTACTACATATTAGAAAGATACATACAATAAGCCCAGATATAAATATAGCTATATATGTGCCTTTATTTTATTATGTATATAATTCTATATTTTAGCAAATACTGAACATTTATTAATGGATAATATGCATAAATAAAAATAAAAATAAAGTCTCATACATTTCTGAATTTCAGAGTGTAGCATATTCATGTAAGTAAGATGCCAAAAAAAAAAAAAAAGAAAAGAAAAAAGAAAAAGAAAGAAGAAAAGAAAAGAAAAAAGAAATCAAAGCAATACTAACATCATGGAACTCTTCTAAGAGCCTACCAATGGGTTTCCCATTCAGTTTATCCATTAACTTTGTTATTATCATTAATTAAGGTCACCATTTAAAAGTTTCCTTCATTGTTAAATATCTGAACACAATACTTTATGCAGAGAGTATTTTGATGAAAATTCATACTTAATTATTCAATATAATTGTGTTCCAGTTATAGTTGTTTAAATTTTTCATTTCAAGTATTATTTGTATGTGTTTCAAATCTTTCAAATAATTTCATGTAAAATGTTTCATGTGTTCAGTGGCTAAATAAAATATTCTGAAATTACATCATTTAATATTTATTTATATATTAAGTTATGTGACTATTTCTAGCCTCCATAGCAGAAGTTGTTTTATTTATTTGTTTGTTTTTGGTGTTAAGTTTTTTGAGTTTTTTGTGTATTCTAGATATTAATGCCCTATCTGAGGTGCAGGTGGCAAAGATTTTCTCCCATTTTTCATGCTCTTGTTACTTTTGCTGTGAAGAAGTTTTTAAAATGAATTCCACCCCACTTCTTGGTTTATTAGAAATAATTCTTGTTCTTTCAGAGTCTTTTTAAGTCAGTCAGTTCCTTTGCTGATGGGCTCGAATACTGGACCTAACTTTTCTTCTACCAATTGCAGAGTTTCTCCTCTAATTCCTAGGTATTTGATTTACTTTGAGCTGACTTTTGTTCAGGGTGAGAGACAGGTGTCAGATTTTATTCCTCTGTATATGGATTTCCATTTTTCCCATCATTATTTGTTTAAAAGGCTATCCTTTCTCCAACACTTAAAAAAAAAAAACCTTAGAATCCCATCAATAAATGGGCAAAACTAAACCATTCAGTTCTCAAAAGAAGAAATTCAAATGACCAACAAATGTATGAAAAAATGTTTCACGTGTCTAGTGAAGCTACATTAAAATAAAAACTACTATATTGTGATTTTACCTCACTTCAGTCACATTGGTAATTATCAAGAATATAAATAATATTAAATGTTGGCAAGAATGTGATGAAAGAGGTACACTTTTACATTGTTTGTGAGAATGCAAAGTAGTGCAACCACTCTGAAAAGTGGCATGGGGTGACATCAAAAATCTGGGAATAAACCCACCACATGACCTAGCTATCACACTCCTCAGTATATATCCAAAATATTTGAAAGCAGCATGTTTCAGTGATGTAGCCACAACTATTTTTATGGAAGCACAATTCAGGATAACCAAGCTATGGAATCAATATACATTCCCTTCAACAGATAAATGGATAAAGAAAATGTGGTATATGTATACAATGGAGTATTACTTCGCCATAAAGAAGAATGAAATATAGCCATTTGCTGGTAAATCAATGTGATGGTAGATTATCATGAAATGTGAAATAAGCCAGGACCAGAAAGTTAAAGGTCAAATGTTTTCTCTAATAAGTGGAAGCTAATCCAAAATGGGAAAGGTGGAGAAAGAGACAGAATGGAAAATAAAGGAGAAAAAATTTCATTAAAATAGAAGAAAGACAAGTAGAGTAGACAAAGAGATTGAGGACAAAAGAGGGCCAGGAAAAGTTATGTGAAAATGTGTTCTAATGTTTTATGTAACTAAAAAAATTAATAAAGATTTATAAGTCATCAAAGACAATAAAAATATATCTGTACTATAATAAAAATGTCATAAAATAATCAAGAAAACCATAATAGTCTAGCCACTTAACAACTGATAAACAGGCAGACAAAATTAAGTAAAAACGTGTATTTGTATTATGTATATAATTCTATATTTTATCAAATTCTGAAATATGGAAACAGAACAGTAAAATTGACCTACATGTTAAAATGAATTATGTTAAAAAATGTTTAATAGCAAAAAATACATATATGTTAAATAGCAAACAATGAATGAAGATGTAAGATTTACCAAGATCATGGAAGACCATGCTCAAAATATTCTCTATTTCTATCATAAGACAGGAAAAAAATATAATAAAATTTATAAAATTCTTATTCTGACAAATAATATGATGCAAATAGACCAACTCGAGGTATCAAAATGTAATTAAATATTATTTTAAATATAGCAACTAATATTTTATGTTTTAAGTATGTCTTTACAATTTCTTTTTTTCTTTTTCATTATTAGGTCTTGTGTAATTATTGATCCTGTTAAAAATAATGTATTTGAATTTCCATGTTTAATTATTGATGACTGTTCAAAAATCTTATTGATTTTTACTTATTAAATGTATATTCATCCACATTTTTAAATTTTATATAATTAACATTTTTAAATAATTTTCATTTGTAGAGACATTGTGAAGTTAATATAGAGATTTGCAGAGAGCCTGCTACCCAGTTTCTCCTATTATTAATCTTATAATTAATAAGACACAACTGATATAATTATCATATCAACATTAACAGGTCACTTTTCATTCAAGTACAGATCTTATTCAAATCCCTTGATTCCCCTCACCTGTTTAATATTTCTTTTCTGTTCCAAAATCTCCTCTAGGACATCACTGTCATTGGTCACCATATTTCATTAGGGTGCTCTTTGCTGTAACAGTTTCTCAAATTTACCTAGGATTCATTGATCTTCATAATTTTAAGGAACACAGGCCAAGTGTTTTATAGAACATCCCTGCTTTTCAACATAAATTATGCTTTAAACATGATTAAGGGGGTTTTATGTGATCCTGACAGAAATACAACAGAAGTGAAGCGGTGTTGACACATTTACCAAGGTACACACCAGCAATATGAGTTACAAATCTTGACACTGAACTTGTTCATCTTTATGAAACAGAGCATGGCATGCTTTAACCCTTATCACATTCTTCTCTCCCCCATTCTATACTGTCCTCATAGGAAGCAGTATCTACAGACCACATTTATGGAGTGAGGAGTTACATTGCACCTTTATGAGGACAGGGAATGTGCAAAAGGTGTTTGTTTGGAATTCTTAAGTATGAGAAATCATGTCCTGTATTTTCAGTCACATATTTATATAATTTGGGACTTATGGATATTTGTTTTATATTTTGAGCTATAAACCAGCACTAATTTGTTTATAAAACTATAATAATTTTAGACTTTGAGAGATCATTCAGAGGCCTCTTGTGCTGATTTGATACCCTGTTACACACAATTTGATTGTTTTTGAGCAATTTCTTTCCTTTGTGAAACTAAAATGAGTCTGAGTTTCCAGACTCATTGTATATGTATTCGCTATTCTACTATAGAAGACATTATTTCTCTAAGAATTCCTGGTTCAGTCTATTGGCGAATGATATTTCAAATAAAGACATGGCTGCTAAGTGTACTCATTGTTACAGAGCTGCTTTTGTTTCAAGCCCTCTCAACTAATAGATAAGATAAATATATGTGTTCATGCTAACTCCCATATGTACATATGTTAATAAACATCTCTACATGCAATTATCTGTATCTGTATTATTAGCCATGATTTCATACTAATTTCTCCAAGTCATCATTCCAGCCTTCTCTTTCTCATGTGTGTATTCACACTCAAATCATGATAAATATGTCTCTCACCACCCAACATTCATTACTTTGATCAACTCCAATATACATGCATAATAGTATCAAACATTTTTAACCATATTCTTTGTATGACATCTTTGGAACTTGCATATAGTTTTTGTACAATTGTATTCAACCCAGCAGCTTTTCTATCCACTGACTTCATTCTAGAAGTTTTATGTTTTTATAGTGTTTTTTGGTCATAGTGGGCATTCTCTCCTGGGAATCTCTCTGATTACTAAATGGGATAAAACAATTGTATACATGAAGTTTAATTCTTTGTGCTGCACATGTTCTGGAAAATGCACCATGTTGTGTTTTCATAATTAAAATATGTGAAATAATTTTACAATACTAAAAAATAAATTCCCTATCATCTATTCAGTCATTTTCTTCCCCATCCCAAACCCATTGAAGCCAATGTATTTTCACCAGCTTTGTACTTTGATTTCCCAGGATGACATGTAATTGGGATTATGGACTATGCTTTTCCACAGTAGCTTCTTGAATTTAGCACTGTACATTGTAGATCAATTCATTTTTGTGACTTAAGAGCTCATTTTTTATTGAGGGAAATATACTAAATGTAATATTTATCATATTAACCATTTGTAAGTATACAATTAAATATCATTAAAGACATTTAAAATTCAGTAGTATTAAATAATGTTCATGACCTCTATTCAGCTCTTTCCATCTCGTTATGATTTTGCTACATATCAAATTTTCTGTGAGGGTTACCATAACCACCTATTAAAATATCCAACCATTAGTGTTTTTCACATCAAAAACATTTCTATAAAACTGTCTTTTTCTTTTATCCTTTCCACTCAGAACCTTGTAACATATGAAACAATTTACTTGTTTTTCTTTCTTCTTATTTTGATTGCCAAAATTAACAACAGAAAGGGAGAGAGAGTTTAACACAAATGTACTCAACTTGCATCAGCTGTACTTTAAGTTCAACTTCCCAGAACAGATCAGTTCTGGGTTCCAGGACATATCAGAAAATTGAAAATACCCAAATTGAAAAGCAAACTATATTTGGGCTTTTTCCTTCTATACATTGAATTGTCAATGAATGTATTCCTCTCTCTCTCCTCAAAGATACATGATAATCATAATTTTTTTTGAATTGTGATCTGAGAATACTATTATTTTTCTTTAGATATATTTTCATGCTTAATGGGCAATTTTTTGCTAAAATAATGTGTGTTTTCTACTATGGAAAATGTTTAACATCTATTTTTTGAGTTGCAAGCTTTCTTCTTGCACAGTCTAGTTCTAATTTCCTTGCTAAATTTTGTCCTTGTTTCAATGCATAATTCTTAATAAATTTTTATTTATTTCTTCATTATGAAATTGTTAACTATTTGATTCCTAAGGCTGTCTCAATTTTTACCTATATAAAACTAACAGCTCATTTTAGGTGAAAATATAAATTATTCAAATTATTTGCCTTATTAGCAATTTTCAAATGTATCTTTGAGTCATGTCTTTTACTGTTATTCTATATTTACCAATATATACACTTAATCACATTTTAGCTTTTGTCTATAAACTATTTTGTTAACTTTTCAATTTTTTATTAAGTCCATATGTATTCAAAAATATACTGCCTTTTCTGCTAATTAATGTGCTTCCATAAATTTCATGTTTGGAGGAGAAAATAGAATACAAGTTGTGTCTTACATAGTATTTAGTTGCAAAAAGTCATATTAGCAAAAATTACTCTTGGAAATTCTGTATGTTGTTTCTAAATATGAGACTAAAATTTTACTTCTTAAAGTCTATTTCATGCAGTTTGATTCAAGCATAATATTTTTTAGCAGAAAATTTGTATGAAATAGGCATATTTTGTTTACAAGCCATATAATATAAACTATAATGTTTAGAGTCATATTTATGGAGGTAGCATCATCACAGTATGTGAGCATATAGAAATAAGACTCTGGGTGAAAAGAAGGTTTAAATCTTCAAGAGTCACATTTCATGTTTATTCCAGAATATATGGTTATGTATCATGATAGAGTTTAGAATTACATTTGTTAATATACATTTTGCTTTATATGTTTATTTTTTGTGTGGTGCTGGGAATTGAAACCCAGGACCTTATGCATTCAAGCAAGTATTCTATCAACTGAGATATATCCCCAGCCCCATTTGCTTTATTCTGACTCTACCAAATTTTGCAAAATGCATGTAATTAAATTTTCTTAATTTATCTATTTTTACATTAGAATATAAAAATGTATCTTTCCATATTTTAAAAGTCAGCATACTAAATTAAATATTCATATATTTTAATTTTTTATTAGTCCATTATAGTTACATGTAATAATGGGATTCATTTTAACATATTTGTACATGCATATAATTTTCTAAAGTCAATACCCAATACTTCCTTATTTCCTCCTCCCCTCCCACTTCCTGATTGCTTTATCTATACCATTGGTCATGTTTGCATTTGTTTATTTATTTATTTTAATTGGTGCATTATTAGATATACATAAAAGTGGAATTCATTGGGATATATTCATTCATGCACAAATCATAATTTGTTCAAATCCATTCTGAAATTTCTCTTCTTTACCACCACTCCTTCTTTCCCTCAGTCTCCTTTCTCTACTTTACCTTTTCTTTCTATTTTCATGAGATCAAAGGAAAATTATTTTAATCATAAGTATCCAAATATAGCCATATTTTAAGGAAATTTAGAAAAGTTGCATAAATCAAGATGCTACAAATGTGTTTGTTGACTTGTAGTTCTATTTATTTTAATATTTTTATTCAAACAATATAACAATTACATCAACAATATAATTGCCAGATATTTATTTTTTTCTCATTGCCCTGTCTTTGAACAAAAATAATAATCCCTGTTAAGTATATTGAGAGTAAACAAATAAAAATTGTTTTTGTTTTCAAAATCAGACTATCCTCTGTATTTTTGAACCACCTGATAAGGTTGTTTTATTCTGAGACATTGAAAGTACTAACTAAATATTCCCCCTATATTTCACCCATAAATCTTCTTTAATTGCTACCACAAAAAAGTAATAGTAATGAGCTAAAACCTATGATTCTTGTGGATACAAATTTCCATATGAATTATTTCACAGCAAATGTTCAGTTCTATAATAAGTTCTGATTGTAATAATTAAAGTCTGAAACCTATACTATTCACAGGGATAAATAGCAAATTACCATTATCTGCTTTCTTACTAGTTTACAGTTATTATGTAATTATAATTTTACAAGCCCACTAACCAAAAAAGTTTTACAAATATTTCCAGAAATCATAAGAAAGGACAACGCACATTATTTGAGCTACCAATAGAATGTGCAATATAAATATTATAAAATTCTTAAATTTTTAAAAGAAATTAAAATTTTCAATTTCTTTCCCTGGAGTAGTTAAAGACAATTACTATTTAGCTAACTGGTATAGCATACATAACCAGCACATCATACTACCACCTCTCCAATGTGTATGGAGTTGGGGATAAGTAGAGCAGAACTCTTAATTCTTCCACTGAAGATCAAGTAAGAACTTGCCTTTTTCTCTGAAAAATTGATAACAAGCAGATAAAAAATTCTTACTAATAAATATTTGCAATTCATATCCTTTAATCTCAAGAAGACATGAAATTCAAAAAGAAAAAAAAATACTTGTTTAAGATTTCTTATCATGCACAGGACAATTTTTTTTCAGTATATATCCATGGATTTCAAACTATTCACTTGGTCAATCCCCTTAACACCTGCAAAAGTCTTAGAGGATACCCTTGAATTTTTTTTGAACCTCTATTCTCTGTTTTCATAAAGACTCCACATAAAAAATAAGCAGCTATTATCTAATGTGGAGTAAAATTTTTACAAATGTTATATTTATTGTTTTTAAAATAGGCAGCCAGACATGAGGGACAAAATGTACAGCACAGATCTTAAGTAAAGTAAGGAAAAAGATCACAAAATATGTTTGCAAATACCTGTATTTTTTACTCATCCTGTCTTTCAAACCATAAATATATGAGATTTACACTTAAAATCAAACCAATGGGCATTAGGGTTACTATCAAAGTATAATGAAGCACTAAAATGCATTGTGTGAGATCCAAAACACCTGCTCATATAACAATGAGATGATCATATAAGGTATGTATAGTTTGAAAATCACTAGAATTGTATGAAATTCTTATCACATAAAACCATTATGTCTGAAGCCATAGAAATACTTATTATAATTTAATATTTACAAATTGTATATATGTATTCCTATAAAGTACCTATAGAGATATGCAATTATTATATTTAAATATAAATTAATCAATTGAAAAAGAAAATATGTATACAGAAGCCTGAAAATAGAAGGGCAATAATATGTTCAATAGTTTTATGGCTTCTCATTCCAGAAGATATTGAGAGGAACCTGAACATAATAATAATAGTTGGGCCCTCTACCACAGGAAGAATAGAGCCTCATCAATATGTTAGATATCAGTAGATAATTTTGTTTAATATACAGGCATCACACAGAGGTCTCATAATGAAATGGAATAGTAAATGAGTGTATAAGAAGTCTTTGATTTTTTTAAAATTCTCCTCCAATATCAACTTGTTTGAACTATTTCAAACAGAATGACATTAAATTAATACACAATTCCCTGATATTCTTTCAGGGTTTTTTTCTTTTTTTCAGTGACTACATAAAGGCAACATGCCTATAGATCTTTTTCAAAATAGCATATTTCTTCAGTGAGGATATAAAGTAGAATATTAAGTGTGTGTAACTATTTCATATTAGTGTTAGTCAAACTGATTTTATTATTCATTAGCAAAACAACATTCTAAGTTTACAGATTGAACAGGAAACTTACTTTTGAAAGAATATACTAAAACAGAACAGAACACAGTGAGACAAAATACAACTGGTCACAGTGCAACAAACTATAAAACACCCCTAGAAATTAAACAGATCCTTTGCATGAACTGCATATATTGCAGCAAGTTGTACAGGGAATGTTGTAAGTGTGCAGTCATAGAAAAGCAAATTGCATGATATAAAGCTTTTTCCTGTGACATCTCATATTTTTTACAACACAACACTCCTGCATGAGGTCCTATTAGACTCCCCAGTACATTCAACAGATGAAGGCAGATGCAGCTATGAGTACATGTGTGGTCGGTGGAACAGCCTCCCAGACAAGGCACAGATTTAAAACTAAAAACATAGGAGAAACATTGTGAATATTTCACTTATGATGGCAAATATGCTTTATAGGTAAAAATGACTCCATATATCTGGAACTTCATTGAATCTTTTCAATTTTGCTTCGAAAACAAAGTGGAAAGCTGTATTTTAAATAAGGTGGCCATAGTAAGCAGTATTAATAACAATAATCTTTCAAATACTAATGGAAATTATTCTTACAGAATGTTCTATTTTGGTAATTTATTTTTAAATATTTTTATTAATTTTAGTTACTTGATGAGATACACTACAAAAGTGTGTTTTCTATAGAGGAAAAGTTTAAACAGATGATATAAATTTTATACAATAAATGAACCATTTAAAAAAATGTGTCTTAAATATAGCAATATTCTGCAAATAATAACCACTTATTTCAAATAATAACCACTTATTTTAAAAATAAAATATAACAGCAAATCTAACCCTGAAGTTGTGTTATTGTAATTTCTGTAATCAGTATGCTCTCTTCAAAATATTATAGTTATATAAAGAAGATAGTGTAACTGGGGCATTTGTGTTTAAACCTTGCTTTGTATGAAGATTATTTTAGATATTTTAAATTCTTTGCTATATTAAATGTGTTGGAAAATATAATTTTTCTATGCATAGCTTCAAATTTATTCTGAAAATACCAGATGGGAACATGACAGAAGAATTTCAGCACCAGCTGGAGAAGTTTGCATTGGCCAAATTTGGGACAATTTGAGCATCAGAAAGAATAATGATAATGATGGAATACAACATACTGGATTAAAAGTTAGAACAAACACAACTTCTTTGTTATATAGAATAATAATAGTATATTATTCTTTCAAAAAGTTAAACAAGTCTGAATTCTAAATAATGGAGCTCCACATTTGGAAAAATAGACACTATGTCTGACTAATGAGATCCTTCCAACAATGCATCCTGTTTGTGGCCGTTTATTTACCCACATGCAATCTCTTACCTATAAGGAAAATCTTACAAGTTTAAAAGTTAACCTAAAGCATATTGTCCTGAATTACTTCAAAATAATACACAACAACATATACAAAGTGCTGTGGTATGTTTACATGTACACATAGCATATTTTGTTAGGTTCATTTCACATTCCCATCCTTTTTCTCTCTTCCCACCATCTGAATCTTTTTTTCTTTTCTACTCCACTGATCTTCCCTTTATCTTCATTATATCTGACTATCACTCTTTTTCATTTTGCTCTACCTTCTATGTATGAGAGAAAATATTCCACCCTTCATTTTCTGAGTGTGGTTTGTTCACTAAGAATAACATTCTCCATTTCCATCCATTTACCATCAACTAAAATAAACATACTGTAGTGGGTACAGCTAAATCAATGTTTATGGAAGCACAATTCTCAATAGTCAATTTATGGAATTAGTCTAGGTGCCACTCAATAAAGAAATGGATTAAGAAAATGTGGTATGTATTCACAATGAAGTTTTACTCAGCCAAAATGAAGAATGAAAGTAAGGCAATGACACTTTTTAAGATTAAACAGAGACAGAATCCTGAGAATAAATTTTGGTGCTAATTTTAAACGTGTGAGCTTGGGATCTTCATTTTTAATCTTTAAATTAGAGATGATTATTTTAACTAACTCAATGGGATTTTTGAAGAAGAATAAATGGGTTAAAACCTTTTGAAACTTAGACTAGGGCATAGTATGTGATAAATCCTTAATAGTTCTTTAACAGACAAACTAATCTAATAATGATTATATAATGACATTTATGTAGGAGCCACATTTGGCTGGTAAAATTTCTACACATTTCCATATATATAATCCTTCTCTTCAATGCTTTTATATATGCAAATAGCATGATTTGATGTTATCGGTATGTTTATTTTTGTCATGAATGAGAAACAGAAGCAAAGTTGCCTAATCCATTTTATGTTTTATGTGATTCCTAATTATATTACCTGAGGTTTAAACTCATATACATGTAATGATTGATTTTGAATTCTAACAACTATAGACATGTGTCAAGTGTGATGGATTCAATTTTGAATGCCACAGTTTGGGTCATTGGTGGAATAGTCAAGCAGAATATGTGTCAGCCTACTTGTGAATTGTGGAACAAATTACCTTACATGGTTGTAAAATCTTCTCTAAAGACTATATCCCAAATCTTAGAAATCACAGGTTATTTATCCACTTAATTTCCTTGTGAATTTCATTACACTTTGGCCATTGGGGATGAAGGTTACTGAGAGTGCCACACATTATTTATTTATTTATGTTTATTCATTCATTTATTTTGAATAAAATGATGATAATAGTGTCTGATTCCTCTGGGTATTACCAGATGCCAGCCTGAAAAATCAAATTTATAAATAATATTTTAAAGTGTAGCTTTTAATTTGTTCTTATGGTCTACAGAGCAGGACATTCATCCATGACAACACCCACATGTCCATGCCTAAGATTTCTTTAACAACTTAAAATTGCTGCATGAGTTTAATTCAGATAAAAATCATTCTTTCAACTTACATTGATTTAAATTCATATACTTTATTGGAATCTTTATTTATATTGAAACTCAAATGATGACTATTATAGCTGATGTGCATAGAAATGTCCAATACTCTTTTTCTAATAAAATATCATATGAAATAATTCAGTTAATAAACTACTAGAATAAATATTAATTTTAAATATTCCTGATTATGTCCAGAAAAACATTGTAAATGCAAAGAATACCACAAATAATGCTTTACATAGTAATATTTGCTATATAATAAATACCAAATATGTTCAATTCTGGTGTGGTCTTTATAAATTTTTTAAGTAAATTGTGGGCATTTTTACTTTTAAGTCATCAACGACTTTACCTAACCATGCTGAAACTAGAACTGCATGTTTTCAAGATGGTTAATAAATTTTCAACAATGATATAAGCTTTTAATTATTGTGCTTAATTTATATTAATATCATTCATACATTTAATTCCTTATATATATTTAAATAAACCAAGTATTAATCCTCTAGTTGTAGTAAATGTCACAGTTGTACTTCCACAAGGCCTATCATAGATCCAAAATGGAAACACCAGTTGACGTGGTATTTAATTTTGCATTTTTTTTTTGCTATTCTAAATAAAATAACTTTACAATTATTTCTCTACAAGTTTGATTTATACTTCAGTCATTCCTTTTATAAGTAATGTGACTATGACTTTTTAGATATCTCTGTACAATATTAAAGCAAATTAATAAAATATTATATAAGACCTAATAGGTTGATTTCTGGATTGGGTAATTTGATAAGACACTAGAGGTAAAATGTATTAGATTTATTTGTAATATTCATACATGTAAAAAGGTATTTTCTTTAAAAGAAATAGAACTATACAGTTTATAAATTTTGAAAGTATAAAGTGTGTATTAAGATACTTGGAATTGCTTGGTTTTAAGCTATACTTTTAAATTTACAGGATTAGTGTGCTACATTAGGATATTACTGGATTATTATTTTTTTTCTGTAATAGCACACCTATTTCTTTCAGTATAAATTTTCCAGTGGCTTTTACTCAGATTAAAGTGTGATTGTTCCATTGATTCCAGATTTGTCAGTGTGATATGATGTTGCCCAATCTATTGCTAGTATAAAGGTAGAGATATAAACATGGTTGTTTGGTGTTCCCGTACTGAGTGGATCCACATTGAAATTAACATACCACTGATATCCATGGACACTGCCTCTCCAGCTCACACACCAAAATGTGATATGCAGAATGAATTTGGATTTCACTCTTCAGTCTAACAAGATAAACTGAAACCCAAATAAACTGCAGTTCTGCATATGAGAAATAATTTTATAGAAAGTACCCACAATATAGTTTTTGTCAGAACACATTAAAACTACAATAAGTTTTTTGTTTTCCCTCAACAAAAGTGCTTATACCAAAAGGATATGCTGCTATTGGGGCTGACATTACAGCTCAGTGGTAGAGCACTTGCCTAGCACATGTGAGGCCCTAAGTTTGATACTCAGCACCACATAAAAATAAATAAAAGTTTTCTCTGATACAAGGAGGCTGACTTATAGTGGGGTAGGGAGGGGGAGCAAGGGAGAAACATATGAAATCTAGTAGGGCAGAGGGGTTGGAGGGGAAGGAAGGGGGCATGGGATTAGCAAGGATGGTGGAATGTGATAGACATCATTATCCAAAGTACATGTATGAAGACACAAATTGGTGTCAACATACTTTTTATACAAGAGATATGAAAAAATGTGCTGTATATGTGTAATAATAATTGCAATGCATTCTGCTGTCCTTTATGTTTTTAAAAATCAATTTTAAAAACTCATAGAAATAAATAAATAAATAAATAAATAAATAAATAAATAAATAAAGGTATTTTGTCCTATTACCCAAAAAAAAAGATTTTTTAAAAAAAAATCTGCTACTTAATTCTAAAGTATCAGTTATTGGCTATCACTTAATTACATATGAGGCTGTAGTTTTTCTCAATTTTTTTTATTACCTAGACTATTTATTCATCTTCAATAATTTACCTTTTTACCATCTCCCTCATTATTCAACTAACTTTTTTCCCTATATAGAGTTCTATGTTGGAATGATCTAACATCATTAGATAATTTTAAGTGAAACAAGCTGGACACAAACAAGTACTATATGTTTTATATAATATGTAGATTTTTTTAAAAAGTCAATCCACACATAGAGAAGTAATAGAGGGTGGGAAGTTGCTGGGGTGAGGTGGCTAAGGGAAGAATGATCCGATTAGTGTATTGTGTGTGCATGTATTAAAATAGCACACCAAAACCATGTGATTTGTACAAGTAATAAATGTTGAACAAATAGACTTCATGATGTGTATTTGTTAGTGAGTCAAAATCAAACACTGTAAATAATAAAATTACTCATTTTTATGTTTGTTACAATGCTCTTAATAGTAATAATCTTTACTTTGAAAGCATTTCTTCACCTGGCGGGAGCATGGCACATACCTGTAATCCCAGCAGCTTGGGATGTTGAGGCAGAGGTATTACATCAATGCCAGCCTCAGCAAAAGCAAGGTGCTAAGCAACTCACTGAGATCTTGGGGCTCAGTGGTTGAGTGCCCTGATTTCAATTCCTGGTGCATCCTCTTCCCTCCCACCTACACACACACACACAAAAAAAAAAAAAAAAAAAAAAAAAGAAAAAGAAAGAAAGAAAGAAAGGCATTCCTTCTGTAGTATCTAAAATCTGTCTCTAATATAACTCATTATAAACAGACAGCCATGGTTACTATCATTTCAATAATAAATCATCAATTTTTTTGTGTTTTGTATTACACATTTGAAACAGTGAATCATCAATATATAAAGCTATTCCATAAGTTTTAATGAATGCAGTTTCATGCAATTTAGTTACCTCAGCAGAACAACAAATATTTAATCCAACTGAGATGAGATAGAGTAAAAATTTTTATGTATTCCTTAGAGAAAGATGAAATATGAATTGATATGAAGAAAAACTTATTTTTGTAGATTATATTTATATTTGTAATTATATTTCCACTTATTTATAGATTGTTTACCATATTGCTTAAGGCAAAACTTCAATAAGCTATAGTTCCAAAGAAATAGTAATTATTTTTTTGAGACAAATGAAATCCAATTATATATTTAAGCTTTCTAATATTTCAGGCCTATAATTGTGAGAACTAGCATACCTTCTACAAAATACTACTGTATGAATCTGTATAAATGAGTATGGATTTAGTTAATACTATGGATAAAAATATTCACCAGACATACAAGTACTAATTTCAAAGGTCTACCTATGTTGTATATCTCCTTTTAAATTTTAGGTTTTTACCGAATAGTGAAGACATATACTATTTTATGATTAATAGCTATATTCACATGCACATACACATAAATGTATATATACACACATATATGATATCATTTATATTATATCATATAAATCATACCTAGACATACCGTACTAATATTTTCTTTGATATTATTTAAAAAGCAGTATTTTGGAATCAAATAAGTAATTATAGTGGTCTCATTTTACCCAAAGTAAGAGCAACAGTAGAGCTACATTTTCCTATATACTAAAATTGTTGAGAGAATTTTTTTCAGTTCTGGGCTGGTGGAGCAGGGGGAATTTGAGGTTTCTAACATGTTTTTTTTTTTTTATAATATAATTTTAGTCAATGAATCAATTCATTTGACACCTTAAGTTTCTCCTAAAATAAGTCTACATTCACATCTGTTAGCTCTATCTCTGGAAAGAGACAGGCATAATGTGTTGCACATGCAATTGTCAAAAACCTGTCACATGTAAACTCCTTTCTTTTCTTGTTAAACAATTCCATAAACAAGTGTCATGCAGTCCAATTTTTACTTACCATTTGATTTAGGGTGTTTTGCTTTCATTCACCATTACTTTCACTAGTCCTTTTGTAAAATGTGGCATGCCGAAACCAGCCTCAACCCCTTTACCTGGCTTAAGTCTCATTCATAGAAAAGGGTAATAAAACTGAACATACATACATACACACACACACACACACACACACACACACACACAAGGATTGTTTTCAACCTCAAATATTCCCATCCTCATGTGACTTAGGAACTTGAGCATTTCCACACAATGGCACACACTTCTTGTGTAGGCTTTTCTACCAGAAAAATAAGAACAAACACAAATACGTTATAAAACAGATAGCACTAGTGCAACGAGGCTTCTTTCCAATTTTACAGGCTAATTTTTAAAAACAACTGTTTTTTAGAATTAGTTATTAGAAAGGACTAAATATTAAATAACTATAAAAGGATATTAATAATTCTCAGAAAAATAGAGATATTAATAAAAAAACTTCAAGTTTACACTCTCAGATAATCAACCAATAGACCATATGATGCCTAACCATAATTATTTTAATTGTATACATCTGTAAATTACCAAAATGATCTTCATTTTTCACAGTAAATAATACATGTGAAGAAATGAGAAAATGTTTTTTACTTGGTTTATATTCAGGATTGACATTATTATTATTTAACTTTCTATAAAACAATTTTATTGAATCTTTTTTAAATCTCTCTTCTATATAGGTAAAGTATGTCTGACTTTTCTGTTTTAAATCTAGTTAAATCTAGTTCCCCAATGTTTAATTTAGCCATGTAAAATTGAAAAAAAAATGTTAAATTGGAAGATTATTATAATTTGCTTAGTGTTTTAATATTTTAATTTGTAATGTAAATCTATCAGTAATCTACAATGAGTCTATTTATCATGTTTTGTCTATAAGTGAAAATATACAGTAAGTTTAAGGCCTCACGTTAAAATAGCAATGCGGGAAGGATCAAAGATGGTGGGCCACAGGGAAACAGCATTCTGTGTCAGTTTGTGACCTGGGTCACAACTAATGGGAATACTGCCTCTCTGAGAGGGCTAGAGGACACCGCCACAGATGCTCCTGCACAGGAATCATGGCTGCTGTGCCCGTGAAGGACTCTGTGCCTCAGCATTAGAGCAGATCTCCTGACTTCTGACTCTTCATCCACACAGGTTTCACAGGTGCCTTAGTGGGATCATTGGCCTCAGCACCAGGGCAGAATTCCCAGATGCTGCTCCCACACAGAACAATCAGTGACTACCTATGCATAGGAACACTTGTCTCCACTCCCGTGTGAAATCTCATCTACCAACGTGGGACTCCCCTGGTCACTTCAATCTTGGGAATCGGCAGCAACTGCCATAGTCCCCTATGCATGATCACATGCCTGCACCTGGGACATGACACAGGCTCTGATGACAGCCCCAACACTGCCACAGAGCTCATCTCTGAATGTAAGGCACAACACCATGCCAAACTCCTCCCATCTGATTCAACACTGCATTGCTGATAGCACCTGCCTCCTTCTTGGGTCACTTCCATCACCATCTTTAGTTGGGGCAACTACCAGTTTGGAACATCAGAAATCCAGGAGAGTTATTGGAACTCTGCAGAGGCCCTATAATCCTATAAAGTAAAAGAGTTATGCCTCACAGCCTCAGTGCTAAAAGGGAAGACCCATGAACAACATGAAAAGACAAGGGGAAAAAGAGCCCCAAACAAATCAAGATACAACTTTATTAGAATCTATCACAGCAGAAGAAATTACATAGAAGAAGTTCAGGATGTACAAAATTAAAATGTTCTGTGAGTTAAAGGATGATACAAGACAACAAATACAGGCAGCAAAAGATCGTTTCAATAAAGAGCTACATAAGCTAATACAGGAAACAAAAGATTACTTTAGTAAGGAGATAGAGATTCTAAAAAAAAAAAAATCCTTGAAAGGAAAGAAACAATAACCCAAATTAAAAGCTCAATTGAAATGATCACCAATAGATTAGACCACTTGCAAGACAGGATCTCAGACCATGGAGACAAAATTTATGACCATCATCACATGAAATCATGAGCAGAACATTCAAGAAATATGTGATAACATAAAACAATCGATTTTAAGAATTATTGTGATAGACTTAAAGATAAGAATCATATGGTCATATCAATACATGCAGAAAAACTTTTGACAAAATACAGCACCACTTCTTATTCAAAACACTAGAAAAAAACAAGGGATAATAGGAACATATCTCAATGTCGTAAAGTCTGTCTTTGCTAAGTCCCAGGCCAACTTCATTCTAAATGGAAAATAAATAAATAAATAAAGCATTCCCTCTAAAAACTGGAACAAGACAGGTATGCCCTATTTCACCACTTCTATTTAACATAGTTCTTGAAACTCTGCCCAGAGCAATTTGACAGACAAGAGAAATTAAAAGCATACAGATAGGAAATAAAGTACTCAAATTAGCACTATTTGCTGATGACATGATTCTATACCTAGAAGACCCAAAAATTCCACCAGAAAACTTCTAGAACTAGTAAATGAATTCAGCAAAGCAGGAAGATATAAAAGCAGCATCCATAAATTAAAGGCATTTCTGTATATCAGTGACCAACACTCTAAAATGGAAATGAAGAAAACTATCCCATTTACAATAACATCAAATAAAATGAAATAAAATACCTGGGAATCAATCTAACAAAAGAGGTAAAAGGCCTCTACAATGAAAACTACAGAACACTAAAGAAAGAAATTAAAGAATACCTCAGAAGATGGAAAGATCTCTCAGACTCCTGGATAGGCAGAATTAATATTGTCAAAATGACTATACTACCAAAAGCATTATACAGATTTAATGCAATTCCAATCAAAATCCCAATTACATTCCTCATAGAAATAAAAAAAGCAGTCATAAAATTCATCTGGAAAAATAAGAGACCCAGAATAGCTTAAGCAATTCTCAGCAAGAAGAGTGAAGGAGGTGGCATCATTATACCAGATCTTAAACTGTACTAACAGAGCTATAGTAACAAAAACAGCATGCTATTAGTACCAAAGTAGACCTATAGACCATTGGTAAAGAATAGAGAACACAGAGACAAACTCACATAACTACAGTTATCTTATATTAGACAAATGTGCCAAAAAACTGCATTGGAGAAAAGATAGCCTTTTCAACAAATGGTGCTGTAAAAGTTGGAAATCTTTAGGCACCAAAATGAAATTAAACCCCTATCTTTTACCATGCACAAAACTCAACTCAAAGTGAAGGACCTAGGAATTAAACCAGAGACACTGTACTTAGTAGAATAAAAATTAGGCCCAAATCTCCATCATGTCATATTAGGTCTTGACTTTTGTAATAAGACTCCTATAGCTCAAGAATTAAAATCAAGAATCAATATATGGGCTGAATTCCAACTAAAAAGCTTCTTCTCAGCAAAATAAATAATCAGTGAGGTGAATGGAAAGCCTACATTTTGGGGACAAATTTTTACCACAAACACATCAGACAGAGCACTAAACTTTAGGATATATAGAGACCTCAGAAATCTTAACATCAAAATCCAAATAACCCAATCAATAGATGGGCCAAGAAACTGATCAGACACATATCAGAAGATGGTATACAATTAAGCAACAGATATATTTAAAAAAAACTGCTCAACATCTCTAGCAATAGGGAAATGCAAATCTAAACTATTCTAAGACTTTATCTCACTCCAGTCAGAATGGCAGCTATTAGGAAAACAAACAACAATAAGCGTTGTAGGGGATATGGAGGAAAAGGCACACTCATACATTCTTGATGGGATTGCAAAATGATGCAGCTAATATGGAAAGCAGTATGGAGATTCCTTGGAAAACTGGGAATGAAACCAACATTTGAATCAGTTATCCCACGCCTTGGTCTCTAAACAAAGGACTTAAAAACAGCACACCACAGGTACACAGCCACATCAATGTGTGTAGCAGCACAATTCACAATAGCTAGACTGTGGAACCAACACTAGATGCCCTATAATAGATGAATGGAGAAAGAAAAGTTGGTATATATACACAATGGAATTCAACAATAAAATTCAGCAATAGAAAAGAATAAAATCATGGGATTTGCAAGTAAAGGGATGGAATTGGAGAATATAATGCTAAGTGAAGTTAGCCAATCCCCCCAAAAACAAATGTTGAATGTTTTCTTTGATATAATGTTGTTGATTCATGATGAGGTTGTGGGGGAGCATGGGAGAATTATACAAACACTAGATAGGGCAAAGGGGTGAGAGGGGAAGGGAGGTAGCATGGAGGTAGGAAAGAGGGTGGAGTGAGATGGACATCATTACCCTAAGGACATGTATGAAAACAGGAATTGTGTAACTCTACTTTGTATACAGCCAAAGATATGAAATATTGTGCTCTATTTGTGTAATATGAATTGTAATGTATTATTTTGTCATATATAAAAAATTTGAATTAATTAAAAAAATGAAAAATACAATGTGGTATTTCAGAGATAAAGTGTAATTGTTATAATTTGTTTCAAAATAAATTGTGGAAAAATGCATCCAGATGGAATGAAAGATTGCACATATACACTACAGTATGAAAATTTGAATATAACATAAAATTTTCTATGCAGTATTATTCTGTTCCCTTATCTAATAAGTAATTATTAAAAATGTGACATGTTCAAGTAGTAGTTTTGATTTCAAAAATATTTTTTTTATTGGTTGTTCAAAACATTACAAAGCTCATGACATATCATCTTTCATACATTTGATTCAAGTGGGTTATGAACTCCCATTTTTACCCCAATTACAAGTTGCAGAATCACATCGGTTACACATCCACATTTTTACATAATATCATATTAATGACTGTTGTATTCTGCTACCTTTCCTAACCCCTATTATCCCCCCTCCCCTTCCCTTATATTAAAAATAAATTATGCTAAATATATTTATAATTAAGATTGATTACATTTTCAAAATAAATTTTAAAACAAAATGTTTTAACAAATAGTCAATAAATGAAGTTAATTTGTATCTAAGAAATTCATTTCATTTCTTTAAAAATTTATTTTAGATTTATAATAACTAACCTATTATTTATCAATTGCAGTTTATTAACTATGTAAAATCCAGGTCTGAGTTAAAAGTACAATAATGTATTTCCATTTTCTTCTCTCTGAGCTTTCCAAAATATTTTTCACATTTTTAGTTTCTGTAAACTAGAGATGGTTTTTAAAGAGATGTCCCTGCCAAAACTCTTATGTTAATACAGGAATATTTAGAAATAAAATTATTAGATTTACAGAGCTTTAAGGTAATCAGTAGATCATAGTTTTTTGAGATATGATGATCCACCTCACTTTGGGCCTGGAGTGATGGAACTTGCTGACAGTGTACTGAACCCATGAAACCATGACCCCTCAAAAAACTCTTCCTCCTCTAAGTTGTAATGGCCAAGTATTTGGGTCACAAACACAAGAAAGTTGACTAACACAACAAATGATATGATTTAGTGTAATTTAGATTTTGGTTGGATAGAGACTAATAGCTATAGTGATAGATAAATTCTATTTTCTACCAATAAAAAGATATTGCATTTAGAACTATCAGTGAATGGTGTCTCTTTTGGGCTAAATTGCAAAATAATCTTTGAGGCTAATACAGTATTTTACATACTTTATCTTTGATATATTTCTTAAATGTTCAATTTTGCGTAAGGGAATATTGTGAAACTAGTCTTGTCATCTTTTCTGAATATTTGTCTCTTCAACTATAAATGACAAGGCCATCCTATTGTGAATGTATTTAATTCAATTAAAAATGAAGCCCAAACTATAGATTAGTCATTAAGGAAATAGGCTCTGAAGCCAGGCAAAACTCTGCAAAAGGCTTATTTTGAAAGTATTAGATTTCACATATTGGATAAACTGTCCTCTGATTCAATTTACTCAACTCTTCAAAAGGGGATTAAAAAAAGAATAAAATTGATCTCAAAGAAATATTATGAGAGGCTGGGGTTGTGGATCAGTGGTAGAGCATTTACCTGTCATGTTTGAGGCCCTGGGTTTCATCCTCAGCACCATATATACATTAATTAATTAATTAATTAAAGGCCCATAAACATTTAAAGTGCATTTGATGTATATAAGTTGATAATAAAACTAATATAATTTAGTCTAATTGAATAAATCAATAGTATATATTGAAGTACTGGACAAACAAAGATCTCAGAAAGCCCAGTCAAAAGACTATTAACCTTGAAAAATAGGGTAGATTGTATGAGTTCATAAATCCAAGAAGTGCAATGGAATAGTTTACACCTTGGATTCGGAGAGTTTTATTACTTAAAATGAACAATATGTTTCTGACTCATTTTAATGGGCAATTATGTCTAACATATAAATCTAAACTTTATAATGTTCACAGTTGTCATGCAATAAAATGTCTAAACTAAATTTTACACTATATTAGAGAAGGGAGGTCTTGCATGACATGTTTAATTTCAAGATAGTATAGCTGTTATGGTAACAAGAGAATTTTCAATATTATACAAAGCTCTGTAAATTAACTATGACAAACTAATTATAGTGGTGCATGCTATGCCCAGACAAAGGTTATTAGACATTCTATTAATCTATAGTTCATAAATTCCAGCAGTTTAGATTACAACTCAATAACAAGGTGAGGGGGAGGTGACTAAAATAAAACAATACTCATGGCAGCCAGTATTTGCTCAATTTCATTTTTATCAATGTGCCAAAATCAATAATTGTACTATAATTACTACACAAACCAGGGTTATCATTGCAGCAGAATTATATTATCTGAGACATATTTCTTAAATAAGCATTCCTAAGAACCAATTCAATGTACTATTTTAAATGTCTGACTTAAAATACATTCACTACTCAAGAATTAAGTACAAAGGAGTAAAGTTGCCTTAAATGATTGTCTTTATATAGAGTTTTTAGACACATTTTGTTTCATTGTTACTTATAGACACTTAAATAATAAATATATCACTACAGTAACTTTGAAATGATATTTGAATATTTATTATGCTTCTAGAATTGAAAACCTTGGACTTAATGGGTCAATAAGTCCATGTAAAGATTGAGCATGTCTACCTTCCAAAACTTAAATAAACATAAAATAGTACTCCATTACAGAAAGCTATCAGCATTTATTAAAATTTAAAACTATATGGGAATTATATCATAGGAAAAAATAGTGAAATAATGTATTACCAAAGTACAACTATTGCCAAAAATTTAATAGTGTTTATGCACAAATTTTTCTATTTCAGGTGAAAAACTTGTATCTTGCTTATATATAGTGTAACATATATCTATATTAAAATACATTACAAAAATGATAGAATGTTCTAGATATAAATTTTAAAGCCTATCTCACAGACACTCAAATCACATGGCTTCAAAATTTGTTATTAAATTCTTGGTGATTCTATATTCACAAAATGTTATCTTTGTCTTCAATCAGAGCTGACTTCCATGTCTCCAAAATTGATCATCTGTATTCTTCATTCTGCCACATATTTGACAGAAATATTCGCTTTTTTTTCCTCTTTTGTTTACCTTCTATTTCTGAATTTTATTTGTTAAATGAAATATGTGTAAATTAATATTATTGATTCAATTACATCAACCTAATCCAACCTTCTTCTTTCAATAAGATAACGTATATAAATCTCATCTTGAATTTTATATAACAGTCTTTAATTTATTTTGAACAAATTTAATTCCCATCAAGTTCTGCTCTTCTCACTGTCCCGCCTGTCTCATTGAGTGACTATTCTGTTCTTCTAATTGATAAGTACTTATATTTTCAGTTATTCTTGACTCCTTTTTAAGTAAAAATTTTAAGATTCCTTCTCCAAAATTCACTAGAATCTAAACAGTTTTTCTGTGTCCATTGTTATCCTCCTGGTTATTGTTCCGAGCATCTACTGAAGCATAATGAAGACTCCTCTCTAATGTTTTTACTTTAATTTCATATTCTATACTTAAAAATTTTCAGAGATGATGTTATTAGAACTATGTCATCTCAGCTGGTCATGGTGGCATATGCCTGTAATCTCAGGGACTCAGAAGGTTGAGGCAGGAAGATCTCAAGTTGAAGACCAGACTCTGTAACTTAGCAAGACCATAATCATATTAGACACTGTCTCAACATGAAAAATAAAACAAAACAAAAAATCAGTTATCTCATGGAAATTTTCTCTTCAGATGATATAATGAATGCAGAATTAGAGTAAAATTTGATAAACATATCAAAACGTGCAAGTCAATACTTGTTCCATATGTAATAATAATTTTTTATAATATGTACTAGAACTTTTCCTCTGATTTACTTATGTTTTATTTATTATTCACTGATGCCTAATGAATTTCCCCCAATATTTATTATATGATAGTTGGTTGATCTAGAATTCAAAAACAACTTATCTGGGTCTTCTGCTTAGTGTTCCAAAACACAATAGTATCAGTTTCCCAAAATACAACCTTGAAAATGATATCCCCTTATTTTTAACATATTATATGTATTAGAAGCAAGGTATAAATCTCAACCTTCAAAAAGTTTGAAATCATTACACGGGTTATGAACATCAATAGTTAGAGATCATCGAAAGTCATTTTAGCATAACATTCCACACAGCTTCAACCCCCCTGTACATTTTTCTGTTCATCAAATATATCAATAGTGCTTTCACCTGAGGGTTTACAAGTACTCCATAAATGTCAGAAATCTCTTTCCTCATATACTAAATATTTTACTCCTCCATATTGATTCAGTTGTTATTCATATTGGATAATAATGAGAACTTCCTGAAAACTCATAATAATATCATACATAATATCATATATAGAATATTATCTATCAACACCAATTATTACTTTTCTCTTTCTATCCCATACCCTGTCATAGTTTTATAGTAATTAACACCATCTGATACACTTTTAAATTTACCCATGAATGGTCACTTATAGATTGGGATATTTACTATTTTATTGCTGGATCCTCAACAATAAAATTACTGCATGAATAAATGAATTATTCTGGGATTTTACAGGGAATGATTCAATTTTTTGTCTATAAAATTATACTTTTCTATAGTTTGTAATATCAAGACTACAGAATGTATTAAATGGTTATAAACCATTCATATCAAGAGATACACCATTTATAAATGTATATGTATTTTATTACTGGGAATTTTTCATAGCATGGTAAGTGGAAACTTTAAGTAAATGTATTATTTGGTTAAAGACATAGGAGAGATAAATATGAAGATATATACCATTTCAAATGTTTATTTGGGTGATAAACCTATTTTTTTTTTAATTACTTGAATCTTGGCTGGGGATATAGAACAATTCATACAGTGCTTGCCTTGCATGCACAAGGCCCTAGGTACAATTCCCAGCACCACACACACACACACACACACACACACACACACACACACAAAATTACTTGACTCTCTTATACTACCTAGAAGATAGTATGGTATTGCATACTATGGTATTGCACAACATGTTGAAATGAACAACATTTTCCTGTTAGTAATACTAAAAAAAGTACATTTAGTTCAGTAGAGTAGACACAAGTAAACTGGGAGAGGGAGGAGGGTGGGAAGTGGAAAGTACTTAGGACAGAATTAGAGAAAATCATTTTCCATTTTTTAAAATAATTATGTCCAAATAAATCCTCATGCATTATGTAACTAAAAAGAACCAATAAAACAAAAATTTAAAATTTTTCTGAAATTAAAAAAGCAATTAATGAACAAGAATGTAGGAGAATTAAACATGAATGATGGAAAATTACACACACTAGATATTTGTAAACATCTTAAACTAAAGTTGAGTTAATGAAAGGGATGGAGGTGTGGATGAAAACAGTTCCTTAATCAAGACTTTGTTGAAGTGAACAAATACATATTCATATGTAAAGATATGAAACATTATATAAAGATATAAATCCTGAAAAATGTTCATCAATTTTTTGCCTGTTTTTATAATTTTATACATGATCTGAGAAAAGGAGAAGGGAAAAATAATAGAAAAATTAAATTTAAAAATAATATTGTTAAAAATTATAGTATAGGCTGAACAGAATATTATATATGTATATATACATATTTATGTATATATACATTATCTCTTAAACCAAACAATTAAGTTTAAGTATTATTCTCCCCAAATTTATGGGAAAATTAGAGTTTGAGTATATTGAGATTTTTTTTTTCAAATCTGAGGATAATTTTTAGTAATTATTTACTCACATACAGCTTATCTAATCAGTTCTTTAAAGAAACAGCACCAGTAGATATGATTGATGAGGAGAAAGGAAAGAAAAAAAAAAGGAGAGGAGAGAAGGATGGAAATAGAGGAGATTTCTGGAGGAATTGGCTTACTAATTTCAGATGCTGAAATTTTTGATATGCTGTCTGAAAGATAAATTGGAAAGCTGTTAGCATAAGTTAGTCCAAGACCTCAAACCTCATAGTGGAGAAGCCAATTGTGTAACTTTCAATAAACATGAGAAGGCAGGGAGGTGTTAGTGTAAGTTTCAGGGTACAAAGGCCAGAGAATCTACTGTATTGATGTCTAAAAACAGAATAAAAATAATGTCCAGAAAGGAAAAAGTATTCTCATTTTCTCCATATTTTTCTAGTCTTCAGTCCTAGATGATTGGGTGGTACCAATTATATCAAGAACAAAATTGTGCCACTCTGCCTATCTACCAGAAAGCCAATCTCACAAACACTCTCAGAAATAATGCTTCACTAACATTATTAGTGTCTCTTCACATCAAATTAACAACTAAAATTTATTATATTACCATCTAATATTTTAATCCATCATCTATTTTTTATAATGTTTTATCTAAAATTTACTCATAAAATTGATGTTAAGCTAAAACATAATAAATTCAATTATAAATTACATAAATACTCCACTAAAATGAAAAATGTATTCAGATTCAATGATCAAATTCAAACTTCAAGCCCTTAAATATATTGATAAAAATTAAAGAAGGGGAATATAGATAACATATATATTAGAGTTTGAAAAGATTAGGAATACACTGAAGACATTTCAACAGAGAGAGATTAATATAAATTAATCTTTACTAGGTATAAGGCTCTTAAGTAGTCATTTTTGAAAAACAAAAAGAGACCATAGGTATATTAGCAAGGTTGTAGATGTAGCAAACCAATGCATTTTTCTTTATAAGAATTAAAACATAAACTTTAAAGAACACGACTGTCTTGGTCCAATGGGGAATCAAGGTTCAGTATTTTTCTCTGATTTGCAGAAATCAATCAAACTATGGCAGTTACCTTTCCTGAGGAGACATACATATTTTTGAACCTGTGCATTTTTGTCTCCAGAACCATTTTTTACATATACAAATTGAGTAAGCATCAGCATACAAAATTAGAATGTCGTTCTGCCACAAAATTAAACATTTTATTTACATGATTGTTGATGGCCTCTTCTGGTATGGGAGATAATTGTTAATCTTTCACAAAGAAAAGTTATTCTTGAGCCTATATTGAGAAGTTCATACACATATATCTCCCACAGCTCTGTTTTAGAAAAAATCCAAACCTATTCCCATAAACTATTCATTAGGAAAAATAATTAGTAACAGCTCTAGAATAAATATAGAACAGTAATTCTGGCCATTTTTTGTCAACACAAGTATAAAATATTTTGTATTGATTATTATTGGACTAAATAAAATACAAAACATTGATTCATTCTTTGATACAACTATTCAATGAACCAAGTATTATGATTAATCTATTCCTCTAAAACTTGGTATCCAATATTGCAAAATAAAGCCTATAATAGTCTGTAAATAGGAAAAACTTAAAGATGGGTACTTAGTTATTGAGTTAAATATTTTAGCCTACAAGCATCTTACTGATAATTATGCTTCACTGCTTTTTGTTTGGTCAATCTTTTACTTTATTAAGGCTGTCATTTTTCTCACACTTCAAAATATTTAAGAACAAACAAGATGATTAATGTAAACCACTGATTTGAAAAGATATTTCTAGTCTTCAAGAGCCTTGTTTGGTAAGAGTGTTTTTTTTTTAATTTTACAAAATAATTCACAATACTTATATAACAAGTATTGCATCAAAAAAAAAACTTTATGCACGGTAAAGCAACCAATGATAAGGAAACGGAAAGGGGCTGTAGTGACAGCTGTCTTCACTTTTCATTTTATTTCCTTCTTGGTTTAGGTTATAGATTACAGTTATTCATTCATCTTGCATTTTTTGGAACCACATTAAAATAGTCCACCCAATACCAAAGTGAGTTGATACTTGATCCCATTTCTGAAAGAGAAATGTCCATCTTGGTGTAAGTGTTCTTGAAGCAGTTAGATTTGCTGAAGTACACTTTTTAAAAGGGCACTGTCACAGTGAAGTGTTCTCTGACATGACAGACTAGACAAGTGAAAAAAGCCGCCAGAAGATAAAACTTCTTCCAGTTTCAAAGTAACAGCACACTAAGCCAGAAAAACAAAAATAAACAAATCACAGGCATTAATCAGGAATTGAGAGCTGTTGTTTTTTCTGACATGTCTTTCTTTCATCAGAAATTCGAAATTTTTAGGTCACACATCCACAAAGAGAGACATTTATTCCTCTGTGTGTTGAACTACATATGTACAGGACTATAGTACATATGGAATAAAAATAAATTATATGTCTTAAAGTAACTGCTTAAAGTTGTCTTCAGTATAGGTTCCTCTATCTGAATGTCAGGTGCTGGCACTTCAAACTAATCTACTAGCCCTTCGGTAATAAAGAAAATAATATAAATATTTGAAAAAATAAATGAAAAGTATATTATCAAATGAGGCTCCTCCAAAAAAAAAAAAAAAAAAAAAAAAAAAAACCTGTGTCATACATTAACAACAGTTTGCTTCTATAGTAGAGCCAGAGATTTTCAGACTCTTCCAAATAGTAGACAACTCCTGTCAAGAGTTAGGAAGAGAAGACAGCAGATCACTACTTGCTCCTATGTACGAAGCATTCCCTTCATTTTCTTTTAGAAAAGTTTCAAGCACCTAAGAGGGAGAGTTCTGGTTAATGACAAATGAGTGCCAGGCTTAATCTGCAAACTGGATATTTTTTTTCTGTTTATTTTTCTTCTGTTCCTCTTCCTCTTCTTTTTCTTCTTTTTTTTTTAACAGAATGTCATCAGCACAGTTGTTTGAAATGTTTGACTTCTGTCCAAAACTAAAAAGGAAAAACTTCTCACATAAGGATTTGTGAATTGGAGGACATAAAATTGAAGTCATAGATACCTGGTACACCTATCAACAGGCCCAATGATCAAAAACAATTCAAAATTAAATTTTAAATGTTTCTTGCACCCATTTATGAAATGCTTTCTGAAATCTTGTTTTAAATACTTTTGATCATTGATTATTGTAATAATGCTTTTGAATGTCAATATTTGTGGAATATATTCACAAAGAACTATCAAAGCACTCTGAATGCAAAAAAAATACTTCAGTTTGTGCAAAATTATTTGATTCAAAATTTTCTTTTTTCTTTTTTTAAAGACAGAGAGAGAGAGAGAGAGAGAGAGAGAGAGAGAGAGAATTTTAATATTTATTTTTTAGTTATCGGCAGACACAACATCTTTGTTTTTTGTATGTGGTGCTGAGGATCGAACCCGGGCCGCACGCATGCCAGGCGATCGCACTACCGCTTGAGCCACTTCCCCAGCCCCTGATTCAAAATTTTCTTAAAAAGAAAAATAATTTAGTAGTCATATATAAATTTGTCTAAAATTTCATCATAGTTTCCTGGTTGTTAAGGTCCTCAGAAATTGATATGGTTCCTTTAATTTTTCTTCAATTAAAAACAATATGGTGAAAAAAAAATGATGAAGGTGGGAATGTTCCCTGACCCTTCACTAAAGTAATAGTGAAAATTGTTATAAAAAATAACATAGGAGAGTGGTTATTATCATGTTGCTTCTGCATTTCTATTAATATATCAAAATTTTAAACTTTATTTTAGATATATTGGCATATTGAAAATTGGCAGGATAAAAGAAATAAGAATAAGTAAAAGGGAGACAAAAAAAGAAGAAAAAAGGGACTGTAACTTTAGGTCTTAAAACTCCATATGCCCTCAGCTTCACCCCCAGGCCTGTATTTCTCCAGACCCAAATTCTTAAAAGGCCCAGTGAATATTAGAATATTATAAATATAACTATTTAGAGAGAGCCTCTCTACTTTGTTCCTTTACAGAATGTATTTTTAGATTAATTGAAAGAAGACCAGAAAGAAATATTGATAGAGACACATTATATGTATACAGTACACATGCTATATAGTCAATTGATAATGTCCACCCTAAGTTTGAGAGGAACAAGAACACCTTGGCCTGTTTCATGCTCCACAGTCAAAGGGATCCATTTCATCAGGCTGACACTACTCCTTATGTATGCTTTGCTGGTTTACCATTCCCAGGTTTTCTTTAATGGAACAACTTATGATGCAGCTGAGCAGGACTCACTCTGGAGCACCCTGAGTGTGGATCTTGCTCCATTGTTTCCTTTCCTCTTGGTTTCCTAAATCAGTCTCTACTTAGGCCTCTTTTGATGCATGATATATATATATATAATAATATATATATATATATATATATATATATATATATATATATATATATATCATAAAATATATATATATATATATATTATGGATAGTCTAGAACCTGCCAGGGCTGAGCGGAGTTCCCCTTCTCCCCTCAGATGATTTATTCAATTACAATAGGACTTAGTTAAAAAGTGTTACATGACATTAAAAAAACAAACAAACAAAAAAAACACAACTATTCATGTATAATGTTTTAACTTAAATAAAAAGAAAAATTATAAATAGATGCAATGGTGTCATGACTAAGATGGGAAATACTGCAAGTTTATAAAATGATTTTTTTTTTAGTGAACACTGAAGAAATTGTGTCATTCTTTAAATTTTTGTTTAAATTTATGATCATTTAAAGTATTTGTATATGTATATGGGATACATGCATATTCTTTTATGAAGTGTTCAGAATCTGTGTTTCTCTACTCCTGGTTTGATGAGCGTTACTTTCTCATAATTTGAAATAATTATTGTAAGCACTGAGTATATCATTATTTGAGACAGGTATGCACATACATAGGTGATACAAATCATTACTTATATAAATATATGTGTGTATGAATATAATTATTCAGTCTCCCATTATATTGTTTTGATACTTTATTATTTTAATCCTACATTTTAATAAACATATTTTTTTAATTTTAAAATAGCTAAATTATCAATCTCTTCCCACAGTGAAAATACTTTGAGTTTTTGTTCCATTTGATAATTCAATCTCTATGCTAACAATGAAGATATTCTTCTGTGATTTCTCCAGGAAGTTTTATTGTTTCATTATTTACATATTGAACAACTATCCCTATAAAATTTTATTACTATAATTTAAAAATGAGAAATTTTTTCTTATAAATGATCAATTACACAATCATAATCCATTGAAAACACATTACTATTTAATGCAAGTTTTATGAATAGTCAAATGTCTTTATAGAAGAAAGATTTTTTTCTGCATATTCTATACACAGATAACATTGGAATTGAATTGCTATTATTCTCTTATAATTTTATATAAGAGAATAATAGCAATGAATAGAAATAACACAATTTTCTTTTAAGACCATTGTATGAAAAATGTGGAAATATCATAAAATGCTTTAAGGTATTTTCTCTTACTCTATTATCTGCAAAAATTAGTATGTGATTGGTGTTTTGTCTTAGATATTTTTTTAAAGAGGAAATGCTAACTTTATATTTGAAATTCCACACATATGTAGAAGGATTCTGGAAACTACAGAACAAATGACAAGGATGGCAGTAAGCTGAGTCAGCATATTATTTGAAGGTATAAAGTAATGTTAAAGATATATATTTTAAATTGCAAAGTAATGAATGAATAAATAATACATAACAATTAATTTAAAAAGTACACCTTGAAATGTGATGGTATCTGGAGATAGAGTCTTTAAATTCATAATTGATTTAAAATGATCTTATTTTACTCAGTAAGATAAAAATATTTTTTCACAAAACAAAGCATCAAATTTGACTAGGTTATGTTCTATAAAATATGTCTCATTGAATTAACTGATTTGAAATATTGTAAAGTACCTTTTTTGCCAACAATATAACAACAATTAATTGTAAATTAATCACATCAAGACATATGGGATAAACCTCAAATACTTTAATATTAAAGATGACACTTAAATAACTGAAAGTCAATAAAGAAATAACAGAATATTAGAAAATATTGTGACATAAATGAAAATAAAAACACAAAATGTAAAAAATTAATAATAAAAAGAATAAAGTAATAGCAATAATCTATTTCTACAGTAAGAGACTATAAAAGGAAATTCTGAGGTTTTGAGGGATCCAACACTTCCAGCCAGAGGGAGGCAGCATACTGTGTCCCTTCATAAGCTGGGACTCAAGTAAAGAGAATACTGTTTCTCTGTGAGTAGTATTCCTTTTCCTGCACAAGAATCATGGCCACCATGATTCACCATGCAGTGCTCCTGGCCTCAGCATCAGAGTAGGTGTCCCAAATATTCACCCAGGCAGGATTACCAGGAGCCTGAGCCAGACCGTCAGCATCAGCACCCACACAAATCTTTTGGCCACCCACCTGAGCAGAAATACCAGATGCTGCTCCCACAAAGGACACCAAGCAGCTACCCATGTGAAAGATTCCAATCTATCAATGTTGGACTCCCCCATTGCCTCCATCTTGGGACTCTTCAGCAATTTAGATAGTTCCCTATATGCTGTAGCCTGCCTGCATGGGGAACTTCATAGGCTCTGAAGACAGCCAAAACCACACATTGCATGCCACAGACCTCTCTCTGAACACATCATCCACGTCCAATGCCATTACCTGGCTACATCCACAGAACCTAACACCCCATTGCTGAAAGCAGGCACTTCTATCTTGGGTCTCCATCATCTGAAATAGGGGCAACTCTCAGTATAGAATTCTGGCTCACCAGGTATTCAGTTTCTAACTCCCCCCCTTTCCCCAGCAGCTGCTACCCTGGCACAGTGACACCCTGGTTACCTTCACCATCCTGAGGGAGAAGATAGTAGCTAACAACAGATGACCTCAACTATTGGATGAGAAGGGAAGAAGGAAAGATAATGATCTCCAACCAAAACAATCCTCCTTTCTTCCTTAGAGATTTTTTTTTCCTTCTCTTTTACTATTCTCCTGCCCTCATAACCCTAATATATGTGAAACCAAGTACTTGGTGTGAATTAGGATTTTGAGGTCTGGCACATCTGAATAATATATTAAAGTTGTATTGTATATCCTTTTTTCTTTCCTCCAATTTTTATATATATGTGTGTTTTATTTACTCTACTGGCTTCCCACTTACCTGTCTACCCCAAATTACTTCCTCTCTATTCTCTTGCTATTAACCTTCTTTAGATTTCTCTTCCATTCTTCTTAAGATATAGTAACTCTATATCCTCACCTCCTACCTCCTCAGCATATCATCATACACCTCCCCTAGTTCTTGGTCCACCATCAGAAGCTGTAAACCATTTTAAAACTTATTGATTATATTGTAGATAATAATTGAATTGACCATTTCTGTATAGTACATGTACTGTAAATGTCTTAGTAGCAACTAAGTGTGTTCAAGAATGTATATTGCTTATATTGGGGTCTGTTAACATTGTCCTTCCCTCAAAGGATAGGTATTGGATGGACCTCTAGAGGGACACTATAAGCCTACAAGTTAAAAATAGTAATGCTTTGGATCCACAATGCTAGAGGGAAAGACAAACAAGTGACATAAAAAGACAAGGAAGGAAAGTGCCCCAAACAATCAAGATACCATGTTATTAGAATCCATGGCCAGCTCAGTAGAAGAAAATTACAGGGAAGGAGTGCTTATTCACATAATTAAAATGTTCTGTAAATTAAAGGATGGCATAAGAGAGTAAATACAGGAAGCAAAAGATCATTTTGATAAAGAGCTACATAAGCAAATACAGGATGCAAAAGATTATTCAGTAGGAGATAGAGGCTCTAAAAAAAAAGGTAACAGAAATCCTTAAAAAAAAAAAAAAAAGTTAAATTGAAAGCATCACCAACAGATTAGACCACTAGGAAGACAGGACCTCAATGAAGACAAATTATATAATCTTGAAAAGAATATAAACCACAAGTGAAAATGATAAGAAATCATGAGCAGAAAATTCAAGAAATAAGGGATAGCATAAAAAGACCAAATTTCAGAGTTATTGGGATAGATAAAGGCTTACAGTTCCAAATCAAAGTAACGAACAATCCATTCAATGAAATAATATCAAAAATTTTTCCAAATATAAAGAGAATTAGAAAAACAAATTCAAGAGGCTTACAGGACAATAAATGTACAAAATCACAACAGATCCACACCCAGTCACATTATAATGAAAATGCCTAACATACAGAATTAGGGGAATATATTAAAAGCCACAAGAGAAAGAAATCAATTTACATGTAGGGGAAAAAAACACTTAGGATATGTGAAGATTTTTCTACCCAGACCCTAAAAGCTAGAAGATCCTGGAACAACATATATCAAGGCTGTTAAAGAAAATGAATATCAACCAAGAATCTTGTATCCAGCAAAATTAAGCTTTAGATTTGATGCTGAAAGAAAAACCTTTCATAATAAAAAAAAAAATCCTTGGCAAAATATTAAATGAAGAAGAAATTAAAAGCAATAATGAAAATCAGCAGAGGGAAGTATGACACTAAAGAAAGAGCTAATCAAAGAGAAACCAAGTCAGGTTAAATAACAACAACAATAAAGGCTAGGGATACAAATCATATCTCAATAATAACCCTGAATGTTAATGGCTTAAACTCACTAATCAAAAGACATAGGCTAACAGATTGGATTAAAAAAAAACAAAAAATAGGCCCAATAATATGCTGCCTTCAAGAGACTCATCTCATAGGAAAAGACTTCTACAGACTGAAGATGAAATTTTGGAAAAAATCATACCACTCACATAGACTGTGGAAGCAAGCAGGGGTTTCCATCCTCATATCAAAATAAAGTAGACTTCAAGGTAAAGGTAATCAAAAGGGATAAAGAAGGACACTACATACTGCTCATGGGAACCATACACCAACAACACATAACAATTATAAATATACATGCCACCCAAAATGGAGCATCTATATTCATCAAACAAACTCTTCTCAAGTTCATGAGTCAAATAGACCACAACACAATAATTTTGGGTGATTTTAACATAGCTCTTTCACCACTGGATAGATCTTCAAAAAAAAAAAAAAAACTGAACAAAGAAACTATGGAATTTGTAATACAATAAATAACAAACTTAACTGGCATGTATACATTGTTTATCCTTCACAATGGAATAAAATTAGAAATCAATAATAAAATAAAAATGATGCACAGCCTAGTTCTACAAGACGTTTAAAGAAAAACTAATACAAATACTCTCCAACTTATTTCAGGAAATAGAAAAAAAAAAAAAAAAAAAGCAGCACTTCCAAACCCATTCTAGAAGTCAACATCACCCTGATTCCAAAACTTGGTAAAGACACATCAAAGAAAGAAAATTTCAGGGCAATATCTCTACTGGAACTAGATGCAAAAATTCTCAAAATATTCTCTCAAATCAAATACAAAAACATATCAAAAAGATTGTGCACCACAATCAAGTGAGATTCATCCCAGAGATGCAAGGTTGATTCCACAGAAGGAAATCAATAAAAGTAATTCATCACATCAATAGACTTAAAGATAAGGATTTTATGATCATCTCAATAGATGCAGAAAAAGCATTTGACAAAATACAGCACAACTTCATGTTCAAAACACTAGAAAAATAGAAATAACAGGAACATATCTCAAAATCATAAAGGCTATCTTTGCTAAGCCAACATCATTCTAAATGGAAAAATGTAAAGCATTCCCTCTAAAAACTAGAACAAGAGAGGGATGCCCTTTTTCACAACTTCTATTTAACATAGTTCTTGAAACACTGCCCAGAGCAATTAGACAGCCAAAAGAAATTAAAGGAATACAAATAGAAAAAGAAGTCAAATTAGTACTATTTGATGATGATATGATTCTATTCCTAGAAGACGCAAAAAAAATCCACCAGAAAACTTCTAGAACTAGCAAATGAATTCAGCACAGTAACGGAATATAAAAACAGCACCCCTAAATCAAAGGCATGTCTGTATATCAGTGACCAATCCTCTGAAAGGGAAATGAGGAAAACTCCCCCTTTACAATAGCCTCAAAAATAAATAAATAAATAAAATGCTTGGGAATCAACCTAAAAAAGGTGAAAGGCCTCTACAATAAAAACTACAGAATGCTAATAAGGTAAATCAAAGAAGACCTAAGAAGAGGAAAAGATCTACCTTGCTCTTGAATAGGCAGAATTAATATTGTCAAAATGACCAAAGTACTAAAAGCACTACACAGATTTAATTCAATTCCAACCAAATTCAATGTTATTCTCATAGAATTAGAAAAAGCCATCTTGAAATTCATCTTGAAAAATAAGAGACCCAGAACAGCTAAAACAATCCTCAGCAAGAAGAGTGAAGCAGGTGGCATCACTATACCAGATCTTAAACTATACTACAGAGCAATGGTAACCAAAACAGCATGGTATTGGTACCAAAACAGACTGCTAGACCAATGGTAAGGAATAGAGTACATGGAGACTAATCCATACAATCACAGTTATATTAGAAAAAGGCACCAAAAAGATACATTGGAGAAAAGATAGCCTGGTCAACAAATGGTGCTGGGAAAACTGGAAATCCAAATGCAACAAACTGAAATTAAACCCTATCATTCACCATGCACAAAACTCAACTTAAAGTAAATGAAGGACCTCGAAATTAAACCAGAGACCCTGTGCCTATTAGAAGAAAAAGTAGGCTCAAATCTCCACCATGCTGGATTAGGCCCTGACTTCCTTAATAAGACTCCTATAGTTCAAGAATTAAGATCAGGAATCAATAAATGGGATGAATTCAAACCAAAAAGCTTCTTCTCAGAAAAAGAAACAATTAATGAAGTGAATAGAGAGCCTACATCTTGGAAGCAAATTTTTAGCACTTGCACATCATATAGAGCACTAATCTCTAGGGTATATAAAGAACAAAAATGCTAAACAGCAAAGAAACAAATAACACAATCAATAAATGTGCCAAGGAACTGAACAAACACTTCTCGGGATATACAATCAATGAACAAATATTACAACTCTCTAGCAATTAGAGAAATGCAAATCAAAACTACTCTAAGATTCCATCTCACTCCAGTTAGAATTTCAGCTATCAAGAATACAAACAATGTTAAGTTTTGGCAAGGATGTGGGGGAAAAGGTACACTCGTATAGAGCTGGTGGGACTGCAAATTGGCGCAGCCAATATGGAAAGCAGTATGGGGAATCCTTGGAAAACTGGGAATGAAACCATCATTTGACCCATCTATCCCACTCCTTGGGCTATACCCACAAAGGACTTAAAAACAGTATACCTGGGCTGGGGATGTGGCTCAAGCAGTTACGCGCTCACCTGGCATGCGCGGGATGCTGAGTTCGATCTTCTGCATCACATAAAAATAAAATAAAATGATGTTGTGTCCACCAAAAACTAAAAAATAAATACTAAAAAATTCTCTCTCTCTCTCTCTCTCTCTCTCTCTATCTATCTATCTATCTCTCTCAAAAAAAAAAAAAGAGAAGAAAAAGAAACATTATACTACAGGGCCAAAGCCACATTAATGTTTGTAGAAGCACAATTCACGGTAGCTAAATTGTGGAACCAACCTGGTTTCCCTTCAGTAGATGAATGGAAAATGTGGTATATGTACACAGTGGAATATTACTCATCAATAAAAGAGAATAACATCATGGCATTTGAAGATAAATGGATGGAGCTGGATAGTATAATGCTAAGTAGAGTTAGCCAATATCAAAAAATCAAATGCCAAAGGTTTTATATGATATAAGGAGGCTAATTCATAATGAGGATGGGATAGGGAGCATGGGAGGATTAGACAAACCTTAGATAGGGCAAAGGGGTGGGAGGGAGAGGAAGGGGGCATGAGGGTAGAAAAGAGGGTGGAATGAGATGGACATCATTACCCTAAGAATGTGTATGAAGATATGAATGGTGTGAAAATACTTTGTATATAACCAAAAATATGAAAAATTTAGCTCTGTATTTGTAATATGAACTGTAATGAATTCTGCTGTCATATACAAATTAGAATTAAAAAATAAGAAAAAATAGACTATAAAATTAACAAAAATTAGAACAATATACATATATACACAGAGACATATAAATACATACACATATGGGCATAATAAAAGAACATAGAAAAATCAAGAAAATACAACTTTCTTTAAATTTTTTAAGTGTCAAGGGGGGGCCTTTATTTTATTTATTTATATGCAATGCTGAGAATTAAACCCAGTGCCTCACACATGCTAGGCAAGCACTCTGCCACTGAGCCACATTCCCAGACATAAAATACAACTATTTATTTAAAAAAATAGGAAAGCTTTAAATATTAAAGAAAAGCAAAACTGGAAAAAATACAAAAATAAAAATTTCCATGGTATGAAAGGAGAAGTAAAATTTTTACAATCCCTGCGGACATCAAAAAAGCTAATGTATAATATGAACAATTTAATGTCAATAGATATTTATTTAAATCAATTTGAAAACTTATTCAAAGGTCACAATTTTCCATTATTTGCAATAGAAAAAATCAGAAAATCACAATATCCTATTTATATTTTACTGTAAATGTGTATTGAGCTAACTTTCTATGAAAAAAAAATAGTACTCATTAATGGATTGGCTTGTTAAACATGTCAAATGTTAAGAAAGTAAAAACAACCTAACATAAAATTTTTAAGAATATAGGAAAAAATAATACATATCACACATCATTTTATAAGGAAAATGTTTTACTTATATCAAAACCAGAACAACATATGACAATTTATGGGAAAAAAGTACCGAATTGTTCCACAATATTAAAAATCTTTTATATATATATATATATATATATATATATATATATATATATAGTGTTTGTGTGTATATATGAATACATATATTAAAAAATCCTGGGCTGTGGATGTGGCTCAAGCAGTTTTGCACTCGCCTGGCATGCGTGCGGCCCGGGTTAGATCCTAAGTACCACATACAAACAAAGACGTTGTGTCCGCTGAAAACTAAAAAAAATTTTAAAAATTCTCTCTCTCACTCTCTCTCTTTCTCACTCTGTCTTTTAAAAGAAATCTTTAAAATCATTTATATAGAGATAGAAAAATTCACAAATATAGCATCATTGTATGATACTTGATCTTTTAAAAAATGAATGGAATTGAATTTCCCCAAGCTACTCAGAACACTGAGAAACTGACAGTTGATATTGAACATCACAATGAAAGACACTGTAGTTACTTCTGAGATTAGGAAAAAAACAAAGCTATTGCTATTTCTGCCTATGTTTGAATAAAGATCTCAGCCATTTCAATAAGACTAATCTAGTAAACAAAGATGACTATCAAAAATGTTCAACACTGTGCTGAACGTTTTGAAAACCTTGAAAAGGGATTCTGAATGTTCTCTCATTACAATTAATGAAAAATGATACACATACTTGGCCTGATTTCAACATTATCCTGTTTATACATGTATTGAAACATCACCTGGTACAACACATTATGTACAATTCTATGTCAATTGAGAAAGAAGAAAAGTATGCACATATTGGAAATATGACTGTTCATGCAGAGAACTATAAAGAATAAATAAAAACAAAGTTAATGAGAGATTGTAAGAAACTTGTTTGTCACCATATTATTATATAAAATTATATGCTTTAGTTTTAGATAAAGTAAAAATTTATAAAATTAAATTAAAACTATAAAGCTAAAAAGAAAGTATAGCTATGGAAGAATATTCTGAGACTTGAGGGTCTAAGGTAATAATTTGGGGAAATCTATTGTTGGAATTTTGAATGGAGTTGTTAATAATTATGATAATAATTATGCTAATAAGAGTTATGATGAAGTAGAAGTTATTATTAGTTTTAAGAATCCAGATGATTGAGTGATATTTGTGGGTGAAGAGCTTGATGTAATGCCAGTTAATTATCAATTCTTCATCTGGTGGGAATCCTGCTATATTCCCTAATTCTTTCCTGTTTTCTGCCCTGTCCCAGTCTTTCCTGGGTTGTTGCTGCCAGTGGTAAGGAGTTCATGTGTGGGGGGGAGATGTTTCTCATCTCCCCATCTGGGTACTACAGGCATGCAGAAGTAAATCGCCACTCCTTGCTGGTGGGGCTTCCCTAAGCTCTAGTCCTCTTCCTTCAACTTAAGGTGCTCTAAGCTCCTGCATTTGCTGGAAGTCTTAAGGAAAAAGATAAATATGGAAGAGCTTGCAGCTGAGTTCTCAGAATCCAGCTCTTCAAAGTAGGGCACACATGGTTATTAAGGAAACATTCAGTTTTGATGCTCTCTCCTACAATCTACACATCAAGTTTTGAAGTTTATTTATTTAGATTAAAGTACTCAGCATTATGATGGTAAAATTAACGGACAAAAATAATACATACTACATAATATGTATAGATAAGATTTTGTAAAACATGTTACTCTTATTCTTTGTTAGAATGGAAGGATTGATCCTTTCAGATTTCTACTTTCTAACAGAAATTGAAAGACTCATTCTCCTATTAATTCTTCAGTTTCTGATAATTGGAAATTAATATTTAAATACACACACAACTATGTATGTGTGTGTGATGTGAGTAATTGCCCTTGTCTTTTCCCTTTCCCAATATTTGAATTGAATGCCTTAATTAATTTTGCATATTTATAAAATATTTTGTATATGTGTGCATGTTAAGCTCTCCTGGAATTATTTAGGGCATATTTCATATTATGTTTATGATTATTGTCTTTTTGTAATATTGTTATTTAGAGAGAATACCAGTTAATCTAGAAAACTGTATCCTATCATTTAGGTTTACAGAGTTAAATCAAACCTTAATAAGTAAATTTATAATAAACTCAGAGCTGAATTGCTTAGATAATTGAAATAAAATCACCTTTCTTGATGAATCTTTTTTTGAAATTTCTCTGAACAAAAATGAGTTTGATTTTTCTGTCAGTCATTTAAATAATCAAATCAGAAACAATTATTCTGGTGTTAGAGTCTGTAAACAAGTCAGGATGGTGCCTTTCATTTTGCCAGAGAAATGTTAGGGTCTGTAAACAAGTCTGGATGGCGCCTGGCAAAGTGCCAGGGGGAGTGGTTTGTGAAGTACTGCCAGCGAGCCATTAAGTGTGGAGAATCCTTATTGGTTGACTGCTGTATCTAGTTTATGCTAATTAAGTTAAGTTGTGTGGAATGTATAAATACCACTCCTGTCCTACAATAAACGGCTCCCACTCCTGCTGTATCAAGGTCCACAAGTTGTTCGTCACCCACACACACACACACACGTTATTTTGCTGCAGCTGGACTGCGGCATTCTGGCAAGACAAATGCAACCATCTCCATTTTAGCAATCTTGGGCAACTTTTGTAGTAGTTTTGAAGCTGATTTCAAGGACTTTGAAAAAAATAAAATATAATACTATGTAAGAGACTTTAATCAGTGTATAGGTAAATTTTAATTAGACTGTTTATTAATTAGAAACCCACAGCAAATGTTAGTAGGAACCACCACAGTAGTGGATTTGTTGACCACATTGCTCAGGAGGTCCTAACACCCTGATTGCAATAAGCGGCAACCAGGCAGAAACTATTCTGTGCATGCAGTCCTAGGTTGTCTTATATTTTAAAATATTACACTAAGTTTAATATGATTTATTTGGAAAAAAAATTTGCAGTCTTTATTCATTGCTCTATAATAATTTTGTAAATGATTTAATACTATTTATTCAGTAGTTGAGTTCTGCGTTAATTTTCTTTTCCTCCCAAATAAAATGGTGACATTTTAATTCTTCAAGAAACCAAATTTCTTTTTATCCATTTTATAACATTAATAGTCTCCTACATAAACAAAGTTATTCCACATTGGTCTGATACTTCTGTCTCAGTCATCTTTAAAACTGTTTCAAAAATATCACACTTGTCTCAATTCTAGTTGCTGATAATTCACTTGAACTATAGTCTTTATTAACTTCATTGGAAGGAGGCTCTATTTCTTTCAAATAAACCATAAAATTCTTACAACAATATATATATTAAAGATTTCTGTTTTCCTTTGCCTCTTACAGCTATATACCATCATTTCTCTTTAAACCTCTGATACAAGTTGATTTTATTTTATACAGCATTCAATTTTATATAAAGTGTACCCCAGGTAGGTAGAAGCATGGATTTTTATGAAAGTTCTTATGTAACATAAAGGTATAACATCTCCAGGTATAGCTTCTTGGGGATGTTTCTAGTGTTTAAAGCTTTTGCATTAACTTAATTTTGGGCTATGATGTTTATTCAGTACCCATGGGTACTCAAATATGCTTGGTACATAAAGACATATCCAAATTGTACCAACTGTGATGTGTAGACATGCCAGAAATGTGCTCTTTTATTTTCAATCATATATATAACTATCAAAAAACCTAAATTAATAAACATGTGACATGTAATGCGAAAGGTAGCTAATTCTAAGTACTTATTTGCTTTTTAAAAAATTACTTCATTATTAATGGAAACTACTACATATAAGTATGCTTTTCACCTTAAGGAAGCAGAAGCAAACTAAAAACAGTGTTCCTATATTGCTTACATTCTAGGGGAAGCTGGACAATACAAAATGATTCACAAGATATTTTATGCTTCCATACTGATGCTGAGGACATGGGTCTAAATGTTGGATTAAAAAAAAAAAAAAACTCACTAGACTCAAGTGTGACATGATAGGTTATCATAATGCCTACATACTTACTCATTATTGAGAATATTTTCATGTTTCACCCCATAGAAATAAAACATACTTCATTGTATAAATGCAAATTGGGGAACAAACACAATTTATTTTGGTCTAAGTGAGTTTAGCATGTCCCTTCAATAGATCACTTTGACTTGTGGGAAAAAAAAAAAATTCGCGACGTATGTAAAATGGGAAAAAAAGATGTTAGAATAGGTTTCATAAATATAAAGTGACTTGATTTAAAAGTCTGTCACTTGTAATCTTTTTCCCAATACTTTTTTTGATAAAACTTCCTTTTATTAATAAAATCACAGTGAAAGTTGGTAGGTCCTTTAATACTGATAACTGACAGAATTAAAACTGAAAGTCCATGTCTGTTATTTTCAAATTCAAAAGTCTGGGAACAGCTAGAAATATTCTACAGCACAAATAACGTGCCCAAACAAATGTTTTACAACTAGTCAGATTTTTGAAATAATTTTTAGTCAAGGTGATTTAGCAGCATCAGAAAAAGTGTTTTGAGGTAGGCATGGTGGAAAATGCATTAATCCAATTGGCTCAAGAGGCTGAGGCAGGAGAATCGAAAGTTCAAACCCAGTCCCAGCAATTTAGTGAGATGTAATCAATTTAGCGAGACCAGTCTCAAAAATCAAAAAGTACAAAAGGCTGGGAATGTGGCTCAGTGGTTAAGCATCCCTGGGTTCAATCCTCATTCAAAAAAAAAAAAAAAGCTGCTTTTGAAGAATCAAAATACTGTATGACTATTTAGTGAAATTCTCACAATTACATTGAAATCTGATAAAAAGAAAATTTTTTTAAAGAGAGAGAGAGGAGAGAGAGAAGAAGAGAGGAAAATTTTTTTAAAATATTTATTTTTCAGTTTTCGGTGGACACAACATCTTTATTTTTATTTTATATGGTGCTGAGGATCGAACCCAGTGCCCTGCTCATGCCAGGCAATTCGTTACTGCTTAAGCCACATCCCCAGCCCTAAAATGAATATTTTCTTCCCTCAGAATATACACACAAACTAGTGAAAAAATAAGTGATAAGAAATAATACATCTCCCTACTTGGTATAAAATTTCATATGTATTTTATAGAAGGAAATCAGATCAGTAAAGGAATGGAATCCCTAAGGAAGGAGGAAAGGACTGCATGGTGAACTACTAGGAACCAAATCTATCAAATTGTGCTATGTCCACATATGAATACACCACAATGCATCATGCTTATTATTATAATGCACTAATTGAAGTCATTTTATCCACTGTCATCATCATAGAAGGGAGATCAATAGAGTGAATCAGAGAAAGAAGGAGGAGGGGCAGGGAATATTCTGGGGAATAAGATTTATCAAATTATGTTCATATGCAAACATGGCTTACTGATTCCCATTATAATGTATAATTATAAAGCACCAACAAAAAATGTTTAAAAGTACCATTCATAGTCTGCAATTATAACTAAAATAGTGAAAAATATCTAATAGGAAAAATATCAATATTTTCAATTTTTTTCTCACTTTATTGTTTTTGAAAAAAGATGTCTAAGTCTACATCTGAAACACGCTTTCTATTTTCTCAAACTCTGGAAAAGTAATTTCTAGAATATGAGAATAAAAGGATTTGAAAAAAAAAGTTTGTTTTTTCCTAAGAGACTTACTCTTTCACCTTGTTAATTTAATTTTTAATTCTGTTATGGTTGCATTGAAATATACACCTGTTTTATTAGACTGAGCCTGGTACATTAAAGGCAAATATCATTGTGTTGTAAATATCCCAAGATCATACGTTAAGTATGGTGCTTGGGTGATGGATGCTCAGTAATAGAGAAATAAATATATGGGTTAGCTTTTCTCATTCAGGTGTACTCAGCATAAATCACAATAGGGCCTTTTGAACATGGATTGCAACAGAAGAGGGAGCTGTTTTGCAAAAAGATTTAACACTGTACTCAGACTGTAGTACAGCTGGGGGAGAGAACAAATCATCAAAATATTGAAATGTCTATTTTCCTCATCATAAGTCCTACTAAGAATAGTTGAAATTTAGTGTTAAATCTGTTACTGTTCCATTTGCAGGAGCATATTCCTATGTGGTGAATACAGCTATGTATTCACAAATTTCCACTAAGGGTGTGATTTTGTGTCTGCCATTCCTTCATAAACCTAATGTAGTACTCTCCCCTGCATGAATCTAAAGGATTATTCTCTCTGCATTTTTACATAAGCCTTTGTCATAAAAAGTTCAAATTATATACATTCTATGATAAATACATTCATATACAGTATCAACTTTTTCAGTAACAAAAGAATTAACTTAGATTTATTATATAATATTTTTAAAAATAGCTTCTTTTTTATATCTGTTATTTTTTTGTGATTTTCATTTGAACTTCAATGTTTCATTTTTTTTCACTTAAAATGTTTAATTTGTTAAACACTATTACTAAATGCATTTATGAAAGAACAGGATTTAAACTGGTTGCTCAACATTGAATCATTTTATCACACTTACCTCAGTGTTAGCAAAGATTTTAAAGCATTTGTTAAGAACTAGATTTCTCAGTGTACTATAGTGATATGGCCACATGAATGTTTATAGCAGCTCAATTCACAATAGCTAACCTATGGACTCAACCTACGTGCCCTTCAACAGATGAATAAAGGAAATGTGGTATATATAAACAACATATTATTACTCAGCCAAAAAAAAAAAAGAATGAAATTATGGCAATTGCTGGTAAATGGATGGAGCTGGAGAGTTTCATGCTAAGTAAAATAAGTGAGCCCCAAAAAAACCAAAGACTGGATATTCTCTCTGACATGTGTTTGTATTAACACTCAATAAGGTGATGGGAGTCAGGGACGTGAGGAGGAGAAATTTATTAGATTAGACAAAGTGAGATAAAGGGAAGGGAGGAGGGTAAGAGTAGGAAAGACAGTAGAATGAATCAGTCATAATTTTCCTATGTCCACATATGAATACATGACCAGTGTAACTCCACATCATGTACCATAAGAAGAATGAGAAGTTATACTTCCTGCATGTATAATATGTCAAAATACATTCTACTGTTATGTATAACTGAAAGGAACCAAAACAATAGAAAAAAAGGTCTTTCAAAAAACTAGATTTCCAGCTGGTATACTTATATATTAAAGACTGATTAATATTGAGGTTATCATTTGGGTATCAAGAATAAAATTCTGCTGTTGAAGAGGATTTTTAAAAAATCTCAGTTTAATATTGTTCTGAGGTACAATTGTTATAAACTATGATTTTGGAGATAAAGATCCTGTTTTCTAGCCTGGTGGGATGGCACATGCCGGTAATCCCAGCAGCTTGGGAGGCTGAGGCAGGAAAATTGAGAGTTCAAAGCAACTTCAGCAAAAGTGAGATACTAAGCATCTCAGTGAGACCCTGTTTCTAAATAAAATACAAAATAAGGCTGGAGATGTGGCACAGTGGTCAACTGCCCCTGAGTTCAATCCCCGCAACCAAAATATAAAACAAAATCCCATTTGTTATATGCTTATTTTGTTACCCAAATATTAACCACACATGCTAACAATTTTTACTTCTTTTCCTCTGGGGTTTATTGGCATAAATCCTACTAGGAGGAAAGGACTGTAACTCAGAAACTTAACTTCTAAGTTGATTAAAAAGCTACTGAGATATTATTACAACACACTTTAGTTTGAAAATGCTTATTTTTTTATTTTGTAATTCTATGGGTTTAGCATATATTTCAGAATACAAAGGAAATGTCTTTAGTGTAATTTCTTTTATAAAATGTTGAGCTCATATGGTCTCTATCCGTGGATAAGTGGGAAAAAAATGTGCACATATTCAAATAAATTCCTTAAAATATTTTCTAATAATTGTTATTAAAATAAAGTTATAGATGAATATTTACGTTTTAAGCAAGTACATATCTCCAAAATTATAATTCAATGATTAATGTCAGCTTAATATTCCATCTCATTATTCCTTTTCTTCCTCCCAGTTGTTATCAAATTTCAGTTATCCTTCTGAGTAGGCCAAATCAACGAACACAAAAATGTTAACTCATAATAGCAAACATTTGAAATGAAATTTTATTTAGATTTGAATTTATTCTGGAATTGAATTTATTACAAAAATTTCAAGTAAAATAATTACAACTTGTCTGTATGGGATTCACCATGAGACCTGAAGAATTATAATAATGATAAAACCATTACCTAAAGTGATTAATACTAAGTGCACTATTATATACAAAAACATATTTATTGGCTCACAGAATTATGTCTTCTGATTTTTTTTCTGATACTATTCCTTTATTTTTAATTTAGAAATAATTGTAGGCCTTGTAAAAACTAATAGCAGATTCCTCAATCATCTTCATGAATGACAATTCTCTATATTTGTGTATAGAAAAAGTAGCTTTGATATTACTTTGAAAACTTGAAGACTGTTTGGGCTAAATAAATATTTGGTTTACATAATTTATTATTTTAAAATTGCTGCTATATTTGCTTGTGCCTTACTTGTGGATTTATAGAGTATTTGTTGCTTGATCGCTACATTTGAGGTATAAAAATTGTTCCTTTATATTTTAAAACAATAGTTTTAATGGAATATATGATAAAGTTGGTTGCTATTTGAGTTTTCTTGTTATGATGTATAGATATTCTGCATCTGTTTTCTATAAATTATTGGGATATAGTTCTAAATATTAAGTTTTATGTTTTATTTTTCATCTTCAAAATATTCAATAGCAAAAATGTTAAGTTCTTCTTTGTCTTTCACTGGCCATCCTTATTATCTGAACCATTTGACCTGCACCATTTTAATTTACTTGTTCTTTTATCTGTTTTTCTATATTTCTCATCAAAATTTTTTAGTCTATTCTTTCTTGGGCATCTGAGTTGCATGATCAATTTTTAAGGAAGTGGGGTTTTTTTTGGTCGTTCTTGTTGTTTTCTGCGCTTAATCAATTTCTTTCTTTATCTTATTTTTTTTTTATGTTTCTCATTTAAAGCAGGTAACTTTTACAGGCTCAATTATTTTCTGAAGTATACTTAAGCCCATTTAGGATGAAAACTTCAAATTTTCTTTTTCTCTATGCTTGTTTTTTCTCAGCAATATTTTACTTAATTGGTATTATTAGATTTTATTTTCAAATGTATTACAAAATATCTGTTAATATATTGTTTTTAATGTTTTATTCTGAGTTTTTCTATTTTTTTAGTATGGGCATCTTCATTTTTGAGTTTACTAAAATTCAATGTTGGCGTTTCTTTTGCTTTTCTTTATTTTTTTTGAGGAGTGGGTTGAGGAGGAATTGTGTTTGAAAATGTTTTCTCAGATACTTGAAAACTGATAAATCTTCAAAGAAGAGTAAATTGAAGAAAATAATTTTTTTAAATTTTTTATTAGTTGCTCAAAACATTACAATGATCTTGACATGAAGAAAATGTTTTGTGAGATATCCATCAATCATGTTTTTCAGTTTTAACGAGATACGATTATTTTTAAAGTGTATATATTCAGTTTAAAATAAAATTTGTTCTATATGTAATATAGTCTAGTTATAACCATTCTGCTACAATCCAAAAACACATTCTAGAGCAAAAAATATAATTTAGCATTTTATAATGCAATATGTTGTATATTAGATATTGGACACACTTCAGAATTATCAAGTATTATGTCACATAAAACCACAAACATTTTATAGTAGTTTTATCTTAAATAGGCTATTCTATCTTATTTTCAATCATTAGTTGTTCACATGTAGGCAATATATAACTTCTAATATGTTAAATAAGAGTAGATAATAACACTATTAGGGAATTATACTTTTTTAGGTTATGTAATTATTTATTTATTTGCTTTTTTTTAGTTGTACATGAGAGTAGAATCCATTTGGACATAATTATAAAAGGTAACTGAAACAACGAGTTGTATATCACTGAATTACAGATATTTGAAACACTAGAATGACATCATCCAAAGTATTAAACATAATCAAATATTAATACTTCGAACTTCTTCCACTTGTGTTTTGCATAATGGCTGATAAATTTTGAGAATTTCTTTGTTTCTCTCAAAGTGTAAAATACCCTGCCATGCCTTGTGAGTTGGATATGTTGCTCTGATTACTGTTTAAAAAAAAATCTTTAGACAAATTAAATTTAGTGGGCTTTATTTCTGGAACTACAAAAAAAAATCAATGTAGAACTGTATATTAGTATCCAATAGGGTACTAAGTTGTACAGTGTGCAACAGAAGCATATATCCCATATGTAAATAATAATTGTTATGAAAGACTGCTATGAAAATACTTTGCATTTTTTTCCACCTACATGTGTTTGTATTTCAATGGACTATTAGTTATACTTTAAGTCAAAAATACCTGTAAAGGATTTTGGAATTAAAAGCACAAAATTTGAAATGCTTAGAAAGGTATTTTAAAAAACAAGCAGCAACATATTAAGAGTTTGTGAACTAAGAAAGTTTTAGAGTCTCTAGTATGGTGACTAGAACTATGTACTTATTTTTGAATTTCAGTGTAATTGACCTCTGGCAAGTTATAGAAACTCACTGTGTCTTAGTTTTCTTATCTGAAAGATGTGGCCAAAATATTTAGGATCTTATACTTGATTGTTTTCTTACAAGAATATATATCAAATGAAAAAACACAATGCACATATAATACAGTCATACATCACCACATAACGGGGTTTTAGTCACCATAAAATCACATGTACGATGGTGGTACAATCTTTCCTGGTGATATTATAACCATATTATTTGTGTAAGTAAAAATCAGTATACTAGGTATACTTTGCAATGTTCTCACAAGGACAAAGTTGTTTAATAAGACATTTCTCAGAATGTACTATAATGATTACATAGTGTACAAATAATGATTACATAAACTGTGATTTTATAGTTCAAAGATGTAATTTGGGGAATTGATTAGAGCTTAAATAGTTATCAGTCAGAGAGAATACCTTGCATTATAGAAGTCCAAAGTTATGTGGAAGCACAGAGAAAAAAATGTTAATGGCTGTATATAAGTTAATAGACATATCTGTTTTCTTTAGGGGAATCCTATTCATCAACAACACGTGTGGATATTAAATACATGATTAAAAATTTAATGAGACTGTAAGGATTCATTATAATATTGCAATTTAAGTCTACATCAAATATATTTTAAAATTTTAACAGATAAATCTATACACTCAGAGCTCACCAATACAAACATAGATTGAATTATTGATTTTCAAAATGTAAGACAACAATTAATTCTATATACACCACAACAGCTAGGCTTTGTTGAAAAGAAAATTATAATTTGGGTGTTACAAAATTGATGACATTCTATTTCTTACAGTGAATTGAGAATTCTGATATTCACTTCATTACTCTTAAAATCAATTCCTTATCAATTTTATAATTTCTTGGTTATTTAAATATTTCAAAATCCAACAAAGATCACTGTAAAACAGAGACCTTGCTTTTGCAATGTGGAGAGTCCCAACAAGGTATCCGTTCTGCAAAGCATCTTATTTTTACATTTGCATTACATTCATTCTGGTATCTCAACAACACTGGAACATAGGAATTTTAATTACAGGCAACTTTGAAAAGAAATTGGTTTTCTTGCTTAAGTCTTCAAAAGCAAACTCTTTTTCTGTTAATAAGGATGAAAACACTTGCATCTGAAAAATAGCACTGACTAAAATTACCATAATATTAATTTGTGAAAGTTTTAGTTATGGTTATTTTAAAAATATTCCACACAGTGAGACTTAAGAGAAACCAAAAACAAGGAACTCATATTTTGGGTGAAACATTCATGACAATCTTAGTGACACACACTAATTTTCCCACAATGACATTGTGTTTCACAGTATCTGAATGACAGTGCTTACTCCCATTAGAATATCAAACCTAACAAGATTGCCTTAAAAATAACAAAGTCAAGCTTAATGGCCTGCTTTAGGGCATGAAGTAAACTAGAGAAATGTGAAGTGACAGATTCTTGCTGAATGTCTGACAGGGCAGCAGTCCTGACTGATAATTATTCCTGGCACCATCCTACTTTGAAATAAAGTTGTCAGAAAACAAATCATAAGTGCCAAATTTTATTATGTTGCCAAGCTTGTTTTTACTTTCTCAACCCTCATTTGTTCTTAAAAGTTAGAGTAAGAAAAAGTCTGACAAAATGTAGTGATTCTAGCATTGTAGCACTGCTTAATTTTGTCTATTATGAAATGTCTGTATTTATAGAACTCATTGATCTATCTGTATGATCTATCATCTCCTATATGCGGTTGTCCAGAACTACATTTTTAAAATTTTGTTATTCATTAAATTCAACAATATATATTTTTAGTTTGTACTAGCAAATTGAATTCTTCCCCTTTTACCTTGAGTCCCTATTTTTTTTTTGTTTGTCTTAGTTTTTTTTTTTTGTTTGTTTGTTTTTTTGTTTTACTTTTTGACCATCTCAAATTTTCTTGGATCTGTCTAGTTTCTATAATTTTTTCAGCGAAGTATATTCTTAAATAACTCCTAATTAAAATTTTAAAGTTGTTTCTTTAAGAAAAGTAGGTAAAACTGAGTAAAAACAACTCATACCAAAAAAAAGGTCAATCTCAAAAGATTGTCTTATAAATTTCTGTAGACTTTCTAAATGACAAAGTGATAGAGATAGAAAACAGATTTTGTTATTTCCTTGGTGAGAGTCAGTGAAGATACTTTTGACTTTGAGGAAATAGCATAGAGAAATCTTTATGATAATAGGATAGTTTTGTATCTTAATTGTTAATGTGATGCCATAAACTTATCTAGAGGAAAAATTAACATAGAGTTATACATAGATTTAAAACTTAGTTTTAATTTTCTGGTATTGATGCTGCTTTATTCTTATGCAAGATAAAACCAGTAGAGAAAGATTCCATACAACTACAGGTAAATATATAATTATTTCAAAAATAAAAATTTTAAAAAGTGACACAAAGTTATATAAGAAGACTGTTGATTATATTTTATTTAAAATAAATTTATTTTAACTGATGTATAAAAACACAAATTGTACACGAGACAGTAAGATTTTTTTACATAAAGATAAATTCTGTAAATAATCCTTTGCTATTAAATGTATTGGCATCTATATCTCCTTTTAAGAATATTAATATTTGATTTATATACTAGTGTGATTTGATATTGAAGAAATACATATTTTTTTCTTTTTCATGAATTTAATTTTCATCATATATAACAAACTTCTTTGTATTTTTTTTTACTGTCTTTTATTTAAAGTCTACTCTTTTTAATATAGTCATAAGTACACCTGCTTTCCTTTGGATCCCATTTGAATGAATCATCTTATTTGGAATACCGCTTTCAGGCTATTAATGTCCTTATAGGTAAAGTGTAGACAACATATAGTAAGGTCTTTTTTTCATTAATTAATCCTAAAATTCTGTACTTTATTGGAGAATATAATATAGCTACATTCAAAGAATTATCAATATTTAGTATTTTACCTCAAATTTTTCTTGCTTTTTAGATTTTTTTGAAATCTCTTTAGTTTTTATTTCTAACATTATTTTAGACAACTTTTGTGGTTAAGGGATTAACTTTAGAAAATACTTTGATTCCTTTACTATTATGTTTTTTTTTTCTACTATGTCTTTACTTTGTTGATACAATAGGCTTACTAAAATACATTTTGATTTTAATAAGCTATTCTGAAATGACAGCAAATTAACTTTATCATAAAATAGTAATAGTAGGAGAGAAAGAAATCATTAAAAGGAAAACTATACATTGAATCCATTTCTTCACACATTTTTAATTTTGATATCTAATTTTATATTTTTATACATGGTTTCTATAGTTTAGATCTTAAATATTCCCCAAAGGCCCATGTGGTAAAAGTGAAAGTCTTAGCTACTACCATGGCACTATTGAAAGTTTTAAAAATTAAAAAGGAGTGTAGTTGTCTGGGAGGGAGGAGTACAGCCTTTAATGTGGTGTGTGTGTGTGTGTGTATGGGTGTGTGTGTGTGTGTGTGTGTGTGTGTGTGTGTGTGTGTGTGTTTTCCTTCTGCCATGATATGAACAGTTTTTCTTCTACAGGAGATTTTGCCATTATGTACTGCACCACCCCAAATCCAAAGCAACATTTCCAATCTGTCAAACACTGAAACTTCCAATTATTTTAGGTAATCTTTTAAAGGAAAGCGTACATTAACAATTGTCTATTTCATAACATATTAAGGTAGTTAATAACTTTTATTTGTTTATTTAGTTTTTTGTTTCCTGGATTGAGCCCAGGGGTACTTAACCACAGAGCCACATTCCCAGCCCTTTTTATATTTTATTTTGAGACAAGATCTCACTTAATTGCTTAGGACCACAGTAAATTGCTGAGGCTGGCTTTATACTTGAAATCCTCCTTCCCCAGTCTCTCAGGTTGCTGGGATCACAGGCATTCAGCATCATACCCCACAATTAATAGTGTTTAATTGCTTTTTTAGTCTTCATATTAATGCTATGAATATTATTTTTATTCAATGTATACAATACAAGTCAACTAGAAAACCATTATGAATTGTTTCCTTGTATTTTGTTTGGTTGGTTTGGTTTGGTTTTTGGTGTTCCAGCCTTGAGCATCTTCTTTTTATATTTGACTTTTTAGAGTTTGATTATAAATGTCTTGGGTTAAACCTGATTGATTTAAATCTGGTGACATTTTTTTCTTCCTGTGCCTGGATACTAGGATATTTATCTAGGTTTTGGAAATTTTATGTTATTATATCTGTGAATATGCTTTGTATTTCTTTGGCCTTCTCTTTTCATTTTGAACCTCAGAAACTCCCAAATCTACTCATTTACTACAGTCTTATGTTCCTGTGAGATTTCTTCTTTCTTCTACATTTATTTTTTTTTTCTCCTGGGGGAATATTTTTCAATATCTTATCTTTGAACTCAATGACTCTTTATTCTGTTTGATCTATCTTGCTATTGATGCCTTCAGTAGTGTTTTTAATATGACTGAGTGTATTCTTCATCTTAAGGTCTTCTTTTTGGTTTGATTTTTTAAGAATTGATTCAATCTCTTTATTAAGTTTCTGGCAGAGTACTTGCTAATTTCTCTGTGTTTTCTTTATACTCATCGACTTTCCTTATAACATTTATCTTAATTTCTGTATTTGAGATTTATCCCATAGTGACTACTATCTGTTCAGTTTCTGGAATCTATTTTAAATCTTAAGTGAAGTCATGTTTTCCCAAAATTTCTTGATGTTTATTGTTATGCAATATGGCCAGGGCAATGAAGGATGTATTTTAGTATTCCTAATCTCTGTGTGTGTGTGTGTGTGTGTATTTTACTCTTTTACCTCAAATGTAATGTATATGTATGTGTGTGTATAAATAGATAGATATAGATATAGATATATTCTTAGCAGTTTGCCTATATTATCTTAGCCTGTAGTCAATTCCACTATTTCAACATCAGGTAGCACCCACATCCAGGTTTGCTGTGAGCTTTAAATAAATTGTCATGGTGTCAGCAATAAAGGCTGATTCAAGACTGTGTAGAATAATGAGTTGGATTACCGTCTTTGATTGCCTCAGAGTTGTAGTTGTACTTTGCTCTGGGAATTTTCTGTGCAAAGCTGCAGGACAAGATTGCCCAGGAGTTATGGTAATTCCCTAGCTAAGGGAGTTCTGTGCAAAGACTTGGAAGTACTTCAATCTCTACCTTGAGCTAGACAATAGCTGTCAGGAATAGAGATTCTGAGCATAACAAGATAACCACAATATCTTGCAAGCACTGCAAATTTTAAGCCCGACTTTACAGAAATTCTGAAAAAAATGGGATTCTTGGGTGCAGCAGGATAATAGCAGAATGTTCCTAGCACTGCAACAGTAGGATAGCTGCAAAAATTTTTCTAGCTCAGTAACATTTTAGTGCACAAGGAAGCCTCTTGGTAATTCAAAAGCCTTGAACAAGTTACAATGATTCTATAGTTTTAATTTCCTGATTATGAGTCCCCATATAATAAATTGTGTTGTGCTAGTTCTGAATCCCTGTTCCTCCATCAGATATCAGTGTCCCACCTAGCCCCAGCTTTCTCTTTGTAAATGTTTGTGTGTCTTCTTTAATTCCCCATTACCCCTCACTAGTTTTTAGTGTTTAGCCATGGAGGTTGTGGAGCAAGCTCAAGTTATCTCAAATTCAAAGTTGATATGTTGCTCAAAATTAACCATGAGAATGTCCAGAAAGGGCAGTACACCTCAACAAGACTCCATGGAGCCAGGGTAAGCCCAGATCCCTTATACATAGTATCTGCCCATAGGATTCTACTCAGCTCTTGGTTGAATCACCATGGAAGGACAATAACTAGGCTCCTATACCACAATTATTTATCAACAACACCAAAAAATTGTGCCACACCCTATGCTCATAGCCTGACAGAGCCAGCAAAACAGTTAGGTGGGACCAATGCCTGCATTGTTGTTCAGATGACTACCATTTACATTGGACATTTTTCCCTAGGCCACTGCAACCAGACAGTGGGACATTCAGTTCCAATGTATTCAGTTCCAATACACTGGAACTGAATGTTCTCATGGGCACTGTGGTTACTGCAGAGGATTTATCTATAAGCAGCCTTTACTATGAGATCCATTAGGATTTGCCCAGTGTTTGGTTTAACCCATCTGGAACTAAGGTCTAGTGCAAATTTCTGAACTTAGTCTGGTGTCCTACTCTCACTGAGTGAGATCTTGATTTATATGCTAAGATTAGGGTACTATTTGATGAAGGCAGTTCTTTTTTTTTTAAGAAGTTTTTTTGTTTTGTTTTAAATATCTTTATTTATTTTTATGTGGTGCTGAAGATTGAACCCAGTGCCTCACACATTCTAGGCAAGCCCTCTACTACTGAGCTACAGCCCCTGCCCTGATGAAGGCAGTTCTTTAGCCACCTAGGCTGATGATAAATTTAATTGTACCAGAATTTCATAACTCAGAATCATGCACAGTCTCAGTAGTTTATCAAGTCCCATGATGCAGCTGGTAATGATGTAGACCAAAACTTGAATCTCTCCCACTAGGATGCAGATTCCCTCCTGATATCAGGACAGGTCTAGAGATGTGTTTTGTCCTATATGTGGGACTTTTCATTTACATCTGGCGCTTCTTCTCACTATGGCAGACCTGGTAAATAACTCTGAGACAAAGACTTATGCAAAAATTTGAGTTCTGTTTCTGAGCAAGTGAGGTTTTGCTTCTCCTCTACTCCCAAAGATTTGGGAAGGGTTTGAAGGTCATCTCTTTGTTTCCTGGGGAACACATTTTCAGTCAGTCTGCAAGACCTGGCCCTGTGGTAGGAGTAGCATTGTTCTTTCTAGTGCTGGGTTTCTCCATAGCAAGCATGAATCTGGGCTTCAAGTTTAAGGTCTGAACTTAATTTTCTTTTCCTTCCACAAGTAGGAGGTGTCTCTCTCCACCCTTTAATGTTTGGAATTGGGAGAAATTGTGACATGGCAACTTTTACTTTCATGCATTCTTCAATGTCTTGTATTTCATAAAACTAACCTAAGCACCATGGTCTCTCTCCTGGTTTTCTCAGATCTTATGGAAATATTTTGATACCAGAAGATTTGCTCAGCTTCTTTTGTCTGTGGAGAGACCATTGGTGAAAGATTTTACTCTACTTAATTTGAAACTTAAGCAAATTACTAATAGAGTCTAGAGAATGAGTTTGATTGAAACACTAAAGATAATACAACTAGAAACATTAGGAATGGAACCACAATCCATCTAAATTAGATCATTGAGCAAAATAATTAAGCTAAAAAGTAATTTAAATGAAAAACTGTATATACTTTAGACATGAATTTTCAAATAAATTGAACAAAGATTTAGATATTTTTTTCAGTATCTAGCCTGTGACAAACATTTTGAGGTAGTTATACATCCTGCATTGGACAAATTTAGATTCTTGGAGGAAAAAAGTTAATTAGTAAAAATATGAAATAAATAGTGGATAAAATTAATTTGTGGAGATTGTTTCCTCACACCTATCAACTATACAAGATACTTAGAAAGATAGCAGGACAAGGCAAAGGAGGCAGTAAGTTTCAAAGCCTGAGAGCTGGAAAATCATCTGAAATTTTGAAAAATTCTTAAAATATCTTAGGAAAATATTGTCATACTTATATCTATCAAGGCAAGGAAAGACATGGAGGAAACTTACGTATACATTGCTAAGTGAAAGAAGCCATTGTGGGGAAAAAAAAGAAAAAAAATAAAAAAAGAAACATGTATAATGCCAACTACATGACAATTGCACAAGGCAAAACTATATAGTAAAAGGATCCACAGTTGCCAGGATTTCAGGATGATGCAGAAGGAGAGAGAAAAACAAACAAATGAGGAAAGGTTTTTCTTTTCTTTTCTTTTCCCTTTCTTTCTTTTTTTCTTTCTTTCTTTTTTTTAGAGCATATTTCTATTCTGTATGATACTATAATGGTGGTTATATGTTATTTTAAATCTGTCAAAACTGTAGAAAGTATGATGTAAAGAGGGAATTCTTGGACTATGGACTTTATTTATGACAGTGTATCAGTATACTCACTTATCAATTGCAACAAAAATGCCACAAACGCAAGGGGATTAATAACAGGAATGACCGGATGTACTGTGTGCGTGAGTACGCACACATTTTTATTGGGGGTGAGCACAGTATTTATAAGAACTCTTTAGTTTCCACTCACTTTTTTCTGTAAACCTGATATTGCTACAAAAACCAATTGATTCAATTGTTTATGACCAAGTAATAGGAAATAAGAAAAGATATACATTTTTTCCCTCCATTTATCAAATATTTAGGGAATGGTATTTATGGACACAGCAAGGTACTAATTATTCAAGTAGAAAAAAAAACAAGATAGATGTACTATGCTCTCACAAAGTACACAATCAATTTTGGCACTAATTACAGCTGAATTTTGCAAAAAATATATTTGGACTAACACTGTGTAAATTTTACTGTAGCTTTTGATGAAAGATAGGCCACCTAGCCAAATGGAACAATGTCTTTTATTTCAGTGATACAGAATCACTGACATTCTTAAGAATATGCTTACAAACATATTCTGACCTCTAGAATCACAGATCTGGAAGAAAGAGTTGATCAATAACTCCTTCATCAATACCTTAAAAAGAAAAAGTAAAGTCCCTGGAAATTAGTCACTAGCTGTAACCAAACTTTAAAAAGGAGGACAACATTACAATCAGATTAAACTGACAGACCTGGGAAAAATAAACAAAGACATTAACAGTCTTAAAGCATTTCAGAATGGTTTTTAAAATGAGCCCAGGAATTTTCACACATTTCAGGAATATCCATGAATTTTGAGTAATGAATGGAAGGGATTAGAATAAAGTAGATTGTTAATCAGGGGATTCATCTCAATGGCAGAAGCTTGTATTTATCTGCATAGTATTTCTCAGATAATTAATAGGGCTGTAATTCCTAGAACTGTATATTCTTTTGGAGGTCTCCAGGAAATTAATGATATGCCAATGGGAGTAAAAGAGCCTGGACTGAGAATAGAGATGGTAATTATGACAGAAATAGAATAGCAATATTCACTAGGAAGTGCACACCTTTTTATCCCTGTAATGAGCATGCAATATGTAATGTAAGAATATAATTGAAAGAAAGGTCATCTTTTTTCTAAAGTACTATATATTTCTTTAAGAGCGAGTTGGTGAGAAGTTCTATCCATAAGGCAAATATCACTAATAAAAGAAAGCAGGGAAATAAAATTGTCTGCAGTCACACATAAAAATGTAAATTATATAGAAAAACAAAAAATCAACACTTACTTGAGCACTAAAGTCTTTTTAAAAGTAAAGGTTAACCTTATTAGCAATAAAAAATTTAATATGCGGTTCCCTGCATGTAGTCTATTCTCTGGCCCTTATGCATTTGAATAAAATAAACTCTTTCTCTGCCTTCAATGACCTCTCTTGACCCATGCTATGTGAACCCATTTTCACCCCTTCAAATCTTAGCTCAAGGCTCCTTATCTTACTTAAACAATTTTCTTAGAAACAATTGCACATTTATTTTTCATGTGAACTTTGGGATTCACAACAGTAATACAACATGCCTGATAGAGCAACAGAAAATAGCCTAAACTACAAAGTCTCCATTAAGTGAAGAATAAAGTCTGAAGACCTGTATACAATCTTCCATGGCTATCAAGACTTACACATACCAGTAGTACATATTTCTAATTCTCTAGAATGTTGAGATTCTCAAATGAATTAGGGCCTTCTCCAGGCCTCGCAAATGAAAGATGTCTTTCTGTGTATGAAAATGTGTTACCTTGTGCTGGCTAAAGCCTTTATGTAGGCAAAAGAAGAACAAGCATGACAACATGTTACTTAAAAAAAGAAAAAAAAAAATGGAGCTGGGATATAGTTCAGTTGGTAGAGTGCTCGCCTCACATGCACAAACCCTGGGTTTAATCCCCAGTATCAACGAAAAAAAAAAAAAGAAAGAAAAGAAAAGTGCACACCTGTAATCCCAGCATCTAAGAAGGCTGAGGCAAGAGGATCAAGAGTTCAAATCCAGCCTCAGCAATAGGGAGGCACTAAGCAATTCAGTAAAACACTTGTCTCTAAAGAAAATACAAAATAAGTCTGGAGAGGTGGCTCAGTGGTTGAATACCCTTGGGTTCAATCCTCAATACCCAAAAAACAAAGGGGAAAAAAAAAATGATTATTTACCTTCACCTTTAAAACAAACAAACAAAATACACTTGGACAAAGCAAAATTTTCTCATCTAATTGGTATTATAACAAAACTTCATAAATACAAGTAACTGCATATTGTCAGTCTTTGAACACTAGAGAAGGTCAGCATAGCATGTTCTTACATTAATTTAAAGATTCTAGTATGTGATGTGCATGAATGAGTATAACAGTTACATTCTCTAGGGGGAGTTCAATAGCAAGGAAGGAAATATCTCTTATGTTGAAAATTCATTCAGTGGGGTTGGTGTTGTGGCTCATTGATAGAGTGCTTGCCTAACACATGTGATACCCTGAGTTCGATACTCAGCACCACATAAAAAGATAAATAAATAAAATAAAAGTATCATGTTCATCTACAACTAAAAAAATATTTTTTAAAGAAAACTTATTCAATAGCAAAATTTGCAGTTTTATATTAGGAAATACCGATTAATTGTAGCTGGTAAAAGAATTTTTTTTTCAAAAAAATGACAATATTTGAAGCCAAAATTTGAAAGCAATTGCAGTACATTCTCTGAGGCAGAAGGAAAGATTTTGGTAAGGAATTGCTCTAAATGCTTCAAGTGGAGAAACATCTGCCAAATCCTAAAGGTAAGAAAGTTAATTTGAGGAAATAAAAGGACTAGAGTTTAGTGGCAAGTGGCAAAGCAGGAAAGATGGCCAGGACAGGGTCATAGAGATAGAGTTAATAGTAATTTAGGAATTTGACTTGACTTGGGGGCTAAAGGACGCCTAAAGTTTTAACATGGGAATTACTTAGAAACAAGTTTAATTTAATATTTTGAGATAAATAAAAGTGGGGAAATCTAGATTAAGATCACTTAAGAATTTAGTATGGTAATCACTTTAGTTAGATTTATCATTGTTGTGACCAAAAGACCTAAACAGAACAATTTTAGAGGAGGAAGATTTTATTTAGTGTTCATGGTTTCAGAAGTCTTAGTCCACACACATCCAACTGCATTGCTCTGTGCCCAAGATGAGGCACAACATCTAGGAGGAAGGGTGTGGAAGAGGAAGAGCAGCTCAGGACATGACAACAAGGAAATCAGAGAGCTTCACTCTCCAGAGAAGAAACATAAACCACAAAGGCACTCCCCCAGTGACCCACCTCCCCTGTTTACTTCCTATGTGACTACAGATACAACCCAATTAATCCCATCAGGGGATTAAGGCACTGATTAGGTTCATAACGCAATAATTCACCTCTAAACTTTCATGCATGAGCTTTTGGGGAACATCTCATATTCTAAACCACAACAGTGATTTAAGATATAAATATCATCAGTTTGAAATAATACACTGGCAACAGAAAATGAGATGAATTTAAAAAGAGATTTGGTACAGAGTTTCCCAGAAGCAGCTGCAGATGAGGCAAAGATATAACAATGGAACTGAGGATGCACACACGCTATTAACTACAATGTGCTGGAAGCAAAAGAGACATTAAGTAAGATTTGGGATGGCTGTTTACACGTGTGTTTTTTTTTTAAATCTCATTACCCAGACATTATTGCAGATAAGCAACTAAACATGATATTTCAAGGATATAAAACTAATCCTCAGTTAAATGGCACCTGTGCAATAACCAACATTCAGAGCCAAATATTAAACCAGTTGAGCACTCAATCATTCCAATTTATAATTCTTCAATTGAAACCCCATACTCAAATCTCATCCTTCTTTCCTTTTTTTCTTTCTGTTTTTTTTTTTTGGGGGGGGGGGCAGGGCAGGGGTACCGGAGATTGAACTCAGGGGCACTCAGCCACCAAGCCACATCTCCAGCCCAATTTTGTATTTTTTTTTTAGAACCAGGGTCTCACTGAGTTTCTTAGCACCTGGCTGTTGTTGCTGAGGCCGGCTTTGCTCAATCCTCCTTCCTCAGCCTCTCAAGCTGTTGGCATTACAGGCATGTGCCACTGCACTTGTCTCATCCTCTTTCTCTGCCAACTTTCTCACTCAGTTATTTCCATCACACCTATTCCTATGCTTTGCTGAAACTTTCCAGCCCTGACCCTTTTGTATTTTCTGTGTATTGGAGTTGTTGTTTCTCTTTTCTCTTGTAGGTGTGGACTCTGGAGTCTGGTTTTAAATTCCAGCCTCCACTTACATCACAGAGCAAGTTACTAAAATTCTTGACACATTGACTTCTTCATCTGCACTTAGAATTGACAATTACAACCAACTACAAGAGTCAGTGTAAGAAAAAAAAAATAGAACAGGCATGTGAATACTAAGTAACTCAAAATCTTTTATGAAATCATCTGTGGTTTATTACACTCCAGGTACAACAGAGTATGGATTTAACTGATTTATAATGAGCTGAAGTTTTACCTGTGCATCCATAGCATCTCACAATTTCTCATCAGACAGATAGTCAATAACTATTTACTCAATGGATACTTTGCCAATTTACAGCTAAACCCATCATCCATAGGTTACTCTTTTTCTAGCTAACTTATCCCAATCATTGCAGCATATGTTGCTGTGGCTAAACCTTTTAAGAATGCCAGGCTTTTCAGTGTGTCTCAAGGGTTAACATAATGATGATAAGAGAACTTCCACAGGGCTTATGTGTATGTGTCGGTCTCCTTCATTAGATTGTAAATCCCTGAATTGAAGAAACTATATTTTATTCCCTTCTCTATGCTTCACAGCACCTCAACAGAGTACCTTGTATTTAATATGCCCGTAATACATATTGCGTTCAACTGAGTTATTCCCTCCTTCAAATTCCATCTCAGATGTCAATTTTTAAGCAAGACTTCCCTGAGTCTTCCATGCAAAACTGATCATTCTTCATGCTATTCTAAGGATTGGTTTTGACAGGGAAGACATCTAATCTGCCTTTTAAATATGAAAATTTCTCACCTACACATATAAATGAGCATATGATTTGGTTGAACAAACTATAGTTTCCTTTTGATAGACACACTTAATTTTTGCTTGGTACAAAACAATAATTTGACTGAACCCAAGCATCCTGAAGACTTAGCAAGAAAGAAAAAGAAATCAAGAAATTGAGAAGGATAGAGTGATCCAATTCCATGTTTCTTCTATGTATTTTTAATTCTTTGTGTATAAACATTATCCAGAATAAACTGAATTTATTTAGATATTTTGTAACTTGGAACCAATTTGCCTTCTCATTGATAATCACAAAACACTTTTTTTCTTTTTATTCTTCCTTTATTCCCTCCCTCCTTTGTTCCCTTCATTTCTCTATTTCTTCCCTCCCTTTTTCTTCTTTCTCCCTTTGTCTTTTTTTTCCCATTTTCCTTGCAATGTTAAGGAAATATAATTCATTCCTATTCATTTTACCTCAAATAATTTTTAAATCTACTTATTCACACCCATTTCCATTTCTCCCATTCTATCAAAAGTGAGCCCTCATTTAAACAAATAGATGATGAATAGATATAAATATATAAGAGATAACAGAAAATTATACTGTGCTCTCACCTTCTTCAAAATCATCATGAACTTTTTATTTTACCCAGCATGAAATTGAAGCACTTTATTTTGAATTCTGTATCTCTTGACAATGCGAAGTCAGCTTCCTGACTGATTTTACAACCCCATCTACTCTTTGCTTAAAGTGATTTAGCCACACTGGTCTTCCCTTTTCCCTTGAGCCCACAGTGCTCAACTCTGCTGTGTATCTTATCACCTTTGCTTCACCCTTACATGTTTATCATGAATGGCTTAGTCTCTCATTCACTTTGAATCCCTTTCACTGAGTGATCCCTTACCTAAACTCCTAACACAGGGTCTTAGATCCCTCCTGATAGCATGACTTATTTTTATTTTCATCATAGCCTGTATTTTCATCACTCCATTTTAATCTGCTTATTATCTAACATTATCTGTGTTCCTTCACATGCTGTTCCTTCACATCCCTGTCTTGCTCATGTTTGTAACTATAAAATAAAGCAAGATGACAGGGTCATAGTAGATCCTCAACAAATGTTTGCTGAAAAGAATTTACAAAATGCAATTTTAAAAACTAAAGGCAAAAGAATAAGATTTGCTTAAGATTATACAGCTTATAATTACTCTGCTGAAATTATAATAAAGTTTTATTTTATATTTTAAAACTATTGCTCTTATCTGTTATGCCCACATCTCTAGGGTTGCTAGTGAATCTCTCTGTATATACGTAGATTCACATGCCAGCTCTGCTCTTCTGTATTCATTTTGTATGTGCTATCAAAAAATGACATCAGGGCAGGTATATAGTTTGGTTGACTAAGTGTCCTGAGTGACCTCAATAGCCTGCACCCTCCATCCAGTATTAATACTTGTAAATCCTGTAATGCATTATGGTTATATAATTTGCCGAATTACATTAAATTGGACTTTCTCAAAATTTATAGAAACACTTTGAACTTGAGCACCAAAAAGAAAAATTCTCTGAGAAACATATTACCTCATCAATTTACATTATTACATTATTATTTTTTAATCCATATAATAACCTTCAATACCAACAAAATCATTTTATAATATTTTGTTCACCTCTTTGAAGAATTGTTATAAAAGAGATTAAAACTCAAACTTGCAATACACATATATAAGCTGAAGTTCACCACTTCTGGTTTACATGACCTTGAGGAAACTTCTAAATATTTCCAGCTATCATGACATTCATCTTGTTATGTGGATACAAACAGTATCAAGGCCACAGAGTGTCTATGTGCATTATGTATTGTGGGCAGATCTGTCAGTATTAAATATATAATTATATGGATCTATATTTAAGGATAAATGTTTGAGTCCCTCCCAGATCCCATGCTGAAACTTTTGGGATGTCATAAAAATGGAGTTTCCCCAATGAGATTAGAGTCTTTTCAAGAGTAGGAAGAGAATACAGAGCTCTCTCTACCATGTATGAATAAAGGGGAAAGGTAGCTATCTTCAAGCCAAACAAAGAGCCTTGACTTGGAATCAAATCTACCAGCACCTTGATCTTGACCTTCTCAACCTTCAGAGAACTGTGAGAAAATGTTTGCTGTGTAAAGCCCCTCATCTATGTAAGTAGCTAAGATGACTGAGACTGTATTTTAGGATTTCTAGTCACATTTTACAATAGTCAGTATTACATATTTAATTGTAGGCTATCCCTAACTTGCTGGTACCCATGCTGTGCCTACATGGGGACCTAGAAATTATGGAAACATGGCATCTCTTTGGAATACCACCCTTCAGGTTTGCTTAATGGCTATGGGATTACTTGATGTGTGACTTCCATTTCTCATGGTTAATATTCATTAAAGGCACATGTTCTATGTCATGTTCTAGAGCAGTCCCTCAGGATTATTTTGTGGTAGTAATATATACAATATATACTACATCTTTCTTGGCTCTGTTATCTTCCCTGTGTCATTGCTATACTCAATTGCGAGTGTATATAGAACCCACAAAATAACTTGTCTTTGTTCTTGCTCTTAAAGTGTGGATGAAAGCAACCACTGTAACCAGAGGAAAAAACTTACCGTATTCTTAAAACAGCACACCACCTCTCCTACCTCAATATTACTTTCTTGTTAAATACTGATTTTACTGCTATTAATTCTATGACTTTGGAGAAATCATCAGAATCCACTGAGTTGTAACCTCTTCTGTAAACTAAAATTATTAACATTAAAATTACTAAAGTTTAAAACTTTAATGAAAATATTTCCAGCAAAAACCAAGCAAGATAATATAAATCTCTACTGGGTTGTTGATAAAAATATCACACAAAAAAAACCAAGTTTGCAAATGGCAGTATGAAATAGGAAATTTAGATTGTCTTTCACATTTGTAAATTAAACCTGCATTTGCTTACCAGCACCTGTTGCTGATACTCCTTCATCATATTCGTCATTTTAGTCAAGTGTCACCAACTGCTGAATCACACCTACAGGACACCAGGTGCATCGGGAAGAGTACCAAATACAGAATTGCCAAAGAAAATTTGGAAGCTGAAAAGGACACTGACTCCAATGCTCACGTCGAAATGTGGCTCTACTCCCTTTCTGGAATGATTACTGCTGGCCTAACCTTTCTAAATTCACTGATTTAATACCCTGAGTATTTTTACCTTGTCCTAGAGAAATTGTCTTATTTGACAATTGTCTCAAGTATCTGTAACATCTGAAAGGAGTGTGCTAGGACTTGACTAGACAATTAATGCACAGAAACAACCTCTGCATGATTTAATGGCTGCCTAAATTATTGTAGTATTCCAAACATACATTTTAATGTATCACACTATTCATGACTTCCATGCTGACATCACTTTATTTTGATGTTCATTCTTGCTGGGAAGAGGCTACATGTGCCATTTATTCTATGATATGCATGATTCCACTATGGCAGAACAGTTGTATAACACATTAGGATAAAGAACTACTACAGTGCGTACAGATAGGTAGTGACGACATGCAGAAGCCTGGACTCAGGAGAAGCCATTCTACCAAGACTGAGGAGAGCTGCCTGGGGAGGATGGAGTCTAGTCTGCACATGTCACATGTCACTGAACCTGAGGAACACTAGGCACTACACTGTATTACACACTCGGCTAAACTTGGTTCACTGGGTTAAAGCACAGCAGGATACTGTCTTAGAGGGATAGGAAAGACCCTGGCTTTTATGGATCCTTCCAGCTTATTTTAGGAAACAGCATTCCCAGCACCTTCTACAGTTCTGAGAACTAGAAATGAAAGGAAGAGCAGAATCAGCAAGGGCATCCTTGAACCTGTCCTGAACTTCCTGTAAGCGAGCTTGAAATTATCTAAAAGTATTCTATGAGATCATACTGTTATTTAAAGAGTAATTATAAATCTTGATACAATAAAATCAAACACTCTATGGCTTAATCTGTTTGTTGGTTTCTTTATGATTGATCAACCAATAGGCCAATAATTTCAAATCAATAAAATGTTTGCTATGATTTTGGCTAACAATCTATTCACAATTTTAATATGTATGATTTGTTGATTTTTGTATCAAATAAGAACAGATAAAAGATTGCAATTAGCTTATCATAACTATGCAGACAGTCTAAAATTTTCTCTTGAATTTTTTTCTCTTTCTGAAAGAATGCTTATCATTCATAGTTCCAGAATATAGGTAATTCAATTGGGACAAAGCTTTCCTAGAAATAATATTTGTATATTTCATCTTTATATATCATTTTTAAGTTTTTCTCTGTAGAAAATACCAATCTTGAGGTTTTTCTTTATTTTTAATAATTTTAAGTAATATATTTCAATAAGAAGAAAGCTATGACTTAGGTGAAATGTAATTGGTAGAGAATCAGTTCAAGACCAAATTGGACAACATAGTAAAATTTTATCTCAAAAAACTAAAAATAAAAAAGGAAAGGAAAAGAAAAATATAGACTTATCTTTCTTTGTGGAAAATAATTTAGTTCTTCTATCATTTACTGAGATGTACCAGCAGTCTTTGTAAAACATGAGGAAAAATATGGCTTAATGCATGTCAAAATTGGAATTAAAAGATAAGTTTGTATAATAAAGATTCACTATTAAAAAGAAGGAATTTTATAACATTTAATCTGAGCAGTTATAGCTAAGTTATCACTGATAGCTAAGTCATCAGTGTTCTTGAAACAAACAAACAAACAAAAAACAACAACAAATAGCTTGGAGGATATATTTTATGTAATTAAAACAGCATATACAAACACAACTTAGGCACAATAGACATCATACAAGAGGTCATGTGACAATGTCATAATAATTAGTCAATAAGAGATAGATAAGGGCAATTTCATATAATTTATGCATTGGATAAATTGTTGAGTGAGATAATTAGTATTGGTGTAGAGAAAATACTCAGACTGAAAATATCTTCTGAGTTCAGCAGTTTAAAGGATTATTTAGGGCTGGGATTATAGCTCAGTGGTAGATCATTTGCCTAGCATGTGTGAGGCACTGGGTTCAATCCTTAGTACCATATAATAAATAAAATAAAGTTCTAAAAAAATATTTTCTAAACAAAAGTAAAAGGATTATCTAGTGATATATTGTTCCTAGTAATATAGAGAAATATTTCCTAAATAATATGTCACACCTGCAAATTACAGTACCTGAATTAAAAATGATTTTAATTGTAAGGCAATGAGTGAGCCACTCAGGGTTAGAATGAATTTTTTTAAAAAATTATTTATCAAATAAGCTGTGTCACAAAAAAGAGTTTTTGTGACCTACATATATAAACACAAAGTTTTTTCGAACATGTGACTACAATACCTTTAACTTCCAGAGTCACCCAATTATCTCCACTGAGATGGCAGAAGAATGAGCATGAAGATACACCAAGCCTGGAAAGCCCACACATCTTCAAAACTCAGTTCATTAGGTACAATTAAAAAACAGGAACAGAACAAATGTGAGCAAGCTTGAGAAATGTAATACAACTTCTGTCTAAGTAAAAACAAACAAACAAACAAAAACAACAACCTGCTTTAATAGCAATTTACTATGTTATTTTCTACTTTGACATATTTATTAACATTTTTATACTGTTTGCACCATATTTTTGTCTCTAAATTTTTTTTGAGAGAGAGAGAGAGAACTTTTTAATATTTATTTTTTTAGTTTTTGGTGGACACAACATCTTTTTTTTATTTTTATGTTGTGCTGAGGATCGAACCCAGCGCCCTGTGCATGCCAGGCTAGCGCGTTACCGCTTGAGCCACATCCCCAGCCCATCTATATTTTTTTGTAAGAAATTCATAGAAATAGAATCATACATTAAGTGTCATTTTCTGTCTGGCTACAATTTTTTTCTAGAATATTTCTTTTGAGAGTCTTCTTTGTCTTGTGTGCCTAAGGAGTTAATTCATCTGTATTATTGAATAGAATTCCATTGCATAGCTGAAGCAAAATCTGGTTAGTTAATGTACCAGTTGAAGGGACCGCAATTGATATAGTATAATAGGTATCTATATACAAATTTTAGGGGGAATTTGGCAAATATTTTGGAGTTATATCATTGCCTAGTATGGTAAGTATATATTCAAATTCACAAGAAACTCTCAAATAATTTTCCAAAGTGATTTATAATCTGTATAGGTAATTATTTTGGTACTAAAGAATAAACATCTGGGCTGGGGATGTGGTCCAAGCAGTAGTATGCTCACCTGGTATGCATGGGACACTGGGTTAGATCCTCAGCACCACATACAAATAAAAATAAAGCTGTTGTGTACACCAAAAACTAAAAAATAAATATTAAAAAATTCTCTCTCTCTCTCTCTCTCTCTCAAAAAAAGAATAAACATTAAATAAACATTATTTCATTTTAAAATCGGCTCTTTCCTAAATCAAATGTCAACTGTGCAAATCATATCATTTCCTCAAATAAATATTCCAATTTAGTTTTTATTCTGTTATCTGATATTGGTAAATAACTTAAAAAAATAGAAATGAAGAGAGAGAAACTGAAGTTTATTTGTCTTTGATTCCAAATGTTTGAACCACACATTAAAGAAGGAAAATGTGTAACGTAGACAGCTTAAAATATTTTTGTCAGATCAATCACAATTAAGTGCATATAAATGAAAAGTAAAAATAAAAGTATAATAACACTCATTAAAATTAGTCATAGGACAAATGTTACTATGTCAACTTAGATGTTTAACAAACATTCTACAAATGAATAAGGCATTCACATCATCACACAGGAAAATTCATTAGGTCTGTTAATGGTGTCTCACTAACTGCTGAATAAAGAGCTTCTATCACAATTGCAGTTTGTTTCTTTTATTTTTTTATTTTATTTTTATTTACATATGATAACAGAATGCATTACAATTCTTATTACATATATAGAGCACATTTTTTTCATATATCTGGGTGTATACACAGTATATTCACACCAATTCGTGTCTTCATACCTGTACTTTGGATAATGATCATCACATTTTACCATCATTAATAACCTCATGCCCCCTCCCTTCCCCTCTAACCCCTCTGCCCTATCTAGAGTTGTCTATTCCTCCCATGCTCCCACTCCCTACCCCACTATGAATCAGCCTCCTTATATCAAAGAAAACATTCAGCATTTGGTTTTTGGGATTGGCTAACTTCACTTAGCATTATCTTCTCTAACTCCATCCATTTACCTGCAAATGCCATGATTTTATTCTCTTTTATTGCTGAGTAATAATCCATTGTGTATATATGCCACATTATTTTTATACATTCTTCTATTGAAGGGCACCAAGTTTGGTTCCACAGTTTAGCTATTGTGAATTGTGTTGCTATGAATATTGATGTGGCTGTGTCCCTGTAGTATGCTATTTTTAAATCCTTAGGGTATAGACTGAGGAGACAGATAGGTGGGTCACATGGTGGTTCCATTCCCAATTTTCCAAGAAATTTTCATACTGCTTTCCAGATTGGCTGCACTAATTTGCAGTCCCACGACCAGTGTTGCAGCTTGTTTTTACAAGTAGTGAAAAATCAAATTTGGAAAATAAGCATAAGAGTCTGTAACGTAGTTTTAAGGGAATTTCTATATTAAATTTTTAAAACAACTATATTTTTTCATAGAAAATTACTCATTACTCTATTAGCGACATTATCTCCCTAATTCTTTCTATCACAGTCCAATCTCAGGACTTTCCCGAGATTGGAATTTCCTTTGGTCTGCACTCTTCCCTAGAGAGTTACATGTTCCACATCTACATTTAAGTCATGGTTCTTCACAAATTCTAACTTGTCACAAAAGCCTTTCCTTCATATCAATAAATACAACAAAAATTATTTCATAAAAATTTCCCAATTGATTCATACTATTTCTTATTATTTCTTAGCCACTCATACATTCCAGTAATCCAACAAATCTGACTTCATGAGTTTAGTTCAACTATCTTCTTCATCCACAATGAAATTTATGAATTACACACTAATTGTTTATTCTCTATGAGACAAATATTTCAAATGAGTTGATAAATAAGATCAATATCTAATCTAAAGATATAAATAATTTCTAACTATAAACAAAATAGATAAATAGAAAATGATTATGATTATTTTATAGTAAAATATAAATGCATTTGCTGATAAAACATCTTTTTGGCACAAGATAGACATTGAATAAAGGACTTTCACTAACATTTTGTTTAAAGATATATTCATTGTTATCAAGTCTCAAAACTAAGTTCAAGAAACAAGTAGGTCTAATGCAATACAGTATTGAACAAAAGAGTCAAATTTAGCCAGGCAAATCATTGTACAATTATATTACAAGTTGTAAAAATTTCTAAGAAGAAAGACACTTAAATTGCTATGAAGAAGCAACGATATGTGATTTTACATATTACTCTAAGCAGAAATATCTAAGAACAACATTTTTGTTTCATATTAGGAATAAAATATAATAAGTGAGGAAAAAATAGATCCTGAGGATTCCATGAGTACTATGTTTGGAGTGCTGAGTCAAAGAAATCTGGATCTAATGGGAACCAAAGCTAGGTTCAAAGGCTGCAGTTTGTTGAATGAGGTAATGCAAAGCATCATCAGTAAGTAGGAGCTGTAAGTCCTCATGTCCCCAAAAGAGAAATATTCTCTCCTCAGACCACTGAATTGATTCCATTGGTTTTAACAGAGGATAACTCTGTGGAATTATGGCAGCTGTACTAATGATAAAATAATAGACTATTGGTGGCAGTGGAGTTAGAAACATGTGATAGTATTAGAAATACAGTTTACAAAAACAGTCTATATTTGAGAGGATGGTCTTTAAATCTGATTTACTAAAGAACCAAGAAATCATTTTATAAAAGTATTAAATAACACAAAGACATTTTGTGCTTTTTTTAAAAAAAATGAAAATATGGAGAAAATGATATATGTTTAAATAAAACACCATGTACCCAAGATAGTTTCAACAATTACTAGCTCAGAATCAGTTGTGTTTCATTTATACCTACAGTGATAACACCCATTCCATAGAGGGATTAATGTGAACCAATCTGCAAAAAAACATGTTCAATATGTATATATCTTAGTGTACAAATGCAATTTTATTTTAGAATTTTTACACCTTATGATTGAAAATCAAACATGTACAGGGATCTTGCTGGTTTTGTAGAAAAATGTTTGCACAGCTCATTTATTCTCCTATCAAAGAAATGCACATTTCCAAATTTTAATGAAAATGCTTTCATCTTTGGAGGATAACACATTATTTTTACTATTTCTAATACATTAATCTTCATTAAATATTGAAATAAATGTTCAAAATTCACTGATTTTTTTTTTAAATTAAGCTTATAGATTGTGGTACATAATGTGACATTTTTGTAGAATGCATGCCTTTTAGATTATATGAAATATTTTTTTTTCCTTTCAAGGATATCCAGATCTACCCTTAAGCATTTTCCAAACAACTAATCTGATTATGGATTGCATTCTATTTTTGACACAGGGAAATTCATTAATGAATGCACTATTAAATTACAGCATTAACAGCATAACTATTTCAATTCCATGACAGCAAACAACATAGTATGATTTAAAATGTCAGAAAAGGAGCATGTGTATGTTTCTGTGTGTGTGTGAAGAGTGAAAATTTATGTCAAAACCAATAAGACAATATAATATCTAAAATACTGTATTTGTCAAATTCTAAATATAATATAAATTATTAATTACTTGAAGATCCAAAGAACACTATTCTTATGGTCATTTACAATGAGTGAGAAAGTTGAACATTGTTTTAAGTGCTCACCAACCCCATTTTTATGGAACCGAAATATGTCTCCAAAAATATTGTGGTCTCAAATATAAATAAATTGGAGAAGCACAAGAAAATAGCATCACAAAATAATTGTACTCCAAATTTTCTTCTTTATCATTTATTCCTTTTAAAATTGGATAACCTTCTATCAATCAAATAATTTAGTTTATTACCCATGCCTTCCTTGTTTCAGTCAAATATTTACTGAACATAATACATTGCCTATATTCCCTATCACTACTTCTTACTTCTATCCCTTTAACTTCTGGTTATATCTACATTGGCCCACACAAATCAGTTATATTTATTTTTAATTCTAGCCAAATTTAATTGTCATTTTAATAGGTTACTTTGGTATCAACTAAGTCATATAACATATGTTGTTATTTTCTACAAATATTTAGCCTCCATATTTTTGGTAATCTAATTACCTCTGTATAATATATAACATTATTGTGAATTATGTTTCTCTTAGTTGCCAAACAGTGAATTTATAGGTAATGCTATATAAAAATAATTTGTAAGATATAAGTTTCATTTCTTTTTAGGAAATCTAAGTTCACTGATTGACTCTTTAATGGAAACTAGTTGAACTAGCTTGCCATGTCCCTTCACGGTGCAATTTGTAATGTGGAATTCTGTGAATCACTTTAAGTTTTCTAGAAAGACTGAATCTTTCTTTGGTTTGAAATCAAATCAAAATAAAGAAACAATAACTAGCTTATAAGTGGAAGACGGTAACCAGATCTTACAAGTCTAAGAATAGCATGAAAACTATAAATTTCCCTCCCCTAGAAACGTATTTTTCTTTAATGACAGTATTGTTAAATATCAAAATTCAATTGACAAAAACACTTTCCTTGACCACATTTTAGTTAGGCTCTCCTGAGCACTTTTCTTGATGTCTTGCCTTGGTCCCATTCTTTTTGAACTCTGCAAAATCCAGATTGAGGAGGAGTCCCTCAGAGTTTAGGAGGAATGCTCCCATCCCTCATATCTGATCATCCTCAACGATTGACCAGACTCCTCATCTCTCATCTTTGTTTCTAGTCCTTCTGGGGCTCCTTTAACAAGAACCTTGCTAGGTAGATTTATCAAGAATCCCTTGACCCTTTACCTTTTCTTTTAGAAATTTTTTCCACCACTTTACTCAGCCTGCTCCTTGTCTGTAAGTTCTAACTTGCTCTTGTTCTAATCATAATTGGTCCTATTTCTCACCTATTATGATGGTTTTGACATCTATAACAATAGTGCTATACATAGTTACCCGCCTCATTTTAAAGGGTACCAGAATAAGTATTCTTTAGCACAAGAGAACACAATTAATAACCAATACACACAAAATATAAAGATAGAAATCTTGAAATTATTTTAGTATTATTTAAGAATTTCTGTATTGTTCTTGTGTTACTCAAGTATTACTGAAATACATATTTATTAGTTAGCAAAAGAAACATCACCATGCACAAGAAAATTCTAGACAAAAAGAAAGAATTCTTTTCATAACAATTAAATCCTGTACACGAGGCTTAGAATTGGTGAAATATAAATTAGATAGATCCACTTACTGCTGCTGAGTTCTTTATACATGGCTAAAGGAAACTGTAAATAAGCATTTTCATACACTTTAAAATATTATTATTCACCTACTTAAATTTACTCGACTCTATTCTAAGATTGCAAAGCCTCATGAATAGAACATAGAATGGCCAGTGTCCTCTCTGTTAACAGTTCTTGCACTTCTCTGTATCTGCTGTATCTGTATTGCTACTAATTTGTTTTGATGTTTTTAATCTTAAAAAATAGGAAATAATTTATTTAAGGAATTATGTATTTCTTTTTTCTTTCAAGTCTACTCTCAAATCCATTTTCTACGTCTTTATTTTTCAGATTCCTGAGTATGACCTTAGACAAATCTGCTTTAAAATGAAGACAAATTTCACTTACAAATTATTTCTTTGGACAAATGATATATATTTAGCCTGATTCTTCTGTTCTATGAAAAAAAGGAAAATAGTGTCCATCTCTTAACATCCAATCTACACATATAAAGGATATTAGGTGTGATCATAGGTACCTATAATCCTAACTACTGCAAGGCTGAGGCAGGAGGATTTCTGGAACCCAGAAGTTTGAGGGTACCTTGAGAAACATCACAAAATAACAACAAAAACTAACTAAGTAATGTGGCAGTAAAACTCATCAAAAGGACCTGCAAAGGTAACACTATGGGGTATCATAGGATCACAAATGGAAATTTCCTTTTTATTGTGTTAAAACTCTTTAAATTAATGTTCTTTTGTACTGGCATTTCTTTTAAGAAAGAGTTGTGATATAGTGAAAAAGAATTTAATGGATCTTGCACACATCTTTTGTGCTTTGGGCTGGGGCAGTGCTTTCCTTGCTTTAACTTCCTCTAAGACCTTGGACAGGAAACCTGGTTCAGCCCAACTAAAGTTGATTTATATTCAAAATGAGCAAGGTGAAAGTACTTTTCACTTCTGAAAAAAAAAAATTCCACACAATACTAGCTATAGAAGGTGTTGATATGAATTATTGAGGAGAACAAAAAAAGTTTTGTATAATGAAGAAATCGGGGGATTACAGATTTAACCAAATTAAGAATATTTTACTTTCTTCTTGAATTTGCAGACAGCCAGATTTGGTCTGTTTGTTCCCCGTTTTTTAGTTATAGAGTTTTGGGAAATTTGCTTGGCCCTTTTTGAGTCTCATTTTGGCATAGAAAGGGGAAAGAATGAATTATGGGAAAGTGTTGGGCATAGAGAATGGAGAGGGTGAGTTCTAGGCAGTGCAGAAGGGCCAGAACAGAGCAAGCCTTCAATAAAGAGAGTTCCTATGTTAGCACTGCCGCCACTGTTAGGGGTAGCTCATGACTCCTCAAAGGCACATTGTATTTAAAACAAAGATTTACATTTCCTCTTCTTTTTTTTTTTAGAAAGATCAGACAGCATTTCCCAAAGCAGAAAGTACAGCTTCCTAAGAACATATGAAATTTATTTTTCTTAAAATTCAAGTCTATAGGTAGAAGGAAAAGTGATAAAAATTCCACAAGAAGACTGAAATCCTCCTTCAACCTCATGGTACATAGAATGGTAAATAGCTAGTACTTCATGGGACCTAAATTATGAATTAAGACCAAGTAGTTTCCTATCCTCAGTTGAGTGTATTTTGCCCTGTTGAATACACAGTTCATTACCTCAATAGATAGATTAAAATACATGACTATTTATAGGGTTTTTCTTTATAACTTAGAATATATAAATTTCTAATCAAGTGTGAAATATGAATACAAGGTTATGAATAATTTTTATGGCTCATAAACTATCAGATTCAACAGTTCTAAAAGGTGATTAGTAAATTACTTAAACAAAGGAGCTACAACAGAACACTCACAAGCCTTTTGGACTCACAACATTGATGGAAATCACAACTGAATGCGAAATACATACTGATAAGCAAACATTTTAATGGTTTAATCTGCATCTCATTTTTGTTTTTATAACATTTTTAAAGAAAACTCCATTATTACATTTGCTTACTCACATTTGTTTCATTTAGCATTACTTTTAGCTTTTTCTTATAGCAGAGAAATTCTTAATGAATATATTTGCTAGCATTTATATCCATAAAAAGAAAAAAAAAGTACTAAACATGGTCAAATGTAATAGAATGCTTAATGTATTTTAAACAATGGAATCATCACTGGAATAAATGCCCAGACACACAGATGCCTCACTTAAAGAGAAAACAACTTTGACAATGTGACTCACATATCTTTTAAAACCTGTTACTTTGAAGTTATACATATTTATGGGAAATAACATGGAGAAAGATATGAACCTTGGGGTCAAGTTTAAGTGATTTTGGAAAAGTTCTAAGGCCTTCCTAGAACTCCTAGTTTTTCAAATGAGACTGATGATATCTAATTTGTGAGGTTGTTTTCTGTAAAAAATAATGATATATGCAAAACACCTGGCACAGAGCTCTTCAGCCAAATATTTCTACTTGAGCAACTGTGTGGATGGTGATGACATTTGCTGAAAAGGAAAAAAAAAAGTGATGAAGTACAAGTTTAGTTATTAAAAACAAGAAGTATAATTCTGGATATATTAAATTTAATGTATTCAGGAAATAAATCAAAGTGAACCATTTGGCATAAAGAGAAGTGAGATTCAGTCTGAGATATCTATTAAACAAAAACCATCAACATGCAGATAATATAAAAATTATGAAAACGGATGAAATGAAATAAAAAGAAAAAATGTACACAAATGTGATGCAGTCCTTGTTTGAGGCCTGGAAATGGTAATAATTGCAAATCATTATTAGGGAACACACAAAATTGAGAAGAAATATCTAGAAACACATAACTAGAACCAGTATAGGATTCTCAGCTAAGCCCAGAGAATAATATGACTCATATGGAATCAAGTACAAATTTTTGTTAGTATTTTTTTTAAGAGAAAGAGAAAGAGAGAGAGAGAGAGAGAGAGAGAGAGAGAGAGAGAGAGAGAGTTTTTTTACATATTTATCTTTCAGTTTTTGGTGGACACAACATCTTTATTTTTATTTTATGTGGTGCTGAGGATCAAACCTAGCACCCCACACATGCTAGGCAAGCGCGTTACCACTTATGCCACATACCCAGTCCCAGTACAAAGTAATTTTAAAAACTCAGAGGAGTTGAGAAAACCTGAGTAACAAAAGCTAGATAAGGAGAATATTAATTATTTGAAATTCAGAAACACAGCCATAGGGTGATAGCTGGAGAGTTTTACTGTTTGCATTTTTTTATATTTATGTATTTATTATTTTGAAAACATACATTTCATGCTATTGGGCTTTAGACAACACATATATTGAGATAAATGATTTAGAAATTAGAAACAATAGCAGAAAAAGAAAGTGAATTTTTTTTTTTTTAATTATGAAAGTCTCAAAATTTTTGGATCCAGAGTTGTGAAGCCTGACACTTTGGTAGGGTGAACTGCACATCTTCCTTTGGGGATTTTTGGAGATTTGAGAGAGGTAAACTATGATGAGTTTTTTGAAGAAATGCAGGAGCAAAAAAATAGTTATACTGGGAAAAAAACAAAGGTCTTGGAGAGTTTGAAAGCAAAATTAACAAATATGTGGTAGAACTTCCAGGCAATATAAGGAGTATATTTTGAGCCTGAACTCATGCAGCTGAAGAGAATTCAGCTCAGTAATTTTCTCCAGCTTATATCACAGAGCAGATATAAAAACTCAGAAGTTCAAGACTTTAAAAGAATTTATTCAGACATAACTAATAATGACAAAAGATCAAAATACCTAAACAGCATTTGAGCAAAAATATGGAGTCAAAGGAGCTGTCACTAATTTCTGGTGGCACTGAACAATGTTACAGTCACATTGGAAGATAGTTTGTCATTTTCTTAGAAAACCAATCATTATCTTACAATTCAAAGAAGGAATTGGGCTTCCTGATATGTGCCAAATTAGTTGAAAAATAATTTCCATACAAAAACCTGCAGAGCAATGCTTATGGCACTTTAATTCTTAATTGACAAACCTCTGAAGTAACCAAGATGTCTTTGCAGTATGATAATTAATAAATGAACTTTGGTGCATCTGGACATTGGGATATTATTCATTCCTGCAAAGAAATGAGCTATAAAGCCATGAAATGCCACAGAAGAAACTTAAATGCAAACTACTAAGTGTAAATAAAAGCCAGTCTAAAGGGGGCAAGTGTATGATATTGATTCCACGTATATGATATTCTTGTAAAGAAAAAACTTTGGAGACAGAAAGTGATCAATGGTTGCCAAGTGTTGGCAGGAGAGGGATTTGATGATAGAATACGGAGTTTTAGGACAAAGAAACTATTATGAATGATGCTATACTTGTGGAAACATACATGTGTTCAAACACTCATTAAAACCCATGGGATATAGGAACCAACAGTGAATGTGAATGTAAACTATAAAGTTTGGGTGATAATGACACACTAATGTAGTTTCTCTGGTTGTAACAAATGTACCCCTCTGATGGTGAGATGTTGATCAAGAGGAATTTTGTATGTGTATGAGGACAGATTATAAGTACAAAATTAAATGTTTTCCAATCAATGTTGTTACAAACCTAAAGCTTCTCTAAAATTGTGTTTATTAAAAATAGTAATAAATTTGGAGCTGATCACTTATGCAGATCTCTGCTCACACAGAATGATGTCAGTGGCTACATATTACTTATAGTCACCACAGCTGCTGTAAGAAACAAAACACAGTGTTAGTTTTCAGCTCTAGTATTTTAAATGGTGACTATTTCTGTTTTCTCCTGAGAAATGTAAACAAATTTATGATAGTCTTTAACAATGTCCATGTTCTAACTCCCCAAACCTAGAAATATAATGTATGACATATATATGACAGTCAGGAATGTGAAATGGGACTTACTTAAGGATTTGTGGCATAAAGTTACTTTTGTTTATAATTGCAAGTTCTAAATATAATCTTCAGTGTCCTTATAAGAGAGGGAGAAGATAACTTAATCTCAAACATAGAGACTGGATTGATGCTGCAAAGAATCCAGGGATGTAAGCAACACTACAAACAAGAGGCAAAGAACACATTTCTTCTATTACACAGGGAGGGAGCCAGCTCTGCTGACAGCTTGATATTAAGCCTAGCAAGACTAACTGTAGACTGTCCCTCCCCAGAACCATAAAATAATACACTTGCAATTTTACTTTTGTTGTTGTTGTAGTTTTGTTTCGTTTTTACAAACTTCTCTCTAACACAAATTCAGATGTTAGATTTTAAGATTGCTTCTTTTTTTAATTTTCTTTCCCCCTTTTTATTCGTTCTTTTAAAACACTGAATTTGTACTAATGTTTTACAGCAACAACAACAAGAAATATAGCTAAGACAATATTTCTGCCCCTGTGCTTTTCTCTCATATAGGTCATGTTTTTCTTAAATTCTTTGAACATTTTATAAGTGTTAATTCTCTGAAATCTAAGAACTAAAAGTATATGAAATCTCTGTCTGTGAATTTATTTTTCTGATCATAAGTAGTAATATATACATCTTTTTATGTCCAGTAGTTTTTCTGGTTGAAAACTAGATACTGTAGTCATGTTCAATGACTCTCAAATTATTGGGATGTGGTAGTATGAGGCAGTAAACTTGAATTGTCTCAGTCTACAGGGTTTGCTTCCCTTATCACATAAAAGAGCTCCTGTCTCCCCACTACTTCCCACTTCTTTTTTATTTATCACTTTATAGAGATGGTCTTTGCAACTTCTTGGTCTATTAGGAAGTTAAAAATTGGGGTAGATGTTCAGGTTCTTGGACTCGGTGTTTCCACAATTTCCTTACTTCTGGATCTTTCCTATATTCCAGGTCTTTCTTAAGAACCATCCACCACCCTTTGTCATTTAAATCCAGGAAGGCTTCTGTTTGTTGTCACTTGAGCTGTGTGTGGATTGTGTCTAATTTCTAACCAGGCTCCTTGGATCTCACATAACATGAAAAATTCAGCACTTATCAATGGATTAGCATAGAGTTTATGTGCAAACTTTGGATCTCAAAGTGTGATTCTCACTTCCAAAACATTCCATTTAATAACAAATGGTTTTGCTGCTCTGAACTCTATTGTCTGCCCCCTAAAGTTTGTATATTTTAATTTTATTTTTTTAAACAATTAATACTTACAAATACAAAAGTTGTACATATGAATGGGGTATCATGTTATATTTTAGTCCATGAACACATGTGTGATCTGTAAATAATCATAAGCATAGCTATGTCCTCAATCATTTATCACTTCTTTGTGGTGAAAACACTCATTTGCCTTTCTTCTAGTACATAACAATTATCTATAGCTGTTCTGCTGTGGAAACGTTACCAGAGAACTATCCTGTTTCACCTGAGGAAAACCCCAGTATGAAGACTATCCCAGATATAACATATATTTCTTACATAACAGAATATCAGTCTTTCGACAGTAAATTATTTTAATATTTTGCACTGCCTTTGGAGATTTTCAGATTCTTCAAATATTTATTTTCAATATGTTTTATAACATTATTTTCTCCAGGAGTAATTATTCTTTCTCTTCATGCCCCATTAGCAGATAATTTATACCAACCTCTACAAATGTTTTGGATGGTGTTTCAGACAAATTTAAAATAAAATTATCATTTTAATAACCATTATTTTAATGAACTATTTTAAGTACATAAAGATCAAAACATTTAACAACTTGTAGGAATGGTTTCTCCATGTAAAATTTATGAGCAGTGTTTTTTAATATCCTACTTTATTTTGTAAAACTATTATGCATTTTATGTCCATGAATAAAGATAATAAAAAAGAGTTTGACCAATAAGAAAAATACACACACACACACACAGTGCTACTGGCATTATTTTATGCTACTTCCAGATAGATTTTCCATTTAATTTTTCAGATGGAAAGATTTCCTTTACTAAAACTATCAACAATACCAGGGTGATAAAGTTCACCCCTCTCCAGGAATTGAATCTATTTGGTGTCCCCAGACTCACTCTGTGAATTTTCCTCAGTCAGGAGTCACAATGATGCCTTCCCACTAGCATCCAGATGCTATGATTATATTTATCTTCTTCACAGCTAAACACATAGCATACTTTTATCTTTCCTACTGTTAAATAACAACTTCATGCTGTGGCATACTGAATGCCTTGGAGAATTAGGAGACGATAAGAATCCAAAAGATGTATTCTGGACTTCTAGCAATTACCCAAATTATTGTGGTTTTGTAAGTCCTTCATATTCTACTCATTAGCACAGGCATTAAGTATTTCAAATATACATATGTGTAACTTTCAAGTTATGGATTGACTTAAAGCAGCATTGCATATGAACTGAAACAACACTTTTATGTTTCAGGACATAGAAATTTTAGGTAAATAAAGGAGATATATTTAATGTGGTTCACAAAGGATAGCTTCAGTCAATTGTAACTTGAGTCATACTGAATACAAAAATGAAAGATATTTTTGGAGTCTCTAGTCATACACCTTAACAAAAAAAGACAGAATTCCCTGTTAGAAAATTTCTGAGAAAATAGATACTTTTTGCTCATGACCCCAGTAGACACAAGCTTTTTTCAATTACTAAGTCTAAAACTAAAAAGAAGATGGAATAAAGGAATTGGCTGATGTTTTTGAGGCTCTAGTTCTTTATTTAAAATGAAAATCAATAAACTAGTGCTCCTTTCCTTTCAATATTAAAGCCTTTCATTTTGATCTTTTTAATTCATAAAACAGTATGAAATTCCAAACACACAATGTGGAAAATATAAAAAAGATCATGTTTAATAGGCCATTTATTTGGTCTCAATGCTTCACATATTTGAGTTCTGTTTTATGTTAAACTCACTGTGAGATTCATATTGTTAAATCTAGGTTTACAATAACTGCAATGATTTTTACTGAGTTAATTGTATATAATTTTAGTCAAATAACCATAGATTAAAAAATGATAAAATGTTTTATATCTATATATATACCAAAAGTGGAATTACATATAATAATATTTCTGTGTTTATAATATGTAGAGATATTTACCATTCTGTTGTAGCTCAATAGTTAATTATAAAAAGTCAATTACAAAATGCTCTATATACATTTAAAAAGAATCAAGCATTCTATTACATTTAGGTCACTTATTTTAACACAGCTCTGCTATTTCCTTTTTGATTATATCTAATATATTAGGTAAATAATCTAAAAATTATAATGTTGAAAGTTTCAAAGAGACTTCCTATGGTCTACATTAGTTCTTCTGATTCCAGAGATAATTGCTTTCAAACCATGCAGCTATTTTAATTGGTATTTACCTTAAAATTCCTAAGTGGTTTTGTTCTCTTGACTCAATTTTGTATAAGAGATATTTCTTATTACTATGGCAATGGAGTTTTAACTCAAATTGTATAAGCTCACTGCCTTATACTCTCAATAAATTATGAAGCATAAAATAAACGACCAGAATCTGTGTTTTGAGGGAGGGGATGAAGAGTCTGAGAGAACACTACTGGTTTTCAATATAAAATGATCAGTTATCCTATCAGTTATGTTCAATGCAGGTTATAAAAACTCATTTGTAAATAGGAAGGAATTTGTAAAGATTAAGTACTTAAAATGCTGTGTGATTGTATGGATGCAAATAAGGCACCCTGATTCTTTGGATTATTTATTTTAAGAGCCTATGATATATATCATAGGCTCTTAATAATAACACAATAATCAGTCATGTTGTGCAAACAATTCATATGTCTACAATAATGGTGATTAGATACTGTGTCCTGACATAAGGATGCCACAAAGTCCTTCTCAACAACTGTATTTCATAATTGGTATTTCTATACAGCATCAGTAACTAAAAAAAATCACTTCCATCTTATATATACTTCCAAAAATTTAGTAAATTTTGGAGTGAAATTTTCATCAAGAACTTTATGTACAAGGGAATGTTGCTTTTAATTATACAAGAAGAAACTCAACACAGAATATTTCACTCAGGTAAAATTATACAGACAGGTATTTTTGCTGTGGAAAAATCCTCTAACTTGTTTCCTACAATATTCAGAATTTATGTGAGGTTAAAAACAAAAACAAAAACAAAAAACAATGTGTATCTATTTTCTCTGGCTATAACAAAATAACTGAAGTTAAATATTTAGAAAGACAAGAGATTTGTTCAGTTTAAAACTTTAGAGTCTGAAATTTCAAGATCAAGTGTCCTCATTTGTTCAGCCTTGGGTTAAGTTTCCTTTTGCACCAAAACAGGTTGGAGAAGTGGAAAGAAAAATGAAACATGAAAAAAGGACCAATCACATGAGGAGGTCTCTATTTATAACAATTTGCTCTTGTGTAAGCTAATTTACAGTGCAAAATCAGTATAAATATCTTCTTGGAGCAATGCTCCCATGGCTTAATTATCTTTTAGTAGGTCCCATCTCTTGAAGTTTGTACTGTCTCACACCATCACCAAACCAGGAACCAAGCTTTTAGCACATGTACCTTAGAGACAATCCACATCTAAAACATAGCAGAGAACTGGTTTCCCCACCTTTCAGTGATATTCACTCCTACCTCCATCATGGCATATAACTGTGGCATTCTCAGCACCTTTAAGTTTCTTACAGAAAATGAGGTTGGTCTCTTGCTTAGCCGATGTGCTTTTCCTCAACTGTGCAACATTTAATGTGAATATAAAGATACACTTTATGTGCTTTCAAACAATCTGTTTTTTTTTCTTCACCATAAATGTCATTATTTAAATTTTCTTTGGTAGAGGAAGCCCCCAGTTCATGGGCCATTGCTCTACTCCATAGGGTAAGTCAATTCATACATACACATTTTATTTTCCTCATCATTTTAGTATTTCTAACATTATGTTATGATTTGAGAAAACTGACATCTCAACTTTTCTTCAACTATAGAACAAATGATTCCTTTTCCTTTATGTTCTTTTAAGATGAATTCCATGAGGAAAAAAAATGTTTTATAAAATTTCCACTCTGACATATTAAACACAGATACTGCAAAATTATCCTTAGATTTCAAGGTCATTCTATGAAGCTGGTGAGTGAATTAGTAGCCCAGATGAAGAATATCAGTCAGAGAGTATCCATATACATTTGCAAACTTAGTTTGATCATTTATTTTAGTGTATATTAGTTTTATATCTAACAAAGATGGGGTCCATCATTTTGAAACAGCTTTAACAATACAATTGTTCACAATAAATAATTTAATCCATTTGGAAATATATAACTACAATGTGGGGCTGTGGTTTTATGTTTTGACATGCATATATTAATTTGTGTAATTTTTGAAACTAACATTTGTTCCTTTTGGAATCTATTTATATACATATATATGCACAATTGTTGGTTAGCATATGCCATAAACATTAAAATTAAATTATATTTGCAATGTGGTGAGCATAAATTTTAAGCTAATACAAAAATACATACATTATATTTTTTTAAAAAATTATATGCTTCGATGTAGGGGACAAACAGTATGACTATCTTTGGACTTCTCACTCAAGGTACCAATCATAGTGTTCAAGTCAATATTCTTTTATTTTATTTTTTATTTGTTGTGGTGTTGAAGATCAAATCCAGGGCCTCAGGCATGCTAAGTATGTACTATACAAATGAGCAAAACATACAGCCCAGTATTGTTTTTACCCCATTTTTAAAGAACTTATCCAGAAGAATTCACAGTTCAACTTGAAATTCAGAGTTTGCTATTCACAAATAGCTCATTTACCCTTTCCTAAAACTTTAATCATAGGATTTATACTTAAAGAATTTTGGATTAAAGTATCAAACTCATCCTCCAATAATTTTATGCTCTCCTTGTTTCCTTCTCATTTAATTGGATTCTCTTGAGTTTAATTAGGTTTAAAGCATAGTGATTATAGGAAGACTATGCTTGTTTAATGCACACACTCTCCCAAGTGGTCTTTTCCAATTCCCCAATTTTATTTAGTGGATATTCAATCACCTTACTAATTACTGGGAAGAAAACAGCTCAAAGCACATTCCCTCCTGATGGTTAGCTAATACTATCATCCTATTATAAAAAAAGATAGCATAATTAAGCTAAGAAGTTAGTAATGCTTACAAGATAATTATTTTCCACTGTTTTTTTTAAGGAAATGAAGTAATATAATACTTATCACATACTTACAGTTTTGTCCAAGTATAAAATCAGTTTGTTAATATTGCTTTAGAAAATCAACTCCAAACAAATGAATTGGAATAATCCAAAGGACCTACAAAGTCATAATTGTTTTATGAGGAGTCTGCATTCAGGGAAACACTTTTTCTTACATATTTCAAACATATATAAAAAAACATAAACATACTTTTTTTTCTCAATGAAAATACAGTGTATAGTGGAGAGAGATGAAAAGTCTCATTAAATACAATACCTGATGCACAGGGTAATTTTTACCATGTTTTTGTATTTATGGATATTTGTTGATTTGTTTGGGCCTTTTGAAATATCATTGTTAGTTTGCAGAAAGTATTAATAAAACTCATGAATGAAATTTTGAAGTTTGACTGTTATCTAACCATAAATTTTGGAAAAAAAAAAACAAGACAAAAGAATGTACATTCTGATAGCAAATGTAGTTTAAAAATCAACTCAGATTGATAAAAAACAATTCCATGAATGTTTGAAATCTGAAAAGAAAAAAAATAGAAATTAGCATATGTTTTGATATATTATTTTAATTTTTGTGTCATTCTGTTCCTAAAACCCCAATAACTTTTTTCTGTTTCCTCAGACTATGATTAATAATGGAATGTGATATTCAAAAAAAAAACTTCTTGTAATAGTCACTCTTTTTTATCGTTTTATATTTATATATTCTGTAAGACAATGCTTTTTAAAAACTTTCTGAAGATTTTCTTCATAACCTCAAACAGATTTTCTTAGTATCAAAACCCATCTATTCCTAAATTGCTAATTGCAGAGATTTATGATATCAGATTGGTCATATTTATTTGTACTTGTTCAAAACTCTCATAACTATGACTAATTATGATGAATTCAATCTATTAATTTCTGAGTCTGTATAATTCTTTCTTTTTTTTTCTTTTTGTAATTTTATATTTTTGTGAATGTTCATTTGCTGTGGACTGAATGTTTATGCTTCCCCCTACTACAAAACTCATATGTTGATGTCCTAACCCCAGTGTGGTGACACTTTGGATGGTGCCTTCAGTAAGTAGTTAAGTTTAGATGAAGTCATGAGTTTGAAGCTCTCATGATGAGATTAGAACACATACTATGGAGAGCTTTCCCTCTCCTCAGCCACATCTGGTTGCAGCATGAAGGTGCCATCTGCAAACCAGGAAGAGAATTGGGGATCAGATTGCAAAATCTGAATCAGCAAGCACTTTGATCTTGAACCTCCAACCTACACAACTCTGAGAATTAAACTGCTGCTTAAATGATTCCAGTCAATGATATTTTTTTATAAAAGTCTAAAATGCCTAACACAATATTATGAGGTTCAATATTAAGATTTAAATATTTTATTAGTAAAATTATACTTTTAATATTAAAATATTTTCTTCTGTACAATTTATAACTTTTTTCTTCTTCAGTTTTTTTTCATTTCTTGCATAATTGATTAAGTGGGTAACTGTCAGAAGTAATGAATTTACCTACCTTTGAAACAACTAAAAATCCGAACAAAGCATGAAATAACAGTTGTCAGACCTTGTACATCAGGGAACAGATAACAGTGATCCATGAGACATGGGAAACAAACCCAGTGAGCTATATGACTCCAAGGAGTTTCAAGGTGATCAGTGCTATGTGGCAGGGTCTGTAGCTGCTCTTGTTGTATTGGGTGTGAGGCTAAAAAGGAAGACTACCTTTGGTTCTACTATTGGCCATTGCAAAAATGTTGAGTTTACTCAGAATGAAAAAGGCTGTGTGTGAGCATTATTGATTAGAATTAGCATGATCTTATTCATATGAAAATAATTAGTAGTTTATGTATTTATTCATTTACTTATTTTTGCAAGGAAGATATCTGAATTCCTACATTGAATTATATGGGGATAATTTTTGACTCTGGAAATGCAATATAGGCCAGGCTGTGTAGGAGCTATGGTTACCTTGTCAGCCAGGTGAGCAAGGCCATCTGCTCCAAAATGTCTCCCTGGTGCAAAGAAAATAGTTTGGGATGTGGGTCACAAATATCTTGATCTTCTTTCCCATCTATACTACAGTTCCTCCTCTCAGGACTTCTTGTTAATCAGATCTAATGCAAGCAGTAGAGCAAAGATGTCAGAAAGAAGATGCCCATAAAAATAAACTTTGTAGGGCAGGGTGCAGCATAGGAATTGGATAGTATAGCTGGATAGTGCATGGAAGTCATCTGCCACAATTCCTATTAGCTATGCTGTATGACAGTAGAATCCTGTTAATCTTTTCACCATAGCTCCAGCTATAAAGATAATTGAGTTAGTAAGATTTCCATTGCTAAAAGGAGGAAAAGTTTACTTTGGCTCTCAGTTTCAAAGTTTCAGTTTGTGGTCAACTGACACCATAATTATCTTGTGTCCAAAGCAAGGCAAAAAACATGAAGGAAGGCCAAAGAGAAGGAAAGTTATTCTAAAACAGAGAGAAGGGGCTTCAGGGAAGATGAACCCTTCTAGGGAACACTCTCAGTGACCCACCTCTGCCAGCCATACTCCAGCTGCCTACACTTACCACCCAGTTAGAATGGATCAATTAGGTTACAGCTCACATATTCAAATAATTCAATACTTTGAAATGTTCCAGCACTAACACAGAAGCTTTGGGGGGACACCTCATATCCAGGCCATAACAATAATGCATAATGAAAAGGTCCTAGGAGACGTCTCTGATTTCTCTACTTGAAACAATCTTTTTCATACACATATTCAAATATCCTTTATTCCTTGAGGTGCAGTATAAATACCATCTCTATTAAATGTTTATTAATTTCCCTGTTCTCCTTTCATTTCCTCATTACCAATGCCTTGTCTAGGTTAAAAATAGGATAGTTTGCTTTTTCCTGTTCTTACATACACTGTCATATTTACCTCAATTATTACAATGTACTTCTTGATACACTGTAGGATATATATATATATATATATATATATATATATATATATATATATACATATATATATTTGTTGATAGGCCTTTATTTATTTATTTATTTTTATTTATATTTACATTTTTTATTTTTTTAAGAGAGAGAGAGAGAACCTTTTTTTTTTTTTTTTTTTTTTTTTTTTAAGATAGACACAACACAATGCCTTTATTTTTTTTATGTGGTGCTGAGAATCAAACCCGGGTCCCACCCATGCTAGGTGAGCACTCTACCGCTGAGCCACATCCCCAGCCCAATAGGCCTTTATTTAATTTACTTATTTATATGATGTGTTGAGAATTGAACCCAGTGCTTCATACATGCTAGGCAAGCACTCCACCAGTGAGGTACAAATCTAGCCCCTGGAACTTGCAATCTTGATGCCTCAGTTTTTCCAGTGACTAGGAATTCAGGTGTATACCATCATACCCAGCCTTGCTATTTCTTTCAGAGACTTTAGCCATCTACCATATTCTCAAAATAATTCAACTCTGCTCTCCACCTGCAGAGTAATTTCAAATTAAAATTTTCTTGCTTGTTTAATGTTTTTGTCTCTTTGCTCTAGTCCCTCCAATGCGATCATAAAGCTGAGCTGTGAATATTATATGATTGATTGTATTCTACGTAGCAAGTGTCCTCCCACATACATATGCCACTACCTGAGGAAAAGCCAAGTGACTAAAATATGCACAAACTTTTTATTCTTAAAATTCACCACATGTAATGACTAAAATAGGAATTAAAGTTTTATGTGAAGGGATGACATCTTTAAATATATAAACGAGTATTAATTCCCATTAAATAAATATATGCCTTATATTATAAAACTCAATACAGCATATTCCACAATAATACCACTAAGGGGATTGCTCAACACAAATATTATTAATATTATCTATTCTCAGATACCATATTTATGTATCTGAAAAATACAAGTTTTACAGTGAAAAAAGAAAATCTAGTATTTAGTAGGCTGGCTACTGGGTTTTTCATTATCCTAATGCATGGATACATCAATATTTTTAGCTCTCTAGAACTAGGAATACTACTAATCAAATATAAAACAAGAGATTGCTACTGAATGACATGTTCAAAACAAAACCAATGTTAACATTTAAGTGTCCTCTAAAAGAAAAAATCTTTTTAATCATTTGAAAAAAAATATTTTCAACTTATTTAAAAACAAATTTATGAAAGTTAGAAATAACAATTCCAATATCAAAATTTCAGTCTTGTGACAATAGTACCAATTGAATACGCATATAATGTCACTGAAACCCAATACAGTGTTAATTCTGATTAGACAGGGCCACAAACCAACTGTGAATAATGTGGTTCTTCTATCTTGGTGGAGTGATCGAAAGAAACTATTAGTTTCTTTTGTTATAAAGGGAAGGGTATAAAAGGGGACAGTTAATAATGCTTACTTCAAAGAGTCTCATTTAGGTTAACTTAATAATATTTTGATTTGACAAATTGTAATGACAGGCCAATATGAGGTATCTAAGAAATGTGACTATTTTTTCAAGATAAATAATTTCTTCAAATTGGACTAAAAATATAACTCCCTAGATTACTCTTTTCATCTAATATTAAAATATATTAGATATCTTTCGAATTTCGATGTTGACATTGTGATTTTACAGGTTTCCCATTCTCCATTTTCAAATACATTCATACATATTGGTAATTATTCTGTGAGAATAATTATTCTGTGAGAATGAGAAATTACCTATGTTTATTCAATTCTTCAATAGTTCATAAACAGAACACCTTCAAAATAAGTTATTTTAAATCCCATTATTATTATGTAGGTAAAAACTGAAACCAGGCAAGACTGGAGTTTATTCAATTCTGTGTAAGGTGAATTCTGGGTAAGGTGTGAGTCTCTGTAAACTAAAAGTGCTGCAGCTCTTAATGGGGGGCCAACCCCTCCAATGTTGCAGCAGACCCCAGGAGCTCACCATCAATTTCTTCTTCTTCTTCGTAGGTCTTTTCTTCTGAATTTGCAGAATGAACTCCACAGACCAGAATGAATGAGTCTAACATTAGGATTTATTGAGGAACAGGAACAGAATTTTGCAGTGAAAGACAGCATCCAAGAGTAGGCTTTCTATGTCCAAGTGTGCTCCTTTAGGAGCTTATAAAGCACTTGATTCATTGATATCAATCCAAATTTATGCTAACTAGGGTTCAGAAATGTAGTAACAATATTGGTCAATTCTTGAGTCCCAACTTTAACTCAAGTCTTCCCCACTTACATTTTATCCTGGCAGGTCAAGAAGTGGGAATTGAAGTTCACAGGATGGTGTTGCATCACTATAGGGGGTACACTTCTGCAGCAGTCATCCTCACTGTTTTTGGTCCTTGCTGCACCTAGCCCCCTCTGTGCCTATTTGGTTCACTCCACAGTGATCCTCTGATGCTCGATCACTCCACTAATGGGTCATTATATTTGTATAGTTTCTAAAATCCCCCCAATAATGCCAGCCTCAATTGTAAAGCTGAAATGTATGAATTTCCTTCCCATGTAACATAGCACTTGCATGTTGAATCAAGATATCTCCAACATTCATGCAAATTGGAATTATCTTTCCTGTAATAACTGAGGATACAAGAAGGGTGGGGTATTTAAAGCAAAAACAATAGTTCACAGGCATGTTAGAAAACAGGATACATGTGATCATTATATTGTGGTTATTTTATGTTAATCACCTGAGCCATCTCATATTTCCAAGACTAACTCCACTGGTGCAGTGTTTATTTCTTAGGTTTGAGAATGCATCATTATATTCCAGAGGTAAATATGTGCCTGGACTGGTAATAGGTTTAGACTGAATTGTTTGTGATATTTTCTACTTTCTCAGAAATGATTAGAGTAACTTCCAGTAGCATTTCTTTGACCACTTGCTTCTGGTAGACATTGGGTAGCTGTGTGAGCTCTTTATTTCTATTCTTTATGATTAAGCCCACGGAAAGATAACTTCTGAGGGGAAGCACAAGCCTTTAACTCTCAATGTCCTCACTGATGATGCATATATGACAACAATTTTCTTTTGGAAAATCTGAAATAACAATGAAGTAAAATAAGAAATTATATAGAACATTGCAACCTATTTGTTTTAGCATGGGGTATAATCCTAGAACAATATAAAATAGATGTAGGTGATACTGAATCTTCTTGCCAGATATCTGTAAAGAGAACATTGAAAAAAAGCATAAATAACTCTTTGGCACATTAAAGAATTTTCGGTATTGTATCTAAATCTAAAAGTGTACCAAATTTTGTTGGTTTGTGGTATAAAGGACTTTAATAAAATATGGATATATAATGTGTACACTTAGTAGCGCCCAAAATTCAATAACTGCCATGACAGGGTTCTACAAATGGTTTATTTTTGAAATGACTTTGTTTTTCATTATTTCATTTGAGTGTAGTTATCAAATGCATATGATGAGTAAGAATACAAATTAAAGCTATCTTCTTAATCTACCAGACAGAGAATACTGAGTGTTATGTTTTGAGGTAGTCAATTAAAACAGTGAGCCAAACTAAATTAATAATTATACCATTTTATATTTTGTTGTTTTATGTTTTAATTTCAAGTGACACACTAAAAGATAAAAGTTATTCACATTAAATGAATACCATATAATATTCAATACACGAGCACAAAATCACTACTGTGTCTGTTCCCTTGTAGAGAGAAATAAAACTGTATGGGACATAGGCTGGCTAAGTCTTAGCTGAAACAATAGGGAACCACATATTTTACAAGTTTTATAATGCTTCTTCACTTCATGGGCATGGTAAAACATCCCAAGAGGAGTAAGAAATGTCCTTCAAGTACAGAAGTATTTTTTCAAATTTATCCTGAATTCACATTTCTTAATTTCCCTCTAACTTCTAACTTTTTGTGTGGCAATTCAAATATTGTAAGTTGAGAAAAATCAGAACTATTTATGAGAGTGGAAAAGCTATGGTAATTTAAAAAATATATTTTAAACATTAAATAAAATCTCCTAGATATAAAAGGCCATATCAAAATTATCTGACTAGTGTAGAAATACAGAGGGGCTCAGAAATAAGATAATATACCCACTTGATTATAACCAGCAAGGAAATTAGTTGAGGTAGAACCAACATCTAAGGAAGATTATTTATCACTTCAAGTGAGAACAATTTTGTTTATGTAGAGGATAAAATCAGCTATTCTGTCCAAGGTAAGATAAGATTCTTGCTAAGGCTTGGATCTGAAAAATTCTCCAAAGCTCACATGTTGAAGGCTTGGTTCCAAATGCAGCAGTGTACAGAGAAGACCTTTTGAAAAGTGAGTGCATCATAAAGGCACTTATATCATAAGAGATTTGATCCATTGAAAGCTGAGTGGAATCCTGGCAGATTCTGGAAACCATAAGCAGGTCACTGAGGGTGTGTTCTTGGAAGCTATATCTTGTCCCTGGTAAATTTACCTGCCCCCCACTTTATGGTTGCCATGAGTTCAGCAGGTTTTTGGGGTTTTGGTGTGTTGTTTGTGTGTTTGTTTGTTTGTTTTCCATGCCCTTCTGCCATAATGTTCTGCTTTATCTGAGCAATGAATTACGGAAACAATGAAGTCAGTCAATCAGGGACAGAAACTTTCAAAACCCTGAGCCAAAATAAATATTTCCTTCTCTAAGCTGTTTATGTGATGCATTTTGGTCACAGTGGCAAAAAAAACTGACTACTCTCTTATCTTTCTATGTACACCTTCAGTTCATGAAGGATAAGGAAATAAATTAAGTCATGAGACTGCAGAACTTCCTGATCTTAAAGTTTAACAGTCTTTCTACTTTTACTTTAAAAAAAGCCAAAAAAACCCAGGGCATATATAAGAAATTTTAAGCCTATAAATTGATTCTTAATACCCAGAGTAAGTGATGATCAAAGATACTTTTTTTTAAAAGAGAGAGAGAGAGAGAGAGAGAGAGAGAGAGAGAGAGAGAGAAATTTTTTAATATTTATTTTTCAGTTTTCGGTGGACACACATCTTTATTTTATGTGGTGCTGAGGATGGAACCCAGCACCCTGTGCATGCCAGGAGAGCCCGTTACCACTTGAGCCATGTTCCCAACCTGATGATACTTCTTTTTTTCTCACTAGTACCCACCAATCTTGCTTAGATATTTAGTGTGCTGGAGAATTACATTTACTGGGTGAACTCCTAGGAACTTAGAGAGGTTTGTTACCATAGTATATCTTAACCCACAAAACTGTTATGAGACAGAAATCAGCACCTACAGGTCAAATATTGCCATAACAGCACCAGAAAAATATATAGTAACAGTTGGATAAGGGAATTTTGTTTTGAATAACAGCACCAGTAAATTTCAAACCATTAGCATATATTTGGTATCGTTTTCAACAGTCATTAATAGGAAAGCTGATGATATACTTCATGAAGTTGGCTGGGAAGTGAGAAATTTTCAGGTTTACTCCATGGTTGGTTCCATTGTTTGTGGCTGAGGAAATGAAGGCAGAACATCATGTCAAAAGGTCATGATAGAAGAAAGCTTCTTACTTCATGGCAGCTCAGGAGCAGAGTGAGTTATGAAGAAGCTAAAGACTGGAACAGATGGTTCCCAAGAGCATGACACCAACAACCCACTTCTTTCAACTAAGTTCCTGTATGTTATATCAATTTCCAATAGTCCATTTAGTTTACAGTTGATTGATGCACTGATGAGGACAGAGGCCTCATGATCCAATCAGCTCCCAAAAAACCTACCTCTGAACCTTGGTGCATTGGGCATCAAGGCTTCAATACATGAGTCTTTCAGGGTACCCTCACATTCAAGCCATACCAGGATCATTTACAAGCAGGAATGAAAAGGACAAGAGAGTACATACACATTTCAGGAGTAACAGAACAAGAAGAGGCAAGTGTGCCTCTGCAAAAATTTAGCAAAAAGATAAGTACAAAATTTTTTGAAGCAAATAATTCATAAGAAAGGAGTAAAGTCAACATAATAGACTTTATGCACATTGCTAAAATGACTGTGTTGATTATGGTGGCATCTATTTAGTTACTTAATTTGAAAAATTTGTGTCACACAAAAGTGACTACAATATGTATCTCCCAGGGAAATCTGGCAGGTGTAAGACACTGACATTAAGTCAAAAGACATAAAGGTGTAGTACAATAAGGAAGATATGGAATATTCTCAGGATGGAATTCTGGTGATTATCTGAGAAGGTATGGCTATTGTCCCTAAAGATGAAATGGAGTTTCAAAAAAATTCACTGATGGGAAACATTACACAAACATAATTATGAAACAAATAAACACATAACACATAAACTCATAACCAACAATACTTAAGTGATACATGAATGTTTGAACTCTAAAAATAACTATGAACTCAAAGCACCTAGGAGTAGAAGACGGGATTGGGAAAAATATTCAATAACTAGCAGGCTTTATTCTCTAATACCTACTGCAGATTAGCTCTGTGTAGATAGAAAATAAAGAACTTCCAAGAGGATGAAATTAAAGAGTGTAAAGAAAAATGGTTAGCAAGTATCTCTCAGATAATTATTGAAACAAATCAAGAGACCACTAAGACACAGAGCTCAAGAAATGCCTTCTCTGACTCAGTAACTCTGCTGCATTGTGTCCTATTGTATAATTTTTATCAGACTTTTATTTAGAGGGCAGTAAAGGGTGCAAACAGATATCCTTATATTTTATTCATAAATATGCAATCATGGAATGCTATCCCAACTCATAATGTAGATGCTGATCACTGCACCTGATGTAAAGACTATGTGCATCTTTCAAAGATCACACACTTTGAGGTTGGTAATGTGTCTGAGAATATCACCCATGAAACGTTGCCAAGTATACTTTTGAGCATGATGATGAGTGATATTTTGTAAGTAGAGGTGCAAATAATTATCAACATTGCATAGGAAGATTATCCAAATATCTCTGCTCTGTTTTAGACATTGGTGGTGTGGAACTTTCCTTCACTCTTTGCATTAAAGGTAACTATGTGACTTCACTTGGGATATGAAATTTTAATGGAAGTGTTTATAAATTATTTGAGCTGATATAACAAGATACTGTAAAGTGGGCAGTTAATAAACAAGAGTAATGCATTTCCAGAGAGTAATGTTCTGAAGACAAGGTCACCCAAGATCAAGTGTATCTAGAGAAGGTCTGCTTTCTGGCTTAGAGACTGTCTTTTAGCTACATTCTCACATTGTGGGAAGTGTAAATAAGTTCCCCTGGGCCTACTTTATAAGAACACTAATCCTATTAATGAAGGCTATAGCCTCATGACCTAATCATCCCCAAAAGACCTCACCTCATTACATCATAACTTTGGGGGTAAGGCTTTTAACATGCACTTTGGGAGGACACAGACATTCTGCCTGTAGCAGAAGATATATGCATTAGTCTCTGGAGATATGCATTACTCCCTGGTTTTCTCGCTCTCAGCTCTATACTGGTAGTGGTCACAGAGATGACTGAGTAAGCATCAACACAGAACACTGATTTATTCTGTATTCAATATAGAAACTTACCCTGTGTCTTTGGAAAAAGCAATCTTAGTAGAATGTTAATTACAGAAAAATCTATCTAACAATTTATTATATAATGGAGCTATCCATCAGTGCAATATTTTGTGAACTCTTATTATTTTAGCCTTAATATACATGATCAAGTTGAAGAAAAGGAAAGCTCGCCCTAAACTTTATGAGATGATGCATGTGTAATTTCCTTTTAATTTAATGCTGTGTTACTTTTATTGAATGTTTCATTAGGAAGGGTAATAATATGCCAGAAAGAAAAGAGTCCTTCAAATAACCACTTAAATTTAAATAATTCAAAACTGCTGCCATATTTAGTGAGAAAATATTTTCCAGATTTCAAAATCTTATTTTATAAGAGCTTCACCACAGAAATTACCTATGTCTGGGTAATTTGAATCATTTTATCTTTAACAGAGATTTCTCAAAATAAAATAATAACTACATGGAAAAAGAAGTACATATGAAAATATTTAGCACATCTTTATTTTTAAAAAAGATATCAAGTTTTATTTATAAGTATAATATCATGTTTAAATCAGTACATAATTTGATTATAATACTTATTGTATTTTTTATTTTAATGATTACAATGTGATTAAAAACCACATAATATTTATGAGAATATTATAATATTCGATATTGTTTATAGCATAAATCCCATAATCCTGGCTACTATGAATGATTATAATCCATTTTTTAACTGACACATTTCTTACCCAGGAGAAATTATTTTAAGTTTGTTCAGAGAGGTGTTCTTCTAGTTTGATTTATTATTTACTCAAATATATCCCTTAGGTATTCTTTTTGCAATACAAAAATTATCACTTCCTTTTTCTCTCCTCTAAACTTCAGATTTGTAATTCTAATGTGCAGATCTCAAATTTTCAAAAGTTTTCTGAATTAATCTTAAATATATCTCTACCTCAATGTATGTATATACCTCAACATATATAAACATTTGAATTACATAAATATGGTAAAGGAAAAAAGAAATTGTTTAAATGAAATTCTTTCAATTCCATTGGGAATTTTTAATATTTTTACCTTACTAAGAACATAATCATCAGAAAATAGCATTCCAAGTATTTCTGGAACCTTTAACTGTTCTACACATGGTCTTTGACTTTACACACAGGAACAGTGTGTGTCCTACTAGAGAGTTTCTTTGCAACTGTGTGCTTCAGTATAGGATTCAGTAAAACCATTACTCCAACTCTAGATCTATAATTAGTGTGATAAATGTTCTAGAAGGATATGCTGCATTTGAAGGAATATCAATTATATTTATCAGTGCTATGTACATTATTATCTATTCAATAAATGACTTAAATTTTTAACTCTTCAGAGAGGTCAGAAGAAATCACTTTTGTTTGCCTAGGAAGAAACACTAAACTTCTTTCTATTACAGAAGAATTATAAAAGCATTTCATTTCCTTTATGCTTTAATCCTGATAAAATTAAGAAGAAAATGTAATGAGAAAAACAGATACATTTCTTCTAAACTTATGACGTTTATAATATGTTGAAATTAGAAAGGAAAATATTTGCCTATATGTTGTCCAGAGTGAGTCTTCAGAACTCAGGGTATTTGGGATTTAAAAGGGGAAAATTTTAGACCCATTTCAAAATCCTTTCAATGATTTCTTTCCCTAGAAAATTGAATCATTGGCAGCTCTTTTTCAGGGGCTGGATTTAATGAGCACCCACTGAATCAGCTGTCTTTGGACTTGCAGTTGAAGTAGAGTGTAATCAAGCTATTTTACATGTGTGAATATATTCTGGTGCTTTTTCACAGTCACAGTTCTTTGTTTGTCAAATAACCATTTCCTATAATAAGAGAGCAGGGTGTAAACATGTTTTTCAATAATTTCTCCATCTTTGGCTGTCTGATTTTTGCTGAGGATGAACATGACATTTGGATGAGTTTTGTAACTGCACAGTATGTTTCCAATAAAATACTTAATGAAAGCAAAGTGAAAACTGAAGAGCGATATATATATATATATATATATATATATATATATATATATATCCAATTGGATCATTTTTCTGGCACATTTTCTTACTTTCAACATGTCACTGAGGAGAATACTATTTGTAAAGGAGAATACTATTTTATTTTACTTACAAAATTTAAAGGTCCCATTGCATGTTACTTTGTGTATGCTTTTTATTTGATCTTTAACTTTGCATCAGTATTTTCAGAAAAAAAAATCTCATATTTTATAATATCTGGCTTATATATGCCTGCTAAACTTTTCATAAGAAATAAAACTAACTGAATAAAATAACATCTAAGATTTTATCATGAACTTAATTTTCCCAGAATATCAAAACTACTACCCTCCCTCCAGCCTCATTCTACTGTTTTCATCTTTGTCCTGTGGGCTTCTCTCACCTGGACTTTGCCTTTCATTTTGCTTAAAATATTCTGATGTCTGAAGCCATGTGACCTCTGAGATTGTTTAATCCTGCTGAAAAATTGGTCTTAGACTTATACCCTCTAGAAATTTTAGAAAATGATTCTCTGTTGTTTAAGTCATTCAGTCTATAGTACTTTATTGTGGAAGCCCTAGCAAACTAGCAAAATATTATGACATTTAATAATTATGTGAAAATGCCTTTATATAATTATTTGTCTTCCATATTTTCCTCCAACTAGAATTTTCTAAAAACAGCATTTTGCCTAGTCCTATACACTCAACAACTAGACAATACTTGGTCAAATTTGATGGTCAAAGAATATTTGCTTGTATACTTATTTGAATGATTACTGTGAATTGACACTGTGAATTGAACACAAGTCCTAGCGACTCCAATTTTTCCTCTCAGTACTATGGGCTTATATGCAATATGTTTTATATTCATATTCATTATTATGAAATATTTTATTCTCATTCATTTTCATTAATGATTTCATCAGAATTTTCGTGGAACATGTTGTTAAGAGACTATAAGATAGGTGTTGGGGCTGTAGTTCAGCGGTAGAGTGATTGCCTTGCAGGTGTGAGGCCCTGGGTTTGAACTTCAGCACCACATAGAAAGAAAGAAAGAAAGAAAGAAAGAAAGAAAGAAAGAAAGAAAGAAAGAAAGAAAGAAAGAAAGAAAGAAAGATAGATATTGTGTCCATCTACAATTAAAAAAAAATTAAAACGATAGAAGAACTATTAGAAAGATGGATGAGGACATCAGATAATATTGGGAGTACTGAGAGAAAAGTGAATCCACAGAATAATTCACAATAAGTCCTACCAGTTTGGATACTGTGCACATAGATTTTAGAATTAAAATTACCATCTTCAAAAAAGCATAGGTAGGGGTGTGTGTGTGCTAATGCATTCCATTTGTTGTTGTTATTAATCTCTGTGTATTGAAACTTGGGAAACTCTACCAGTGAATTATTTCCACAGCCCCCCCCCCTTTTTTTTTTAATTTTGAGGAAAGATCTTGCTAAATTTCCCAGGCTGAAATCAAACTTTAGACCTACCTGACTTAGCCTCCTGAGTCACTGGAATTACAGCTGTGTGCCACTATGTCCAGCTGATACTTTCTATTTTTAACTAATCCTATAATTTAATTATCTAAAGGAAAACAAATATCCCTACCAATAGTATTTTGCCTTTGAGGTGGACACTCAGTTGGGTCAGGAATATAAATTCTTGGATAACAGATAATCTTTATTACTACGTTTCTGAGGCATTCAATGGCATTCACCTGGAGAACTCATATTCTCTCTTTCTCTTCCTCCCTTCCTCCCTCCCTCCCTCCCTCTTTTTCAAAACCTTTATATACCTGAGAATGCTTGAAGTGTATATTGGAAAGAGCATAGAATTTTAATACAAGTATTTTCCCCCAAAATTAATTGAATCTGACTCTGGATTAATGATGGACTAAATATTAGAGGGACAGTTGTGAAAACAAGATAGACACCTTCCAAGAGTCATACCACCTGACTCTGTTCATGCCCCTTTTAAATTTACATTTCCATGGTGATAATATTCATAGTTTTTTATTATTATTATTTATGCTAATTTGTTATATATGACAGCAGAATGCATTACAATTCATATTATAAAAATAAAGGGCAGTTATTCAATCTCTGGTTGTACACAAAGTAGAGTCACATCATTCCTGTTTTCATACATGTTCTTAGGATAATAGTGTCCATCTCATTCCACCGACTCTCTCTTAGTTTTGATTTCATCTGTGAAGCAATAATTCTGACAAAATCTACATGTTGATTATAGTTTGGAAAGAAATTATGTAATATAGCCCATTTTAAGCTGCAAAGCACTATCAAAATTTCTAGGGCAATTATATCAGGAAAAAAATTTAAAATGCTCTAATTCTGAGATGTGGTTTAGAGGATTGATTTTTTAACCAATTTCAAAGTTACCTTCAATTTTAGTTACAAGTATAAAGTTATTCAAACACATAAATATTTTTATACCTCTATTTTGTTTACTTGAGGATATAACCCAGTGTGTCATGCATGCTAAGCAAGTGCTCTACCACCTAGCCACAACCCTAACCCAAACACATAAATATTAATTTAAAGAGTTGTTTATAATTTGATAGTACATATATTACATTTTAATGCTTTCCGAGAAAAGTGAGAAAAATGATGAAAGAATTGAACATTGTAAAGAACTACCAACATAGAAATTATGAGCATTATTTTTAGCAGTATTGAAGGCAAGGTTTTTCATTAATTAAAATGAAAAAAGAAACATAAGCCCAATTTTTATCCACTTGCCAATTTTTGTATCCTTATAAATATGAGCAGAATTTATTTTGCTGGTAAACTCCTCTAACTGAATTTCTGAGCTCCAGTAGGTAATATATCTCTAATCAAAGCAGAATACTGTTTTTGTGACCTTGACTAGTTTATTTGACTCTCTGTAGCAATTTCTCTTGAACTGGAAAATTAAATCTAAGTAGAATCTTGGTGCCAAACAGATGCTACCTTTGGCTTGAATTGTCTTGGGTGAATTATAAAATAATAATTAATAACTCAGAGTCAATGCCCAGAAATTATGCAGGCATATCCATTACCTCTGTACATAAACAGAATCAATTTTCATTAAATATGTTAATTCCATCCAGCATCACTAGCAAAGCTTTGCAAATGCTTGAGTAGGCATTATGCCTTATTTTCCAAATCAAGCAAAACAATTTTTCATTATTTGTTTTGATTATCTTCAATATGGCCCATCCTAATTGTGTTGAGAACAGGTGCATTTGTGTTGTTAAAAAAACCAAAATAGCATTCTGAATATGAACCTTTTACATGCCATGTGGTCCAATTATTTCATAAGGATACACAGTGGGAAGTATTTTCCTGATAGCACACTTAATGCAATTATAGGCTAAATAGAGAAAAAAAGGGAGCAGGAGAATTATAAATCATAATTTACAAGAGCATCTTCTAGCTCAATCAATGAGTGTTAATAATTGTAGATATTTGAAAAAATTTTTAATTGAAACCACAAATTACTTAGAATATATTTCCGCTTCATAATTCCATTTTGGGAGGGTAAAACATTTTACAAGAAATATTCTAATTTCAGAGTTTGATTAATTCATATGTCTTGCACAATTAATAGGAATTTGCTTACTTACAAAAGTATAATATTGACATAATCAAAAAGGAAATTTAAAATGATTTCTGCATTAATTAGATAAATGGATTTGGAATATATATTGATTTTAATAACAATGGTAGTTGATCTATAAAAGATACCTATACTGATATGCATGATAAGTGGCTTATAAAATCTTATATCAAACATAAAATGACATTACTATTATTCACATCTGAAAAATCAAAGCTCATTTAAACAAAGTAAATTGTAAAAAAGCACTCATTTAGAAGCAAGACAGTTCAAATCCATTTTCAAAATGGCAAAATCTGAGCTCTACATTCTGTATAAACATATTCTTCACAATGGCACAATATTCATATTATTAAATGTCACAGGTCACTCAGGCAATAAACTTTCATAAAGTAGATGTTAATGTTTTGCAAATGTTACTTTCAATCACTTAAGTTACTTGTCTTTCCAGTTATAAATTGCTTTCTTACTTTAAATGTTCAATATTAAAGTTTACACTTCAAACTGTAATAAATTATTAGGACAGTAATAGGAAATCATACTCAAATCTTAATTATGTATGATTTGTGGAGACTAAGATGATCAAATAATAGAAAAGAGTAGACACATTAAATGCTCATCTTACCATGTGTTTCTAGTTTCTTTCCTCCATACAGATGATATGTCCCACCAGTCATGAAACCTAATTAGCTAATTTGTATAATATATAGTGTGTTTTGTTTGGTAGTTCAAAGTTGAAATGGATAGTAACTGATTTATTTAACATATAATTTTTACTTAATGGATGAGGTGAGTATGTTTGTTACAGTTTCACTGAGCTCAATGGACAATTCAAAAAAATTACTTGAAATGAAAAATAAGACCTGTTTGCTTTATCATTGTGATGTTTTTGAGTTAGTCAAGGGTGACTGGAATCTAAACTGCTCAGTATCTCATACATCTCATTGAATTCCTTTAAATTTTTTTGACCAATTCAAACACATTTTGGAGTTTGTTTCATATAAATTGGGTGATTTTTTAATTATTTTCCCCTCTGACTCATCATATATCATTAGGGAATAAAATTTATTCAGATGTTCTTTCAATAACTAAAGTTTTCATGGAAATCTCACCTTGTTTCAGACCTCATGTTTAATTGCACTTGAATTTGTAGTATATCCACATTTGAAATATACTAGTATAAGGATTATAACATATACATCTGATTATTATTACTTTAGTGAAAAATGCCTTATCTTTGAGTCCCCTGATGTAGGCATATTTGTAGTAAGTAGCACATGGTTAATATGTATCAGTAAATATCTTAAGCCTTCCATATATGATTTTTTAAAAATCTTCAGAATCACCATAGATGGGACTGGATTTGTTATTCCAAGTAGTAGAATTGAAGCTTTGTAGAACTGTTAAATAACTTTCCTCAAACCTACATGGAATTTGCGGGAGCTGTACGTAAGAACTGGTCTGGAAAATGCCAAACCAGGTGTTTAGGACCCCCAAATTCATTAATGTTACCTGTTGACATGCATGCAGAGCACCAATAATGGAGTGCTTAAGAATTCATTACTAAGGTATAACGTCCTAAAGAAGCTGTTCTCAAACAGAAGTGAACCTGTTTTAAAAATTATTATTATAAATGGCTTATTTATTACTCTCTGTGAGTAGCAGATTATTAAAAATTATTTTCGGGACTGGGGATGTGGCTCAAGCGGTAGTGTGCTCGCCTGGCATGCATGCGGCCTGGGTTCGATTCTCAGCACCACATACAAAGATGTTGTGTCCACCGATAACTAGAAAATAAATATTGGAAAAAATTCTCTCCCTCTCTCTCTCTCTCTCTCTCTCAAAAAAAATAAATAAGTAAACATTATTTTCATCATTATACTTCTTGTTTCAAATGGTTGAAAAAGAAAAAAATGTATTTATTTTTATTCACATTTCTTGATACTATTGCAACATACAACCTTGGTAAAGTTTTAAACTTTTGAAATAATTACAAACTTTATTTACATATAAAGATTTATAAATTAGCATGTTTTATGAAGTACACACATTTGAAGTTTAAGAGTTACATCTGTTTTAGTCAGCATGCTAAAAATCATTTACTTATAAACATTAAGTCATGGTGAAAAAAATAAGAATTTGAAAAATTTGAGAAATCAAAAAGTAAACAAGACAGTTGGTAATGTTAGAGTAAATAAAAATGGGACCATTCAGCACATCATGTGTTAACCTGGCTTTATGCCAAATTCAACTGAAGAATGGTCTCTCAGAAGATGATTCTCAGAAAGAATATATAAAGAAACTTGAGAATATGTTCACTGAATAGTTGAAATTTGATCTATAATCATTTCAAGAGTGAGTGAGATATCACCTAACAAGCCAAGGCTAGTGAATATATACCAGGGTAATGATTGGGTATACAAGAGTCATTAAAAATCATTCTCCCTTAGGCACTTGTTTCTGCATTTAAATAATCATTTATTCCTTTCTTCATTAACAAACAATTAATTAAACTCAAAGTGTACAAACTGTACTTCAAACTAGTTGCTCCATACTGGAATAAGTAAGAAAGGCCTGATTGTATACTTTATGAAGCTTATTGACAGACTGGGAAAATAGCCAAGAAAAAATAATGATTTGTGTTTATGAAATTACTAGTGCTATGGAATAAGGTGTAAGGCTAAGTAATGGATAATACAACAATGCCTATAATAATTTAGAAGTTAAGGAAGCATTCTTAGGAACCTGATGATTATGCAGAGACTTGGAATTAGTATGTGAATTGCTGAAGAGCGAAAATCACTGTGGTTAGAAGCTCATGTTCAGTATCTGAGGTATCAGGAAAGAAGATGTGCACTAAGTTTCAAATGGCTAGAAAGAAGGGGCTGTATAGACAATTCCTTTACACCACTTATTTTATTAGTAGGAAGCAGATGATTGATGTGGTCTAAATTTGATTTCAATATGCATTCTCTGTTTTGTGGAGATTGGATGTATTCATCCACATGTGCAGTGGGAGGACCACATAATGGAATATTTCAGCACTCAGTTGGGGCATGCAACAGGTTAGGGATGACAGGTGGACTTAAATTCATTATCAAAGGTGGCTACAGGTAAAGGTATTTTTAAAATGTATTCTTGTCAAATTATTTTCTATTTTCAGGTAGCTGTGGTCCTTTTGAGTTAAGTACAAGAAACAATGTACCTCACCAGTAAAGTTGGCAACTTAGACAAGAGAGATTAAAAAATAGTAAACACATACTAGAGATATGTATTAGGTAGAATTTCAAAGTGATAATTTTTAAAGTCCTCCAAGATTTTAAATGTGCTATATTGAAAAGTGTGGTGATTTGAAAAGAATTTTTGCAACTGTATTCACTATTTATTCAAATATTTAGAAGAGTATCTTGCACTTAGTAAGTAGTCAATATTTTTAAATGAATAATTAAGTGAGCAAATGGATGGATATTGTATTTAATGGATATTATTAATTGTAAATGATACACACATGATATTTATTCCAGACAATCTTAAGTATTATTACTACAAATGATTTGAAGTTATAGATTGATGAAGAGACAACATGCTGACATTAAATGCAGACTGAAACTTGATAAAATGAAGATGAGCAGCACTGCTTTACATGTCAAGTTTTCTGTTTTAAGTCTTTACATCCAGGTAAAGTTGAAGTTGTATTTTGCTTGTTTGTTGTTACTGTAACCAATTGTACTGGTTAATTTTATATATATGTAAATATTTTTAAAAATTATTCTATATAGTATTATGAAGGTGTTTTAGTCTGATATTATAATTTTTGTTTGTTTTGTAAACTTTTCCCTAGGTATATTAAGCTACAGTTGAAAATTGTAAAAGTATATATTTTCTGTACAACCTAACATTTTGTTATACCGTATAAAAAGATTAAATAAAACTAATATACACAAACTCACACACATACACATCACTGCACTTCACATACTTATATTTTAGGAATTTTTAAGTAAACATCACATTATTAACTATAGCTTCAAATCTGTAAACAGATCCCCAGAACCATTCATCCATTTTTTAAATTTACATATAACAGCAGAATGCATTAAAATACTTATTACACATATAGAGCACATTTTTTTTATATCTCTGGTTGTATACAAAGTATATTGATACCAATTCTTGTCTTTATACATGCACTTTGGTAATAATGATAATCAATTTCCACCATCAATTATATCCCCATTCGCCCTCCCTTCCTCTCCCAAAACTCTACCCTATCTACAGTTCATCTATTTCTCCCATCCTCCCTCTCCCTATCCCAGTATGAATCAGCCTCCTTATATCAAAGAAAACATTCGGCATTTTGGATTTTTGGAATCGACTAACTTCACTTAGCTTTATCTTCTCTAACTCCATCCATTTACCTGCAAATGCCATGATTTTATTGTATTCTCTTTTATTGCTAAGTAATATTTTATTGTGTATATCGCCACATTTTTTTTTATCCATTCACCTATTGAAGGGCATCTAGGTTGGCTCCACAGTTTAGTTATTGTGAATCGTGCTGCTATAAGCATTGATGTGGCTGTGTCTCTGTAGTATGCTGTTTGTAAGTCCTTTGGGTATAGACCGACTAGATGGATAGCTAGATCAAATGGTGGTTCCATTCCCAATTTTCCAAGAAATCTCCATACTGCTTTCCATAGTTTCTGCACCAGCTGCTCATCTCCATTGTATCAATTTGCAGTCCCACCAGCAGAGCATGAGTGTACCTTTTTCTCCACATCCTCACCAACACTTATTGTTGTTTGTATGCATAAGAGCTACCATTATGACTCAAGTGAGATAAAATCTTAGAGTAGTTTTATTTGCATTTCTCTAATTGTTAATGATGTTGAACATTTTTTTCATGTATTTTTTGATTGATTGTATATCATCTTCTGAGAAATGTCTGTTCAGGTTCTTGGCCCATTTATGATCTGTAATGTAGTTCAAGGCCTGGTATAATGATGCCATGGTTTTTTGTTTGTTTGTTTGTTTTGCTTTGTTTTGTTTTGTTTTCATTTTTGGTGTTTAGCTTTTTGAGTTCTTTCATATCCTAGAGATTAGTGCTCTATCTGATATGTGAGGGGTAAATATTTGCTCCCAAAATGTAGGCTCTCTATTCACCTCATAGGTTGTTTATTTTGCTGAGAAGAAACATTTTAGTTTGAGTCTATCCCATTTATTGATTCTTGATTTTAATTATTGTACATTAGGAGTCTTATTAAGGAAGTTGGGGCCTAATTCCACACGATGGAGATTAGGGCCTACTTTTTCTTCTATTAGATGCAGGGTCTCTGGTTTTATTCTGAAGTCCTTGGTTCATTTTTTTTTTTTTTTAAACAGAGAGAGAGAAAAGATTGAGAGAGAGAGAGAGAAGGACAATTTTTTAATATTTATTTTTCAGTTTTCAGTGGACACAACATCTTTATTTTATTTTTATGTGGTGTTGATGATCGAATCCAGCGCCCCGCACATGCCAGGTGAACGCATTACCGCTCGAGCCACATCCCCAGCCCCCTTGGTTCATTTTGAGTTGAGTTTTATGCATGGTGAGAGATAGGGGTTTAATGTCATTTTGTTACATATGGATTTCCAGTTTTCCCAGCACCATTTGTTGAAGAGGCTATCTTTTCACCAATGCATGTTGTTGGCACCTTTGTCTAATATATGATAATTGTAATTCTGTGCGTTTGCCTCTGTGTCCTCCATTCTGTTCCATTGGTCTACCAGTCTGTTTTGGTGCCAATGCCATGCTGTTTTTTGTTACTATTGCTCTGTAGTATAGTTCAAGGCCTGGTATAGTGATGCCACCTGCTTCACTCTTCCTGATAAGTATTGCTTTAGCTACTCAGGGTCTCTTTTTTTTCCAGATGAATTTTATGACTGCCTTTTCTATGTCTATGAGAAATGTCATTGGAATTTTGACTGGAATTGCATGAAATCTGTATAGTGCTTTTTGAAGCATGGTCCTTTTGATAATATCAATTCTGACTATCCAAGAGCAAGGTAGATCTTTCCATCTTCTAAGGTCTTCTTTGACTTCTTTATTTAGGGTTCTATAACTTTCATTATATAGATCTTTCACCTCTTTCGTTAATTTGTATCACAAGTATTTTTTTTTTTTTTTGAGTCACTTACTTGTAAATGAGGTCGTTTTCCTTGTTTCCCTTTCTGAGGATTTGTCACTGATATACAGAAATGCCTTTGATTTATGGGTCTTGATTTTATGTCCTGCTACTTTGCTGAATTCATTTACTTGTTCTAGACATTTTCTGGTGGAACTTTTAGGGTTTTCTAGGTATAAAATCATATCATCAGCAAATTGTGCCAGTTTGAGTTCTTCTTTTCCTGTGTGTATCCCTTTAATTTATTTTGTCTGTCTAACCTTTTATCCATTTTAAATGACACTTTACACCTTTTAAACAAAGGCTTCTGATTCTTCCCAGTCCCATTTCTTGACTGCAACCATTGTACTCTCTACTTCTATGAGTTCAACTTCTTTACATTCCAAGGAAAGTGAGATCATGCAGTATTTGTCTTTCTATACCTTATTTAATTTAGGAAATAAAATTCATCCTGTTTAAAAATGACAGTTTACTTATTTTTGAGGCCAAATAGTGTTCCACTTATGTATGTGTGTATCAGATTTTCTCTATCAATTTCTCAATCAGTGAACACATAATTAGGTGAAATCGTAAACACACTAGAAGAAAACATAGTGGAAATGTTTCAGGACATTGAAATGTAAGGATATTCAGGACAAGATCCCAAGCCCTAGTTAAAGGGAATTAAATGAAACTAAACAGAAGAGGGGAAATTTAAAAAACAGAAAATATAATCTATAAAAAAGCAGAGAATACTTAAAAATTCCACATCTGATAAAGAATTAATAGCCACATAAGTGAAGAACTCATACCATTAAACTACAAGAAAACAAATAATCCAATTTTAAAAATTTGGAAGAATTTGAATAGACATTTCTAAAAAAAAAAAAATACAGAAGTGACAAACAAGTATGTGTGAAAATGTCCAATCTCCAAATTTAACCAATATCACTGTATTCCAATCAGAATGGCTATATTAATAATAATAGTAATAATAATAATAAGACATATGTTGGACAGATATGGAGAGGGGAACATTTTTACACTGTTGCTGAGGATGAAAATCTATGCATCCATTATGGAAAAAGAGAATAAAATTTGTGCAAATATTATAAAATAGAACTGTTGTAGAATACAGCCCCCACTTCTGTGTATATCTAAAAAAAAAAAAAATTGAATTAGTGCATTGAACAGCTATCTACCTCCAGGTTCATTACAATGTTATTCATCATAGCCAAGGTGTGGAAATTTGCATTTGAATTGATGAACTTTTGTTGAACAGCTTTTGGCATTTTATATTGTAAGTGGGACTGCAACCATTGTACTCTCTACCTCTATGACTTCATCCCATCACTTAAAGTCATAATTAGAACATCCACAAAAAGATATTCTCCAGCAGACTAACTTTGGATTTAATCTGCTGCTCTTTCTTAAATACCTAGCCTACTTGTCTCTCCCAAATTGAACACTCAAAAGCTTTATGATCAGATTGGCCAATCCCTTACAATAAATATCTTTCTATACACATGAACATCTTACTTGTTCTTTGTAGAATACTAACATACCAATGACCATCAGAATCCAGACAACCCATACTTCAGAGTGAAGTCTCACACTTTTTATCACACAGATTGCATTTTACTTCTGTCTGCTAGATTTGACCTGACTTCTGATTGCTGAAGACACAAACTCCCAATTTTCCACTACCTGAGATGCTCTTTTTGAGGGAAACTATATTGAATTTATTACATCAGATAGAACAAAACAAAAATAAAGAACTCAAACACAATTCTGTTTTTAAAATATAGGTTATTTTGACCCTAACTTCTTTTCCATGACTGTGTACTATTACCTCATGTATATATGTCTTTGTCATTTTTGAAACTGTGGAACGGGTTTAAACTGACTTTCTGTCTGAATTTTTGACTCCTTCTCGTGCCTTCCCATCCCTAACATTGTAAGCTGTTTTTCTAGACCTACATTTTCCAAGTGCTCAGACTGTAGTTTTCAGTGCAAAGGATTTCCCCTGTTTTTAGTGAATGAGGAGCACTCTCAGGTGAGGAAGTTGCAAGCACAAATGCCAGTATGCAGGACTAATTTCTCATTATGAATCAGCATCCTTATATCAGAGAAAACATTCAGCATCTCGTTTTTTGGGATTGGCTAACTTCACTTAGCATTATATTCTCCAACTCCATCCATTTACCAAATGCCATGGTTTTATTCTCTTTTAATGCTGAATAGTATTCCATTGTATATATATACACCACATTTTTGTTATCTATTCATCAACTGAAGAGCATGTAGGTTGGTTCTACAGTTTATCTATTGTGAATTTTATTGCTATAAACATTGGTGTGGCTGTGTCCCCATAGTATGCTATTTTTAAGTCCTTTGGATATAGACCAAAAAGTGGGATAGCTGGGTCAAATGGTGGTTCCATTCTCTGTTTTCCAAGGAATCTCCATACTGCTTTCTATATTGGCTGCAGTCTCACCAACAATATATAAATGCGCCTTTTTCCCCACATCCTTGCCAACACTTTTTGTTAGTTGTATTCTTAATAGCTGCCATTCTGACTAGAGTGAGATGAAATCTTATAGTAGTTTTGATTTGCACTTCTCTAATTGCTAGAGATGTTAAGCAGTTTTAAATATATTTGTTGATTGATTATATCTCATCTTCTGATATGTGTCTGTTCAGTTCCTTGGCCCATCTATTGATTGGGTTATTTGGGTTTTTGGTGTTAAATTTCCGAAGTCTTTATGTATCCTAGAGATCAGTGCTCTATCTGACGTGATTGTGGTAAAAATTTAATCTCAACCTGTAGGTTCTGTATTCACCTCATTGTTTCTATTGCTGAGAAAAAGCTTTTTTAGTTTGAGTCCATTCTATTTATTGATTCTTGACTTTAATTCTTGTGCTATTATAGTCTTATTAATGATGTCAGGGACTAATCCAACATGATGGAGATTTGGACTACTTTTTCTTCTAATAGGTGCAATGTCTCTGGTTTAATTTCTAGGTCTTTGATCCACTTTGAATTGAATTTTGCAGATGGTGAGAGATAGGGATTTAATTTCACTTTATTACATATGTCCAGTTTCCCCAGCACCATTTGTTGAAGAGGCTATCATTTTTTCCAATGTATGTTTTTGATGCCTTTGTCTAATGTAAACTAACTGTAGTTATGTGGGTTTATCTCTGTGTCCCTGTTTGGTACCACTGGTCTACCAGTGTATTTTGGTACCAATACCATGTTGTTTTTGTTACTATTGCTCTGTAGTATTGTTTAAGGTCTGGTATACTGATGCCACCTACTTCACTCTCCTTGCTAAAGATTACTTTAGTTATTCTGGGTCTCTTAGAAATCCAGATGAGTTTCATGACTTCTTTTTCTATGTCTATGAGGAATGTCATTGGGAATTTTATTGTAATTGCATTAAAACTGTACAAGGTTTTTTGGTAGTATGATCATTTTCACATTATTAATTCTGCCAATATATCTTCTAAGGTCTTCTTTAATTAGCATTCTGTAGTTTTCATTGTAGAGGACTTTCACATCTTATGTTAAATTGATTCCCAATTTTTTTTGAGGGTATTATAAATGGGGTAGTTTTTCTCATTTCCCTTTTAAGTGGATTTGTCAATGATATACATAAACGTCTTTTATTTATGGGTGTTGATTTTATATCCTACTTCTTTTATGAATTCATTTACTAGTTCTAGAATTTTTCCGGTGGAATTTTTTTCATCTTCTAGGTATAGAATCATATCATTTACAAATAGTGCTAAATTGAGTTGTTCTTTTAGAGAGGATGTTTCTAATTTTTCTCCATTTAGGATGATGTTGGCCTGGAACTTAGCTTAGATAGATTTTACAATGTTGAGATATGTTTCTGTTATCCCTAGTTTTTCTATTGTTTTGAACATTGAAAGGGTGCTATATTTTGTCAAATGCTCTCTCTACATCAATTAATATAATCATATGAGTCTTTAAGTCTATTGAGGTGCTGAATTACATTTATTGATTTCCATGTCTTGAACCAAACTTGCATCCCTGGAATGAATCCCACTTTATTATTGTGCACTATCTTTTTGATAAGTGTTAGTATTTGATTTGCCAGAGTTTTACTGAGAATTTTTGCAACTTTGTTCTAGAGATATTGGTCTAGTTTTCTTTCTTTGATGTGTCTTTGCCTGGTTTTGGAATCAGGGTGATACTGGCTTCATAGAATGAGTTTGGAAGTGTTCCCTCTTTTCCTATTTCATGAAATAATTGAGAGCATTGGTATTAGCTCTTTCTCAAAGGTCTTGGGGTACTCAGCTTTGTATCCATCCAGTCTGGATTTTTTGTGGTTGGCATCTTCTATTTTATTGCTTGAAACTGATCTGTTTAAATTGTGTATATCATCCTGACTCAATTTGGGCAAATAATAAGACCATAGAAATTTTTCAATGCCTTTCATATTTCCTATTTTATTGGAGTACAAAATAATTATTTTCAAAATAATTTCTAATTATCTTTTATATTTCTGTAGTATCTGTTGTGATATTTTCTTTTTCTATCATGTATGTTAGTGATTTGAGTTTTCTCTCTCCTCTTTTTTAGCATGGCTAAGAGTCTGTCAGTTTTATTTAGTTTATCAAACAAGCAACTTTTTGTTCTTTTATTTTTTTCAATTGTTTCTTTGGTTTCAATTTCATTGATTTTATCTCTGATTTTAATTATTTCCTGTCTTCTGCTTCTGGTGTTGGTTTGTTTTTCTTTTTCTAGTGCTTTGAGATGTAATGTTAAGTCATTATTTGTTGACTTTTTCTTTTTTTAAGGAATGAACCCCATGCAATGAATTTTCCTCTGAGTAATGCCTTCATAGTGTCCCCGAGATTTTGATATGTTGTTGTCAGTATTCTCATTTACCTCTGAGAATTTCTAAATCTCCTCCTTAATGTCTTTTACAACCCATTGTTCATTCAGTACTATATTATTTAATCTCCATGTGTTGGAGTAACTTTTATTTTTTATTGTATCATTGATTTCTGGTTTCATTCCATTAGGATCTGATAGAATGCAGGGTAGTATCTCTATTTTTTTTTTCTTGCTAAGAATTTCTTTGTGGCATAATAAGTGATCTATTTTAGAGAAGAATTCATGCTGAGATGAATGAGTATTTGCTCAAAGGATAAAATATTCTATATATGTAAGTTAAGTCTGAGTTATTGATTGTATTATTGAGTTCCATTTTGTTGTTATTGTTGTTGTTGTTGTTCAGCTTTTGTTTGGAAGTTCTAGTCAGTGATGAAAGAGGTGTGTTAAAGCCACCCATAATTATTTTGTTGTGGTCTATTTGACTACTGAACTTGAGAAGAGTTTGTTTGATGAACGTAGATGATCCATTGTATGGGGCATATATATTTATAATTGTTATGTTCTGTTGGTGTATCGTTCCCTTGAGCAGTATGCAGTGACCTTCTTTATCCTTTTTGATTACCTTTAGCTTGAAGTGTACTTTGATATCTGGATAGAAATCTCTGCTTGCTTCCGGAATCCATGTGAGTTTTATGTTTTTTCCCTTTCCTTCACCTTCAGTCTGTGGGTGTCTTTTCCTATAAGATGAGTCTCTTGGAGGCAGCATATTGTTGGGTCTTTTTGTTTGTTTGTTTGTTTAATCCAGTCTGCTAGTCTATGCCTTTTGATTGGTTAGTTTAAGTCATTAATAGTCAGGGTTATTTTTGAGACATGATTTGTATTCCAGCCATTTTTGTTTATGTTTGGTGTTTAACTTGATTTGGTTTTTTCTTTGATTAGTTTTTCCTTTAGTTTAATAACTCCCTCGGCTGTTTTTCATTGTTGTTTTTCATTTCCTCTTCATGGAATAATTTGCTGAGGATATACTGTAGTGTGGACTTCCTAGTTATAAATTCTTTTTTACTTTTGTTTATCATGAAGGTTTTTGTTTGTTGTTGTTGTTGTTTTTTTCTATCATAAAATATAAAGTTTATTTTGCTGGACATAAGATTTTTGGTTGTCATCCTTTTTCTTTAAGAGCTTGGTGTATGTTATTCAAGGGTCTCCTGGCTTTGAGGGTCTGGGTTGAAAAATTTGCTTATATATGAATATGTTATCTGATTCTTCTCTCTTGAGGCTTTTAAGATTCTATCCTTATTCTGTATGCTAGGCATTTTCATTTTAATGTGACTTTGGGTACATTTGTTGTAGTTTTGTACATTTGGTGTCCTGTAAGCCTCTTGTATTTGATTTTCAAATTCATTCTTCCTGTTTGGAAAATTTTCTGATATTTTCTCATTGAAGAGATGGTGCATTCCTTTGGTTTGAAACTCTCTGTATTCTTCTATCCCAATAACTCTTAGATTTGGTCTTTTGATGTTGTCCCATCATTCTTGGATGTTCTGTTCATGGTTTCTTACTATCTCTACTGTGTGGTCAACTTTATTTTCCAGATTGTATACTTTTTCTTCATTATCTGATGTTCTGTCTTCCAAATGATCTAGTCTGTTAGTGATGCTTTCTATTGAATTTTTTAAATTTGGCTTATTGTTTCTTTTATTTGAAGGATTTGTCATTTTTTTTTCAGAGTCTCTATCTCTTTTTTGAAGTAACCCCATGTTTGATTTCTTGTGTCTTTGTTGGTTTGATCCATGAAAAACCTGTATTTGCTCTCTTATCTCTGTTGAAATGATTAATTTTTGCCTGTATTTGCTCATTTATGTAATTCCTTAATTCACAGATCATTTTAGTTATAAACTTTCTGATCATCTTCTCTGATATTTCATCAAATTAACTGTTCATAAGTCCTGCTTTGCAGTATCCTGCTTTGTTTGAGGCTCTTTGTTCTCTTATTTTTTTATGTTGTCTATGTGTCTTCCTTTCTTGCAGTGTGGATCTGAGATATTATATTTTCTACCTTACAATATTATAATCCATACAGATTATCTGTACCTGACCTTGATGTTGGGCTTCCAGACCCTGCTGGAGTCCCACAATGGACTATATATAACTAATTATATATACACACACTATAACTAATGGTAGTGGTGGCAATAAGTGGAGATAACTTGAGATTACTGTAGATGTTCCCCAAGATGGATATAATGTTTTTCAGAGATGGGGCTAAAAGAGTGCACCTTACGCTGGCTTTCAAATTCCTTTTCCAAGATGCAGATGTTTTGTGGTCATATCTGTTGTCACAAGATAAAGGCTACTGTGTGTGGAAGGCAGTGTCTCAAGATAGAAGTGGGTTAGGCCTGGGCTTATAGGTGGGATGATGACGGACTTGGGCCTACTCTGGGCCTGTGCTCCTACCAATGTCCATAGTCTTTCCAGTGTAAATTCTGTGTGATTAAGTTTCATTTAAATTGGCAGTAACCTTCTATGAAATAGGTTAGTTTCAAATTTTTTTATTTTGGATCAAGGCAAATTTAGCATTATATACTTGTACTTGAAATTCTATGAAACCAGTTTTAGTTACATCTGCAAAACTTTTCAGAGCAAGTAGGAGATTTTCCCTTTATTATGAGAAACAAGGTATTCAGATACTGAGTACATTGAATACTGCATTGCAGACACTGAGTATATTGAATACGGCATTGCTTTTCTATCTTGGGACAAAATTCATATTACACATGTTAATTTCCTATGAGAGACTTAGAAAAATATGTTTATATTTTTACTTTGGAGAGGCAATTTGCATATTTCTGGCTTACCAGTGGAGCAGACAGTCATATCTTTTGAACAATCTCAATGTCTTAAAATTCCAACAACATGGAGTAACATGAAACATGTTCTAACACTCTACCCACAAATCCCACTGATCAAATGAGAGAAGGGTTGTATTGATGTTGCAACACATAAAGAATCAATTGATTCCATAGAACTGTAGAATAATCAAGCAAGCCCTTAGCTATAGTACCTGCAGGGGAAACCATCTTTGTGGTTTGAGATAAAAAATTCAAAATTTGCTCTGAATAAGTTGATTCAGCCATAGACATATTTATTAATCAGGGCTGTGTGCTAGGGGTCTGTTATGATAACTAAATACCTAAAGCAGTGTAATTCATCACACAGGAGATTCACTTTTTCTCATAATTTTGAAAGATCAAGGTTGAGGGACCACATATTGAATCGTTTTCTTGCTGGCAGGGCACCAATTTGACCTTGAGACAAGTGTCAGAATATGTATGCTGTCTCTATCTTCTTACAAATACACCAATGTACAATCATGGGGGCTCTGACAAATGAATTGTCTAATTCTAATCATTCCCCAAATGCCTTACATCTGAATTTCATAGCCATTTTAAGTTTCGACCTTCTTTTTTCATTTAATATGTTTTTGTTTATTTATTTTTTTTACTTGTAGATGGACCCAAATACCTTTATTTTCTTTTACTTATTTTTGATGAGGTGTTAAGGGTTGAACTCAGTACCTCACACTTGCTAAGTAAGCATTCTACCACTGGGCTACAACTGCAGCCCTGGTTTCCACCTTCTAAATAAGTGCCTTTAACATATGACTTTGGGGATTAAACTACTGCATGAATATCAAGAGACAAACCATATGCAAAGGATAGCACATGGCTTCCTATAGTAGAATTTGGTCTCTCACCATTAAATCTATGTACTCATTCACAGAAATTTGATCTCAATGTTCTAACTTTGGAACATTGTAGTTTAGATTTTTTTTTAAAACAAGATTCACAAAGAACACAATAAGAATTCAAAGATTCTGCACATTGAAATTGAAATTTATACTTGACAATTTTGAGGTTTTTATATCATCAAGGAAAATATTGAAAAGTGAATTGTGACTTTGTATTGGGCAGTTACTGTTTACTATCTTATGTAAATACACAATCAGTTTATTACATAATATTCATGGAATCTGACAGATTTCCTGCGAAGGCTCTCAGTAAATATATCCAGTGTCAAAAGTTAATAAAAGACAATAAATTGATTATAAGCTGAAAAATCAAGGACTCATATCCCTTAGGAATAAATGTTAGAGATGGGGTTTTGGCTCAGTGGGAGGGTGCTTGCTTGGCATGTATGAGGGCTCTGGGTTCAGCTCTCAACACCATAAATAAATAAATAAATAAATATCCACAGACAATTAAAAAAAATGTAAAAAGGTAAGGGTCATCTCACTGACAAATAACTACAAATTTAAAGGAAGTATAGGACAGCTACTGAAATTCATAAAATTTTAGTCTTGGATCCAGTTGCTAAAATTAGAAATATGTCTTATACCCTCTACCTATTCTTTTCTTTCATTATTTGTTATACCTTCTCAACATAGGAACAAAGTGAAACTAAAGAAATTAGACATATGTGAGAAAAGCTAGACATGGAATTGGTCTTAGGGCTGGAGGATACTGAATTAAATTTTCTTGACAATAATTGGGTCTTAAGTATATATATACACACATTGTGAAAATTTGGGGAAGTTGCATAAATTCTAGTGTGAATAAACACAGGAAAGTTGCTAAGTACACTGTTAAATTATTCAACCTCTTTCCTTCCAATAACTGACACTAAATTTCCACTTGTCATAGTTGCTATGAAAGCAATCATTCCCTAGTAGCTTCTGAAGGTGATTGCAAAATGGTTTAAGTTAATTACTATATCCTGCTATACAGTTTACCATAAAAAGATCAGGGTTAAATATTGGACCCAGTTCAAGACTTGCAGAAAATAAAGAAGATAGCTGACATAATGTCTTAAAGAAAAAGTAAAATCTCCAGAATATGTTCTCTATCCTCTGGATGTGACTAGAATTCAGGTGCCAAGGACTTACTGAGTATCTTGTTTTAAAATTAGAAATAGCTGGCCACAGTGGCACACACCTGCAATTCCTGTGCCTCAGGGGGCTAAAGCAGGGAGATTGTACCTTCAAATCAAACCTCAGCGACTTTGTGAAGTCATAAGGAAATTAGGGAGACACTGTCTGAAAATTTAAATAAATAAATAAATAAATAGACAGAGATGTGCCTCAGTGTTTAAGTGACCCTGGGTTCAATGTTTGTCACCAAAATAAATAAATAAATAAAGTAGCTGATTAAAAATAAATCAGAAATAAAGTTCATCCTACTTTGCAATTGATCCTTAAAAAGGGAAAAATAATCTCATCTTGGTGATATGACTGGATGACTAAAATATGACTTGCTTAAAGTCTATATTTTCTTTCACATTTTTAGTTCATAATCTGCATAAGTCAATACCTATGTTTATTCTAAAATTTCAAAAAGGAAGTTTTCTTCTAATTGCATTGTAAGGAACCACATTGTCAGTATCCCTCAAGGAGAAAGAATGTGGAAGAAATGATTTCAATGATTCAAAATAGAACTTTAGATCATCACACTCTAATCCAAGCTCTTAATATGGAAAAATAAATTGGAACAAGTTGTAGGTCCTACAACTTTGTGTCAACACGTATGTACTCATTTTGCTTTTTATGTACATTTCCATAGCAACCACATAATTATAATTATCTCTCTGTAGAGGTGGGAGTCATTTCTTAAGTCAGATTTTTAAATCAGTCATATTCTGTCACTTTTAAAATGACCTCTATAAGAATACTATTAATTCAAACATTTTTTAAAAAATGAAAATTTAGAAATCAAAAATACCAACCTAACTTCCTAAAACACTACTTCCTTCAAACACAAATATTTAATTTTGAAATTACTCAAGATTTTATGGATGAAAATCAATAAATATATTCCTCTGGCTTCTATATCCATCTAATAGATAGAAAATTGATAAATAATATAAAGAAAAATATTATACTACACAAAAAAAAAACTTTTTAAAAGAAACTTAATTTCTCCCAAACAAAATTTGTTATACCTTCCTATCTATCTATATTCTACTTATCTGTAATTTAATTCTGAGTCTAGGAATGAAAACAAAATCAATATGTATTTGTTGATTTTAAAGGTCTATACATAATATCCAGCTTCATAATTACCTTTTTTCCTGGATCTGTGCTATGATGATGTCTTCATTAAAATGGACACAGTTTAACCATTAAAATTTTCAATATTTTATCTGCTCCATCGTAATATTTTCTCCTAAAATATACCTATATATTAGGTTTTTTTTTTTTTACATTCTATAGGTAATTTTATTTTTTCCCATACCTTTTATCCTTTTTGTTTTAGTTTGATGACTTTCTACTGAACTAGCTTCAAACTCACTCTTTACATCCTTGAGCAGGTTGAACCTATTGATAAGCCTCACATGGTATACTGTCATAGGTCTTTTGGTTTCTAGGACTTGGTTTTGATTCTTCCTTACAAAGTCCATCTCTCTCTACATATCAATGATCATTATCTGTATGTTGCTTGTTTTTACATGTTGTTATTACTGCATTATAGTTATAAATATTATCAAAGTTTAATTTGACATAATCATACATACTTAAATATAATTTCTTCCACTTCAGTTCCCAGTACTTCATCTTTCCTTCCCCTTATTCCTCCACCTGTTCCTCTTCATCTGCTCTACTGATATCCCTTCAATTTTCATGAGATGTGCCCTTCTCCCTTTCTCCTCTTATTTTGATGTAGCTTCTGCATATCAGAAAAAAAAAATGACTTTTGATATTTTTGGACTGGTTTATTTAACCTAACATGAAAGTCTCTCATTCCATCCAATTTCTAGCAAATGTAATAACTTTATTCTTCTCTACACCTGAATAAAACACCATTGTCTATACACCCATTTTCTTTTATCTATTCATGTGATTATGGGCAACTAAGCTGGTTCCATAAATTCACTATTGTGAGTTGAGCTTATGTATAAAATAAAAGCATGAAGAGAAAGTCCACAGAATGGGAGAAAATCTTTGTCAGCTGCTATTTCAAAAGGAGATTAATAACCAGAAAATAAAAAGAACTTAAAAAAAAAAAGAAAACACCAAAAAAACAAATAGAGTTGGGGCTGTAGCTCAGTGACAGAGTGATTGCCTTACACTATGAGGCATATGGTTTGATCCTCAGAACCACATAAAAATAAACAAGTACAATAAAGGCATGTAGTTCATCTGTGGGAGACCAACCTTGCACGTGACTGAGTCACACTCCCTGGCTGGGTTTTTTGAGGTGTCCAAGTAGCAGAAATGCAGCAGGACTTCCACACCCTTCTTGGGTTTAAGGGATGGCATCTTGCACATGGGCGTGTCTTGCTACAGCCCCATGGGTGGAGCTATGCTCACCTGTTTCTTTGTAATATTGCCCCTTACCCTGTTTGAAATAGAATGTTCCATGGAAATGACTTTTGTGTGTCCCCTCTTCTTACTGTCAACCTGCTGATAGCAGACATCATGAAGCTAGACTCAGCTCCTTGAAGCCTGACCCCTTGTCTCATTTAAATAGCTTCTCCTCTATAAAAGGGGTCAGCATGTGTGGACTCTCTCTCTCTCTCTCTCTCTCTCTCTCTCAACCCTTAAGGTCAGAGGAGCCATCACAGCAACCCCAAAGAAAAAGGTATTTCTGTCTCTTTTGTTTTAATTTCACACACCCTAGTCAGCCCAGTTCCCCTGGAGTGACCCCTGAGCATTTTAGTCATGAACAAAACCAGGCATCCATCTGCAACAACAACAACAACAAAAAGCCTAAATAGTCCAATCAATAAATGGTCAAAGAACCTTTCAAAAGAAGAAATACAAATGGCCAACAAATATATAAAAAAAATCTTCAACGTTTCTGGTAATCAGGGAAAGGAAAATAAAAACTGCTTCAAGGTTTATCTTACTCCAGTTAGAATGGAATTCATCAAGAACATGAATTATAATAAATGCTGGTGAGGATGGGCATGCTGGGAGAAGGCACACCTACACCCATTATTTTTTGTGGTATTGCAAATTAGTAAACCATTCTGAAAAGCAGCATGGCGATTCCTGAAAAGAATAGGAGTAGAACCGCCATGAGACCAAGATATCCTACCCCTTCACATTAATCCAAAAGAACTAAAATCAGCATGCTATAGTAATACAGGCTGCTTCCTTTTCTTTTCTTTTTATTTACTTATTTATTCATTTATTTGCTTACTTATTTGGTGTAGGGGTCAGTACAGGGGATTGAACTCAGGCTCACTCAACCATTGTGCCACATCTCCAGCCATATTCTGTATTTTATTTAGAGACAGAGTCTCATTGGATTGCTTAGCACCTTGCTTTTGCTGAGGCTGGCTTTGAAATCATGATCCTCCTGCCTCTGCCTCATGAGACATTGGGCATCACCCTGGCTGGCCTTCCTTTTCCTCTTAGAGCCTTAAACCTATTGTTTATTTTCCTAGGGCTGTTACCATGAAGGTCCATAAACTAGGTAGCTTTTTAGAAGAAAAACATATGCTCTCATGATACTAAAGGCCAAGGATAAAAGATTAAGATATCAGCAAGATCATATATATCTGAAACTTGGTAGAATTTATCCTTTTTTTCCCCCTGCTTATTTAAACAATGCCCCTCAATTCTTTGCTCTGTGACTAGCAGCTGTATGATTTCTGTTTCTGCTGCAATGCTTGCATGATAATCTCCTCTTCTTTCTTCATGTTCTGTCTTACTCCTCTTGTAAATTCAGGAGCAATATAGTATTTAGAGTATCTTACTGATATCTTAAGTACATGAAGATATTTATCAAATTAAGATTACTTAAGAATTCCAGAGATTAAAATCTCAATATTCATTTTAGAGAAACACAATTTAGCTCATAAAAATCATTCTCTTTGGCCACTTAAAAAACACATAATTTTTTTCTTTTTTTCTTTTCTTTTTTAGAGAGAGAGAGAGAGAATTTTTCAAATATTTATTTTTTAGTTTTCGGTGGACACAACATCTTTATTTTATTTTTATGTGGTGCTGAGGATCAAACCCAGTGCCCTGCGCATGCCAGGCGAGCGAGCTAATGCTTGAGCCACATCCCCAGCCCAAAACCACATAATTTTGATGTGAGAAAAATACATCCATCTTACACCAACATCCCCCAGTGGTGTTTATCCCTATCAGCAAGTCAAAATCAAAATCTCACATGAATACAATAACTCAAAAATTTCAAATCTCATTTTTTATATTGCCAAAATTAGGTGTGGGTAAAATATTGAGTATGGACAAACTGCAGGTTTAATTTCTCTTTGTCATGTATATAAAAATCTAGAAAACAAATTTATTTGCTTTGAGAATTTAGTAGTAAGACAAGCATTATATACTGTACTGACCCCCCATCAAACAAATAAGTAAGTAAATAAATAAAAAGAAAGAAAAGGAAGCAGCATTTTTACTATAGCCTGTATAAAATACACACACACACACACACAAACACATACATATATTATATGTGTATATTTTATACAGGCTATAGTAATACATACAAACACACACACGTGTGTGTGCATGTGTGTGCGTGTGTGTGTGTGTGTGTGTGTATTTGGAAAGAGAATTCTCTTTCCAAAATAAAGAATTTGAAGAATTCAGAGGTTACCATGAACCAGGCCGGGTACCCCCATTCAAAAGACCCTTGCCATAATTAAGATTCTCTTCTTCTCAGAACGATCTTTACAAAGGGTATCAAAAGGATATCTGTAAAATTTTCTGCAAGGGCATTGTGGTATGAAGCTTCATTTCTTCCTATAAATGCCAGGTTTGCAGACAAAACTTTTGAAACTTCTCTCTAGCCTAAGAATATGGGACAAAGAGTAACTGTTATATAACCACCAACTGACATCATGTAACCATTCACTGAGTATAAATCTTAAAAAAAAAAAAAAAAAAAAAAATCCCAGACTCAGAATCCTGAGATATTTTTAGTTACAGCTAAAAATAAATCTACTTTCTGAAAATTCTTCTGGTATCCAGCTTCATCTGTCCTACATCAACTGGTTTTAACAAAGTTTACAAAAAATCAAGGGAAATTTTCATTATTCTATTTTCAAGCTGGAGAATAATTTTCTGTAGCTCCATGGTCTGTCCTTTTGAGACAAAAATCCAACTCTCAAATTAAGGAGATGGCCCTTCCCCTAAGCTTGTGTCCACTGGGACCATGATTATATGGTAGAGTTGATGGATAATACATTGTCCTTGAAATAATCCCATTTTCATTTACTCATCTCTGTCCCTTCATGTCCAGTAGGTTCCAGTTTCTGCTAATATAAAATTGTGACAAACACATTATTACTATTTCAGGGATGTCAAGAGGATACATGAAGATGCTGGGTTTCTTTGCAAATCCTTCCAGAATAATCACATCTAGATGCTGGGTTTCTTTGCAAATCCTTCCAGAATAATCACATCTCTATTCTTGATTTTAATTGAAAAGGTTGACTGGATTATAAAATTACGCACCTAGTCTTTTTATCAAAAGTTTTTAAAGACACACATTGGTCCTAACTCCAGAGAAATTTCCAAATCATCAAGTAATAGAATACTTTGCTTGGTGTTGTTTTGATTCTTGCTTGGCCATTATTTCCTCAATTTTACCCTTCTTTTGCAATTTTCTATAAGCTGCAAAAGAAAACCATCCTGCATCTTGAACATATATTTTTATAAAAGGACACAGTTCTACAATTGGCAGCAGCTCTCTGATCCCCCTCAAATAATACCCTTTTCGTGTAAAAAAAAAAAATGCATGGGCCCCATATCAGCATTCCTAAATTTCTTAATCCATCTCAGCATCAACACTACGTTCAAAATCTTCCTTCACAAACTTAGGTGTGGTCTTTAAAAATGCATTGAAGACGTAAATTCAGATGAGTTTATTCTAAAATAGTCTGGTAGGCCCTTAACCTTTTATCTCTGATGAACTGAAAAGAAGGCGTGATGTTAAGTAAGGACACGTCACAAGAATGCCATGTGTAGATAGAGGTGGAGTTTAGAGAGATGCAACTGTGAGCCAAGGAGACCTAGGGATTGGTGGCCATCCCCAGAAGGTAGGAAGACACAAGCATTCTGCCTAGAGCATGGCCCTGTTGACTCTTTGACTCTGGATTTCTAACCTTTAAAAATGTACCAAAAAAAAAAAAAAAAAAAAAAGCTGCTTTAACCCACCCAGTTTGTGGTACTTCATTATGGCAGCCCTGAGCAAAATGGCCTGGTGTTGGTACTGGGAAGTACCAACAAATGCTCTAACAAATACCTAAAAATGTGGATCTTCTGTTTGATATACATACAGTTAGTATCTCAATATTGCTTCAATAAATTAACAGATTTATTTAATAAAGAAAAACACAATTGCTACATTGTAAGGAAAACAGGAAGTAGAGAAGTGAGATTTTAATCTATTAAAATTAAATAAAAAGCTACAACTATATTTTCTGCTCCCTAGGTAGAATGGATGAATGGGAGATTAAAGTACAGAGTAGTGCCATCCATATGGATGTTATGGAAGTAAGAGATTTTTGTCTCCTGTTTTATCTTTTTTGGGATAAGTGATAAAAGGTAAGAAATTGTCCATTTTTCATGTTATTATTCATTTTCATTTTGTTTACTAAATTAGAGACTAGAAATTTCCTAAAATATTTTGAAGATGGAGAGAGCTTCTGACCTGACTAAACTTGAATTACATTCTTCTGAGGTCTCTCTGCTCAGGTAGGCCTGAATTTTGGGTTTCTGCAGTTTTCCTTACGTTATATAATTGTAGCTAAAATCATGTGATGTCAGAACCTCCTACCCTTGATGACATCTGATCACCCTCTATTGCTGACCCAATTCCATATCTTTTACCATGTTTCAGTTAATATCTGATCAACTTGGACGGTCCTCAGCAAGGATTCTATTATGTATGTTCAGCCAGAATCCCCTTTACTCCTGATGGTTCCATTTAGTAATTACCCATCCACTGATCTCCATCCTATTCCTTTAGGTATAAATCCACATTTTCTTTGTTGAATTCAGAAATGAGCTCAATCATTCTACTTTGCTGCCAATACTCATTCTAGCAGTTCCTGAGTTATCTGTTATCATTTAAGGAGTCATTACCACACATTAGATTTTTTTTCTTTATTACACCATGTAAAAATCTCTGAACTTTCAGTTTTCAATACTAAACATTCGAAGATTGAGCACCCTTACTTGACCATTTACCATACATGTAAAAAGTATGAAGGCTTTAATCTTCTATCATTTCATTGATTTTACAGACAGCGGAAATGTCACTTGACAATGTTAGTTATTTAATTGACTGATAGAAAAAACAAAACAAAGCAATAAACAAACAAACAAAAAACCCCACAAAGTATATGCACACATAATTTCTCACACATTGAATAGTTATTTTTTCAAACTTCTTTAGGACACATGTAGATTGAGTGTAACAAGGTAGAGTAAGAAATTCCATCCAAATGGAATTCAAAAGAAGAAAAGAGTAATCATATTTATGTTAGATAAAATAGATTTTAAATTTAAAAAAGTAAAATGAGAATGAGAACCAAAAGCTCTTAGTATACTGATACAAGAATCAAATTAGAAGAAATAAAAATTCTAAATATATATTTACCCAATATCGGAGCACCCAAATATACAAAGCAGTATTAATAGACTTAAAGTGAGAGATAGACTACAATACAATAATAGTAAAGAAGATTATTACCTCACTTATAGCAATTAATGGATCATCCAGAAAAAAATAAACCAACATGGAAACAGCAGGGTTATATTGTACCCAAGTCCAAATCGATCTATCAGACATCCATAGAACATTCCAAAACTGCTGACTACACATTGTACTCAAGAGTGTGTCAAACATTGTTGGGACAGATCATATGATGGTCTAAAAAATTTGTTGCAATGAATATAAAAAACAGTGATCAATGCTTTTATTGAAAAAAACAGGAAGATCCCAAGTGAACAACGAATTGCTGTATCTCACAACATTAGAAAAAGAACAACAACAAAGGAAAACAGAATTAGTAGGAAGAGAGAAAGAGTGAAGACATGAGCAAAAATAAATGAAAAATATACAAAATATGTAAACTAAATGAGAGCCATTTCTTTGAATACATAAACAAAATTGACAAATTCTTAGCTAGACTAGGAAAAAAGAAAAGACTCAAATAAATAAAATCATAAAAGACACACACATTGCAGTTGATATCATGGAAATACAAAGAATAATTAGAGATGGTTATAAACAACAAATTTCATAACAGAACAGGACAACTTCTTGTACACACACAGGCTAACTTACCTTCTGCTTCTTCTTCCAATTTTTACTCAAATAATACCAAGAAATTCATCACTAAACACCCATGTAGAAGTTCAATAGTTTATCACTTATGAATAGTACTCTGTATTCCCCTTACACTACTGTACACGTTTTGCTTTTGTAAAGCAATTATCACATTCTGCTATCTATTTTGTATACATTTACATAATTTTTATTGGTTATCTTTTAGACTTTTTTTTTCTGGAATTTAATCCATAAGAGATCAAGTATCCTTGTTTATTTGGTGAAAACACATATCTGATTTCTGGGATAGTACCTGGCACATTGTCAGTGAAAATAAAAATATTTGTTGAACAAAGTAATCTCCTCTTACTTACTAAAAGAGTTTTCAGTTTAAAGAGACAATATGTGATTTTAAAATGTACATTTCAACATATGTATTGTTAATAATGTACATAGTATTTGATGGCTAACAAAACTTAATTTGCATAAATAAGTCAAGAGTAATAATACACATAACATACATAATCATAATCATCTGCATCAGGTTAATTTTTTTTACCTTGTTTCAGTCTTTCAATTTGGCTAATGTTTGTTGGTCTTGATTATTTGCTATTTTCAATAGACCATTGTCCTTTATTCAATAGCCTCAGATACAGTGAACATTTCTCAGTTTTCACAAAAGTTTCTTCTATTATTAAAATTACACTTTTTATTTGAAGTGGCAAGGTAGGAGAAAATATCATACAGCAATCCTGGCTGGAACCCATACAGATGTTTCCCGGGGAGATAAATTAACAAGTAACTACATAATAGGCTCATAATTTTTTTTTAAATAAAGTCAGTCTTTAACACAATAAAGTTTTTCTGTTTATTTTCCTTCTTGTTTTAGCAATTTGTTTCCCAAAGCATAAGATTTTACTTTCTTTTCCAGAGAAATATAGTGGCTTCAAAAGACTTTTCATATTTCACCATAAACTACTAGAGACTTGGAGGTCACAAATTATGTAGAGGGGATTGCTTGATATTTGACTACAGTTCATCCTGTTTTTAGCTTGCATTTTAATCGTCCTGGGAGTTTGTTTTGTGTTATTTTCTATGAAAACTTGGTAATTTTAAGTTTTAATAATAGAAGCAACACACCAAGACATTCAGTGATTTCTGTAAGACATTCAGGGACTTCTCAATTTATTGAGTGAGCTTGTTTTCTAATAAATTTCTAATGAACTGAATATATTCAAGATTTTAAAGCACTTTTAGATTCTTTCAGCAAAGTTTTTATTCTTCTGTAAAGTGTTGTTTTCATCTACTATTTTCTACAATAACACACCAGTTAAAACATAAATATTTGGCATATCAGACATATAATAACACACCAGTTAAATCAAAGCATAACTATTTGGCATATAAGACACATAATAACACACCAGTGAAATCAAAGCATAAATAAATAGCATACCTGACATATAAAACACCTTAACTTAAAACATAAAAATTAACGATTACCATAAAATCAGAGATAGTACCCTGCATTCTATCAGACCCAAATGGAATAAAATTATAAATCAACTATAAAATTAAAAAATAGAAGCTACTGTAACAAATGGAGACTAAATAATACACAAATAAATAATGAATGGATAGTAGAAAAAATCAAGGATAAAAAAAAAAAGCCTTAGAGGTAAATGAAAACACAGATAGAACATCAAAATCTCTGGGACACTATGAAGGCAGTACTAAGAAGAAAGTTTATTACATTGAGTGAATTCATTCAATAAAAGAATAAAAAGTCAACAAATAAATAACCTAACAAATCAACACCCAAAGCAGTAGAAGATAGGAAATAATACAAATCAGAGCTGAAATTAATGAAATAGACACAAAAGAAACAATTGAAAAAATTGTCAAAACAAAAAGTTTGTTTTGTCTTTTTGAAAAAAATAAACAAAATAGATAAAACTCTGGCCATGCTAAGAGAGAAAGCTTAAAATACTAAAATGTGAGATGAAGAAAGAAATATCACAACAGACACATCTGAAATACCGAAGATAATTAGAACCTATTTTAAAAATTTATACTCTAAAAAATAGAAAATATTGAAGACATCAAGAACTTTTTAGAGACATATGACCTACCCAAACTGAATGAGAAGGTCATACATGATTTAAACAGATCAATTTCAAGTAATGAATTTGAAAAAGCCACCAAAATCCTACCAATGAAGCAAAGCCCAGGACCAGAAGGATTCTCAGGTGAGATCTACAAGATGTTCAAAGAAGCATTAATATCAAAACTTAACAAAATATTCCATGAAATAGAAAAGGAGAGAAGCCTTCCAAAATCATTCTTTAAGACCAGTATCAACCTGATACGAAAACTAAACAAAGACACATCAAGGAAAGAAAACTTCAGACCAATATCCCTGATGAACATAGATGCAAAAATTCTTAATAAAATTCTTTCAAATTGCATACAAATCATATTAAAAATACACTGCACCACAATCAAGTGGGATTCATCCCAGGGATGCAGAGTTGGTTCAACATACAGAAATCAATAAATAGAATTCATCATATTAAAGATTTAAAAATAAGAATCATATGATCACCTCAATGGATGCAGAAAAAAGTATTTGACAAAATACAGCACACCTTCATGTTCCAAACACTAGAAAAACTAGGGATAGCTGAAACACACCTCAACATTGTAAAAACTATATATGCTAAACTAAAGGCCAGCATCATTCTAAATTCAGAAAAAAATGAAAGTATTCTGTCTAAAAACTGGAACAAGACAAGGATTTTCTCTTTCACCACTTCTATTCAACATCATTCTTGAAACTCTAGGCAGAACAATTAGAAAAAAAAAAGAAATTAAAGGAATACAAATAGTTAAAGAAGAACTCAAACTATCAATATTTGCTGATTACATTTTTCTATATCTACAAGATCCAAAAACTTCCACCAGAAAACTTCTAGCACTAATAAATGAATTCAGTACAATAGCAGAATACAAAATCAATACCCATAAATCAAGCTCATTCCTATACATCAGCGATGAATCCACTGAAAGAGAAATTAGGAAAACTACTCCATTCACAATAGCCTCAAATAAAATAAAATAAAATACCTGGGAATCAAAAGAGGTGAAAGACCTATACAATATAAACTACAGAATGCTAAAGAAAGAAATTGAAAATGTCAGAAGATGGAAAGATCTCCCATGCTCCTGAACAGGAAGAATTAATATTGTAAAAATGACCATACTATCAAAAGCATTATACAGATTGAATGCAATTCCTATTAAAATCCCAATGGCATTCTTCATAGAAATAGAAAAGGCAGTCATGCAATTCATCTGAAAAAGTAAGAATCACAGAATAGCTAAAGCAATCCTTATCAGGAAAAGTGAAGCAGGAGGCATCACAATATCAGACCTTAAATTATACAACAGAGCTACAGTAACAAAAATGCATGGTATTGGCATCAAAATAGACTGTAGACCAATCGTACAGAATAGAGGACACAGAGACAAACCCACATAAATACAGTAATTAATACTAGACAAAGGTGCCCAAAACAATCACTGTAGAAAAGATATCCTATTCAACAAATGATGCTGGCAAAACTGCAAATCCATGTGTAGTAAAATGAAACTAAACCTCTGTATCTCACCCTGCACAAAAATCAACTCAAAGTGGACCAGAGATTTAGGCACTAAAACAGAGACCCTGTGCCTAATAGAACAAAAAATAGTACCAAATCTTTAATTCATTGGCCTGACATCCTTAACAAGACTCAGAAAGTGCAAGAAGTAAAATCAAGAGTCAATAGATTGGATGGGATCAAATTAAAAAGCTTCTTCTCAGCAAAGAAAACAATTAATAATGTGATGAAAGAGTGTACAGATTGGGAGAAAATCTTTACCACATGCACCTCCAATAAAGCATTAATCTCTAGGACATATAAAGAATTCAAAAAACACCAAAAAACCAAATAACCCAACCAATAAGTGGGCTAGGGAACTGAACAGACACTTAACAGAAGAAGAAACACAAATGAACAGCAAATTTATGAAAAAGAGTTCAACATCTCTAGAAATTAAAGAAATGTGAATAAAAACTACTCTAAGATTTCATCTCACTTCTGTTAGAATGGCAATCATCAAGAATACAGGCAACAATAAATGTTGGCAAGGTAAAAAGCAAACTCATACATTTCTGGCAGGACTGCAAATTGGTGCCACCACTATGGATAGCAGTGTGGAGATTCCCCAGAAAACTGGGAATGGAACCACCATTTGACTCAGCTATCCCACTCCTTGGCTAATACCCAAAGGACTTAAAATTAGCATACTCTAGGGGTGCAGCCACATCAATGTTTATAACAGTTCATTTCACAATAGCTATACTATGGAATCAATCTAGGTGTCCCTCAATAGATGAATAGATAAAGGAAATGTGGTATATGGAATATTACTCGGCTTTAAAGATGAGTGAAATTATGGTATTTGCTAGTAAATGGTTGGAGTTGGAGACTATCATGCTGAGTGAAATAAGCCAATCCCACAAAACCAAAGGCTAATTATTTTTTCTAATATGCAGATACTAATTCACAATAAGGAGGGGGGCACTAAGGAAGAATAGCAATACCTTAGATTAAGTAGAGAGAAGTGATGGGAAGGGAGGCAAGGGGATGTGAGCATAGAAAAGATGGTAGAATGAAACAGACATTATTACTGTATGTATATATGTGACTATACTACCAATAAGATTCTGCAACATGTACACTCAGAAAGATGAGACATTATATCACATCTATGTATGTATAATATATCAAAGTGCATAAATGCATTCTACTGTCATGTATAACTAACTAAAACAAATTAAAACTAAATAAATACATATATAAATAAATGCTGGCATGGTACAAAAAAATTACCATGCTTTCAATAAAGTTTAAATCCACTGAGAACAAATTTATTGCCTTCAATGATAAGAAAATTTGGAAGTTTAAAAGTACTGTGTATAGAAATGTTACCAACAGTGGATGTATTAAAATAAAAACACTATATGAGATCAATCAGTATTTAACCTTATTTCACCTTGCTATTTCGTTTCTGAGTGATTCTGAGAGTTTGGCTTGAGATTTATCAACTGTTAATTATGTAAGCTATTATACAACTAAATAATTATTTGATAGATACACTATAGAATTATTATCCAAACAAAACAAAATGATTAAAGTAGAAGAGTGATCAGAGATGATTGGGGAAGAGATTGTTTCAGAAAAATGAAATTCTGTGAAATAGCCTAAGTGCCCAAAGCAGGAGAATATAATTTAAATGCAAAGGAATCACAGAAGGTTAATCTGTAATATATCCTCGTTATGGTGTCGGAATGTGTCATCATGGCTAGAGGAAATTATATTTTCCACAGTTCTGTTCCATGTATGTGTTCCATTAGGGTTGGCTAAAGGGAAGATTTTTGTGATATTTTGGGGAGTTTTAAGAATATAGTAGCTATTATACAGCTGCACTTACAGCTGCTGATCTGCTGACTTAATTCATTAGAATGAGGCAGCAACTGAACTTCCTTCTGCTGGATCCTCCCTCACCACGCAGACTTCTGCGTCAGGCAAGTATAGCCAGCTCCTTGAGAAATGATCTGGACTTGCACAGGATCCATTCATCACAAAACTCAGTGGGGCAATAAGTTGGGATAGATACTCCAGTCCATTGTGGTAGGGTATCAGGACAGACTTTTATGTTCCTACCACTATTCCAAAATATCTTTCCAGTTTACATCAATACCTAATAAGAGATGAAAGAAACAACTGTATAGTAATCTGCGCCAGTCTCACAATTATATTGGGCAACTTTCTTGTCACAAATCTCATACTTACCTGCTGGTTCCTTTCACTATTGAAACATGACTGATAAATACTGTTAAACAAGCTTTGAAAAGTAGGTAACAGAATATTCAAATATTACAGATAAAATCAGGAAAGGATGTTGAGATCATGATCAACTGCAGATTGTAACATTACTATAACTGAAACCTAAAAAAAATTATTTTAAGAAGAGTAAGATTGGACTAGATAATAAAAACTATTGCAGAAGTTAGGCAAGAGATTATGCTTAGGGAAATGATCATTATGTAGAAGATATATAGAGAACATACCTTAAAATTGATAAATTCATAATGGTAGGTAAGGTACTATTGTCTGGTATTAGCAGAAAAAAAACTATGAATGCAATTGAATTAATGATTTATTTGGAGTGGAAAATTTAATTCATCTTATCATCAGGAAGACTTCATAAATTCTAGTCTTCCACAATGAATTTGAGATAGTTTTGAGGTATGCATGGAAGGTACTCATTTAATATTTCATTACTAGGAAATGTGATGAGTAGAAAATATAAAAAGGAGTCAGCCATGTTTATGTGGTAATTATGAGCTCAACTAGAACAAAGTGGTTAAAAACAAGTAGACCTTTCTAAGAAATTTCAGGCTTATTAGCATTACCATTCTGAAATGGTTTGACTATATTTCTTAACAATTGATGGAATTTCGGGTTTGTTTATGAAATCATGAATCATTTCCCTATTTGTAGAATTTATGTGATATTATGTGCAGTGAGTATATCTGAGGCATCTCATTTCATGTGCATCATAATCTAAACTTAACTGAAAAAAATGCATTCAGTTGAATATGATGAAGTACCCATTACTATAAGATATATCTGGGGCTGGAGCTGGAGCTCAGTGGTAGAGTGCATGCCTACCACAAGTGAGACACTTGGTTCAATCGTTAGCACCACATAAAAATAAATAAAGGTATTGTGTCCATCTACAACTAAAAATATTTTTTTTAAAAAAGTATATATCTGGTCTCCAAGTGTGGAATTTTTTTTTGCTAACATATTAATTGTAAACTATCTCACTATTAGTGTTCTAAACATAATATCAGATAATAATTTTAACTGGAAATATACATTCAATTAAATTACTAATATAGTTCTGCATGGTAATAATTAGTGGTAACATAATACATAAATACATATAATACTTTTTGGTCAGAGTTCTATTTAAGTTTCTGGTGGGCCAAGTGTTCTGGCAAATACCTGAAATGACAGCTACTTTGGAGGCTGAGGCAGGGAGGTCACAAGTTTAAGGTCAGCCTGGATACTTTAAGGAGAACTTTTCTCAAAATAAAATAAAAAGAGTTGGATATAGTTAAGAGGTGGAGAGTTTCTCTAGGATACAGGAAGCCCAGGCTTGAGCCCCTAGCTCTAAACTCTAAAATCAGAGTTTTTGTTTTGGTTCTTACTTATCAGATAACTCACAAAATATATTATTGAAAAATGACTTTAGAAACATATTTAATATATAATTTTTAATTTAAAAATTATTGTACATACATGTGTTACTGAATATGAGAGGTCACACAGAGCAATTATAAATAATTATTTTCATCTAGCAGAGAGTAAAACAGGATCATAAAAAAAAGTGTCACCGAAGAAACACATGGAACATTACTCTTGAGTGGTGTTACAAATTCTTCTCCAGCAAAACTACACATAATGCTTGCAATCATGCTATCCTGTGATACCTAGGAATCTACCAAACAGACTCTGAGCAGCATCTCATCATCGATCCCTCACTTGACCTCCTTTCATGGTGCCCTCCAGGTGACTTTGTGCAGTGAGTATATCTAAGGCATTTTATTTCATATATATCATAATCTAAATCTCTTTCTATAGAGTGAACGTCATTGAACCATGGATTACTTAGCTTGCACTCTGGTGCATTTTGCTCTAGGAAAGTCTGCAATAATTCATATTTTCCCATTTTGCCTGTTTTTTTAAAGCACAAAAGTGCTGGGCAGTGGTTTGCAATGGCCTCTGTAGTTCTACTATTGCAATGAAGATCAATCAAAGACTGTAAACATGCATTTTTTTCTTTCACATATGCTCAAACTGCAGAACACAAATCAAATCAAATAACAAAGAAAAAATATGATTTTTAGGTTGATACATTTTTGAACAATCAAAGAACCTTTAAAGCCAGTTTGATGACTCTTCTTCTTCCTCTTCCTTGTTCTCCTCCCTTCTCCTACTTCTTTGCTCTTATCTCTTTAAGCATAGTTTTAAATTTTCATATAAAAATCCATTTAACTTAAATAATGTTCAGTTTAAAGATGTATTTTTAAAATTATCCAAATAAAACCTCTTTAGGAAGTTAACAAATTAAAAAAGAGGTACTGGTGGGAATACTTTAGGTATTCAAAGATATTATAATGCATTTGTGTAAAGAACAATTAGAAATATCACCTCTATTTTTATATCAGTGCTCTAAAAACATTGTAATGTGCATAGCAATCACCTAACTCATTGTGAGAACTTAAGTTCTGAAACAGTAGTTTGAGTTTATAACCAAAATTCTTAATTTGTAACAACTTTTTGATTGATACTAATATTCCTAGATTGCATTGTGAGTAGCAAAGAGGTACATTGTAATGATGAAAATCTGTAATGTAAAATGAGATACAGAGAGCAAGGATGAGTTCTTGAAGTGTAAAACCAAAATATAATATCATGAGACTACTGTATGTCAAGCACTGATTGATAAAATTATATGTGTTCACTCATTCAACAGTTACAAGAACTATCAGAGACAATCACCCTCATTGATTACATTTACAGATGAGGAAACTAATGTACAAAATAGTATGTTACCAAAATACTAGAGTCCCATTTTTAGAATCTATGACATTTTTAAAAGACATGTTCTCTCTTATAAGTAAAGTAACACTATTGCATTTAGCCATAATTCATCACAAAATTTAAACAAAACAAAAAGAGCTACTACTGAATAAATAATATATTTAATCTGCTTAAAATTTTAATTCATTTTAAAATGTGGTAATAACATGCTCTTTTTAATTTTTGAATCACTTTATTGCCTAAATACATGCTTAAACCAAAGATCTGATGTAATGAAAAATATATATATATATAAAACTTATAAATACAAAAATAAATATTCCATATATATATATATATACATATATATATATATATGTATATATATAGCAGAGACCTCTAAATCACAGATAAAAAATTTTAATTATTTGCACACTAGCAGTATTACTGTTAGTTCCAACAATATCCTGAATTACATTTGGTTCTAATGAATTTTGAGGAAATAAGGTGCCTATGGAACTGCCATGAACAAGCAGAGTACCAAGGATCCAGAGACTTCTGTTCCATGCTCTACTCTATGTGGGGATATCTTCCCACCTCACTGCAGATATCACAGAAGAACAACAGCAACACCAGTGTCCAACCACAACATCGGTGTCTTTATTTCACTCTGTGTGACAATGGTCACAGTTGTGCAATCAGAAATAATTAACTTTGCAGTGTTTACTGCCCTATTTATACAATTGTGTGTAACAATTTGATATTTGAGAGAAATACTAATAACAAGAGGACAGTTCAGATTATGGACAAAATCTATGGAAGAACTAAATATAATGAAGATTTTCTCCATGATAAGGAACAGGAGTTTGTTATACTACACTTCTGTTAGTCTAAAAATACAATCAGTGTTTTCCAAATAGTAACAGAAGATTTCTGAAGTGCTAGAAACTGTACAAATAGTGACATAAAGATGTGAGAAGTTGGGGCTGGGGTTATGGCTCAGTGGTAGAGAGCTCTCCTCACACTTGCAAGGCCCTGGGTTCGGTCCTCAGCACCACATAATAATAAATAAATAGATAGATAGATAGATAGATAGATAGATAGATAGATAGATTAATTGATTAATCAAAGTTATTGAAAGAAAGATATGAGAATGTGTTCTTGAAATTGGACAGGACATTCTGGCCAAATAAATAAATCATAATTAAAAGAAATGAGGGAGTGAGAGCTCACTATTTTTAGAACAGAAAAGAGAAGATGCAATTTTGTCTTTTTCTTGCTAAGTATAGTTTAAAATCTGTGGCCATTGCACAAAACAATCAAACACAAAAGGGCTTTACAAGCTTGAAAAAAGAACATTATTTTGTGAGTACATTTAAATACTCAAACTATTTTGTATACATTGACTATATGGATTATAGAAGATTGACAATTGGAGTAAAAATAGGCAAAGTGTGCAGCTTATGAAATAGACCTTCCATAAGAAAATTAATTATTGAGAATAATATGCAAAATGAAAGAGAGAATATGTAAATATCTCATTAAATTTCAAACAATTATGAACCAAACAGAAAAGACCTGTGATTGATTAATGGTCATAGATTTTTTAATTGATGGGATTATTGTTTGCTAACATTCTTAGTGGTTTGTGTGTCCTAGATTATCTACATGGACACATATCAGTATATATATATATATATATATATATATATATATATATATATATATAGTATATATATGTATATATATATATACTATAATACTAACACCACTTAGGAAAGAAGATAAATGTAGACACCAGCTCAAATGGAGTTGATTTTCTATGAATTGCTTTTCCACCAAAGGATTCTAATCAAAGAGGAGAAGAAAATGCATATTTATGTGTTTTATAGAGAATCATTTCTCAGGATATTTCCTCAAATGAATTTTGTAGCAAATAATTCAAAATCATTGGGGTTAAGATGTTATTTTCTATGAAAAGACCTGATTGTGAGTTTTGTAATTTGAAATATTTTACTTATAAAACATTGTTAATATATTTTTTTAAAATTTTCACTTTGACTTATAAACAAATATTTGTACATTTGCTGGTCAACTAATATTTAGAAGACTTCATCATTTTTTCTTTATTTTTTTATTCATCTTACAATGCACAGATTTATATCATGACTTTTTGGAGATGTCTTTGAGTTTACCATATAAGCCCCAAATTGGAAACAGCAAAGTCTATACTTAATCAAGTGATAATAATTATATTTTAAGCTTAAAATGTTTTTATAATTCAGACAAACAAAAGGTTTCTGATGAAATTTTGAAAATGCGCTCATTTTCTCCCTCTTTTTTCATTCACCTATCTTCTAATTCTTCTATTCTTATCCAAAATTCATGAATTATATTTGCAAAGCTATCACTTTGGAAGCCTTCACCTTCATCTTGTATTGGAATTTAAAAGAATTATGATATATAAATAATATGTGAAATATCTTTGTTATAGGTTTTTAAATATTGGAATCTGCTTCTTGTGTAAGATCCAAGTATAAAGGAAAAGTTAATCATTCTCTTAATTGCTGCTGTCCGGCTGGGGGGGGGGGCGGGGTGATGAGCAACTTGTGTACATTGATACAGCAGGAGTGGGAGCCTATTGTAGGACAGGAGGGGTATACATACATTCCACACAGCTTATCTAATTAACATAAACTAGATAACTAGATACAGCAGTCAACCAATAAGGAATCTCCACACTTAATGGCTTACTGTTGTTACTTCACAAACCACTCCCTCTGGCAAAATGCCAGGCGCCATCCTGTCTTGTTCACAGACCCTAACATTTACCCCTTTTGTTTAATTTAAATAACAACCATAGTGGCTTTTACACAAACACCATAAATAATCCTCTACAAGCAGAAGGGGAGGATACAAAATGCCACAATACCAAGCCAATTGATGGCTCCATGCAAGAAGCCCTTGGAAAAATTATACCAGCAATGACACCCTTAGCAAAGATACTGAGTTACAATTTGTTGTAGATTACAGTTTGTTGTCTCAGTCCAGGTAAAGCAGTGTCTCAGTAGATTAACTCACAGTCCAGGTAAATCACAGTCCGGGTAAGTTCTGCAGGCAGCTAGCTTGATCCAAAGTCTCGTCAGGTTCTCAGCAACACTGTAAATTCTTCCACCTTGTCCTCACCGGCACTGGGACAAAGGCAGGAACTCCGGCAATGATGCTAAAGAAAATCCTGTAGCATTCCACTAAAAAAACAACCTTCTGAACAATTTAGTACATTATCTCAAGGTTTTTTACATTTGAAATAGGCCTTAATAGTACTCATTACTCATTAGCTTCCAGGTGTGGGGGAACCATTGTAGTTACTGGCCTTGGAAATGATCAAACTTCAGGGACGCAGCAGTCTTCTGCCTGCACCATCCAGGGAAGCCACAGATGGCCCTACAGAGAGTCTCCTCGAACTCCTGGGGAGGGACCCAGGGAGAGTCCGGGACTCAAACTGCCACCAGGCACAGGGAGCAAGAGCTTGCGAGACTGTGCCTCCAGGTCAGGTCTGGATTTGGGCTCTCACAGTGGCATCCAGCTCCCTGGGTGGGGGGCAGGGAAGAGCGACTGCCTCCGCTTGGAAAGTCCTTGCTGCGCCATGACCTGCTGGCACACATGGTAGCCACAGCATCGATTCACGCACCCTCTGGTAACGAAAAGTATTCAGTAATAGTCTTTTGTTGCAACTTTTTTCCTGATAATCCTTCCTCTTCTGAACTTTCTTCTTTCTGACTAGAGTTCCTGGGCTTCCATCAACACATGCCCTAACTATTCTTGGTTCCACTGGGGTGCTTCCTTCCCTTAGTAATTTACTTCTCACCCCTTCCATATTTTCATCACAAAGACAATACAACATTTCAAGACAAAACAAGACACAAACATACTGTATCAATCTTCTCCATTTTCTCAAAATGGCCATTTTTTCTCTTGCCCTATCTGCCTAGGGACGAGCAGATTTGCTCCCGTACTATCTAGGGACGGGCAGCTTTTTTTTTTCATCACTTACCCCCGAATGTCTCGGGGCTCCATTATGGGCCACCATCTGCCGCAGCCCGGTCTGGCTGGGCAAACTAACCAGGGGGGTGACGAGGAACTTGTGTAGATTGATACAGCTGTTTATTGTAGGACAGGAGGGGTATATATACATTCCACACAGCTTATCTTAATTAACATAAACTAGATACAGCAGTCAACCAATAAGGAATCTCCACACTTAATGGCTCGCTGGTGTTTCTTCACAAACCACTCCCTCTGGCAAAATGCCAGGCGCCATCCTGTCTTGTTTACAGACCCTAACACATAATGAACAATTTTTCTCTTACTCTTGATTAGATATTAACTTTAATTATTTTGAAAGCTTCATTATTCTCCTGAGACAAGCTGTCTCAAGTTTAAACCAGATTTAAACCAGATTCACTGTTCTTATTTTGTTTTACTTGTTCTTACTCTGTTCTTTCTTTTTATTTTATTTTCCATAGGTCTTAGTTAAATCCTCTTGAATTTTATGTCCTTCAACTACCAACTGAAGATAATGCGACCCTCATCTCTCACAAGTATTTTCTCTTTATACAGTCTTTTAAAAACTAATGGTGATATCTTCAGTATAAATGTTGTCATATTTTTACTAAAAGAATGTTAATAGCATCATTGCTCATTATAGACCCAATATGGAAAGTATGTAAATGTCTATGAATAGTAAAGTGAATAAATACATAATAGTATATTGATGGCATAGTATGTTTTAGTGAGAATAAACTATAACTAAACTTGAAAATATAGAGAAATTTCAATTTGCGTAAGTGGTAGGATTATATTTATGTGATTTTCAAAAATATATTAAGGGTTACCCTTTACTCTTAGTAACTTTATTATAAATTATAAACTTTGAAATGAGTATAAACTTAAATAGAGGCAAAATAATTATTAGGAAGGAGATTCTGTGATGAAGTTGGCATTTTATTTTATTATTCATTTATTTTTGCAATAAAATTCTTAATACACCATTATACCATAATTTATCATATCTCTGATTACATATAAGGTATGTTGACACCAAATTCACATTTTCACACATGTATTTTGTATAACGATGAGGGTCTCCTTTCACCTTCCATACAATTCCCCTTCTCCCTCCCTTTCCCTCCCACCTCTATTCCCTATCTAGTGGTAATCTTCCTCCCTTGATCTCCCTCCCAACCCCATTTTGTGTCGCCCCTCCTTATACCAGAGAAGACATTCGGCATTTTTTTTGGGGGGGATTGACTAACTTCACTTAGCATAATCTTCTCTAATGCCTTCCATTTACCTGCAAATGCCATGATCTTATTCTTTTTTATTGCTGAGTAATATTCCATTGTGTATAAATGCCAAATTTTTAAAATCCACTCATCCACTAAAGGACATTAGGTTGGTTTCACAGTTTAGCTATTATGAATTGTGCTGCTATAAACATTGATGTGGCTGTGCCCCTGTAATATGCTGTTTTTAAGTCCTTTGGGTATAGTCCAAGAAGAGGAATAGCTGGGCCAAATGGTGGTTCCATTCCCAGTTTTCCAAGGAATCTCCAAACTGCTTTCCAAATTGGCTGCACCAATTTTCAGTCCCACCAGCAATGTATGAGTGAACCTTTCCCACTGCATCCTCAACAGCATTTGTTGTTTGTCTTCATAATGTCCACCACTCTTATTGGAGTGAGGTGGTATCTTAGAGTAATTTTAATTTGCATTTCTCTGATTGCTAGAGATTATGAATATTTTTTCTTTTATTTGTTGATTAATTGTATATCCTCTTCTGAGAAGTGTCTGTTCAGGTCCTTGTCCCATTTATTGATTGGATTATTTGCTTTTTTGGTGCTTATCTTGTTGAGTTCTTTCTATACCCTAAAGATTAGAGCTCTATCTGATGTGTGAGGGGTAAAAAATTGTTCCCAGGATGTACGCTCCCTATTCACCTCACATATTATTTCTTTTGCTGAGAAAAAACTTTTTAGTTTGAATCCATCCCATTTGTTGATTCTTGGCTTTAATTTTTGTGCTTTAGGCATCTTATTAAGAAAGTTGGGGTCTAGCCCCACATGACTGAAATTAGGTTTTTTTTTTTTTTTCTTCTATTAAATTCAGAGTCTCTGGTTTGATCCCTAGATCCTTAATGCTACGTCCGGCTATGGGAGCCGAGCCCGGCGAGGGACGGAGAGGTTAAGAAATACACAGGACACCAAGGTTCTTCATCCAGGAGGAAGCGTGTGCGCCCTTTATTGCCAAATTTGTTCCCCTTATATATCTTTAGAAACAGCTGGGGAAATGACTCAAAAGTGAGGAGGGAAGAGTAATAACTGCGTCCTTGGGTTACCGTCATCGTCCCCTATCAGGAGGCTCCGAACTGGTCAAGATGTTCCGAGAGACAAATGCGCTCAAGGCAGATAAACAGGAAACCGCAAACCTGCATCACGACCCTGTGAGCTGGCCACTTTGACATGCAGAACAAGGAACTGGGGACTGGGCCCCAGAGGCCAGGGAAGGCCTGCTACCAGCACCTTGATCCCTTGAGTTAAGTTTTATGCATGGTGAGAGATAGGTATTCAATTTTATTTTGTTGCATATGGATTTCCAGTTTTCCCTGAACCCTTTGTTGAAGATGCTATCCTTTCATGGTTTTGCATGGTTTTGGCACCTTTGTCTAATATAAGGTAATTTAATTTTGTGGGTTAGTCTCTGTGTTGTCTATTCTGTGCCATTGGTCTACTAGCCTGTTTTGGTGCCAGTACCATACTGTTTTTGTTACTATTGTTCTGTAGTATCATTTAAGGTCTGGTAGAGAGATACAGCCTGTTTCATTCTCCCTGCTTAGAATTGTTTCAGCTATTCTGGGTCTCTTATTTTTTCAGATGAATTTTATGTTTGCTTTTTCTATTTCTATGAGGAATGCCATTTGGATTTTGATCAGAATTGTATTGAACCTGCATAGTGCTTTTGGTAGTATGGTCATTTTAATAATATTAATTCTGCCTATCCATGAGCAAGGTAGATCTTTCCATCTTCTAAGGTCTTTTTCTATTTCTCTCTTTAGGGTTCTATCATTTTCATTGTAAAGATATTTCACCTCTTTTTTTAGGTTAATTTCCATTTTTTTTTTTTTGAGGATATTGTGAATGGGGTAGTTTTCCTCATTTCCTTTTCAGAGGATTTGTTACTGATATAAGAAATGCCTTTGATTTATGGGTGTTGGTTTTATGTCCTGCCACTTTGCTGAATTTATTTACTAGTTCTAGAAGTTTCTTTGTAGAGTTTTTTGGGTCTTCTACATATAGAATCATATCATCAGCAAATAGTGCTAGTTTCAGTTCTTTTTTTCCTATAAATATTCTTTTTTAAAATTTTTTTATTGGTTGCTCAAAACATTACAAAGCTCTTGATATATCATATTTCTTACATTAGATTCAAGTGATTCATAATCCTATAAATATTATTTTAATATTTTTTTGTTTTGTCTAATTGCTCTGGCCAGTATTTCAAGAACTATGTTGAATAGAAGTGGTGAGAGAAGCCATCCCTGTCTTATTCCAGATTTTAGAGGGAATGCCTTCAGTTTTTCTCCGTTTATAATGATGCTGGCCTGAGGCTTAGCTTAGATAGCTTTTACAATGTTGAGGTAAGTTCCTGTTTTCCCTAGTTTTTCTAGTGTTTTGAACATAAAGGGGTGCTGTATTTTGTTAAATGCTTTTACTGCATCTATCAAGATGATCATATGATTCTTATCTTTAAGTCTATCGATGTGATGAATTACATTTATTGATTTCCATATGTTGAACCAACTTTGCGTCCCGGAGATGAATGCCACTTGATCATGGTGCACTATCTTTTTGATATGTTTTTGTATCTGGTTTGCCAGAATTTTATTGAGGATTTTTGCATTTATATCTATTAGAGATATTGGTATGAAGTTTTCTTTTTTTGAGGTGTCTTTGTCTGGTTTTGGAATCAGGGTAATATTGGCCTCATAGAATGAATTTGAAGTATTCCCTCTTTTTCTATTTCCTGAAATAGATTGTAGAGTATTGGAATTAGTTCTTCTTTAAAGGTCTTGTAAAACTCAGCTGTATATCTGTCCAGTTCTGGGCTTTTCTTGATTTGTAATCTTTTGGTGGCTTCTTCTATTTCCTCACTTGATATTGGTCTGTTTAAGTTGTGTGTATCTTCCTGACTCAATCTAGATAGATCATATGAATTAAGGAATTTATCGATGCCTTCACTATCTTCTATTTTATTAGAGTATAAGGTTTCAAAATAATTTCTAATTATCTTCTGTATTTCTGTAGTGTCTCTTGTGATATTGCCTTTTTCATCCCATGTGCTAGTAATTTGGGTTCCCCCTCTTCTTCTCTTCATTAGCATGGCAAAGAGTCTGCCAATCTTATTTATTTTTTCAAAGAACCAACTTTTAGTTTTGTCAATTTTTTCTTTTTTGTTGTTGTTGTTTCAATTTCATTGATTTCAGGTCTGATTTTAATTATTTCTTGCCTTCTGCTGCACTTGCTGCTGATTTGTTCTTCTTTTTCTAGGACTTTGAGATGTAGTGTGAGATCATTTAATTGTTGGTTTTTTCTTCTTTTATGGAATGAACTCCATGCAATGAATTTTCCTCTTAATACTGCATTCATAGTGTCCCAGAGATTTTGATATGTTGTGTCTGAGTTTTCATTTACCTCTAAGAATTTTTTAATTTCCTCTTTGATGTCTTCCTTAACCCATTGTTCATTCAGTAGCATATTGTTCATTCTCCTTGTGATGTAGGAGTTTTTCTTCTTTATTTTATCATTGATTTCCAATTTCATTCCATTATGATCAGATAAAATGCATGGTAGTATCTATCTCTACTCCTTTGTATTTGCTACGAGTTGCCCTGTGACTTAATATATGGTCAATTTTTGAGAATGATTCATATGCTGCTGAGGAAAAAGTGTATCCGATTGATGTTGGTTGATATATTCTATATATGTCAATTAAGTCTAAGTTATTGTGTTATTGAGTTCTATAGTTTCTTTATTCAACTTTTGTTTGGAAGATCTGTCCAGTGGTGAGAGAGGTGTGTTAAAATCACCCATGATTATTGTGTTGTGGTCTATTTGACTCTTGAGAATAGTTTGTTTGATGAACATAGTTACACCATTGTTTGGAGCATATATATTAATGATTGTTATGACTTGTTGGTGTATGGTTCACTTGAGGGATAAAGAAGTATGTAGTGTCCTTCTTTATCCCTTTTGAATAACTTTGTCTTAAAGTCTATTTTATTTGATATAAGTATGAACACCCCTGCTTGCTTCCAAGGCCCACGTGAGTGGCATGATTTTTCCCAACCTTTTTCACCTTCAGTCTGTTTATGTCTTTTCCTATCAGATAAGTCTCCTGTAGGCAGCATAGTTTTAGATCTTTTTCTTTAATCCAGTCTACTAGCCTATGTCTTTTGATTGGTGAGTTTAAGCCATTAACATTTAGGGTTACTATTGAGATATGGTTTGTATTTCCAGTCATATTTGTTTATTTTTGTTATTTAACTTCATTTGTTTTTCCAATTGATTAGTTCTTCCTTTACTGTACTACTTCTCACTGTTGGTTTTCATTGTTATTTTTCATTTTTTCTTCATGTAATGTTTTGCCAAGGATGTTTTGAAGTGCCTGTTTTCTAGCTGCAATTTATTGGCATTTTATTTTTTTAATCTGGATTTTTTTTAGATGAGTTAACTCAATTTATGAAAATCCATTGAACTCTATAATTATAACCATATAATGTTCTTCATATTATCTATAGTTCAATAAAAACTCAAAGCTGGGAGCAGTGGTGCATGTCTGTAATCCCAGAGGCTTGGGATTATAAGGCCTAAAGATTGCAAGTTCAAAGACAGCTTCAGCAATCTAGTGTGGTCCTAAGCAACTTAGTGAGATCCTGTCTCAAAATAAAAATGAAAATGGACTGGGAATGTGGCTCAGTTGTTAAGTGCCCCTAGGTTTAATCCCTTCTACCAACATTAAACAATCACACAAGATATGCTATGATATGGCTATATTGTCAATTACTTGTTGTCTATACCTTCAGTGTCTTTGCCCTTTAAATTATTTTACAAATGACTCAGATGAAAGTTTGGATTACCTGTCAACTTCCTCACATTAGAATATAAGCCTGCCTAGTCTCTGGAATTCAGCTGTCTACTTTATTTTCCACAGATCTGGTAAAAAAGGAAGTTCTGCCTGGAGGCATTTTGTGTTGTCACTTTCACTTGAGATCAGGTTTTTAGGTTTATCATGTGCTCAAATTGTCATATTCCCTTTAGTATCTTTGCATATTCTAGTGAATAGATTTTAAATTTATTGTCACTAAATGAAGGAAATATGTAATTATGTAAAATATATTATTGTTTATTTCCAATCACTTTATTTACATGGAACAAAATAAATTGGGCCATACTCTATTTAACTCAGGAATAATCTTCTCAAAATTTGACTTTGTATAACATTTAGTTATGTTGAGAGAGGAAGTGTTACAAACATATTTACATGATTTGGTTGTAAAGCTAATTGTGGAATAATTTAGAATGGCATCAATTTTGACATAAAATCTTCATTTCACATTTAAACCTGAGAAATTATAATTGACTTAAAATTTTAAAAGTTTTGTGTATGATGATAGATTTCTATTTGTGATGTATTTCTCTATTCCTTTGGTGGCTCTCTGTGTTAAAAAAATATTAAATGTAGGGCAATTTAAATCGATGTCCTCAGAAATAATTTTATATATAGTTAACATATTCCCATTGTCATCCCTCCATTTTTCTTTGCTTGATTTGATAATAATCTCATTCCTCATTCATTTTCTCACTGTTCTTTAATTGTGATGCTATTTATTTTTATATTTTATAATATCTCCATCTAGACTCCTTACATTAATTTTGAATTTTAGACCAAGATAGATAACAATACCTAACAGATTACTTAAGTGACCACAAATAACACAGAACATGAACAAACCTGAAAAACTTTACTGCTATCACTTTTACTCCTTCTGTGTTGCAGAATCTCTATAGATATCAGTAACTTCTGATGTTGCACATTTGACTATCAATTTGCCCTTATTTAAAATATTCAATAAATTAACATCCTATATTAATTTTTTTCATAAAATTTTTCCTTTTTCAAATTTACTCATCTTTTCTGGATTCCAGTTAGCATTTTATGATACCATTTCACTCTCCCAAGTCATTATTAAAATTATAGCCTGACTTTTTTTCCAGATATGAATTGTGATTTTTTTCTAATACCTTATCAATACATTTCAAGGATGCTCATTACAAGGATATTTTTCCACTTTAACTTGTTTCCAATTTTTAATTTCTCTCCAATAACTTAGAACAAAATGGAACTCCTTAGTATGACACTTAGTACCTTGATCCTTTTGCCTACCGACTAGCAATAAGCCTGAACTATTGACCTTTATCTCTCATCTAAGAATTCCTGAACTATAGTAATCTTGTACGTACACAAGTGTGTCCTGATCTTTATGACTTCCTAAATAGTATGATTTATGAAGATGGGTACTTACCCTATTTTTATTCATTTCTAAAATATCATGTGAAATAACACTTGGTCCATCATCACCTTCTAAGTCCAGTGTGAGAAATCTCTGGAATTATTTCTAAGAACATCAGTGTTTTTCCATTGCTCCATTCTCTCATCAAAATTAATTAGAGAAATTAAATATCCCTATGTATCCTAGAACTACTCCCCCACAAATACTGGAACTTTCTGTGTCACTTATAGTGAATTATCAGTCTGACACAGTTATGTTTTCAAAATTTACTAGATTGAATAAAGGAATAAAAACTTTGATTGGGATAAAAACTTATATTTGGGGATAATTGTGAATTTCTACCTTGAATGACAGTGGAAGTCATTTTAAATTTTTTTTATTGAGGCCAAATTTCTGAAACATTAAATTTATGCTGACATTGTTTATGGTGTTGGCTCATGTTCAATCATAGTAGTTTAAAGGCTGATACAGTAATCGGCAGCATTTTGAGAAGTCATAATACTTCTAAGGTGAAAAGAATGCATAACACTTCCACACAAGCCATTTATTCTATATATAATGAACAACATTATATATATTATACTATATATATTATATTATATATATTATTCTATATATAATGAACAACATTAGTCATAATCATTGTGTATGTGAAGTTTTATTTTTTTTCAAAATTCTAGTGAATGTACACTTCTGACACCCAACATGTATTCACATTTTGCTATAGATGCTCTACTTTGGCTAGGTAATATTTAGCCTTAGAGGGGCTGGGGTATGGCTCAGTGATTGAGTGCTTGCCTAGCATGCACAAGACACAAGGTTCAATCCTCAGCACCACATAATGTAAAATAAAGTTATTGTGTCCACCTAAAACTTAAGAATAAATATTTTAAAAAAATATTTAGCCTTAGAACCTTAGAAATTCAAGCCTTTCTAGGTTAAAAATAAATAGTTTTCATCAAGAGACACCAGTCCCAGTCTCATATACCTACATGGAATCAGCTCAGTTCCCATTATTTTCTTCATATCTTAGTTAATTTACCACTTGATGGGAGACTGTTTAAATTTAAATGATTATTTAAACTAAAAGTCACGGAAAAAATTAGAATAACTTTATAATCATAATATTATACTCTCCCTATAAAATTATGTGCCTAATTATCTGTATTATTCACCAGAATGTAAATTCCTCAAGATCTGCAATTTTGTCATGATCACTATTATATTCCCCAAAGGGAACAAACTCAAGTAGTACTCAACATATTATTTTGATTAAAAAAATATAGTAAAGAACTGCTATTGAAAAGGTTCAAGAACTCACATTGGAAAACAATATAGTACAGAGAAGAATCTTGATAAATAATACAGTTTCTGTCTTTAACGTATTTAAAAAAAATATGTTAGCCACAATACCATCAATATTTCTCAAGAAATACAAATGGGCAGCAAATAGATGAAAAATGTTCAGTATAATTATTCTTCAGGGAAATGAAAATCAAAATCACATTGAGATACCAACTTGTACCAGTTATAATAGCTATTATCAAAAATAAATAAATAACTATTGGCGAAGATATGAAGAAAATATACACTCCTGTCAGAAGTATAATTACTATATCCATTGTGGGGAACAATATGCAGGTTCCCCAAAAATCTGAAATATATTTGCCATTTGATCCTTCTATTCCACTTGTGGTTATATACACAAATAAAACAAAATCAATATACCAAAGAGGTATCTTGTAAACCGTGGGGCCTTCAAAGGATTAATGGAAAAAAAAATGTGATACACACATGCACACACACACACACACACACACACACACAATGAAATATTTCTTAGCCACAAAGAGGAATAAAATTTTGTCATTTTCAGCTAAATGGATATAACTGAAGGTAATTGTGGAAATAAGCCAGAGACATAAATACAAATACCACATGCTCTTTACCTTCTGTGGAAGCTAAAAATTGTCAACCAGAAAGTAGAACAGGGATTATTATAAATTGGGTAGGGTGCAGGAGTCAGGAAATGCTGGGTTGAAAAAGGGTGATTGATTTAAGTCAGTGTATATCATAAGCATCTTCAGAATTATCACACAGAATATAAATGTATATTTATTAATATACATTAATGTATATTAATAAAATTATAATGGATTTTTGTTCTTGTTATTTTTCTTTATCAAAGAGATTGAACCCACTGGCAATCTAACACTGAGCTATATTCCCAGCTCTTTGGTTATTTTTAAGTTTAAGACAAGTTCTCCCTAAATTGCTGAGGATGGCCTTGAACTTCTGATCCTCCCAACTCAAACTTTCAAATTGTTGGGATTATGAAAATGTTGCTGTGCCCAGTCAAATAATGAAACTTAGAATTTGTATTCATATTGCTATAAATTTATGATTCTTATATCATTGTGGTGGCTTTTATAATTATAATTATTAGTAATATTCTTGACAAATATTTCAAATATCATTTTTAGTTATGTATATGAATAAATGTTTGTTATTCTTTGCAAGAAACAGAGTGTTCTTTCTTTTCAATTAACACTTTCTAGATGCAGTTCTTTAAAGCAGTACATTATTAATCTTCATTTGTTGATTGATGCAGAAAGAGTTGATTTGAAAAGCTCTCTTTGTTTATACCTACTTATTATTCCTTTTATTATATATAAATGCATTTTTTTCTTGATCTTCAATATTTTTATAAAATATTGATGCTTACTACTCTGTTCATGTATATGAAAGAAAATGAGCATGTACATATTTTTGTGTGTGTTATAATTTGAATGATAATTTGAATTAAAGTGAATTTAGATACCTACATTTAATTCTTATTGAAGTCTAAATGTGAAAATTATATTCTACAAATCTTTAATACATATGTGGAATTCAGGCATAAGTCTTAAACTGTTTTCTTGCTCATTCCCAAGTGATTTCTTTTTTTTCCCACCTTGCAGAGAAATAAATCTTTATAAATTATTTTTCTTCCTGCTTGTTAGTAAAGGCTGCTTTTATCTTTCTATATTAGTTACAGTTAAACCTTAAAATTACACTTTGTAAAATAATTTTGGAATTAAGTAATTTAGGAAGAGTTCTTATTTCATAATAAATTTCCTCTTTTCTAAAATTTGATCTTGTTCTTTTTAAGCCTGTGTTATTGTTTTCTTCTCTAAACACCATCTCTTCCTTCATTTCATGTCCTTGACAAAGTAATAATAATCACAGTGGTGCTCCTTCTGAATAGTAAATTAATTCACTGTTTCTATTGTAAAATCTTCTCTGTCAGAAACAAATATCTATCTCAGCAACTTCTCATTGTTTATACAAATCTTCCACATTCAAGTGCACTTGATTTTTCCTCTTAATTATTTTCTGCATGAGTGATTATTTTCATCTTAATTATCATACTTATTATAATTTTATAATACTAAGGATATGTTTGGAAAATGTTGTTTTGCCAAAAACACAATTTGGTAAGAATAACAAAGTGATTTTGAATTATGTTTCCAGTGAGACATTTCACCTATAGAGAATGGCAAGATCCTGAACATCGAAAAATAAGGGTTTTCTTGAGTTTAGTGCTTGAACTGAATTCGGAAAACCATATATATTGCTGGATTAGTTTCCACATTTTCAGAAGTTTGAAAGTTTCAGAAGTTCTGAATATATATAGTTTTGGGAAAAAGAGAGAGGGAAATAGAAGAAATCATTTACTCACCACAAGTCTTGGTGCTATAATTTTCCCAGCCTTGAAGTTGCCTTGTCCTGAGCAACCATTCCGGGACTCGGGGTACAGCTCAGTGTTAAAAGAGTGCTGGCTTAACATGAAGGAGTCCTTGGGTTGAACTCAAGCCTCACAGGCATGTGCGCGTACACACACACACGCGCACACACACACACACACACACACACTCACACACAAATCCTTCAGAGTATGACCTGATGATTGAAACAAGTGGCTTTTCTAATAACAGAGTCTTCCCACATAAAGTATGTGAGGTTTGATGAACCTGTGTTCTGCAGGTAACTCATTGCTTTAGCAGATTTTTTAACCATTATGTGGCACAGAATACTGGAAATAAGATCCTTAATAGGGTCTACATAAGATTATTGTGAAGACTACAGGAAATAAATTTTGTAGAAATCCATTGAAAAAGTATTGTATTATGGTACTTATTCTTTTTTTTTTTTCTTTCCACATGGGGACATCTTCCTGACCCACTTTTTCTACTTATAAAATTGTATTAATAAAGTGAAATCATTTATATTCTCCATAAAGTAATTATTAAAAGCTTAGATTTAACAGGAAGATCCACTTACTTTAAAATTGATTTTTCTTCTCAGCTTAAACCAAATAATATTATCTATATTATATACATTCAACGTGTCCTGTTGGGCTTAGAACATATTAATAAAAAATATATATTAAATATTTTATTATAATGAATAAATTTTTGTATAGTTATGTTTTTGTTGTTTTCATTATTTTTGTGGGTATACATTCATCTTAAAATTAAATCAAGTTTCTATATTGATTTGTGTATTTATTTAAAAATAAACTTTTTATGACATAAAATTTTATACATAAAGTGTCTATTTATTCATATCTGAAGTTATATCTACTTATGACTACTTTTATTCTCAGTATTCTTTCAGCAGAAATACTACTGATAAAATATCTGTCATCTTGAAATACCTATTTAATTGCCTACATTCATCAATGGAGATTTCTTTTAGATATCTTAATTATTTTTTTCTTTAAAAAAAAATGGGACTTCATTATTTGCCATATGTCAGGCATTTTTCAGGATCTTGAAATAAAAGTGAAAACATGCCTAATTCTCCAGGACATTATAGTTTAATGGTAGTACACAGGTTACAATGTTATAACAGAATATACTATGTAAAATTTTAAAGGCACCAGCACCTTTAAAGTTTATATATATGTATGTATGCATATATATCACATACTTTATCTGTTTTATATTTTCAGATTTATATATGAAATTTTAAATTTACATATTAAATTTATATATGGTATTGAAAGGGATTGGTAATAAAATCTAGATCAGAATTGCCATCATGAAGAGATGGAATTGAATAATGGTAAGACTTTAACTGTAATCCTGGATAATGACAAAACATTATTCAAATAGATTAAAAAAACTGGACATTTTGAACTGGTATATTGGTGCACTCCTATAATTCCAGCAACTCAGGAAGCTGAAGCGGGAGGACTGTAAGTTTGAGGCCAGCTTGGGCAATTTCACAAGATTCTGTCTCAAAATAAGAAATAAAAAGGGCTGGGTATTTAGCTTAGTGGTAAAATGCCTTGGGTTCAATTGCTAGTACAAAAATAAATAAATAAATAAAGGAAGGAAGGAAGGAAGGAAACTCATATGAGATAAATAAAGAAAGGAGGAAAATGATAGTCTGATTATAAATGATGTTTTCTCTTTAATTAAATAGGTGAACGAACTAAATAATTTAGAATACAAAATGCACAGATGGAGCTTGACCAGAACTGCACTTTCAAGGCTGATCACATACAAGTCACACAATCTCTTGTTGATTCTAACTCATCTTTTCATTTTATCAAGTTGACTGCTGTTCCACTTACCAAGCAATTCTTTCTGAGATTCAAAACTAAATTTCTGAATTCTGGTTTGGTGTGCTAAAACTGGAATTCTGCAAACTAAAGGCATATCAAATGTGTACTTCCATAGGAAGTACAAAGGATTCCTATGCAGTTTCTCATTCTGTCAGGCAGTTCAGCAATGCCTCCCCTTGACAACTGCAAGTCACTTCTAAATTCATGTTCACTTTTTCCAGCATTTGCATAACTAATGTCACTGAGTCTCACCTCAAAGACAACTATCAGTCAGTTGCTACTCAACCCCAGAGATATGATTGCCAGTTCTATAGGGTAGGGGGAGAAGGTTCTTATAATCTGCTGAGGTTCATTAATACCAGCAAGGCATTTCCAGCTTCAGTGGCCCTTACCAGAAGGTTGTGGTTCAATAATTGGAACTTCCTTTATTTCTCTAGTACTAGAATTAGTGATTATTTTACAGTTGATGCTCTCGTGATCTTAGAGTATGTTTTTTCCCCCAATTATGTAGATAGTAACCAAATACCCAGTTAACAATTCCTTATATTAAATATTTTCCCTCTCTCTCTCTCTCTCCCTCTCCTTCTGTTTCTTTCTCTTCCTCTAGTTCTCCTTCTTCTCCCCCTTCTTCTTATTTACATTCTCCCTGTTGGGAGTTGCCCTGGCTCCAAAGACTAACTTCCCCATCCCCCAAGAAGAGCCGTCCAATGGTAAGCCCTGCTGACTCACATGATCTTTACCCACTAATTAGAATGCACCCCAAGCCAGCTGCCCAAAACCATTTAATTGTTAAACTGTTTCAACAGTCAGACCACCCAGGCTCTATAAATATGCAGAGCTGCCTCAATAAACGGGCATTTTTCTCCAATGGCAAGCCTTGATCATTCTTTCATTGGTGCCAAAACCCAGGAAAGGGGAATTCCTCACTGCTGCTTGAGGGCTCCTTCTCTCAAGGCTTGCCATCCTCATCCACTCTTTGGAGTACTGCTTACAACACCAGATCTTCAGTAGGTGAGTTCCCCTATCAGGTATCCAACTTCAGACAGGCTACGCAGGGGCTTTGACCATGATCATCCAGCAAACCTCTGCAGCCCAATCGGGAGGAGAGAATGCACCCCACCACGACCTTCACAATCACCATGGACTCTCTGCAACCCAGCTCATGAGTGAGAGGTCCTAAGGGGTGGAAAAACAGGCACTCCTCTCTCTCTCTCTCTCTCTCTCTCTCTCTCTCTCTCTCTCACACCACCCTTGTCCCTCTCCTGGCCTAAATAAACCAAAAAGCCTAGTGCCAGGTGGTCCCTGACTTCTGGCCTTTCTGAGCCTGCCAGCTGGACTCTACCATCCTCCTGGCCCCGACTCTCCTGAGTCATATTGGTTGAGCTCCCCTTGCGGGGATGCCTGTGAGGAGGCTTATCTAATTCTGTTCTGGTCTGGACCCTTCCCACCTTCCCACTTCCTTCTTAGGGACCATTATGGGGGCCTCTTCTTCCCTTCCTGCAGACTCCCACTTAAAATGCCTCCTGGCTAATCTGGATCGGCTATCCCTTACTCCTGATATAAATCCCAAGACTCTCATGAAATTCTGCACACAAGATTGGCCTGACTATAAGTTGGACAATCAAAGTCAATGGCCACCAGGAGGATCCCTAGATCCCACAATTCTCAGAGATCTGTTTAACTTCTGAGAGCGCTCGAAAAAGTGGAAGGAGATCCCTATTTTGAGGTTTTTTCTCTTCTTCGTTCTTACCCAGACCTATGCTTTTACCTTAATGACCCGGATCGACCCTCCTTTTGATCCAGCAGATGAACCCCCACCCCACCAACCTCCCTCGTTGGCTCCCCCTGACACCTTAAGTCCCCCTCAAATAGGTCCTGCTCCCTAGTCCCACAAACCATGGCCCTTTAAGAGAGGTTGGTGGACCTGAGAGCATTATCCAGGTACACTTCCTGTTCTCTATGAATGACCTCATGCAACTAGAGCGAAGGTTGGGCTCATTCACCACAGATCCCACCACTTACATTAGAGAGTTTTAATGGGTCCTCCAGGCTTATAGCCACACTCACCATGGTGATAATTGGCTAATACTCTCCTTCTTGAGGAACTTACCAGAGTCTGGGAACTTGCCAAAGCCCATGCGGTTGAAACTCACTGAGTTAATCCCAGTCACCCTCTGGGGCCACTTGCTGCCCCAGATCAAACTCCCAACTGGGATTATAATACACAAGCTGGCATACAGAGTAGGGACCAATTCTCTGCATGTATTGTTGCTGGGCTCAAAAAAGCAGCACATAAGGCTGTCAATTTCCAAAAATTACAAGAGATTACTCAAAAGCTAGAGGAGACCCCATCAGAATTTCTGGAGTGGCTTACGAAAGCCCTTCAGCAGTATACTAATCTAGATCCCGAAACCCCAGATGTGCCGTCATTTCCTTATGACATATTTCCTCTTGCAGAGCTACCCCGACATCCAGGCCAAACTAAAAAAGCTCAAACAAGGCCCTGCCACCCCCAAGACTGAGATCTTGGTGGTAGCCTTTAAGGTTTTTCACAACTGGGATGAGGAAATAGAGTGCCGCAAGCACAAGGCCGAACATGATAAATTTCAAATGCTTGCCCAGGTGCTGCAGGGTGCTTCCTTGGGTTACTGCCCATCACCGAAAACCCCTCTGGGTGCTGCTTCAAGTGTGGCAAGGAGGGATTTTGGGCCAAGGCATGCCCTGCACCACTCACTCCACATAATCCATGCCCTAAATGTCAACAACAAGGTCATTGGGGTTCTAAGTCTCCTAGATTCCGTAGGAAGCCTTGATTATTCTTTCACTCCCTCTCCTTCCTTTTCTTCTTCTCATCCTCCTTCTTCTTTGACTGCTATGGTCTCTATTTCTGATTTGGTACTGCATAACTGATGCTCTCAGGACTGTTGAATATAAAGATGCAAAGTTGTCTTTTTTCATTTAAAAATTCAATTAAAAAATTAATTTTTTAGGGGTAGATGGACAGAATGCCTTTCTTTTATTTATTTATTTTTATGTGCTGTTAATGATCAAACCCACTGCTTCACATATGCTAAGCAAGCGCTCTGCCACTGAATTTCAGCCCCAGCCCCAGCCCCAAAGTTTTCTTTTTATAAGTATTGACAGTATCACTTTATAATCTATGACCATTCAAATTAAATTTGTTGGAAGCATGAGTGGAAGCTTGGTGCCCACTTTCAAGACATCATGTGAGAGATATAAGGGTGAGTCATAGAATCTGGGCTTCATAATTAAAGAAGCTATTACCAAGTATAAGAATAGAGGATAAAGGAAATGGTTTCATAACTATGTCGGTGTTTGAAAAATGTTATCTTCATTTCTAAATCATAATACACTATTTGTTTTACAATATTTTTACATAAATATCTGTCTCCCTATGGGAATGTATACTCTAGAATGACAGAAACCAGTTACTCTGCTGTTTTTCTAAAAATAAAAAAAACAACTATAAATTTCACAATCAATTATATATTTGCTGAATTTTTAACAAAGACTAATAAATGTATTTACACATAGGTACACTTATATTCATGTACATACATATACATGTGTGTGTGTATGTGTGTGTGTGTGTTTCAATACACTGCTTTGTTTATAATATAAATTGATTAAACTATATGTGAAATGTATATGGTTTTATTATTCATCTCATCTGGATTGGGTTATGTCACAAGAGACATATAACCACAAATTATGAAGATTCTACTTAAAAAGAACATGTGTTCATAATATTCTATTTGATATCAAATTAGATTTTTAGTTAATTCTAGAACATACATATTCTGAGGTTTTGTTGGTCTCCACAAACTCTCCATCTGAGCCAAACCATTAAAATTTCTTTTTAACTTAACTGTGTTAACATCATTCCTAATTTATTCTCTTGAGCCAAAAGAGTCTCCTACTGCTTGTCTGTTTTAGAATTTAATTGCTTCATAGGCTCCTGAATTGAATTCTAGAGCAGTTTACTTTGCTCTCCTGCTAAATCAGTAAGTTCTCAGAATGATTTAAACAAAAATGCAAATCATGACATGAAGAGAAATATATATATTAATAAGTCAAAAAGCAGAGGTTTCTAAAACTGTCCATCCTTTGACTCAGTTGGAAGCTAATAATGAAGTAATTAATATAAGTAATAAAAAGAAATATCAGTTCCATTTCAAGGAGGTCAGGATTGAAAGCGCTCATATTTAAGGCACACCTTATTCAACATTTCCATATCTGTGTTTTCCTACCAGGAAGAATGACCATTTCCCTTTTGTATGAATGATTCATTTCAATGATTGTAGGAATGGCCAATTTTTTGTGCATAAAAATTTCAAAATACCCTTTTCATATTTTTATTAAAATTTAATTAAACTGATCAATAAAAATGCATTGTACTATATATTTCTTTATATAATTATATACATTGAGTAGTGTAAGATCTGGAGTTTCAAGTATCAATGCCACCAAATTAAAGAACTAATAAGATATATTTCAAAAAATACAAATTTTGAACATAATAAGAAGTTTCTAAATTTTAATCACAAGACTATGAAATAATACATTTATAATGGAAAAATGCTTAATTGAAAACTATAGAGTCATATTTAATATTCTGTGTTGTGCATGTTCTCTGAATCAGTCTCTAAAATTAATAGAACAGTAGAATTCTAAATTGATGCTTCATATTCAGAACTAATTAGAAGTTAATTTACTTTTACTTACCTGGAGCTATAGTTGTCAATCTAGGTTTAAAGAGTAACTGCTAGGCCTGAATGGATTTTTTACTCTTTGGAAGTCAAGGTCTGCCATCTGCTGTACAAGAATCAACTAACCTGAAATTCATAGATGTTAGGTCAGTCTAACTGAATGACTCTCAAAAATTTACCATTAAAAAAAAAATTACCATTTGATAAATCATTTTACCAAATGATAAAGAAATTTTAATCAGTAAAAATTTATGTAAAAAGTGAATATTGATTAAACTTGTAAATATCAAACATAACTTTGTAATCAATGCCTGATTACCAATTCTTTCCATTGCTATTTCACATCATTTTAATTTTGAATATAGATATTTATAATATTTCAGAAACTATGGAACAATGATGATGTGCACCTAATATCTTAAAAATTGTAGTGACTTGAAATCTTATTAATGCTCTGCTTTATTAGAAAGCACTGCAAAGAGGAAAATGTTTAGTATTTTCTCCGTTCTATTCCATAGTTGCTAATGACCTGTGAGTACTGAGCACTTGGAATGTGGCTAGTGTGACTGAAAAACTAAGCTTCTAATTTCACTGGACTTTATGCAACTTAAACATAAATATTCTCATACATATGATTCATAGTAATAGGGGGTGATAGTACTGAACAGCTCCAGAGCATTGCTAGATGACTTTAATATTCTTTCCTGTTCTTCAAAAGTTCTTATAGACTTGTTATATCTGATAAAGTGTACAGATTTCTTTTCATTGATTGTTTCATTAAAACTTCCAAAATTTGAAGTTATCATTAAAGAATAAGGATGCTCACTTTAGGTTTTAGAAAATGAAAAAAGGGAGGGGAGAGAGAGAGAGAGAGAGAGAGAGAGAGAGAGAGAGAGAGAATGAATATGAGTGTTAGGGGAAGGAAGGAAGAAAGAAACTAAGTAGAAAAAGAAAGAAATGTAATTTATGTGAAGCAACAAATACATCACCAATGAAGTTTGTTAAGATTTTTAAAGTATTTTTTCCACATTGTTCTGTATATCACACAATAGATGCAATCTGAAGTAATTTTGTATAAAACAAAAATTAAATGATTGCATACATATTGAAAGTGATCATAGAAATATAATTATGAAAGGATTTATCTTTGGCATATAGAATTCTTTAATTTATATCTTTTCAAAAAGACACTCAAAGCAATTCATTCAATTTATTTCTGAGTTGTACTCAGTGGAAATGAAATCTCCAAATTTTACATCTGATTAAATCCGTTAACCAATTGAGATGACTACTTTAATTTCAAAGACAGGAATTAAATGAGATCTCATAATTTATAATAGAATTGTCTTTACACATGACATGCACGTGTATGTTCCCGAGCTCTATGGTGAACAGACTGTACCCATATTCCCCTGTCTCCCTGCTCTGAGTACTTTGGGCTTAGGGTGATAACCTTTGATTTCATGCATATTTTTGGAAATACTTTTCAAATTCTTACTTTGTAAAATTCAAGATCTGATCACAGACTCTGCACTGAACTATAATTAAGTGGAATAGAGTTCTCTTTTCATTTAAATGGAGGTAATTTCATATGTTTAAATATGTATGCTTATATAAACATACAGTATATACATACATTACATATATGCCCACAAAGATATGTTCATACATATAAAAATCTGATATATTATAAAAATAATATGTCACAGTGACACTTATGTGAAAATGGAATGATTAAAACATTGTTTTAATAGTTTTGTTTTATAAATTAATTATAATAGTCTTTGAAAAGAGTGACATGTGGGAGTCAAATTTTAGGTTTAAGACTCCAAAATAATTTTCTCTAATGTGAACATTTAAAAATATGTTTCAGTGTCTATGGTTGAAAGATCATGAATGTCACTGAAGCTAAATGTAACTAAAAAATTAATAAAATCAATAATTTGTTTGCATAAATTCTTTATCAAATATTACATTAAAAATAGGAAGCAAGAGTAAATTTATTAATAAATTCACCATAAAGAAATAAACATATATAACATTTATTTACATATACAGGCACTGATTTCAATGTTCTACTTCCCAATATGATTTATATGATAAATTACCTAGTAACTTAATTTAGGTATACTATTTGTTTTTAGTGAGTTTATTTCATTATTATTCAAATAAGAAACAGAACTTTTATTAAATCTACAAATAAATTGCAAAAGAGTGCTTTCTTATGTGGTTTTGAAAAAAATTTCACCACATTAAATTATTAATAATTAGTATCATTATCAAAGAAATCTTCTCAAGATAAGGTCAACTCATTTCATTAAGGTTTAAATATCCTTAAATACAATATTTGAAAGGATTCATATATAAATAATGGCTATATTTTTAGAGTTCTAAATATTTTTGCTAGTTGATTCATCAGCAACCCATATTGGTACTTTCTTCACCTCTTGCACAGAACCCCTTTCCCATCATGTTACAACCCTACCCTGGAATGTGAGTTAGCTTTATCCTGATCCAGAAGTTGAAACTAGTCAATATGACAAGCTAAAAAGAATAGCCAGGATCAAGAGACATTTCCCAACCCCCTCCCTCACCATTCACACAGTGTTGAATACAACCAATCTTTTCCAAGGAATTTCTATGTAAGTTAAGGTGAGCTATTTCTGGTCTGAATGGTTAAGATATTGATGAGCCTTTCCACACATACTCATCTGACATTTTTGTGTATTTCCACAACAATTTCAGAAGCCATAGGTTTAAAAGGCTGAGAGACTCAAGCAATTTATGTTATCTTGACTACAGTAGCACATTTGGTTTTCCTGTCTATACTATCTTGCAAATACAGTGTCATTTAGACTCACAAGGTACATTCTATTTTCTTGTGTTTTGTTTTAATCATATTTTATAAAAATCAGTTGTGTGATTGAAGTTTTTCCTAAAGAGTGTAGGGTAATACATGCAAATTATTTAGCCAAACAGGAAAAGATTGTTTTTAAAAGTCTGTTATCAGTTGCTTTAACCAAGAAAAGGTCCTAAATATTGAATATAGATAGTTTAAGTACATTTGTTTTGTTTTTCAATATATAATGGTTGAGAGTTTTTTTTTTTTTTTTTTGAAAATTGGTAGATTGAACAAACACATGATTTGAATTGAATAGAATAGAATAAAGGTTTTAAAAAACTGTGTATAACAGTACATGTATGGGTGGATATGCTCATTTTCTGGTCCTGCTATTGGAACTTCTATTATTGATATTTTGCAGAATATAAAAAATATATATAATAATATATGTTTGCTTGGAAAATCCTCTATAAAAACTCTTAAATGTATCTTTTCTTGAAAATAAATTCTTCAACATCAATAAAAATAGATGCTCCAATTCTTTTATTTGTGCCAAGCATTTTAGATTCTTTGACCTTTAATTTTAGCAAAAAGTATGCTAGCCAGTGTAAGAAGCAGAAATCTGTAGCATTTTTATTGCAATTTGTCTTACTGAAAAATTACCTTCCTATTTACTGATATTAATTTGTCAAAGGAAGAACTTGGGAAAAGAACTCTTCCAACAATGTGATAGTTTATACTTAGATTAATCTTAAAATGTCATGCTAAGTCCTTCCCTTGTTCTAAAATAAATATACAAACTTGCAAAAAAAGATATGATTAAAGGATGAGTAGTAGAAACTTACAAAGCCAATTTTATTCAGAGATGCAAAACCATCAGGTACCTCTCCTCTCTTTTCTATTGTAAATAACTTTTTACTCCTGTATACCCATTCTTATTTTTGGGGGGAGTGGTACCATGAACTGTTAGTATAACAGTAACATTTCTAACTGATCATAAAATATTGAGTGTGTTATCATAATAAGATTATCTATTTGTGGTTAATTCTTCTCTTCACTCTAGTAATATTTTATTTAAATTTTGTTACTTATGTTGTGCAATTTGGGCACAATATTCCTTGTGCTTACCATATCTTTCTTCTATTGAGAACATCCCTGTCTCTATGTGTTTATTAACTGAAAAATTTATAAACTTTGCTTTTATGTTTCCATCTACTTGAATGTCTGTACTTTAAGGAGATTATAAGTATGTGTGTGTGTGTGTGTGTGTGTGTGTGTGTGTGTGTATACATTTGAACATATATATGGGTAGACTATAAACAACCACATTTTATATATATATACATAAACACACACACAAGATTTTTTACTTTCTTTAATTTTTTATTATAAAATAAATGCATCATAATAATAATATATTCACAGAATTATGCACACAGAAAATACTAGCACCCTAAAGGTTCCCTTTTTTCTATGAGAAAATCCAAAATAAATATGAACAAAAATTAAAGGATTTAGAAAAGGAAATGTGCAAAATTTATGTATCTAGATCAATATATAATATAATTTTATATCCTTAGAAAATAATTTAACATAATATGAAATCAATGAAAAATCTGAGACAATATAAAAAGAAAAAAAAATGTTCCAAACTGTATTAGTACATAGATATAAGGTAAATTTCCATTTAGTTACTTTTAAAGAATCTCTGAGTTCTCTATATTTTGTCAACATGTGAGCAAAATATATTTTAAGATTGTATTAAAATTATTTTATTTCATTTTCCTGCCAGTTTGTTTCCATTTTCTTCTTTCTGTTGGGTTGAATCTTGCTTTTAGTTTGTCTTCTTTTTTCATTTTCCTTTTCACAGACTTTCTGTTTTAAAACTTGTAGAAGTGTGAAGACAAAAATTTTATTAAGAGATTCAAGGTTTTTGTTTTTCCCTCAACACTCCAGTCCCAACAATTTGAATGCCAGCAACTTAGTCTTATAAATTTAGAGGGTTCTTTTCAGAGAGTGTAATGATGCCCTTAACCTAAGAAGGGCCTTAGCCTAAATAACTCAATTTTAAAAATAAAACTGCAGTCTCCACCAGGTACTCCTATGGAGTCCTCTAATAATGTTATCAGGCATAGCCTGATAAAAGCAAGTCACTTTCCACAAACCTGATAAAAAGCAGAGTGAACTCACTGTCATTTGTTGTAACCCTGATAAGAATCAGAAGTATGATATCAGGGTGGAAATCACCAGACATACATCTGGACTCAAAGAGGCAGGGTGTCACTAAGAAACCTGGTAATAGCCATAGAGACCCAAAGGGCAAACAGAAGCTCCCAAAGTTTACTATAAATAATAGACCAAAAAAAAAAAAAAAAAAAAAAACAGACTTCAGCCAGCCTACACTGATGCACACAAGCCTGAGAGCCTGATGAGGACCTGGACTGACAGCCCAACTCTTCTCATGTGCCTGATCCTCTGCTTTATCCTCACTACTCTTAAACTCTACAGCAGCCTCTTGACTCTGGTGAGAAAAAGACTTCTACTTATGACCATATTCTCAGCCAGCCTTCAACTCCACCCCAGGAGAATCCTCTGTAGGTTCCTGACTTGCTCACTGTCATCTGAGAGAGTGTGCATCTGCTGGACATGAGACCTAAGACTTATGACTTTAAAAATCTAGCACTTATGCTTAGCATGCAGAGAGAATGACTGTAATAGGTCTGTCATGATTAAGTGTGTTTGCAGTGCTGAGAGTTAACTTAGAATTGTTTGCTTTGAATTGATTACATCTATTGCAATGCTCAGCATTAAGGATTGTCATTCCTTAAGTACCTATAGAGTGAAATTGTATTAAGTGAATTGAGTGAATAAAACATTGAAAAGGGCAGAAACACACGAACATTCTTTCTCTCTCCCCTCCACTGCATATGTCACACTTTTGCCTATCAAGACAGAGAGGCATGAGCTTTTTCTCTTTTATTTTTTCTTTGGTCACAGGCGAAAACGTGATTATTGGTTTTCACCAGAGATTAGCTAGTATCAGTGCAATGCTTCTGTATTCCTACTAAAACCACCTTAATTATTGCTAGCATCTTAATTTGCTTCTCATCACTTAATTTTTAAGTCCCCTGGACTGCTGGGAGCCACAGCCAATTAATATGATGCATGGCATTTTTGATTGAAAGGTGATGCCAGCTAGCCATTGAGATGATATGATTATGTTAAAAATTACATTCATATGGATACCGGACTCCTGCTGCGGGACTCCTGGAGAGTTCCCATTGGTTGGGAAAGTACAGTAGGAGGGAATTCCGGGGAGGCGCTTGCGCTGGAGTTCCGGAAAGGAGCAGCAGAACGCCGCGTGGGTGGATCGGGAAGCTTCCCGGGCGGACGTGTTATTGGCGGTTCTTTCAAATAAAGTTTGTTCCTGTTTGAGTGGCTCGTGATCTTGTGCCCAGCCAGACAGCGGCAACTGGTGGCCCTGTACGGGGAGCGCCTGAAGCTTGGAGGTGGGTAAAATTGCTCGCCCCTGAGGGAAGGCGACAGAATGGGTGACCATTTCAAAAAACAATGTGTTCTTCTTTTGATTTATTTTGTTTTTGTTTCAAGCTGCCTATCCCTAGAATTTTCTCAGGCAAACTGGGAAAAATGGTTGGCTCAAGGCTTGAAGTTGTTTGGCCCGGAGAAAGAGAAAATTGATACAACTATTCTTTGCTCCGTTTTTGTTTCATTCTGTTTCGGGTTTGTTTTATGCTACCTAACTGGGTTGCGTTACCTTTATAGTAGATTAGAAACTAGTAAAAAACAAACCGAAAAACTGTTAAGTAAATTGTTAGAGGTCCAAACTGTGGTAGAAAACATGTCAGGTCAAGCAAAAGAGAAGGTCTCTCCAGCTAGTCAGACAGAGGAAAATTTGAAGAAAGAAAGCTTAGAGGAAAAACGACCATCAGTTGGGGAGTTACAACAGGAGGCTGCTACTAACTCCGTTCTATCACCAGAGGGCGTAAGAGCTGAGCGGCCCTCAATTCCTGTAGTTAATGCACAAAATCCTAAGGCAAGATCCCAAAGACTAGCATGCCCTGTACTTGAGCAGGCAGGAGGGCAACGAATTCATCGCGCTCTAGATTTCAAAACAGTAAAGCAATTAAAAGAGGCTGTAACAACCTATGGCCCGCAAGCACCCTTCACCATAAGCATGGTTGAATCTATTACCAACTTAGACATGACACCAGCAGATTGGGCTAACATGTGTCGATCTGTGCTAAATGGAGGACAATATTTGTTATGGAAGGTTGCCAATGAGGAATTCTGCATGGAGACAGCTAGGCGAAATACAGCAGCCGGTTACCCTCAAAGAAATCTGGAGATGTTGTTAGGAAAGGGACCTTATGAGGGTCAACGGCAACAAATTGAATATGATCCTGGTGTATACGCACAAATTGCTGCAGATGCAGTTAGGGCATGGAAAACTTTACAGGGGCATGGAGATTTACAAGGACAGTTATCTAAGGTAATACAAGGAACTAACGAACCTTACGCTGAATTTGTAGATAGGCTTATTCAGACAGCTTCTAGGATATTTGGAGATGTAGAACAAGCAATGCCATTTATAAAACAACTGGCTTATGACCAAGCAAATCGTTGCTGCAGAGAGGTCATTAGACCATGGAAACATGAAGATTTAAACACATATATTAAATTATGTAGAGACATTAATGAACAAGGACAAGTCTTAGCAGCAGTACAACAGGCTTTAGATGCCAGGCCAAAAACATGCTACAATTGTGATCAGACAGGACATTTTAAAAGGAATTGTCCCATAGGAGGAGGGTTTAACAAAGCTAGGTATCAAAGAAATAGAATACCAGGTATTTGCCCACGATGCCGTAGAGGGAGACATTGGGCTAATGAATGCCGTTCTCAAACTACCATAGAGGGCACTCCGTTATCAAAAAACGGACAAGGATCAAGTGTTTACCCACGATATCGTGGAGAAAGGCATCAGGCTCCATTGCCAAAAAACGGACTGGAGGGCCCAATGCTCCGGGGCCCAAAACCACAAATATACGGGGCAATGGAGGAACCCAACAGCACCATCAAGGTAGTGCCCAGGACACATTATCCATTAAATCCCTCATCAGACAAACTAGAGGGAGCGCAGGGCTGGACATCTGCGCCTCCGCAAGAGCAGTACTAACTCCAGAGATGGGAATTCAAATTATTCCCACAGGAGTAAAAGGACCTCTTCCCCAAGGAACGGTAGGCTTATTATTGGGACGCAGTTCTTCCACACTAAAAGGACTTATGATAAGTCCCGGGGTAATTGATCCCGATTATGAAGGTGAAATAAAAATTATAGCCAGTTCTCCAAGAGGCATATCAGTTATCTCACCAGGGGATAGAATAGCACAGTTACTAATAATACCCAGCCTACATGATAAATTTTCTAGTCGTACTGTAGAAAGAGGTACCAGGGGATTGGGCTCCACAGGTGTAGATTGGGCTATGCTGTCTTTAAATTTAGATTCTCGCCCCATGCTAAAACTAAATATTCAAGGATACGACTTTAATGGGCTACTGGACACAGGTGCAGACCTTAGCATCATATCTAGTCAGGAATGGCCAAAACATTGGCCATTACAACAAGCCACTCAAACGCTTCGAGGCCTAGGAGTGGCTACTAATCCCCATAGAAGTGCAATGGTATTAGATTGGAAGGATCCTGAAGGATGTGAGGGAACTATACAGCCATATGTATTGGATCATCTTCCTATAAATTTATGGGGACGAGATGTCCTAGATCAATTAGGTTTAACGTTAACAAATAACATCAATCCTAATGCGCCCACTACTAGGGCTAAACAAGGTTTTAAAAAAGAAAAAAGATTAGGAAAACAAGGACAAAATATAGCAGCACCAATTCAAATAGATCAAGGAACAGACAGACATGGGTTGGATTTTCAGAAAGGGCCACTGAGACAATAAAAATTACTTGGAAATCAGAAAGACCAGTGTGGGTTCCTCAGTGGCCCCTGACTAAAGAAAAGATACAAGTAGCCCATGATCTGGTTAAACAACAATTAGCGAAAGGACATATACAACCTTCCATATCTCCCCATAATACTCCCATTTTTGTTATTAAAAAGAAATCTGGTAAATGGAGATTATTACAAGATTTAAGAGCCATTAATAATGAGATGGTTATTATGGGACCTGCTCAATCAGGGATTCCCCAATTGTCTGCTTTACCAAAAACCTGGTATGTTTTAGCTATAGATATTAAAGATTGTTTTTTTTCAATTCCTATTCATCCTGAGGATAGTCCACATTTTGCATTTACTATCCCTGCACTAAATCATGAAGGTCCTGATCAGAGATATGAATGGAAAGTACTCCCTCAGGGGATGGCTAATAGTCCAACTATGTGTCAAATTTATGTTAACAAAGCAATCCAACCACTTAGAAATCAAAATCCTGAACTACAAATATTTCACTATATGGATGATGTATTATTGGCACATAAAGATAAAAACATATTGCTGGAATGTTATGCCACACTTACAAACTTATTAAAAAATTATAATCTAGAGATAGCAATAGATAAAGTACAATTAAATCTTCCAATTAATTATCTAGGAGTCCTGTTATCCTCAACCATGGTCCGTCCACCAAAAATTCAAATACGAGTAGATCAACTCAAATCACTTAATGACTTTCAAAAGTTATTGGGAGACATAAATTGGATAAGGCCTTATCTAGGCATACCAACAGGAGAGCTAGGACCTTTATTTGATATCCTAAAAGGTCCATCAGATCCAAATTCACCCCGCATGCTAACGCCTGAAGCAAGAAAGGCATTAAAAATCATTGAAACATATATGGAAAATATGCACTTGGATAGAATTGATATAAGTTTGCCTTTATTATTTATTGTACTACCAACAAAAAATATTCCTACAGGAGTATTTTGGCAAGAAGGTCCATTATTGTGGATACATTTATCTTATTCTCCTAATACTATTCTTACTAGATATCCTGAGGCTGTAGGACAATTAATACTCAAAGGAATAAAAGCAGCAAAGGGAGTGTTTGGGATTTCTCCCAATAAAATTATTACTCCATATACTATGGATCAAATTGATGAGTTAGCCAATGAGTTAAATACTTGGGCAATAATCATGTGTAAATCTAATGTTTCATTTGATAATCACTTGCCATCTAATCCTTTGTTGTCTTTTTGGTCTAAGCATCCTGTAGTTTTTCCAAAAATGACAAGAAAGACCCCTATCATGAATGCTCCAAATATATTCACTGATGGGTCAAATAATGGTACAGCAGCAGTAGTTACCCCTGATCAAACTTTTACATTTTTAGTACCCAAACAATCAGCTCAAAAGGTAGAGCTTAATGCAGTATTACAAGCTTTTATGATGTTTAAAGATTCTGTATTTAATTTATTTTCTGATAGTCAATATGTAGTTAATGCTATAGTATCCCTTGAAGATGCAGGTAGGATTTCCCCTTCTTCTACTGTTTTCTCTTTGTTTTCCACTATACAAAGTCTAATCTGGGACAGAAAAGATCCATTCTTTATAGGACATATCAGGGCACATACAGGATTGCCTGGAGCCCTTAGTTTAGGCAATGAATTAGCAGATAAATCTACACATGACATACATATTTTCTCCACAATAGAAGAAGCTATAAATTTTCATAAAAGGTTTCATGTCAATGCTAATACTTTACAAAAACGTTTTAAAATAACTAAAGAACAAGCCAGACATATAATAAAACAATGTCAAAATTGTGTGACATTTTTACCACAAGTTAATCTTGGAGTCAATCCTAGAGGACTGATACCTAACCATATTTGGCAGATGGACGTCACACACTTGCCAGAATTTGGAAAATTAAAATATTTGCATGTTACAGTTGATACTTCTTCTGGATTTTTGATGGGCTCCCTTCATGCCGGAGAAAAAACTAAAGATGTTATAGCTCATTGCTTACAAAATTTTGCCACTGTGGGCGTTCCAAAACAGTTAAAAACAGATAACGGTCCCGGTTATGCTTCTACCTCTTTTAAACAATTCTGCTCATCATTTGGCATTACTCACATAACAGGAATTCCATACAATCCACAGGGACAAGGCATAGTTGAAAGAGCTCATCAAACTATTAAAATGTACTTATTAAAACAAAAGGAGGGAATTGGAAAGGGGTATATATCCCCCAAAGATAAACTTAAAATAACCCTCTTTACTCTAAACTTTTTAAATTTGGATTCATCAGGACTTAGTGCTGCGGAAAGGCATATGTATCCAAAAAATGTGCATAAGCCTAAAGTTCTTTGGAAAGATATTCTAACAGGACAATGGAAAGGTCCTGACCCAGTAATTGTCTGGAGTCGGGGCTCTGTTTGCGTGTTTCCACAGGGAGAACAGCAGCCGATTTGGATTCCAGAAAGACTAACTAAAACGATTTCTACAGATCAAAAAGAAGATAATTTGACTCAAATCCATAACAGCTGATATCCAGAACTCCAGCTTGGCCATTCTTACATCTGCGACTGATTAACCAGGATGCTTTTTTCAATATCTATTTTATTATTGCATTTTTCCATATCATAGGTTCTATTTTATTTTTGAGCTCATACAGACCTAGGTTGATGTTTTTCTGATCAGTTTTATTTTTTAACTGTGGAGTTTTTAACATTGCAATGGAGATTTCACCTAGGTGAAACTACAAGGCCTTTACTATTGTCTTATGTGTTGTATGTTATATGTGCACACTTCTGTTTTGTGTTATGTGTCTATATGTGCGTATGTCCATAGATCATATATGAGGAGTGCTCAAAAAAAAAAAAAAAAAAAAAAAATGGATCCAAGTACTTTTTATTATTCACGTCATTTTAATGGTTTAATTTAAATTGGGTAAACAGCTGTTAAAAATTATTTTAATATGTGTACAAATAAGCAGGTTAACAAATCTGTTTGTTTATTTTCATCTTTCCTTTTCATTATATTTAATAATTCTGTTCAAGATAATGTAAATTGTTCTAAAAAAAAAAAAAAAAAAAAAAAAATGTTTTCTTAGTACCTGTTAAAATGTTACATTTTTTTTCTTTTTCTCTTTAACATCATTGTCAGAATTCTTATTTTTCATCCCAGTGCCGGTGAAGACAAAGATGAAACCAAACTACAACTTCTTCGATAATTATCACAACAAACTGTATAAACTGATATATCAATGATCTTGGGAGGAAATGGACATATTGATAGATTCCTCCACTTTGAACTGCTTACAAAACTTGCCTGGACTATGTATCACTTGTATGCACTGTGATCTATCCGTTGATACAACAAATTATGGTAATGCTGGCGTATCTTTGCTGATGTGTCACCAGTGATGCAATTTTCCCTAGGAGTCGTCAATTGATGTGGTGTTGTGGCATTTCTGTATCCTCCTCCCTTCTACTAGTGATGGTCTAATTTTGGGGGCCAACAGAGGTGAGGCAAAGAACCTCACCCCCCCACTGGCACCAAGGCCAAATCTGGGGGCCAACAGAGGTGAGGCAAAGAACCTCACCCCCCCACTGGTGCATAGGCCTATCCACAATTATGGCTATTTGCTGGACCGGTAGTCAGTGACGGGTATGATCCAATTGCAATGGTATCAACCTAAGACAGGAGGCTGACGCCTAAAGGTCAGTTTTCCAATGACGGGTAAGAACCATATGTTGAATTGGACAAACCTAACAGGCACGGTCCCTAGCCACATTACTTGCTTCTTAATTAAACAGAAGGGGGGAGATGCTGGGAGCCACAGCCAATTAATATGATGCATGGCATTTTTGATTGAAAGGTGATGCCAGCTAGCCATTGAGATGATATGATTATGTTAAAAATTACATTCATATGGATACCGGACTCCTGCTGCGGGACTCCTGGAGAGTTCCCATTGGTTGGGAAAGTACAGTAGGAGGGAATTCCGGGGAGGCGCTTGCGCTGGAGTTCCGGAAAGGAGCAGCAGAACGCCGCGTGGGTGGATCGGGAAGCTTCCCGGGCGGACGTGTTATTGGCGGTTCTTTCAAATAAAGTTTGTTCCTGTTTGAGTGGCTCGTGATCTTGTGCCCAGCCAGACAGCGGCAACTGGTTGATACCTTCTGGGCTTCTTTGTGTCCTTTGTATGAAAAGTTTTAACTTTGTCAAAGGTATCTTTCTAAGAGTGTCTACAGATTTCTCTGCCCACTTCTCTGAGGTTCTGTTCAAGCCAGCTCTCTCAGCACAGCCACTTTTATGGAGCCAAATTCCATCCACTGTGTTTGTGCAATGATATCTCTGTTGCTTTCTGCCAGGACTCTATGGCTCTGTTATCCAGCTGCCCGAAGGGACTTGCTTCCTTTTTCTTGGGAATTCAACTTTATGGAATCTTTGCAAACATACACTCCTGCACATTGTATAACTCCTTTCAATGAGTAAATTAGTATAATTCAGAATACTCTGTCCTAGCCAATACCAGAATTCCCTCTGTTAACATTTAAAATATAATTACATTTAAGTATTCCAGGAAGCTGTATTTCTTTTCCAGTTATTGCATTTTAAATTGACCAGCCTGCTACTTTATTGACACTTTGTCATACCCGTATAATTTTTAGGAAGTATTTAAGAGCTAATTTTCAATGGGAATTGTTTCCTGTGGAAGCAAACACATCTCTTTTGGGGGTTGTATGCATTAAAGACTCCGCTTTTTAAACAGTTGTGATTCACTATATCTATGAGTATTTGCTGAGTGCTCCCAAAACATGCACACTGTGCATCTGGATCCAGTTCCCATGCTGGCAAGGAGAAGAGTTTTCTCATGATTTTGGCTCAATGAAACTAAGTTTTGGCTAGACTAAGAACTTTAAGGTCCCTCTCTTCTTCTAATAACCAGAAGCTATTTTGGAATCAATGCTTTCTTGCCAACCTCATTTTGAGTTCCCTTTGTGTCTCAGATATCTAGAAATTCTCTTCTTCATTGTGTATTCAGTGACATAAGGAAATTGCAATTTTATATTTAATTTAACACATTCATTGTTGTAAAGCAGTATTGAGTTGGCTCATGATCTCTGTTCAGTCAACTATATTAAGAAGGAGTCGTAATATGAAATCTAATTAAAATACATTCAACTACTTTTCTTTATAAAGGATTGGTATGCAAAGTTAAAACAGTTATTTGTTCCTTTCTAGTCTTAAGATATATATTACTAAATAAAAAATTCTATGATAACTCTTGTGTTAATCATATTAAGGCAGATATTTAATATCATCTTGTATTTGTCTCAAAAGGTAAAAAAACATTGGTAAAAATGTTGATTAACAGAAGTGATCATTGTTTTTTTTTTTTGAAATATATAAAAATTCTTCATTGAATGCCTTTGTAGGCAAATTATTATCAGTTCTTTTTCAACAAGTATTTATTTTTCCTGGTCCTTTGATCATTATATATACATTTAATTTTTTTTAAAAAAAATGTGCTTCTACCTGTGAAAGTTATGCAGGGTAACAAATTGTTAAAACTAGAGATTCTCTTGTTTTTGGTTAGCACTTCAGAGCTAAGAGTAAAATCACCAAATCTGATCATCTTTAGAGAAATTAAGAAACAATATGAAACTCAGTGGGTAAACTAGAACCTTACTTTGATATTTTTATATTGTGAAAATAAGAGGCAAAGCTTCTGTCCATAATGGATTGTAAAGAATGAATAGTCAAACTGGGCATGGTGGTGCACTCCTATAATCCCAGCGGTTCTGGAGGCTGAGGCGGGAGTATCAAGAGTTGAAAGTCAGCCTCTGCAATTTAGCAAGGCCTTAAGCAACTCAGTAAGACACTGCCTGTAAATAAACTATAAAAATGGGGGTCTCGGGATGTGGATCAGTGGGTAAGCCACACTGTGGTTATACTCTCTGGGTTCAGAAAAGTTAGAAAAGTTACTGTTGTATCAGTCAAGATTGGCTGCTATTAAAAAATACTACAAAATAATTAGCTTATATACAAAATTTATTCTCACAGATATGGAAGTTGTGAAGTCAAAATTCAAAGCAATAACAGATCATTGTCTTATGGAAATCAGTTTCCTGGTTCATAGATGAGGTATTCTGGCATGTATGAAAAAAAATATTTGACTCACATTTTTGAGGCTTGAAAGCTCAGGATTCGGCAGCATTTTCTATTCGATTTCTAGTGAAGACCCCCATGTTGTATCACACATGGAAGAGGAGGACAAAGGGAGAAGGTCATTTTCAGAATGGACCAACCTCATAGGTAGCTTTATCATAACCTACTCCCCAAAGAATTAACTTGGTCTTGCAAGAATTGCCTCCATTTTTTTTTTTTTTTTTTTTTTTTAACAAGGGCAATGCTCTCACAACATAATTGCCTTGAACTAGTGGTCAGATCTTAAAGATTCCACCACTACTTCAGAACACACACTGGGGACTAAGCTTCCAGTATTTGAACTTTTAGAGTCAACAACATCCAAATCATAGCACTGAATAGGGATTGGGCTTCTGAGGCTATAGAGGCTCCGTTCCCCAAGGTTTTGCAGGGCACAGAATTGCTACAGCAGCCGTTAAAAGTTCCTGTCAGGTTCCTGAATCTCTTCCATGAAGGAATCATATCTGGGTAACTTGTATTGGTCAGGAGTCCAGGAAGCCATCTTATTCCTATAGTTCCAGTGACCACTGTTTTATTAAAGATTCTCTATGTTGGATTTATATTCACAGTTACTCTTTCTCTGGCTTGTGCTTCTAAGATTCCAGATGGTTCCACTCTTCAAAATCTAAGTTGGGAGTAGTTACAGGCCTCACAACTTTTTCAGTTAGTGGGCCAGCAGAGATGACATCAGGAGAAGGCCACCAAATTTTACCTCGTATGAACTCCAATGGGTGATTGCTGTAACTCATGCCACTCCTACCATGGCTTAGAAGCACTGTAGAATATCGGTCCTTGAAAGAGTCCTACCTCAGTCTCTCACACACTGGGCCTCTTTTGGAAGAGGCAGATCCAATGAGCTCCAAAGTGACCCAAGTTTGAACTTCCATTACTTTGTACAATAGGTCCTGTCAACTCATTCACATTAAGTGACCTTGATGGATAACTCCAATATTTTGTTGAAAAGAGCAATCCAAACTAACTTCATGATCTCTTCCAAAGAAGTTTTCCCAATTTTATCAATAAAGGTAGACTTAGAATTTATTTTTTTTAATTTTTAAAGCTTTGTTTCTCTTTCTGATTAATAATTCCATCTTTAAGTCATTTATCTCTTCTTGTATTTTACTGTAAACAAAAGTAGTCACATTTCAGTGCATCCTTAGAAATTTTACCTGATCTTACTGCTCACAACTTAACAGGATACCAAACATTATAAACAACAGAGGGTTTTTTTTTTTTCTTCATAGTGATGGAAGCAGGGACATGTAAGACCAAGGCACCAGCTGATGTAGTGTGTAGAAAGGGCCCAGATATTAGTTCACAGAAACCACAAATCAGTAGGGCAAGAACACAATTCTGCCAAGTTTTTTCCTGTGGAAAGAGGATGGATTTTCCTTCAGTTTCAAATAACAAGTTTCATATTTTCATCCAAGACCTCATTCAAGTGCCCCTTGTTTCATAACATTAATTTAGGTATTTTCTAAAAAGCTGAAACTATCTCTGTAGCTCTCCTCGTTGTTTCTGTCCCCTTCACCAGAATCACCCTTAGCAATCACATGGCTACAGTGTTGGTGATATTAGCCTGCACCTCAACATTGTTCCAGTATCTATTCATTACCTCCCAAGCTGCTTCAATGTATTCAAATGGCAACCTTATTTCTGGTACAATTTTTGTTCATTATTCCGTTTGGGTCCCATAACCATATACCATACCTTATAAAAAACGGAAGTACATTTTTTTTTTTTTTTTATGGCTATCAAGGGAGGGGAATCCAAGACCAAGGCAGCAGATTTGGTGTGTGGTAAGGGCCAGTACTAGTCCACAGATAGCTTTTTCTCACTATGTCCTCACGTAGTGCAAAAGGCCAGGGATCTTTAAAGTCCTTCTTATGGGGCATTGATTTTTTCCGGAGGACTCTATCATCTTGACTCAATCACTTCCCCCAGCCTCTACCTCCTAATACCATTAAAATGTAAATAATATAAATAAAAGTATAGGTTGAGAGAAGTGAAACATTTCAATCATATTACCTTTTCTAAGCAATAACAAAGGATGTGATCATTTCCTTTTGGGATTTAAATAATGCTAAAATTCTTATATTGTTCCAGAAAATGATAGGAAATGTAAGTGTTTTTAAATAACTTGATGGCATATTTTCAAAGTTTGCATAAATACTACAAATCAATTCATTTTAAGGTATTATGAATAAAAAGAGTTGAGATATTATAAACCTCATAAATCCAACAGAAATAAAAATAGGATAAATAATCAACTTAAAACACAGAAAATTGCACAAAGAAGTAGAAATTAACAAGGTTTTATACATAAAAGTACTTAATTGTTAAGTATAATAAAGTAATGTTTAAAAATCAAGTATGAAACTTAAAGCATATGAGTTAATTAAATAAAAATATCATTACATATAAAATCAGAAGAAAAAATAAGAAAACAATATGTAACTTAAGATTAAAAATAGATAAAATTTCAAAACAAAAACATGACATGAAGATTAGAGAAAAAAATGAATGTATCAAAGCCAATATATGCAGACATTCTTCATTTTAATTCACTTTCCTTTATTATATGTTCTAGATATTGCATAAGTTGCAAAATAAAGATTTATAACAACCCAGCATCAAACAAGGCTATTGGCACAATTTTTTTAACAAGCATGTACAAAGTTTTTTGTTTCTGTGTCACTTTTTGTTAATTTGTGATATTTTAAAAAAGTCTTATTATGATATTATCTGTTATGGTAGATAAGACAATTTTGAACTTGGTCCTATTAATTATCTTACAGTAGTTTCTAAGTGTGCAAATAAAAGGAAGAGTTCATGTCTCTTCTAAATCAAAATTTAAAAGTGTTCAAGCTTAATTAAAAAGGCCTGTCAAAAGTTTAGTTTGACCAGAAGGTAGGCCACTTGTGAAAGTTAGCCAAATGGTGAATGCAATTGAAGAGTTCCAAAGGGAAATTGAAAGTGCTACTCCATTGCACACACAAATGATAAGAAAATGAAACAACCTTTCTGCTGACATGGGGAAATTTTGGTGGTCTGGATAGAATATCAATCAAATCAGCCACAACATTCCCTTAAGCCAGAATCTAATCTCAAGCAAAGCATTGATGCTCTTCAATTCTATGACAGTTGTGAGAGGTGAGAAAGCAGTAGAAAATAAGTATGAAGCTAAAAGAAGGTGATAAAGGAGATTTAAGGGAATAAGTCATTTTTGTAATGTAAAAGTGCAAGGCAAAATAGTGAAGTGCTAATTTAGAAGCTAGAACATAGTATCCAAAGATCTAGCTGGAACCGTTAATGAAGGTGTACTACACTATAGAGATTTTCAGTGTAGACAAATAAGCCATATTTTGGAAGGATATATCATCTAGGATCTTTATAGTTAGAGGGGAAAAGTCAATTTCTGGCTTCAAATCTTCAAAGAACAATATTACTTTTTTTTTTTTTTTAAGATATACTATGTCTCTGAAGTTGCTAGGACTCAAATTATCAGTCTACTGGACTTGTGCTTTTTGTAAACAAAGTAGCTATGCCTGGATGAGAGTAACTCCATTTATAAAATGGTTTACTGAATAATTTTAGCTCATAATTGAGACATTGTTTGGATAAAAAGATTTCTTTCAAAATATTACTGCACATTTGACAGTCATTCACCCAAGAGCACTGATGGTAACGTAAAATGAGATAAATGCAGTTTTCATGTGCCCTAACACAAAATCCATTCTGTAGTTCATGGATCAAGGAAAAATGTTGATTCTCAGGACTGATCAGTTAATAAATACATGCTGTAAAGCTTTAGTTTTTATATATAGAGATTTATCAGAAAAAAACTCTACAAAGTTAATTTAAAACTTTCTGGGAAGGATTTACCATTCTATATTCTATGGATATTCATGATTTAAAGAAAGTGGACAAAAAAACATTCACAGGAGTTTGGAGAAAGTTGATTTTAACAGTTGTGGGTGACTTTGAGGTATTCAAGTCATCAGTGAAGCTAACTGCAAAAACAGTGGAAATATCAAGAGAATTCGATTTTGATGTGGAGCTTGAAGAAGTGACTGAATTGCTGCAATTTCAAGATAAATCTTGAATTATATGTGATTTATTCTCATGGATGAGCATAGAGAATTTTTTCTTGAGATGGAAACTACTTCTCATGAAGACCTTGTGAACACTGTTGGAATTATGCAAAAGGTTTAAAATACAATATAAACAATCAGTAAGGCAATACCAAGTATGAAGAGGACTGACTTCAAATTTAAATGATGCTCTACTATGGGTAAAATACTGTGAAACAGCATTGCATGCTCCAGAGCAATCTTTCATGAAAGGAAGACTCAACAATATTTTTAATGGAATATATAATAGTGAATTTCCCAAAGGTTTTATATTTACTTGGAAGAGATTAATCAGAGGAATATCTATGCTTGGAAACTAAAGCTTTAAAACATATATCTTTAATCAATAAGAACTGAAAATCAAAATTATTCCTTGCTCTATGAGCTACAGAATAGATGTGTTAGGGGGCATAATATGCGATAATGTCAGTCAAAATTTCATTGTACACTTCCTTAAGAAATCAAAATAGCCACCCAACTTTTACAAACCATGTGGTTCCCTAATGAGTGAGCAGTTATCAACATCAACACAAAATCACACATAAACAAAGGATTACATTTTGCTAAAGTTTCAGACTATTATTAGCATTTTTAGAGTATTTTTTATATGGTCAAAAAATTATTTGCATTTTTAAAAAGTAGAATATATTTAAATACTGTCAGAATATTGTATTTTAGACACAGTACTATTGCATATTTGCAGACTACTGTATAAACTTAAATTGTATATACACAGGAAACCCAAAAATTCATGTGATTGGCTTTATCACATATTTGCTTTATTATGATGGTCTATAACTGAATCTGTAATATCTCAGATGTAGGCCTGCAATTGAGAATGTATGCCAAAAGAGGAAAATAAATATTCCTAAAAAATTGAACACTATCAATAAATAGTAATATTTTACAGAAATAATATGAATTTTTATATTCAATCTAGAGAAATTGGGATACCAAATCTTGCATGAAAATCAAAAATATTAGAAAACAATGATATAGAAATAGTGGATGCACACAAATCAACCTGCACAGAGAACTTTCTGAAAAATTTAATCTATGTGATTTTATTCTCATGAGGATGTAAAGGTTATAAGAAACAATGTCACATCACATTTAAGTTAGACAAAGTACAACATCTCTCTATACAAAAATTTGCAAAAAAATTAGTAAATGTGACTAGAATATAAATTCATCAGTTTTAAAATCATCACAATAAAATAGGTATATTTCAAAAATGATAAATAATCTTGTGAAATTACATAGATTTTACCACATTAAGACATGATTTTCCATTATGAAGCATTTTCTCAATTTGTGACTAAGTACATTGTTCATTGAGGGCTGAGTCAAATCTCTTTGATCTAGTCATTTACTCGGGAGATGCATTTTCATGGAAACTGTTGATCACAAAGAAATTACAGGTCCACAGAGGACACAGAAGAGAAAGTATTTGGGCATCATCACCCATATCCTCACATCTGATATCTGAGACCAAGTGAACTGGTCTTTCAAAATTGTAGAAACACATGTCTGATCAGTATGCTTATTATTTTATTTATCTGTTTCTATTGTGTGTATTTAAGAAACAAAACATGAATTAATCAATTATTTATTTCTAGTGAAATGATTACTACAAAAATTTAACCTGTTTATCACCTTCCATAATAGTGTGTGTTTGTTTATCTTTTATTCCCTTTTGTGCACCATATTGATGGATGTGTGTAAATTAAATTTGCATCAGAGATATACATCCAATTAGGTCATAGTGTATGTTCCTTGTATATGCCATTAAATTTAGTTTACTGGTATATTATGGAGGAATTTTGCATCAATACCTGAGTTGGAGTTATTGGCATGGATGGATTTTTCTTTATTTTTATATGTTTCCCTGACTTTGTTATCAGGGACTCAAAAAATGTTATTTTGTTATTTTGGACTCAAAAAGTAAGTCTGAAATTTACATCATCTACTTTTTCTTTGGAGGAATGTAGAAGAATTTGTATTAACTCTTTGACTATTTAATAGAATTCAACTCAGAATCCTTCTGCTCCTGTGTTTTTATTTGTTAGATTTTTGATTACTACTTCAATTGCTATTGGTCTGACTTGTATTTCTATTTAGTTGTGATTCAGTCTTGGTAAGATATTGTTTCTAGGATTTGGTCATGCCTGGGGCAATGTAAATTGTAATGGCATGGAGATTTCACAAATAAATTAAAAATTGAAATACCATACAACTCCAAAATCCCTCCTCTAGTTATATACCCAAAGAAAATAAAGTGAAATTACAGAAATATCTATGCTCCTATGTCCATTACATTTCACATAAGGTATGGAAACAACCTATATGTCAATTGAGAGATAAAGGAATAAATTACAATATACAAATAATATACAACACATTACATACATTTATATTCCATATAAAAATACCAAGGGAATATTATTCATCCCTGACCAAAATATGACCTAGAGGACATTATGCTACTTAAATTGCCCTGGTTTAGAAATAAAACCAATAGAAAATAAAAACTAATAAATACAGAAAAAGCAAATGAAAACCGTGAATATCTTTTCATGATTAAAAAAAAAAAAAAAAAACAGAAAAGAAAAACCTCAGAAAACCAACCGAAAAAAGAAATATTCTCAATGTAATAAAGGTCATTTATGTAAACCTAACAGCTAACAGCATAATCAATGGGGAAAAACTGAAAGATTTTTTCCCTATAAGATTTTATTGAATGAAAGAATACTCAGTCTCACCAATTCTATTTAATATAGTACTAAAAGTACTACCAAGTACAGGAACAGCAAAAATAAATAAATAAAAAGTTCTCCAAATAAGAGAAGTAATTTTTTGTTCTGATAGTTAGTTTAAGTCCATTTAATTCTCACATCTTAAAAAATAAAAATATCCTATCACTTACAAAGTCTTAAAGTGGGGTTTATTAAGGTAAATTTTTATCCGTATTTCTAATAAGAGTGGAATACAGATTTCTTGTTCCTAGATAATACAATAATTTGAAATCTCAGTGGTCAAACTCCAAAATTTTCATTTTTAAATCCATTAATTAATTCTTAGCTGACTTTTGATATCTCCGGTTATTTGTGAGCAGTTTGGTTTCCCCAAATGTTTTAGTATGAACATTAGAGAACCATCCAGGCAAAAGTATAAAGTAGATTTTATTTAGAAATAGTAACACAGACTTCTCCCAGGAGGGTAAAGAGAGCAACAGCTAATGTCCTGGTATCCTAAGAAGTGGGGATATCATTCTGCCCCTTTTCTACATTTTATAATTTCTTTGTTCTCTTGCCCTCTTCCTCCATATCTCTCTTCTTCCTGTGTACAAGACTAGGCCCAGGAGATGTTGGTGGGATGGCCAAAAGGGGACAAGTAGATGGGCAGGGGGAAGGGCCAAATAGAGTGATCCAGGCAGCTCAGGAGGTGTTAATTAACAACCTCCTGTCTGCAACCTTTAGAAAGGGGTAGTGAAGGCAAGTAATCTTGGTAATCAAAGCCCTTTAGATACGCCAACATTCCAATCTCCCAGGGGGATCTCCAACTTCCCACACTTGAATTGACTTCTATTTTTTAGATCAGGCCTGATTACCTATCTACACAGACTGCCTGTCTTTAATTCTTGCTTCACTTTGACCCTACCTAGAATTGGAATTTGTAAAATTATTACTTAACAATTTTGATTTTATGGTGTTAGAAAAGTGCCTGATCTTTTTGATGCCTTTCTCTATGTGTTTCTTAGAGTTCCTTGTCTTTCTCTGTAAGTACTCTCATTATGTACATAAAGGTAATCACTCAGAAAATGGAATGACTTTATAAATCAGCCAACTGATGAGTCCAAGAAAAGGTAAACTTCCAAGTATGTTGAATCCCATCTCATTTGTAAATTAAATTTCTTTAGTGTTTGAAGTTAAGAAAAGCAATGTAAGAAAAACCTTATACTAAAAATCTATCTTAACTGTTTTTCTCTGAAAAAAACAACTAAAATAAAACCATTGGTCTATAGTTTTTTCAGCACATTAGAGTAAAAGGTGATGTTAAAATATTACAAATGGTTTAGTTAGCATTTCTAAGGGCAAGATAAGAGATCTTAAAGAAATATGCCTGTACCATACCTGAATACAATTCAGTTTCATTAACATTATGTCAAAAATTTCTAGGTGTCAATAGCCACATATGGGCCACAAGAATCTTATTTCTGAAAAAAAAAAAAATGTAAAAGAAGAAAGAAGAAAGTGATAGAACCTGTAAAATTTTTACTACCTTTTAAAAAATATTTGATATTAGAAAAAGTCTGAACATCATTAAATCACCATACATTACTTAATACTGATCATGTGAGTGGACATTATTATCAACTTTATGCCCTTTCAGGAAACAATGAGATTCTTTTTAACATTTATGGCTCCAGTCACCCTGAGATCAACACTACCACCTTGGTAAATGCCCCTGCCATATTCATTAATAAAATAAACTGTTTGGGGGGCAGTCATCTCACATAATCTGAAATTCTTGGAAAAAAAAGACATTTGAGAAAATCTTACACATAATAAGATTCAAAATTAATTGTGTTTATGTCTCACTTCTTATTTTATTGTTTTTACAAGTTTGTTTGTTTTTTTTTTTTTTTTTTCTGTTGCCCAAGCTGGACTCTAACCTCTGGCTCAAGCAATCTTCTCCCTCAGCCTCTGGAATAGTTGTGTCTACAGGTACTTGCTTCCATGCCTCAACATCCTCTTTCACTCTTATAATCACACATTTGCAAATCATGTAACAAATAATCAAAGAAAAAGCAGCAGTTAAGTGATTACTAAAAACCTAATAATGATAATCAGATTTGTATATTGATTACAGGTATGGATTTCTGTCAACAAAATCCCTGTGAAGGATCTTTATTTTCACTCTGAGATCTTAACTATACTATTCAAGTGTCATTATTGGCCTCATTATAATTTGTCTGTTTGCTTCTAAATATTTAATTATTCTCAATTATGTAACCTAAGAGATTACATTTAAAAATATACTAATATTTTAATATTAAATATCTAAAGTACTGCATGGACAATAAAACAATAGAACAAAGAAGTATTTCAACAAAAGAGTTTAAGATAAAAATTAAATTTCAGCTATGTAAAAAATGTATATTCTCTATATAAAAATGCTAATTTATGAAAATGTAACAGACTACTTAGGTATTTGTCCTTCCATCCCTAGGTTTTGTGGCAGAGGGATAACACACTTCCTGTCCATCATTTATTGTCCTGTGTGCAGCACAGCTAAGGCTGAGGTAGTTATGTAGCTAGGATTCTGATCATGCCTGACACACAGCAATGAACCTTTTCCCGTAGGTTGTGGAAGACAACTAGGGAACCCAGCTGATAACACACCTGGAGGCAATGAGGCATTTTATGCCTCTTGGCTGGTGCTGTCAAAAACAGCTAAATGGACAGTAAATGCATTTGTTATCCCTCAGCAGTAGTGAACTAGCAGGCAATTTCCCCCTTTCCAGCCAGTTTGTCATCAATGGAGGATTAGTAACAGAGAGCCCTTCCCACCTCCATGCCAACAGAGGCTGAGTGAAGAGCTTGGACTTCCAGAGGCAGACTCTACCATACCTGAATACAATTCAGTTTCTTTAACATTATGTCAAAAATTTTTAGGTGTCAATAGCCACATATGGGCCACAAGAATCTTATTTCTGATGTGATAATTTAGATGGGTTGAAGAACCGGGCATAGTATGAAAACTTTGACCCTACACAGTAATCCTAGTATTTATTATAACTCTAAGCCAGACCTTTTAGAATTGAGTAAGAAAAGAGGTCAATACACGACAACACTGAGACAGAGGTTAGAATTATAAGAATTTTAAAGTAACCATTATAAAAATGCTTTGCTGAGCATTTATGAATGCACTTGAGGTAAATTAAATGTTAGGAAGACACAGGAAAAGTAAAAGTGGATTCTCACAACAACAACAAAAATGTAATAAGTAGAGAATACTCTCAATGACTGGGAATGGCAGCAGAACCTAAGGGACCAAGTAAAGCATGAATGAGCTTGGGAACAGAACAAGAATGAGCTTGGGAACAGAAGCCACCTAACCTTAGCTGCAAAGGGCACAATGCACAGAGACTCAGGAAGATGTGGACCTGTAAGAAAAATCCTGGTAGTTTTGATGTTGAAATGCAGGATGGAAGGAAGAGTAAAGCCAGAAAAACAACAGATATTTGTCCAAATTTAGCACATGGCATAATCCCACAGATTCAAGAAGCTGAGCAAACAACAAACAGAATAAACCTTTGGAAATTTTTAAAACACAACATCTTCAACTTTATAAAATCTAAAGCAGAGAAAAAACCTTGATACCAGTAAGATAAATAACACTTTATAAGATTATTCAAATAACAGTGTATTTATCCCTAGAAACCTGGAAGTTTCCTCCTCAAAAAATAGCGTAACATTTTTTTTAAATGTCTAAATGTATAATGTCCAAGTATCAAAGTAAAGCACTTTTGCCCCATTGAAAATATCTTTTTAGGAAAAACATGAAATGAAGACATTATTGGGTGAAGAAAAACTAACAAAATGTGTCCCCTGTTTCTTAATTGAAAGAAAATGATTTTTTTTTTAAAAAAAGCATATTGTAAATTGGAAACAAGAAGATGGTAATACATAAACATATAATTAAATAATATACAACATTTGCCTTTTTCTCTTGAGTTTTCTAAATATTTGAACATGTAAGTAAGGGAAAATTCCTCCTTATAATAAAGAGTATCTACAAAGACACCTGTATAGCTAATATCTTATTAATGATGAAAGACTAAATTCTTCCTCCTAAAATATAAATGAATCAAAAGAGTCACTTGCACCACTTCTATTCAGCACAGTACTGTAATTCTAGCTAAATTATTAAAGCATGAATGAACAGTGAAAGATACAAACTGGGACACGACACAATATAACTGTTTCCATTTCCAGATAACACCACTGTCTTCATATAATAGCCCACAGACCTTAATGAATAACTTGTAGATTAAATAAGTATATTGTTCAGAAAGAATGCTAGATACAATATAAAATCAGGATATAAAACCCAATCATATATCTATATTCTAACAACAAAGTATGGAAAGCACAATATATATTTGTATGCATATAAATATTTATATATATTCATATATTTGTGTATCTGTGCATGAGCATATGTAATATAATTTACTTAAAAACTGTTAGTGTAAACCTAAAAAGACATGCACAAAACTTACATACTGAAGAGTACATAAGTCAAAGATGAATTAGTTAAATAAAAACTGATCTAAATATATCATGTTCATTTAATAAAGGATATACTATATAGTAAAAACATTTGATTAACAGGTTTAATTCAATTTCTATCAAAATACAAGCAAAATTGCCTTTGTATAGGAAGATGCCTGTGTGAATGCACCATGGTGAATTCCACCCTTATGTATTCTTATAGAGTACCAATTTATAAAAACAATAAATAGATCCTGAAGGTCGGGAGGAGAAGAGGTGAAATGTGAAGGGAGAAAGAAGGGGAGAGAGGAGAACAAAATATATCCCATGCTTATGTGATTATCTCAAAATGAACCTCACCATTATGTATAGCTATAGTGCACTAATAAAAAATGAATTCTAGGCTTTATATGAGATAACAAAGGAATTACCACAGGTAAAGTATGGTTTAAAGAACACAGAGTGGGTTTGATAGCAGATTTAGAGACTAATTTATATAGCTACAGTAATCATAAGTGCATGTATTGGTGGTGAGATTGACATTTAGATCAATTGTTTAGAATGGAGAACTGATAAACAAAACTCTACGTGTATATGCAATTGTCTTTTGACAAAAATGCAAAAACAATTCAATTGAGGAAGAACAGTTTTCAACAAATGGGGTAGAGCAATTGGATACCTATAGACAAAACAAAACAAGATAAAACCTTCCAACTAAAACACCTTTTACAAAAACAAACTCAAATTATTTGTATATTTTAATGAAAAATCTGAAATTTTAAAATATTTAGAATATAATAAAGGAGATAATCTTTAGTATCTAATGCTAGGTGAAAATTTGTTAGATTGCAAAATAAACAACTTGCAGAACAAAGCAAAAAAAAATGTAAGTAGGAGTTAATTAAGTTGTTAATAAAACTTTCTCTTACAGACCTTGTTATTGAAGAAAAGCTGTAGACTAAGGAATAATATGGACAAAACGCATAAAGAACAAATAATTAATATCTGGATTATAAAAGGAATGCTCGAAACTCAACAAAAAAACAAAAATCCAATATAAAAATGGAGAAATAATGTGAAGAGATATTTCACTTCAGAGGTTGTCTTGCTGAAAGAATAGAAACTTGTTTAACAGCAGTTATTAGGCAAATGTGCATCCAGTTCCTGGAGTAGAATCACTACGCATTTATTAAAAAAACTAATACTGGTATCTGTGCATATAATAGGAATATACTAAATGTGTGAATGTAGCAAATTTGAGTTATAAACTGTTGGTGAGAATGATAGTGATAATGAAAATCAGTGTTAGAATTTCTTTAAAAAAAAAAAAAAAACTAAACAAGCTTAACATGCACAGTGACCAGTGATTTCCAAGTTGTGACACAACTTGGCTGTGTCACAGAGTGCACTCATATGATGTAAAATACCGTTCTAGGTGTGCCCTGTGAAGGTGTCTTGAGGTGAGATTTGCATTTGAATTTTTAGTCTGAATAAAAAAGAGTGCTTTTTAAAATATGGTTGGGATTCATTTCACACATATAAGCCTGAAGGGAACAAAAAACCTGAGGGGAAAAAAATTCTGTGCTCTGTCTGACATTTTTCAAGTTAAGCATTAATATTCTCTTGCAGTTGGACTTGGAACTTAAGCTGAAACTACCTTATACTATCCTAGTTCTCTAGTCTTCAGAATCATTGGAAACATAGCATTGAATTTAATGGATCTTCAATTGGACACCTGCAGCAATTTAGTATTTTTCTACCTTCACAATTGTATAAGCCAATTCCTTTTATTAAGTAGGTGTGCACACACACCCACATACCCTATTGAAAGTTTTTCTAAAGAACTCCAACTAATCTATATATTTGCCAAATGATTTAGCATTTGCATTTAGACTGTTGGGTATATATCACCACAAAACCAAACTTGTTTACACACAAAACCCTGTATGTATGCAACTTTACTTGTAATGGTCAAAACTGAAAACAACCCAAACACCCTATAATATGTGAAGAGATAAAGAAACTCTGCTATGAGTACTACTCAACCACAGAGGTAAAAACTGCTCATATAGTTCAGAAATTGGATTAGTTGGAAGATTACTAAGTGGAAAAAAGAATTCTCAAAAGATTATACACTGTATGCCTCAGTCTATATAAAATTCCTGAAATGATTTATAAAGATGAAAGAGATTTGTGGTTGTCAAGATTTAGGGAGGGGGAGGGTGAATGTGATTTTAAAGGAGTAGGAATAGGAAGTTATTTTTGGTGATGGAATAAGAATAATTCTGAATCTTGAGTGTACTTTGGTTCCACAATCTATACATGTGACACAGTACAATAGAACTATATACAAACCATTGAATTTTGATTTGATATTATATATAATGTGTAATCATATGTAAAAAGATATATAAAATGTAACCATGAGAGAAACTCATGGAATCCTATAAAATCCCTCTCTATAATGTCCTTCAAATAGACAATTATTTAAAAGTAAAATTAGAAATGTGAATTTAGTATTTATTAATTTGCTTCACTAGACTAGGTATTACAGCAGATAAATTACATCCATCTTGTTCATATTTTCCAATACAGAATATTTTCCAATAATATTGCTCAATAAATATTTGTGTTAGAATTTTCCAAAGAAGCAGAACAGAATCTTCATGAAAAATGAGATTTATTATGAGAAATTGGCACCTACAATTATGGAGACTGAAAAGTTCCATGATCTGCCATGTGTAGAAAAAAGATCCAGGCAAAGCAGTGGTGTAATTCTGTTCCTATGCAGAGAGCCTATGTACTAGGGGAACTAATGTTGTAAATCCACATGCTAGGCAGAGGAAAATGACCTGACATGTTTCAGCTCAAACAATAAGGCAGGAAGAAAAACAAACAAACAAACAAAAAAGTGAGTTCACACTTCCTTTGCCTTTTGTTATATTTGGAACTTCAATGAATTAAATGATGACTGCCCATGTAGGTGAAGGAGGATCTTCTTCATGCATTCTACTGATCTGACATTTTTTTTTTCATCTAGAAAAACCCTTATGAACATACTAAAAAAAAAAAAAAAAAAAGTTATCCTAGCTGACTGAGCACAGCATGGCTCATACAATTTCACACATAAAATCAACCACCACAGTAATGATTATACAAGTAAAAACTCAAAAGCTGAAGTATTTAGTTACTATGTAGGTAAAGCTATAGATTAGACCTACAAGAAAGAATGAGGAGAATACTCAGATATTGAAGATAAATATGGACAAATATTTTCAAAGAAAATTTCAACACTAGAAAAAGTTTAGAACAAAGAACATCAAAACTAAAAAAAAAAAAACCTAAGTGATGGCACTTCATCATGAATTTTGTGAAGAAATTGACTTAAGGAAACAAGTTTCACAGCAGTGACTATGTTGTCATTGGTAGGATATAAGTTTTATTAGGAAAATGAATCATAATTATGGAGAGCCTAGAGTGTTATATATCAAAACAAAACTGAAGAAAAAAGAAATAAAAAGGAAGAAAGGAGGGGAGGGGAGGGGAAGAAGAAATGCGAGGGAAACTTTAAACTGAAAAGGAATCAACACTGATCATTTGATTAAAATTAATAGAAGAAGAGATATAAAAAACAATACTTCTGCAAGATTAATGCTACTTTGGGTTCAACAACACTTCAATCAATCAGAAGTTATTGACATAAACAATGAGGGAGGTGAACATGTATGTAATCTGTGGGAGAAATGATAATGCTGAATTGCCCCCAAGCAAGTAATTGAAAATAATTAGCAATGGACTAGAGATTTAAAAGAATTACATAAATATGATTGATACAAGTTTGGTGTGAATTTTGGAATTGAGAACATATTTAGTCAAAGAGATAATTTTGTTACAATTGTAACTTTATATGCATATAATAGTATACATTTTATATGTGAATTTTATTCAGAAATTTTCTGGATTGATGCATCGATTGATTTTTTAAATAAGTTTTTTTTCTCCAGAAATTATAATTAGAGAAATAAATAGATGTTGGTTATACTCTGAAATATTCTACCCAAACTATTTTTTAATGGCAGTGATCCCATGAAAATAGCATACAACCTGAACTAAGTAGGTTGACACCCACATAGAAATATTTATTAATTTATTATAAAAGAATGCAAATTCAATAATTAAAAATACTCTCAACCTTGTATTTACCAACTATTTTGTCTCATAGACTTTACCTGTCACTAATCTTTTCAAACAAACACATAAATGATTAAAAACAACAACAACAAAAAACTCTTAAATCCCAATCTCTGAAGGAAGGGTACACAACAAGATCACAGGTTGGTAAGAAGAAAATGTATCTACAGAGTGTTTGGTGAAAAGAAGCAATTAAATGTAGTAATGCTCATGTCCAATACAAATCACAAATACACAGTATATAAGGCCTACAAATACATCAAACTATAAATCAAAGAACAAAGCAAATAATACAGTTTTCAGAAGAGAGTTAACAATCCAAACTGAGTAAACTTTTTCTATACATAAACTGGATGATTAGATAAGGTTAATAGATATAGGGAAAAGATGTTGATAATCTTATGAACTAATTATTCTTCCTATATTATCATTCTTCAATCCTTACTAGGTATCTGCCTTAACATCCTTTTTCTTGAAGCATCTGAAATCTTGTCATTGTAAATTATCTGTGTTCTTTTGAAATGCATATAAGGTTTCTGGGAACTTCATGCCAGTTTTACAATCCAGGACACATCTTTCTCATGGAAATGGGGAACATCTTTCTAAAAGATTCACATGGAAGGGCATCTCTCCTAGTGTTTTGCAGGGTAGGAGGCTAACTGCTAACATTTGGCCTCCAGAGATGGCCTAACTATACAGAAAAAAACATTTTCAAACTCAAGAATTACTAATTTGTCCAGCTATATCGTATTGACCAACTTTTCTTTTAGGTGAACTTCTTCACTAGTTCACCCCAGCACTGGAAATCCCTAATGTCTTCTGTTTTGTTGGAGTTGTGTTCAGTTACTGTCCCCATTGCAGTTGCTTTAGAATAAAGTCTCCATTGTCTGTTTAATTTTTGCTTAGAAAAATGTGTGCTTTGAGAAGAAGATTTCAAATTAGATCAGAGAGAAAGAGAGTAGTCACTACTACCAAAAACTTTATTCAAAATCCCTGAAACTATACTTATACTGCATATCTTAATGAACTTAAAAGTTGACCAGGTAAGATTACCAGATTCATTACAGAAAATGAAAGATTGAAACAAACATCCTGGAAGGGGACCAGACAAACAGAGTACAATTTCTCGTACAATCAGTCTCTTTAGACCAGGATTTTAAAACACCTGGTCAATGCCAACAGCATGATGAAAGACATAATGAAGAAAACTCGAGTTATTTTGCTTGTATTTTCCTTTAATCGTGTGACTTGTATGCTTCTGAGGTCTTAGGCATTTTATTTCATAGAAATCAAGATAATTCAGAAACAAAGAATAAGAATATAAAAGAAAATCTGAGATCAACAGTTTTCATAGTAAATTGAATGTGGATACTGTTCAGGTTGATCAACAATGAATAGAAAACAATAAAATGTCAGAATATTTTTCATGTTTGTTTTAGAAAGCTGGATTGAGAAAAAATGAAATTTCATTAAATAATGATACATTCTTAAAAACACATAGAAAATTTCTACTCCAAGTTTAATTTGAATAAGAAATCTGGAATGTATGCAGATAGCACAAAGATCTAAAGTTGTGTAATGGACACTAACTTATAGTGTGAGATTTGAGGTAGGGATTATATCAAATACCATTACATGATTTTTAAAAAGCATGTTTCTGTACATATTTATTTGTTTTTTTTTGAAAATAGTCTCAAAATATTTCCAGACTACCCACCAAAATATCATAAGAATATACAAATGCAATTAGATAACAATTAATAGAATTGACTAAAATAGATTTATGTGTATGTGTGTACACATATATGTATACACACACACATGCACACACACATATATATGCACACACACACACACACACATATATATATATATAAAATGTGCAATGGATTGAGCAATGATTCTCAGTTTTCTGAATACATGCCAATAACTATGAAGGTATCCATTTCTAAGAAGTAATTTTTGCCATCCTTCCCTTGTAACACCAGCACATGATTCTCAGAATTAAGTGAATACTGGTCTTTTAAAAAAATAACAATCATGTTCTGGCCTCAGAAAAAAATTACCGAAAACTAATAATCTTCTATAATTGTTTGATTTTGAGGGAAGTGTGCCATAGTTTATTCTGGGATATGTTGTGTGTGTTCTTCACTCAAAAATTCCTATATATAATACAATATTTTAAATTGGCAAATTTCATTGTTTACTACAGATATTAGAACAAGTTATTAATTTTATTATGAAAACAATACAATCACTAAATTGTTGAAATTAATAAAAAATCATTTAAACTACATAAAGCATCAATTAATGAAGAATATGGCACATTAAACTGCTGTCAGGCAGAAATACTGAAAATCTGCCAGTAGTTGCACATTAGTTTTTTTCAAATTTATTAACATTATGCAATATGTTAAATTCATTTTAATCTATTTTCCATTTATTCAAATAAAATGTTAAGAAAATATTGACCAGTGTAATTTACTTCAACTCTTGAGCCAAATGTAAAATTGCTTAGAATTTTAAAATTTCCCTTCTTAAGTTGATGCTTTGAAAAATATTAACATTGTTTAGTTTCAGTCAAACTTTTTGCATCTTTTTAAACATAGTATTCCAAATTATAGGATATATGACATGGTAAATGAATTGTAGGGGTGTGTAGACCTGTATGTTATAAAATTTTAAATCCATGAATAGATTAATAATTTTAACATTGTGCATTATATTCTAAAGGGCATTAATAAATTATCTATTTTTACCTAGTTGTCTAAGAACTTAATGAAATTTCATATGGCTAGAAATTTATTTCTTTTCTGAAAAGATCATCTCCATAAAACTTAAATTAGCATTAAAAATTATGTTAGTTATTCCTTATTTTAATTAAAATTATTGATCAAGTATCTTTATATGGCAATGATATTAACTTCAACAGGAAATGATATTCATTTTCTTTTTTCTTGCATGTAACAATGATATTAAAAATCCAATATAATATTTTCAGTTTATGAGGCTTCTAAAATCTAGTTAATAGGAACATTTATTTTAGAAAATCATTTAATAGAATTGGTTTTATTTATAATGCCATCAGCTATATTGTTTAGTTTCTAAACATTTTTTATATTTGAATTCTTAGGAAACTGAAAAACAAAACAATAAAATAAAACATAACAAAGGCAGTTTATTCAAGGCTGGCAATTTTTAGAAAATGATCAAACACTTCAACTAGGCCCTAAATAACATTAAAAGAGTTCATATTTCTTCTACCTGATTCCTTCTGCTGGAATTTGCATATAAAAGCAGTTTGCTGGGAAATTACTTGAAACTAGAATAAACTGATATGTAAAAGAAAAATATTGTGTTTTGGAAAGTTTTCAAATAAGTGACATTTTTCAGTTATTCAAGTTATAAATTCTTTCAGAAACATAGTCAACTTTTCTATTATTTTAGAACTTTTACGTTTTATAAGTAAAATTTTGATTTTCAATAGAGTTGAAATGGCAACAAAATTATACTTCTTAAAAATGTATGATTTTCAATGAATTTATAAAGTTCCTCTAACTTAAAAAAAAAAAAGACCTTCATGTTTCTGTAACTTCATCAGTGATATCAGCACTGACTTTGGAAATCACCTTCGTTAAGTTTTCATTGATCCATAAAGATTTAATTGCTCCATATGTTGCGAATTCACTGCTAACTGAAGTGTAATCAGTAGTTTGCATTTTTCTGATTACCATATTTCTTTGGGAATATTTCATTAATGTTTTAAAATAATTTAAAACTTTTTTTTTAATTGATAATGGTTCCCTTCATCCTTTATTTCATGGTCAGCATCCCCTAATGTGCCACTCCATATTATGATTATGGACCTCAGAGAACACTTAGACTGAATGATTTTCTAAAAGCTTTATTTGCCCAAGTCAAGTGAATTCTATTTTAATATATTTTCACTAAACTAAAACAACAAAAAAGATTTTGTAAGAGACTATCATTTTGATGACATGTATTTTCACCATGATTAATAAGAAAATTAGTATGATACTAATTTTAAAGTAAATATAATTTCCACTATATTTGTATTACCCAATGAGGCTTATTTAGGATTCTATGTTCATTAAATGCAGAGCACCATATTGTAAAAATATTCTAACAGTAATTATGCTACTTCTATGACAACCCCAAGGAAAGTATACCTAAAGGATTTCTGTGCATAACTAAAAATCATAAGAATGTATTTAATTTTGTATATCTCCTTTTATTGGTGTTTCTTTTTGTGAAACATATACTTTAGAATATGTAACTTGAAAAAACACTAGAAATTAAAGGAAAAAAAATAAAACTTACCTATAACATTACTGCTTAATATTAAATTATTTTAACAATATAGCTTTATGTCTCCTTTGACAAAATTATGCCTTCACAACCCAAGGTGCAAAGTGCAAGAATGAGCTGTGGTCCTATCTTCTACCAACATCCACACTACTGTTTGCACAATTGAAAAGGAAGTCTCAGAGGGCTAATATGTTGGATGACTTCCTTCCAAAAATATACCCTTCACTTGGTTGTGAATAAACACAACAGTGATTTTAGATCAAAAACAACACTGAATGTTTTAATAATCTAGTGGAATGTTCAGGAAATAACAGCCTTTCCTCCTTCTTCCCCTACTGTTGGGAGCTGACACATAGGAGCTGAGTACTTCGGAAATGTGGGGTCTGGCTTCCCTGAAGGGGAAGCAGGTGGATCTCCATCCCTGCTCAGCAGAGGAGAAAAGCTTTGGGAGTGGGCGTTACCCAATGGGAGTGGGCTTCCCCTTGTAACATTACCCCTCTGCCTTATATGAATGGAATGCTCTTTCAAAGAGCCTCCCCCAATAAAAACAGGGTTCAAGGGGTAGTCTGACTCTTTCAAACAGACCTCTAAAGGTCACAGAGCCATCCCAGGTTTTGAAAAGTTATTTTTCTGTGCTTGTGTGCTTTCTTTCCCATTTTCTTAAGTTATTGAAGTAGTCAGATTTCCTGAACCCAGCATAGGTTGCCAGATCGACTAGATGGCGATACTCCACCTGCCAAAAAATAAAACGTAACAAAAATGAAGAACATTATTATTATACTTTGCACCTATTACTGCTATGAAGAACACATTTTAGAAAGATTTTTGAGATCTGAAGCCGTCATATTTCACACTTTGAATATAGCCTCTACACATTTACTGAATGAAATTTGAGATTTGAGTAGAATCTGGTGAATGAATTAATTCTGAATCAAGTACAGGTTGGAGTGTAGGCAATTCTATACATCGAATTGTGTGAGTCATCTATTATAGTCTTAAGATATCTGTGGTGAACAAAATTCCATGAAAAATAAGTGGATTATTTGCTAAGTGCACACACATATATACACACAAAATAAACTTAAGAAAGTTCTGTGAAAAGGTCTTGTTTCTGCCCAAGAAAATGGTAAAGTATTTGGAAAATAGCCTCTGATGTGACCCTGTACCTAATTATGATGGCACATTTAGTTGAAAGGGCCAGGTGTTCAGAACTGGGTTTGGTCATACCTGCAGTCTCACAGATTCAGGTAAAACCAGCAGAAATCAATTGAAATATGGAATTTATAATCATAGATTGAACATAAACAATTTACCATAAAATAACCAGAGAATGCTAGTCTTCTGTTCTCTTAATCTTTTGTTGTGTAATTCACAATTTGATAGCATAAAGCAGACACTACCTGGGGTTCTCGATGATAATGCAGATCAGGAATTTGGACAGATTGTACTGGGAGTGACTTACCTTGCCTCCATTGGGCCAGTATTCTCAAAAAAAAAAAAAAAAAAAAAAAAAAAAAAAAAAAAGGAATACTTTCACTGTGAGTGTGGAATCATTTGAAGGACTGTTTGCTTTCACATATAGGGTTGGCTGCTGCTGCCTACAGTGGGTATCCTCAAATCTCTCTATATGGACCTCTCCATGTGATGTCTACACCTGAGCCTGTTAATGATTTTGCACTACATTAGCAGTTTCTCACTGCATAGCTACTGATTTTCCCCAAACATCAGGCCTCTTAAATAGAAAAGTTTAATATTGGAAGTCATAATTTCTACCTTGTTCTCCTGATTGAAACTTTCATAAGCCTGCCAGGTTCTAGGGGCTGAGAAGTAGACTCTAATTCTTACTGCAAATTAGTATATTTCAGAAAGAACATGTGGAATTGGATACATAGTAATGACAGCATTTTAAAAAAAATCTTTAATAATATCCTGGGGCTTTCAGACCTGTAATTTAGAATAATCTTCAGCAACAGTTATAGTGACTATTATACCATAGGAACAGAGACAAGTTTTTTTTTTTTTTCCCCCCAGGTGATTGATTCTTCAAATTGTTGGTTCAAAATTCCTTACATTATCCTGTAATATGTGAACAAATGCAGAGGCAAGGCTTGGGAAGTCAAGTGATCAAAGATCTCACTATGAGGTAGAGCTGGCCCCATCTGATAAGCCATTGAGATCAGCAGATGCTTTATCAGTATGAGGCAATCTAGAATGACAGTTAGCAAAGAGACATGATAAGTATCCATGGAAGATTCAACTGTTTTGCACTCTTCTCTTACTCATGTCAGTTTTCCCTGGGAAAGAAAGGAAAAATTAAGGGAGTTATCCACCTCAGCTCTATGTATGGTGCAAAGTAGGTGGTCTGAGATAGCAAGAAATGGTTTGTGGTATATTGCAGTGGATTTGGTAGGGAATTGTTCACACCTCCTAAAAAGGCCGAGAAAGTCATTCCACCAGGCTTTGGGTCTCTTCCTGCTAATGATTTTCAAATAAAGAGAATATTTTAATATAAAGCTCCCAGGGCTGGCCAGTGGCAATAACTGAATACTGTTTGAGGTATGCCTGAGTCAGACTGATGGTGCTGCCCTACCATTTAAATTTTATCTATCTTTAGCCCTAATTCCATGACTTTTCCAACATTTATTGTAGAACTGCAACATTCTTCCTGCCTCCACTTAAATTTCATAGTCTGTTTTCCACAAAAGCTAATTTTGGTTAAAAACACTAGATTAAATAAGAAGACATTGGATAAAATTGTGGGAGTTAGTTCTATGAGAATACTGTTAAGTTTTAATAATAGTTAAGAAAATCAGCCTTTCTCAAAATTAAATAAGCAGTATAATCCAATAAAATAAAATATAAAGAAGTTTGTTGGGTGTATGCATTACATAAACAAATGGAAAATTATATCAGAATACATACTGAGCCTGAGAAACTGATGTGACTCCATTTTTGAGAAACCAGCCTGTACATAGGAGTAAAGCCTTTCCAAGGAAGGGGGGGTGACCTTTGTCCTTGGAACAACCCACAGAGCACTCCTAAGCACATACCCACCCCACTAAGTTGTTTGTCTACAAATAACAGGAGAGATCTGCGGTGATGACTCAGGCTAGGTGAGGACCCATAGCTATCCCCTAGCAACCACCAAGCAGCATGAGACAGGGAAAATACCTGGGATGCCAGATGACCCCCCAGTAGTTTATAGTGGTTGATAAGACAGTTGGGAAACAATGTAGTTTAACATGTACACCTCTCGTGGCCTAAACCAATCAGTTAAAAGGAATCCCCCTCTTATACTAACCAATCACCCCTCCCCAACTTGTTCCCGCCAGTGAATGTGCTAATCAATGGTAAGAGTTGTTGTTTGACTTTCCCTTGATGTGAAATGATTTGCTGTGTGATGTATAGAGTATCCCCTTAAAAGCTATAAAATCTCACTGAACAAAGGGCCAGAACTCACTCCCAGGGACCACTGCGTCGGGAACTGTTGTGAGTCCAGGCTTGAGCTTGCAATACAGACTCTTGTGTGATTGTATCAGATTCAGCTCCTGGATGTCTATTGGGGTCCCAGGAATCTGGCATTACAAACCCATGATAGATTATGCATCAGTCTTCCAGGAAAATAGTAAGCCCAGGTCAAAAGGGAACTTCCAAATATTCCAAGTTCTCAGACTTTAAAATTTATTTGATTTTCAAAATGTAATGGAAAGGAAAGTGAGGAACTGGGAGATGGTAGATCGAGAAATGAAAGACAGAGACAGACAGCCATACACATGAGAGTTTATTTGTCAGACCTAACAAATAAAGCCATCTCTACATAGAGAGAGGCCACACAGGCTTAGGGTTGAGACTTGGAGTAGGCTCAAGGATTAGGGCCAGGTGGATCCTAACATAAGCGATCAAGGGTGGGGTTGGTACACCCTTGAGTGGGAAAGAATGGAGGAAAGCAGGCATGAAGGTTTGGGTTGGTATGAGGGAAAAGTGAGCTCTTCTCAGAAAGGCCCTTGGGCAGGAAAGCAAAATTCTACTTAAAATGACCATCCGATGCTAAGCAAGGATCTTATAATGATCTGGCATTTTTAGTTTTTCAAATTAAGAAAAACAATACAAAAAGCTACCCCTTTTGAAGAAGCAAACTCTCCTAGGTCAATAAAATGTTTTCAGGCTTCTTTAATTTGAAAGTACCACATGCAATAGTGCTCAATAATATGTTCTGAGACTACAAAGTAGAAACAAGATCATACCCCTCCTCATGGAGAACAGAGTCAATTAAATCTTCTCTAGAATGTCATTTAAAAATATTAATGAAAATGTAGTAATTTTAATAAAGCAGTACATTATTATAAAAGTCATTTGTTAGAAATAAACCTTTAATTTTTAGTAATAATCACATAAATCACACATGCTTTTCTACTTCCTCTCTCAAGAATAGTGAAAAAAGCAAATTGTCATAGTGAATACTAAAATGTTACTTTCAAACAAAAATCACAGCATCAAGTTATTATGAAATGAAGGTAGAATTAACCAGTCTTTTTATCCAAACCTTTTGTAAGACATTTCAACAATTCAAAGGTTATTTTCACATCACACGTATACACAAATGCATACAGAATTGCTCATATACATATACTTACTTACATTCCTTCATTTTCTATTTTTAGACTTTGCATAATCTTGTAGAACTACCAGTAAGTGAGAGTTGATTATGCATGTGCTAATAGGATGCCTTTCTAAATGTAAAATGTTCAGTGTTTGTAATAACCACCTTCCCAGCATAAATGTGCAGTACACTAATTTTACAGTCTGTGTCACGGAAAAATGACAGGTGGTATTGTGCTCTGTGCTGCACTTGAATAACTAATCTACATAAGCACAGTAAGAAAACTCATTACACAACAGCATATGTGGACACATCATTTCAGGGAGCCATATGCTTCTAAGACACATATGAAATAATTAACAAAACTAGCCCCACACCATGTCATGAGTGTTTCACTGAGCTTTAGCTAAGAGGCTTGATTATTCCATCTTCACTCCATTCCTTTTATATCCCTTCCCTCTCAAGTGATTGTGACTGTGTTCTCATTATCACTAGTAGTTTTGTTTTCTACCAATAGTCTTTTCTCCTTGTCCCTGGCACTAGAGAAATGAAATAAATTATTAGTTCCTTATCCATTAACCATAACTTTTATTTATTGCTCTCTTGGAAATCTTTATTTATTGTAGAATGTTTTTATAGATGTTAATTTCCTTTCCTGATTTTCCCAAATAACTCCCCTTTTAATATTTTTATGCCTCTAATTTGCCTTTTCTTAGAATCTAACCTATGGCAGCATTCAAGTACTATTTGAACACTGAGTTTGCAAAACAAACAAACAAACAAACAAACAAAAAACAAAACAAAGCTCTAAAATGCACATTCACACAACCTAAAAAATATGTTGTCTAAAAATTTGCAAATCAATAAGTCAAAGAGAAACTTATACTTGCACATTAACTCTATGGCAATTTATCAAAACTCCAACCATGGTTGACTACTGGATTCACACTAGGAGTTTTAGCATTTCCATTATTATGTAACTCTTTCATTTTAGGTCACAAAATCCTGAAATTATACTCTGCATACATCTGTTATGTTTACTACCAAACTTGATCATGCTATATAAATTTCTTATCCTCAGAGGTAAAAACATCCAGCACTTAATGGATAAAGCAAGTGTCTGTGAAAAATAATTCTTCTTCTGATTTATTGTTTTTTAATCTTTTGTTATAAAAAATGTTAGGAATCCTTAAGTTTGTATTCAGTTAATTGGACATTAAGGATAATTTGTAATAATTCACTATTGATTTCAAGCACACAATTGGGAAAGTTTTCAAATAATTGAATGTCACTGCTTAAATGGATCCTTTTTATTTCCACTTACTGACTTAAATTTTAGTGCAAAAAGATTACCAGAAACATTGTAACCAAATAAAGTCAAATTTCTTGACTTGATTTAAGAGGAGAGAAAATACCCATGCATTTTGTCTTATTTGTAGGAAAAAAAGAGTTACTTGTTGGTGAAATGTTCAGGAAAGGAGGGTTAATCATACAGTGGTACTTGAATGGACTAGTCAGAATCTGTAAACTAAGGAATTACTAATAAAGCTATGTTGTCTTCTCTTTAGAAAACTTAGGTTCAGCAGGAGTTGCAGTTTATCTGGACATTATCTTGGAATATATGGGTAAGGGTGAATGAGTGTTAAGAGGATTCAAGCACATCATGGTTTGATTGTGAAAAACTGATTTTTTTTTTTTTTTTTTTAGTTGTTGATGGGCATTTATTTATTTATTTATTTTTAAATTTTTATTAAATATTTATTTTTAAGTTGTAGTTGGACACAATACCTTTATTTTATTTATTTTTATGTGGTGCTAAGGATTGAACTCAGGGCCTCACATGTCATAGGCTAGCGCTCTACCACTGAGCCACAACCTGAGCCCTTATTTTTAATTTTTGTTTTTTGTATGTGGTACTGAGAATCAAACTCAGTGCCTCGTGCATGCTAGGCAAGCACCATATCACTGAGCCACAACCCCAGCCCTGATTTTTTTTTTTTTTTTTTTTTTTGTCTAATTGAATAATCTGTTTGGAAAAGTCTGGTTTAAAACTCAATTTTGACTCACAAATTAAGATTGAATATTTCATTTTTTTAGTATATTAGCACCTTTTCCTTTCAAGTCACTTTTCACCTAAATAGAATCATTATACCGTTATTTTTTTGAGTACATGAATAATCTGGAGCAGTACCATTCCACTACTACATTGCTGTTCAGGGACTAGCGCTTTAGCTGAGTGTTAGAACATTTGTCTAGCATGTCATGTTTCCTGGTTTCAATTCCCTGTACTGCAAACAAAAAGAAAAAATAAAAAGTCTTGTTAAGAGAATCTTGCCCACAGTTGAACAAAAACAGTTCTCAGGATTTTTATTGTTATAGGTTCCTGTAAAAAATAAATAAATAAATAAATAAATAAAATAAAAAAATGTCTGGGAAGCAGGATTTTAAACCACTGATAACCATACACTTACCAAATTTTATAGTAACAAAAACATTAGGACTGGTTGTATAGTTCAGTGATAGAGGCAGAGGACTTACTTAGCAAATGTGAGCCTCTGCATTCAATATCTAGTACTGAGAAAGGAAAAAAGAAAAGAAGGAATCATTTATCTATATTATCCTATAATCTACTTGGATATGAAGGGTTCAACTTTGATATTATTTGAAGAACTTGTCTGATTTGGTGATAGTCATGTATAACAGAATGTCACAGCAATATCTTGATAAAGGACAAGCATAAATGCTTCCAGCCTCCACTTCATCATAGTCGATAGGAAAGAAAATGACCATGAGGATGAAGAAAAAAAAAACACATGTAAGCTGGCGTATTGGTGCATACCTATAGTCCCAAAAGCTCAGGATGCTGAGGCAGGAGTATTTCGAGTTCAAAGCCAGACTCAGCAACTTGGTAAAGTCCTAAGCAATTTAGTGAGACAGTCTATAAATAAAATATAAAAAAGGGCTGGGTGTATGGCTCAGTGGTTGAGTGTCCCGGGTTAAATCTCTGTTATAAAACAAACAAACAAAAATATGTAAAAGAGAGAGACAACATGTGAAATGCATGTGTTTGTGCTCTCACTCTGATGGTCCTATTCTCTCAGGCAGAAACAGTCACATATCCATGCACATAAGAATATGCTTCTTGGGCTGGGGATGTGGCTCAAGCAGTAGCTAGCTTGCCTGGCATGCATGTGGCCCGGGTTCAATCCTCAGCACCACATACAAACAAAGATGTTGTGTCCGCCGAAAACTAAAAAATAAATATTAAAAAAAAATTCTCTCTCTCTCTCTCTCTTTAAAAAAAAGTATATGCTTCTTATTGAAAATATATTGTGAAATTACTTTGAAAACCATCAAGCCTACAGATTCATAATTATTAATAACAGATGTTAATATCATTCAATAATCCATTTAAACCCCACCTCACTATTATAAGTGAGGAATTATTAATATTTCATACTTAAAAATTTCATATTTGTCCCTCATTATTTTCTATAAATCTCAAAAGTAGAATCTTTTAGAATCAAAGAACACTTATTTTAAGACTTTAAATAAATACTTTAAAAAATGATATTCAGAAAGGTTATTTCAATTCACACTCCCAGAAGGAATATTTATACAAACCATCACACTTCCAAGAACCATTAATTAAAGTTTATCAATGAGTTTAGGAAAATTATATCTGGTTTTATTTTACTTTCATTAAATTTTTGTGAGAATAGATTTTTTAAAAAATAATTTTACACCACCAGTATATACACTTGTAGAATATGATTTCTCTCTCTTTTTTTATTATGAGAATTTTAGTGTTGTATTTATTTTCAAGAAATGTACAATGTTAATGTCAATAAAACAATTGTTGGAGAATAATTTTATTTATATTCCTGTTAATATTTTTGTTTGCTTATCTTTATGGGTGATTGTTTTTATTTTAGTTTGAAAAATTTTATTTCTAAGTTTTCAAATTCATTAATGTATTCATTAAAAAACATCTGATTAACATGAGGTTAACAGGCTTTCTCCACCATGCACTCCCTCCATGATGTACATATTGCCACAAGCCCAAAGCAACAAGGCTCAGTGACCATGAAAGAAATCTGAAATAAACCTTTACAACACCTTTTTAGTTGATTATATCAGACATTTTTTTTTACAGCAACAGAAAGCTGGCTACTATAATCATTACTCTATTTTCTTCATGAATAATAAAGCAGCCAAAATAATGACTGTACTAAAACGCAATAAACAATAGCTAATTTATATTCTAAAAAAAAAAAAAATCTGATCGTGGGTACTTCTAGAAAAATTTCTTATTTCTAAAAATTTATAAATATTCTTTTGATGATTTAGTGTATTGATTATTGTAGTGATGTGATTCTGTTATAAAACATACATATATTCTATTATAAAATAGTGTGACTACTAAGCACTAAAGGGGAGGTACTGGGGAATTAATTTTATGAAATAAATTTTGTAACAATAAATTAACTATTATCCATAACTATAATGCACCCACAAAATAGCATTATGTGATATATAGGTATTTGTTACCTATATAATAGAAAGAAAAGTGAAAACAATGAAAGTATAAAGAAACTAATAGTAACTGCCTCAGGCTTAGCATTAAAGCTTTTTAATGTTCATGCTTTTACATAGAACACATTTTTATAAAATGTTATTTTGATAAAATATAAATAATAAAACTGAAATAATTATTAAAATATGATTAAAAAACTTGAAAATATATAAAGTTCCTTCCTTTCAAGTACTTAAAATGTGGAGACTTTTGAGTGATATGTTTTTTATGACAAAAATACGTAGATACATTGTAGAGGAAAAGCAATTAGCAAATACAGAACAAAGTTATCAGAAATGTGTGCTATAAGACGTGAGACATAGTTATATTAAAACAGGATTAAGTGCAACATTTTCCAATTAGATTACTAAGGGCAACATTCTAAAAAGTGATATTAATATCTAGAATTGAATGAAATAAAGATCCCTTCATGGAAGTTTTGGAGAAGGTCTCTTGCAGCTTTGTTTAAACACAATCCAATATAGTACAGAGCAAGCCTGAAATCTCAGATTGCAAAACAAACTATCATGTACTGCTTTTCCTATGCATACGTACACAAATTTCATGTCTTTTTCTTAACTAAGAACGCATTGCACATTGTACCAAAACCTTTGCAATTTCTGGTAAAACAGCAAAACTAGCACAAACTGCTTTTTTCTTTTTTCGTGATTTCACAGATAAAAAAATACACCTTAGCAAGTTCAACAAAGGATTTCTTTTTCTTTTCCTTATTAATTCCAGGAATTACATCTTTTCACTTAAATGAAGTGCTTTACAGCTTCTCTTTGGCATATACAAACTGGCAACATGACTATTTTGTGCTTTAGGACTATTATTAAAAAGGGGGGGAGGGTTTCCTTGAACAGAAGCTTTGCAACCAAATCAATATAATAACTAAGATAGCTATTAAGTGACTGATAGGCTGGGTGTTCACTTAGAAGTCAATGGAAAAAGCACGTCTTTGCAGGAAGGAGTAGGGCAGCGTGAGAGATCATCTGTCTATTCAGAAGGACGTGTAATTGAAAACTTACGAAATGTTTATTTCTGAGATAATCAGTTTCGTATTTTTTGATTGAGGCTGACCTTGGAAAAATAAAATCACAGAAAGTGAAATAGTAGATTTTAGGAATTTCTGTATCATGGATGTGATAAATAATAACATATTAAGCAGCAATCCCCTCTTGTCCTTTCCTTGAGCCAATGAAAACCATTATCACAATTTTTTTCTATGAATTGACTAGTTTAGATTTTTTATACAAATGGAATCCTGCTTTGTTTGTCCTTCTGTGATGGCTCATTTCATTCAGTATGATGTCCACCCAGGATCATCATCCAAGTTGTTGCAAATGGTAGGCATCTTAGCTTTTTCAGCTTGAATAATATTCCATTGTATGCATATTGTAAAGTAGAAAGGGCGCCCAAGATCAGGAACCATGGAACAAAAGTAAGGCACCCAAAGAAGTTTATTGGGGCTGGGGTGGGGGGGCGTTCCTGGAGGGGTTCACCCGTCCTTGAACAGGTGAGGGCTGGGGAACTTGGGGATAGAGAAAGGCAAGAATGATCCTAATAAGAGAAGCTGGAGGTAGGCAGACCTAGGCCATCTAGATCACAGCTACTGACAGCAGATTGGCCCACCCGAGTTTAGGGGCATCGTGTCTGTCACTGGTTGGTCAGAGCTGATGTGAGTTGTCAGGGTCCTTGCTTTAGCTAGTGAAACCCTTCGTGATGGGGGTCCAGTTGCCAAGTCAGCTTCTAATCTGCCATTTCGGGTCTCCTCAGCCAGGTGGAAAGTCCCTGGCCACAGCCTCCATGAAAGGGGAGGGGAAGGGAAGGCTGCCAACGTAGCACATATGACACATTTTCTTTATTCATTTCTCTGTTGATGGGTTAATAGGCTCTAGAGATCTGCTCTACAACATAGATAGTACCTACAGTTAACCATATAGCGTTTTACACTTTAGAAAGTCAATCTCAAACAAAGTGTTCTTACCACTAAAAATAAAACAAAACTAAAACCCAATGGACAGAAGGAGAATTTAGATGTGATGCATGTTCCTTGTCTTGATTGTAGTCATGATATGGTTGTTGTGTGGTTATGTTGAAAACTCATCAAATCATGCACATTAAATGTTTATGGTTTTTATGAACTTCACCCCAATAGTGTTATTAACAAACTGATGAAGAACTTAAAGATTTGTTCCATTTCTCTAATTTAAAAAAATAAAGCTTTGTATCCCACATATATAAAGTTATCTTTTAAAAGTATACCTTTTATAAAACAGCAATTTTTTTATTGAATTATCTAATAATTACAGAAAGAAGAAAAATAATTTTTCATTATTCCTTTAAGATACATGTTTTTAGTTCTTAACTACCAATATGATTATGGTAAAATGAGGTTCAAAGGTAGGACCTAATCCAGTTGGGCAGATGTTCTTACAAGAAAAGGAAAAGAGAGCAGTGAGAAGTGTGTCACTTCCCATTAACAAGCCAAGGGGAGAGTCCTCAAAGAAAACTAAGTTTGACAGAACATTGATCTTGGGCTTCTGTACTTCAGATAATTATAAAATAAATTTCTGTTTTTTTTTTTTTTACTATTGATGATATCTTACATTAACAAGAGTCATATGACAATTACTAATTACAGTAATTCCCCATTTTTAATTTTCATCTTTACTACTTCCTAAAAAGACCAATAAAACAGACCACTTATATAGATACAATTCTCTAAATACTTAGCATTTCAATTTAATTTAGCTTTAAGCATTAGGAAAAACTTTATGAACTCTCTTTTCATCTTATGGGAAAGAAGAAAAGGAAAGAAATCTCTTTCTGATATCTCAAAAATGTACATACGCTTTTTAAAACAATAATTAAAAGTTATTGAATAAATCTATTATTTTGTATTTATAGTCATACCATATGAAATAACAACTACTTTACATTTTAAATTCTTCTAAACTTGCTCCTTAGTCCTAAATATTATTGTCTATAAAAATATATATGCAATTTACATCATTAGAAAACAGATGTTTTATAGCAATGAGTACAATATTTTCTATGTGTTAATAAGGGTAAATTCATCATTGAATATTCACATATTTTATATATTTTACAAAAAAATGTAGTTTTTTTAAATTCAGCTATTACTACATATTTAAATATCACAATATGATTTTGGTGTTGCCTATTGACTTTCATATTTCCAATAAATCATTCTACAAGTGTTTAAGACTGTACTACTAAAAGTGTGCATATTCACAGCTATTACATGTTCTTATATGGCTCAATGATTTATCACCTTGAAATATCCACTTTCAATTCTAAAGATATCTCAAGTGCTTCAATCTAAGTATGTGATATTATCATAGTGACATTTACTTGTTTACATTTGTATTTTGTAGTGCATGCTTTCATTTCCTTTTAATTTCACCTTTCTGTATTTTAATAATGTATGTCTTTCCAAGCTAAATACATTTGTCTTTTTATCAAGTCCATCCAGTTTTTTCTTTACAAAATTGCATTATGAAAAGTAAAGACATATATTAGATTAAATATAATGGTATTAAAAATCCTTTATAAAATGATCTACATTCAATAATTTTAAATCCATTGCCAGTCTTATATGTTACTCTTGTGTTGAGAAATGTTTGTATTGCTTCCATATTATCATTTTATGAATAAAATGATTTGTATATAATAATGTAAGTTCTTGGTGGATAAAGAAACTAATTTTTGACTATAAATATTCTTTGTATTTTAAATGTTCTTAGAATAAACAAATATCTAGCATTAGTACATTTTGAAAAATCTCTTTCCAAGCAGCTTTTAATTAATTTATATTTCTATCATCAATACATGATGGTTCCAAGTCCTCCACATCTTTGTCAACACTAAATATTGTCAGGTTTTTAAGATATTTAGTTATTTTGTAATACAAGCTTATCTCTTTACAGTTTTAATTTGCAGGTTTTTTGAAGGACAAAAAAATCGATATGTTTTTCATGACTTTTATTTGGGGGGGGCAGGAAGTGAGACACAGGTTAAATTCAGAGGCACTCAACCACTGAGCCTCATCCCCAGCCTAATTTTGTGTTTCATTAGGCAACATTACACTGAGTTCCTTAGCACCTCCCTGTTGCTGAGGCTGGCTTTGAATGTGCATTCCTCCTGTCTCAACTTCTGGAGCTGCTGGGATTACAGGTGTGTTCCACTGTGCCTGCCATATTTTTCATCATTTTTTAAAAATATTTATGGAATATTCATTTTGTATATGATTTTTTTCTGATCTACATAATAGTATTTTGAAAAGTAATAAATCTAGATGCTCTTTATATTTGATTCTATTTTCTTCACCTTTCTCTTATAACTCATATTTCCTGCCTCTGCATTTCTTATACTTACTACGTAAAAAAATACTCTTAAGAGACTGAAGTCTATGATGTTTAGACTATCGAGTTTCAATTTTCTTCCACTAGACCAAGAAGATGAGAAGTCTGAAAATATCTAACCAGTCAATTAATGATCTGAATCAATTCTGGATGCACTGTTTCAGTTTCATTAATTTTCTAGGCTGTCCCTAAACGCCTGAGGTGATTTCCTGGTCTTTTACATGATAGCCCAAACATGAATGCAAATGCCATAACCCCATAACTTCCAACACTCACTTCAAGTGTGTCATTCAGTGATCTTTTTTTTTTTTTTAATTTAAATATATCCACAGAGTTTTATTAACAGCATTAATGCCAAATTCCAGACCTGATTTGTTACCTTAAAAGGAGAGAAGTGGTGGTGGTTATTGAAAAATTCTTCACTGTACTTAACATTCACTACATTACAAATATCTGACTTTATATATATTCCCTCAATATGGTAATTTATAAAAATAAATAAGTCTCCTTTCCCCCCATAGTCACTACTACAAATTTTTGATTTTTTTTTGTATTTGTCCAATATGGCTATTCTATACAAATGAAATTACATAGTATATTGTACTTCCTGACTGGTTTCTTTCCCTTAGTCTAATGTTTTCAGGGTTTATTTATGGCGTAAAATCTAATAGTACCTCATACCTTACTTACAGATTGTTTTTCAAAGCTACTCTACTAGTTTACATTCCTACTAGTAATGTAAGTTTCTATATTTTCCACATTGTTTTACTTGCTATTTTTCTTTCATATTTTATTCGTTTTGGGGTAAAAATATTTTATTCATGATTGTAGTTTTTATTTGCTTTGTCCTAATGACTAATGGTGTTGACCAACTTTTCAGGTGCTTATTGACCTTTTGCATTACTCTTTGGTGAGATGTCTTTTAAAGTCATTTGTACAGATTTATGCGTTGCTTTTTAATCACAAATATTATTTCTGCCAAATTTGTAATTTGTATTTGAGTACATGCAGAATGGATTTATATATACCCAAAATAACATAGAAGCATGGTACAGAAGATGGGAACATTTAACAGGAAATGCTCATGTTCATGTATATAAAATCAAAGAAAAATTTTTAAAAGAGCAGCACAGTGTTAGAAAATGAATGCAGTTGCATGTATTCCTAAAGGACAAGTATTCTGGAAAAGGTTAAGAAAGCAGCTATTAATGCAATGAGAGCCTTTAAAATATATATTTAATGATAGTAAAAGTTGACCATCTCCAGTAGACTGTATCCATGCAATTGCTTATAATCGATCCCTTTAGTATACTTTGGACTTTTGTATGTTATGTTTTATCCTATCTTTCCCCACTATTTTAAATTATCAGCATTTTATAATATTTTCTATGCTACATATTAGTTTTCATCTCATTTTCTATCCTGGGGTTTAAATGTTAAAAAAAAAACAAAACAAGACAAAAAGAAAAACTTTTAATTTGTTTTGGGAACCATTTGTGAATTTGACTCAAAAAATTATATTATCACAGCAATAGCTCTTCACAATCATCGTGCATATATTCAGAAACAAGGACCCTTCCTTTGTAATTGAAGAATGTCCTTTGTGTACAACTGCATATATGAAAGATAGTTTCTGGACATCTTGAATCTTTGGGTGACTGCATATGTGGTGGTAACCAATAATAGACTTTGGTCTTATAATAGACATTGGTTGTTAAGCACAGTATTTCAGATTACATTAGTCATAAATCCAGGGACAAACAATTACCAGCCATAGTCATGTTTGTACAATTCACTTTTTTACCTATATTTCTATGAATACCTTTTAACATTCATAGCCATTATATCTGTTTGACTATTGTTATCTGAATGTTTTTGCTGACTAAATATGTTATGTTTGCCTATTGTATAACATAATTTATGAAGCGTTCAGTCATGTTGGGGTGTTTCTCAAACAAAAATCTTTTCAAATTATACATGAAAGTATATTAAAGAAATTCATTTGCGTATTTTAAATGAGTTATGCTTACATTGTTAAAATGCAAAGTAAATATTCTAGATCCTCAAGGGATTCTGATAGGAAATCTGACAGATTTCCTTTTTTGCTTTAGTTCCAAGTTCATATTCTTTATAAGTTTGTTTACATCAGCACCATAGGGTTGGGGATTTCAGTCTGAATAGCTGACTTAGCTCAGGCCCTTCCTCAGGGTGTATCCTGTTCACACTTATTAAAATTGTAGATTTTCAAAGGGTTTGGGTCAGATATTTGGTCTCTTCTAACAAAATAAATATAATATGTTCAATTTTTTGAAAATACATTTCTCATGCCCCCCCCCTTTTTTTTGAACAGTAAGTATCTTTATCACAGAACTGTGCTCCCTAAACACTGCAAACTCATTTCCAACACTGGTGCAATCAGCACTTAGAATATGCCACAGGAGAGGGGAAAAAATAGTCTAAGCCTTTGGTGCTTGACTAAATTCCTATCTACCACACTAGATAGTAAAATGTGTCAAAAACTCTATTGGAGCCATGTGTAGTGCTGCAGGCCTGTAATCCCAGTAGTTGAGGAGGCTGAGGGGGTGGATTGCAAATTGAAAGCCAGTCTCAGCAACTTGGTGAGACTGGTGAGATCCTAAGGCAACTCAGGGAGACCATGTCTCTAAATAAAACATAAAAGGGCCTGGGAATGCGACTCAGGGGTTAAGTAACCCTGGGTTCAATCTCCCTACCTCTATTGGCTTTGATTTCCCAGGCTTCCCTGTCTACCTTTACCAAGAGAAATTGTCACACAGTGAGCAGAATTCACAAAAGCAACAAGTAGAAAAATAACAGGTAACCTTAGTCATCACAAACTGTCTATATTAATTGCATGTGTTTCACGTTTCACTTTACTCCATGTTCTTTGGTCACCAATATTACAAGATAAATAAGAAGGGTAATTTACTATTAAAAACCTTGGACCTCATCAGGAGGGTAAACATTCTACTAAATAATTAGAGGACTACACATTCTAATAGAAGCTGAATATGCTCCCCTGGATTCAAGTCACAAGCACATTTTCAGGCTTAGTAAACTGTGTGTGTGTGTGTGTGTGTGTGTGTGTGTGTGTGTGTGTGTCTGTGTGTGCGAGAGAGAGTTAGAGAGAGACAGAAAGAGAAACAGAGAGATTGACAGAGTCAGAGAGTCAGAGCTAGAGAGCAGTCAGTTAAGTTGCACAGGAAAAAAATTATATTTTACATAAGATTCTGATGAAGTATGAAGAGAAATGAAATGGTAAAGAAAAGGTTGACAAGAGAAAGAGGACAAAAAATATGCTTCTCTGGATGTTAAAGGATTTATGAATTCTCATGCATGTGCTTTTGTTAAATGTGTATGTTATTCTGAGTCCATTATTTGTATAATCACTATCTAATGTTGTTGCCCAAGTGCTGAGAGGTCTGAAAAGTTAATTAAACAACACTCCAGAGTATGTTGCAAATGCCTGAGATTTCACTACTTAAATAATTTTAGAAGTTCATAGCAATAAAATAATTATTTTAACCTTACTCTGGACCTTATTTTGCTCATTAATTAAGTGAAATCACCTTTCAGATGAAGAATTACATATTTACATAACTTGAAATATATAATGTAGAAGTTATTACTATATAGAATGCCAGTTTTTAAGTCTTTTCTTTTTATTTTACCCTTTAGTTTGATAAGTTCCTGGGCCTATTTTCTTTAACATTATTAATATGACATAATCATGACTACATGATTTCTGAATAGGTGTTTCAGTAGAATCAATGAGCTAATATAATTAGAATTTAGAATATTGTATCTTCAAAACATGAGTCAGAAACATCAAGATACCAATAAAGATGTGTGAACTCTGCTTTTCTATCATCCAAACTGGACATATTTATATGCATTAAAATAGTGTAATAAGTCTAAAATCTTAACAAGTATACCAAAATGAAGAGAATGAGATAGACAAAGGCAGTAGAGAGAGATTTCTAAATATTAAAAAACTGAAATTAAAAATATTAGTAATTTGTAATAGTGTAATGGAAAATGTTGTGAAGTCTGTTTTATCAACAAATATTTTAAATGTAAGATCTATTTTTTTTTAATGTAAATGCTAGTACCTAAACATTCATCTGATTCACTTCTAGCAAGGTGTATTAAGTCACACTGACTATAAATCTTCTTTCTTAATATATTTTTATGCCCATGTGCTGCTTCTCAAAGTGTATCTGTTTTTATTTATGTATGCATGTCTATCTGCATAGATCTACACAGAGAGGCATATATATTTGTGCATTGAAAATAAAACAAATTTGGAATATACTTAAAAAGATAATTTCACAGAAGATTTGGAAGTTCTATAATCTCAACACTCAAAGAAAAACATCATCATTCAATATAATTTTAATTATTAACATAATATTTTGATACTTGATCTAAAATACATATAATTAATTTTGCATTTATACTAACATGAAGTTTGCTTTCTTTCACATAGCACTGTTATGATTACTCTAGCACCATTATTGTGCTTGTTCTCATTCCATATGCATATATTGTATTTATTTTCAGTATTAACATTCTAACCACCTATGTAAAAAGATCACAATAAATAATATTTGATTAATTTTCCTCCCAGAGAAAAATATGTAGAATTTAATATTGTCAAAATGATAATTGTTATTATAGGACCTTTATGATTTTATTCTGTAATGTATGCTAATGATTTAGGGATCCCAAATCTGTTCGGTTTAAGCATGATTTTTTAAATGCTTTTTAAGAAATTGTGATAGGATCTCCCTTTCCTATCTCTTGAAAAAAAACATGAAATTCTCATAGTTTTAAAATATCACTTTGTTACTAAATTTCCATTTAAATTACTACTCATATATCAAGACTGGCAATATCTTTAGGAACCAAGAAAGTTCCTTTGGGTCTATAACTAACCCATATTCATTTACATAAGTAACCACTGACTTCTCTTCTATTACTATCAATGTATTTGGCATATGTTGTAGTTTCTTATTAATAAATCCTGCATCATTATTCTTTTGTATATAGATTGATTCAGTTAATATTATTCCTATGAAATTCATTCATTTTGTTTTATATTTATAGTTTGTAAAATTTGCATGTTGTGACTTCCATAGGAACAGACAAACATTTGTTTTTTCATTTTCTGTGCATGGGCATTTGGAATATTTCAAGCTTGGTGATGTTGAGAATTTCCTTGTTTATGTTTGCTTAACATACTTAGATACAACTCTCCCTGCACGTAATTTTCTTCCTTATTTTCAGTATTCTATTAAGTAAGAAATCACTAGAAAGTTTAGAAATTTACTTTCAGCATGCCCTTGATACTGCTGTTTATAGATGATAATTTAAGTAATTAAAAATGCCATCTACTTTCAATATTTCTTTTACTGCTGAAATAGAGACACCAATGCCTTTAAATCTAATCAAATAAGAACACCAGAGAAGCTTTTTTCATTATATTCAGTTGTTTATGGACTTTTTCTGGTATCAAAAGTTGTTTTATGTAATGTTGAATCCAGAAAATAGAAAGAATTTGCTTCTGTCTGATAATGTAACTGATGATCTATTATATCAACATTTGGGAGGAAAAGAAAACTAGATGCAGAATACTGATTAATGCTGATAGTAACCTACAGAAACAGATTTGTCATCTCCCAACATGAAAGGAAGCAGAGACCACATGAAAGCCAATAATATCTTAAAAATTTTATCTTGGTTCATTAGACCACAGTGACATTTAGAAATGTCAGCATTTTTGGTTTTGGAAATGGTTATGTGGACATCAGCATTTAAAAATTTCAAGGATATGATAGACAATTATTAGTTCATTCATCAAGAAATAATTGAATGCTTAAAATGGAACAACCAGGGTGCTAGTCATGTGGAAGGATAAAAAGCCAATTCATGGGAAGACAGCAGTCATCAGTACAGCAAAAATGCTACCCTACTTCTTCCTTCCATTTTTTATGCACCTTTTTTCTTTTTTAATTTAACTATAAATGGGAAATATGTAGGGAAGGGAATTCCTGGAAACAGTAGTTGTACTTTGTTCAATCTGACATGCCACAGAATTGAGAGCTGAACAAAAATTTGTAACATATCTTAAATACTTAAAATAAATTACATAAAATATTAGTGAATTAAGGTTTTTGTCAGATTATAAGCACAGGGTTACTTGCATTGACTCCTATAATGTCTGCATATTTATATTATTAATGTAACTAGAGTACAGTTGGTCATTTAAAGGTTTGATGATGAATAAGAAAGTAGAACTTACAACTAGAGATCAGATTTAATGAAGAAACTTCATAGAAAAATAGGTATCAATAGAAAATCTTTTTTATATACAATGAGTTCAACTGCAGGCATAAGCAGAAATTGTAGTTGAGAATATTCACCTAATAAAAGGAAGCAAAGAACTGAATTGAGGTTTAGCCTAGTAAATCTAATCTGTTTGCTTTTTCAAGAAATGCTGACATCTAATCAGAAACTTTGAGGATTATTATATTTTGCAAAAATATGCTTACATAATGTATAATCTTCTTTCCTTTTGATAAGAAAGATTGTTGCTTGAAACATATCTTTGTATCTGTATAGTTAATCTTCTGATGGAATCATAAAATGACTTTCCCAGCAAGAAATTATGTCAAAGTCACTTTTAACTTTGCATCAATTGAATAATAAACATAAAGATTTAAATATTTCTGGGAACACAAAGTTTTCTGTTTTCAAGTTGATCTTTCTCAGGGTTGTTCACCAGGGATATCATGACAGTGGAACTGGTTTTGAATTCTTAGGGAAATAGAGATATCATCAGTTTTCAATTTTTAGAGTGATTATAGTTTGTTTTGTCTTTCAAATAACTTTACAAAACCATATACCCTGTGAGCAATAAATATTTTTAAAATTGGCACCTAATTACAAAATCTGTACATTTACCCCACACTAGAAAAAAGTATTTTGTCCAACTATACTTACTTTATAATATGTGTTGTTAAAAATAACCTTTGGACTTTTTGCAAAATCCCATGGTCATCATTATACTCATAGCCTTTTTAGAAAAAGAGTTTATGAACATAGAACTTCTAGATTTTATGATGCTAATCTCTGGACTTTGTCAAATGAGATTATAACAGCCTTATTTTTTTTTCAGATGAGGTCCATTCTCAAATATAAATTAATAATTTCAGTACTGATGGTTTCTGCCTCTCTGTGAATTGGCTTTTTATTTTCTATACAACTAGCAGCCTGGCCAGCCTATATTAAGCATTCAGTTAATGAATTAATGGTGAATAAACTAATATATTTCTATAGTATACTGGGAGCTTAGAAATGCTGAAACCTACACATCTATTTCTACACAGAAAGTGCCTAGTGAATACTTAGATTTAAAATTAAAGCCAGTGGACTTTTGTTATTTTTTACTCATATAAATCCCATATCCCTAATTGTCTTTTGAGTCTGGAAATTATTTCTTACATGGATTTATAAGTTTTAATTAAGCAATGTTTCTGTGAAATTGGTGAGAAATCCAAAAATGCCAACTATGACAAATTAATTTTTCTTGACCTTTTGTTATAGTAATACCATGCTTGAAAAGGAATTTCAAATCACCCAACCCAATCCTATTATATTCATGTGAAATCTGTGATCTGAATCATCAAATATTTCCAGGTCTCAGTTTCCTTCCTCTATTTAGAAATGTATCCAGTGACCAACACTCAGATGAGATAGACACTGGTTAATAAACCAGCTTTAACACTTTGGTTTATGGCCATATGTATGAAACTTTGATTAATCTGAAATGATTTATGGACTTTACATTCTACTAGTGATAACAATACTTTGGAGTACACTACAAAAAATATAAGAAATATTAAAATTTTACTCATGGACATAAACAGACAAAATTATTTTTTGTTATGATTTATTAAGTAAAGTAATAAGAATGAGTGTTTTCTCCTTATATCAAAAAAGTTGCACATCATTTCAAAATTTCAAATTTCTGTAGCTTCTGAAATATTGTTTAGCATAACTTTTATCACTACAGTATGGTACATAGGCTTTCATTTGCATTATCTATATAACTCCATATTTTAAAATGTGAACAAATTCATCTTTCACTTGTGTCCATGCCACAAGTTGCAGTTCTGTGATATAAAATAGTTTTTTCTTCTGTTAAAAAAATGTGTATTTTTACATGTACCAAAATGACTCAAGACTATTGATTATTCATTAAGTATCTTAGTCAAATTTAATTTAATAAAAATCAACATAGGCTTACTACTCCTGGTTTATAAAATTTTCCATTATGCTTTTTTATAATAATATGAATTTTACGTTAGTGTTATTTTTCTAATTTCTCTCAAATTAGAGGGTCATGACATTATCTTTTGTTTCTCTTTCTTTCAATCTTTGTTTCTTCCTTTTTCTTCTCCTTTCTTTTGATTTTTAAGCCAGAGACTAAAACTTGTTATACAAACACTCTTACATCAATTTATATCCTTAACCCTTTTCTTTTATATAAAACCAATTGTGACTCAAAGTTGTTAAACATTGCAAGTGGTCTATAATTTGTTAAAACTCATTTACAACTGGTATATCTTATGTTTAGGTTATGAAGTGTCCCCCCAAAAGTTCATGTTAAATAATGCAGAAATGTTCAGAGGCAAAATTATTAGATGATACAAGTTGTAAACTAATAAGTAGATTAGTCCATTTGATAGATTAATAATTTGAAATGAAGACAGGATTGGTGGTAGCAGTAGGCAGGTGGGATGTAGCTGGAGGAAGTAGGTCACTGGGAATGTGCCATTGGGATTACTTTTTTTCCTGACCTTGGTTCTTACTTCTTGTGCATGCACTCTCTCCCTCCACCCACCCCCCAACCCCATCTGGTTTCAGACTACTATGAATTGAAAAGCTCTCCACCACCATATTGTTCTGTCATGATGTACTGCCTTACTTTAGGCTCACAGCACTGGACTCAGCTGAATGTGCTGTGGATCAAACCTCTGAAACCATGAGACAAAATAAACTCTTCCTCCTTTAAGTTGTTCTTGCCAGGTATGTTGGTCACAGCAACAGAAAACTAGCACAGCATAAATTAAGTACATTCTGAAACTGATCTGTAATTGTTAAAAACTTACATATAATTGGTGTCTGTTATGTAAATTCTCATTTATCTTACATGGTATGCATAAATGTGTTTTCCTGTTATTTAAAAAGTGGTTCTTTATTTAGGTACATTGGATTTTAATTTTATTAATATGGATGGTTCTGAATTTCCAACATAGTGTATCACAAAGACAATATGCACACAGAAAATAGTATATAGGTACATAGTTTTTCTATTTTATGAACAAAATATGCATAATAAAATAGCACAAAAATGTAAACATAATACAGTATATTACATAACATAAACATAATACAGCATATGTGTTGTATGTGTATGAGAAACACACACATACATGTATACTTATATGTAAATATATATATATATATGTGTATACATATAAACACATAACCCTGTATTCATATACAATATTTCCTGATTCTATTAACTCATTTTTGTAGCAACTAATACTTCACTAGTTGATTAATTTGTGCCAGATCCTATTCTAAATATTGAGCATATAGTAGTAAATAAATTGTAAATTGCTCTTGTAACAAATTACCAAACAATTTTATAACACAGGACAAATTTATTATCTTACAGTGATGGAAATAGAAGTATAAAATGAGTTTCGCTAGTCTAAAATAAAATGTTTTTCTTGTTTGTCTAGTGGAGAATCTACTCCCCGCCCCTTGGAACTTCTAAACTCCACCTTCATACCTTGAATTATAGCATGTACATTCATCTTTACAACCAGGATATTTACAGTATATATTTACAGTATATTCAAATCTCACTCTGAACTTTTTACTTCTCTCTTTTACTTACAAGGGTAGATATGCTTTCACTATTCACATCAGAATAAGTTAACATACTCTGCCCACCTCAAAATCTTTGTTAATGTAACTAATGTAATGTAATGTAATGTAATGTAATGCAAAGTTCCTTTTGCCTTGCAAGATAAATGCAGTTTTCTTGAACTAGAATGTAGATATATGGGGAATCATTATTTTGCCTACTGCAAGCTACTGCTTATAAACAAACAAGTCTAAGATATGTAATTCTTTTTACTGGTTCTTTTTAGTTGTATAGTACAGTAGAATTTATTTTCATATAATTGTGCAAGCATGGAATATATTTTCTTATAGTTAGGACCCCATTTTATGAATATACATGGTGATGGGATTTACTATGATGTATTTGTATAAATACACAGAAAAAATATTTTGGATTCATTCCACTGCCTATCTTTTTCCTATCCTCCCCTCCCTTACCTTCATTCCCTTTTGTCTAATCTACTGAATATCTATTCTTCCCCTGTCCACCCTTATTGTAGGTTAGCTTCCACAAATCAGTGTTGGATTTTGGGGGATTGACTTCTTTCACTTAGCATGATAGTTACCAGATCCATCCATTTACTTGCAAATGTCATAAAGTCATTATTATGACTGAATAATACTCCATTGTGTATATTTACCATATATTTTTATCCATTCATCTGTTGAAGGGCACCTAGATTGCTCCCATAGCATAGGTATTGTGAATCGAGCTACTAAAAATATTGATATGACTGTGTCACTGTAGCATCTGATCTTAAATCTTTTGGATATAAACCAAGGAAGAGACTAGCTGGGTGAAATGGTGGTTCCATTCCTAGTTTTTTGAGAGATCTCCGTACTGATTTCTAGAGTGGTTGCACCAATTTGCAATCTCACCAGCAAAGGATGAGCACACCATTTTCTTCACATCCTCACCAACATTTATTCTTACTTGTATTCTTGATAATTTCTCTGACTAGAGTGAGAAGGAATCTCACTGTGGTTTTAATTTGCATTTCTCTAATTGCTAGAGATGCTGAAATTATTTTTCAGATATTTGTTGACCATGCATAGTTCTTCTTTTCAGTAATGTCTATTCATTTGCCCATTTATCAAATTTTTTTTAAGTTTTTGAGTCCTTATATATCCAGGAAAATAATGCTCTATCTGAGGTACAGATGGCAAAGATTTTCTCCCATTCAGTAGGCTCTTGATTGTTTCCTTTGCTGAGAAGAAGCTTTTTGATGAATCCCATTTGTTGATTATTGATTTTCCTTCTTGTTCTCTAGGAGTCTTGTTAAGGAAGACAGTTCCTGAGCTTATATGTTGGAGTGTTGGGCCAACATTTTCTTTTGGTGTGTGCAGGGTTTCTTATCTAATTTCTAGATATTTGATTGACTTTGAGTTGTGCTTTATGCAGTGTGGGAGATGAGGGTTAAATTTTATTCTATTGAATATCAGTTTTCCCAGCACCATTTTTTGAAGAGGCTATTTTTTCTCAAATATATATTTTTGGTGCCTTTATCAAGATCTTTTCCTAAAGTCTATAATTCTAAAATAGTATGTTTATAAGAAAGACAAAAAGCCAACCCATATTTTCCTTCTTTCATTCCTACTATGCATTTTATTTGTACCTTCTATATTTTTCTTGATACCATTTCCCCCCAAAATTACCTATGTTGTAATCTTTTGCAACTAGTCAATTTTTATCTTTGTCAACACACATTTTTTCATGTTTAAGTTTATGTATATTTCTACCTTTTTTTTAATTTAGTTGATTGAATTTGCTCTTCTTACCAACCTCAGTAATGTGTATGTAATGATCAATATTTGTTAATCTTCTTTATTTATGTAAATATTTAATATTAATAATTGCCTATTTGTATGGATGTGGTAGCATGTCATCATTATCAAAAGTGATATTTTAAAAGTATTAAAGATAAAAGATTTGTCTAATTTTTACTTGAACCATAAATTATTGATAGGTGTATGAGAGAGAGAATTTCCAAGAGTTGGTATAATTATTTTGTTGATGCAATTCTCATTAAAGAAAAATACACATTACAGTATTAATTAGTTTTCAAATGTCATGATAAAATGCATGAGGAAAACAAAGGAGAAAAATATTATTTTTCCTCACAGTTTCCAATCCAAAATTGCTGGGCTCCATTGCTATGGTCTAGAGTAAGACATAAAATGATGGTGGGAATGGTGTAGTGGAATAAAGCTGATCATGTCAATATGTCTGGAAAGCAGGAAGAGAGAGAAAAGGGGGAAAGAAGGGATTGGGATAAGTTGTATCCTCCCAGGGCCAGACCTCAGTGACGTAATTTCTCCAAATTGTGCCTATGTTTATGTTCATGTATATTTCTATCTTTTTTTAAATTGATTGAATTTGCTGTTCTTACCAACCTCAGTAATGTGTATGTAATGATCAATATTTGTTATTCTTCTTTATTTATATAAAGTTTACACCATTTGCCACCAATGCCAACAAATTATGAATATAAGAGTAGATGAATCTACTGATGAAATTAGAGCCCTCATGACAGAATCACTGACCCAAAGCCCCACCTCTGTACTATGGACCAAGCTTTCAACATATGAGCCTTTCGGGGATATTGTAGATCCAAACCACAACAATTAAAAGAAACTATTCATTTTAAGAGTGCCAATTCTGTGTCATTAAACAAATTCAAAATATTTTCCAACTATCATTTCTGGAAACTTTCCAACATACTCAAAGCCCCATTTGTCTTCATATCACCTCTTGAAAATCTCTGGTTTACTTTCTGTTCCTATGAATTTAGCTACTCTAGCTAAACAATATTTGTAGAATCACACAATTTTTAACATTTTTCCTGGCTTATTTAACTTAGAATAATGTTTTCAAAGTTCAATTTAAAGGAATACCAGCTTGATTTAATTGTGTTAAAAATAAACTTTATCTGTTATGATACCATTAAGAAAATATATTGAGGTTGTTTTTTCACTAGTATTTAGTCATATTCTACATTTAATCTCTGTGTATTTGTGATTTACCAAATTGTAAGGATAGATGAAGATTGTAATTGTCTTTTTAAAATATGATATAATCTTAACAGTATTTTGACCTTTAGGGAGAAAATTAAGTATGTGCACTGTAGCGAAGCTATAAATATTAAATGCAACCTTTTCCTGACATACCAAAATATATTAGAAGGAGGTGTTCTTTAACATGTAATTTTTCAGGAACATTATTAGAATTTAGAGTTGATTTTGTGATTTTTTTTCAGTCAGGTCAATCAAACTTCTTTTTGTAATTCACATGATTTGACTCAAGTTGCTCTCCTCAAACTTCGTCTCTTTTTCTCAGATTCAATCCAATTTTTAAAAAGACATACACACATATATTAGATACTTTGAGATTTCTTACTATTTACCTTCCTTCATAATATATTGACTTCTTACATAGACATAACTACACATTCAACATACACAAACACCTATATAATGAAAAAAAAAAAAAACCTGAATCTTTCACCCTGTTCTCAAATATGAATTAGGATTCTATTTTGCCAAATTTACTTCATGGCATAATTAAATACCTCTCTACCTCCTGAAAATATACAAGCTTTGCTTTACTAAGTGAGGATTGAATAAAACTAGGCTTTCTATATGTGTTTATTTCAAAGAGCTATATATTCAAACCCTCAATCTAGTAATATTTACGTTGATGACATTGACATAGTTTATCATGGTAAACAGAATAATGACCCCTGGTACAGTAAGGTCCACAAGACTCTTATTTTGAAGGTTTGGTTTCCCAGTGCAGTAATATTGAGAGACAGAATTTTTGGAAATGATGGATCATGATGACTCTAGTCTCATCAGTAAATGATAGTCCATTTGATGGATTAGTAATTTGAGTGAGTTACTAGAGGTAATGGGAACTGTAGACAGAAAGGACATGGTTAGAGGAAATATATAACTGGGGCATTCCTTTGGGGACTCTGTAGTTTCTCTGGCCTCTTCCTCACTCTCTGCTTCCTGCTGCCATGAGTAGAGCTCTTTTCATCTACCATGCCCTCCCACCATGCTGTCCTGATTCATCTTAGGCCCAGGGTAATGGGAACAGCTGACCATGGGCTGAAACCTCTGAAACTGGGAACCAAAATAAATCATTCCTCCTTTAAGCTGTTTATAACAGGTATGTTGATCACTATCACAGTTCTAAATTCCTGGAAATTTCAAGTATATCTTATTACTTGTATACATGAATTTGCAGATGTGATTAAAATCTGGAACTATAAAATAGGGATTTTTTTATCTTAGATTATCTGGATGGATACATCTAATTTCATGAGTTCTTAGTTAACAGAGTTCTTTCTCTGTCAAGAGAGATGTGAAGAACCAGATTTCCCATGTCTGAGAAGCATTTAAAGAAGAGTTCTGTCTCTGGCATTTATATTCCCAAATTTAAATAAACAAGAAAGAAATTCGATAGATGGAAGGGTCTCTGCTAGTTGGCAGCCAATAGAAAATGGAATCCTGGTCTGAGAACTATAAGGAGATGCATTCTACCAAGAATCTGGAGGAGTAGAGTGGATTCTTCCCAAAGCCTCTTTAGGTGAGGTCACTTGGGTGACTCCTTCATTGGTGTCTTGTGAAATACAGATTAGAGAAATCAGAAGAGCTAACTAGATCTTCTGACCTATATCACTGCAAAATATTAGTTTTGTGTGGGTTTAAACCAGTAACTTTGTGTTTATTTGTTATGTTCCATCTGTGTCTCAGGAAAGTGAGAAAAATTTTACTATTTCATAAGTGTGTATATGTATTGAGTATTCAAAGTGAACAATCAGTATATTATTTTTGCCATGCATATATTAAAATTAAAAATTAGATTATAAAAAATTCATTTTGTCCTTTGAGAGCGTGTGTGTGTGTGTGTGTGTGTGTGTGTGTGTACATGTGTACCATAGCAATCATATTTAATTACCCCAAGGGAAAAAATCTACCATCTGATTACTTAAGACTTTCATTGGTCTATTCAATTCCAATACAGAGAAATATCATAGGGCAAAGTTCCTGACATGATAGTCAATAAATAGAGACATGCTACTTCGAATGCAGTCCAAAGGAAAAAGAAAGATACTTCTGGCATACATAAATATACATTTTTATTCAAATTATCTTGCAAAATGTTAAATAATGTTCAAAAGTAGTAATACAATAATGAGTTTTCCACTTGTGTTTATTTAAAAAATAATCTGGCAACTTCAGCTTGTCTTCTGAGGTATTTAAGATGTAGTTATTTTAATAAAAATAGAATTTATACTTTATTTGATATTACAAAATATTCAAGTAAGTAGATTTATAAAGTATACTCTGATCCCTAAAATTATAATAGAATGTTTCCAGTTTTTTGTAGAAAACACACCAGAGGAGAGCTCACATGGTTTTAATAGGTTTTCAGTGAGCCCAATGCTTCAATTTCATTTTCACAGTTGGATATTTTAAAGCAAGAATGAACATGGTTTTCCTTTTAAATAAATAATTCCAGTTTCTTTTTCAGAACTTAAATTGATTTGAGAATGTTTTATCAAACACATATCAGATATAGTGCTTACATGCAGTGATGCCTTCTGGCATTAAAATGATTTTATTTCTTGCTTTACTATGTATTAGACAATAAATTGTATGTTATTTGATCTTATTCTCCTCTCCCTTTTTCATTACTGTATAGGATAGATTTGAATGGAGCAATATTTGCCTGAGATTTTCCATTACTCCCTCATTTCTCAGATAACATAATATATCATTATGAAAGATTGTGAACTTCATTTTACCATTTCAAAAAAAAATCACTTGAAAATATTTTTTGAAAAATTTTTTTTTTAAAGAGAGAGTGAGAGAGGGAGAGAGAGAGAGAATTTTAATATTTATTTTTTAGTTATCGGCGGACACAACATCTTTGCTTTTTATGTGGTGCTGAGGATAGAACTCAGGCTGCACGCATGCCAGGCAAGCACGCTACCACTTGAGCCACATCCCCAGCCCTTTTGAAAATATTTTGAAAAATAAAGTATTTAGTATGAAGTTCATTTCCATTTAGCCAAATAATTGATTTAATTTTTTTAAAAATGTATTTTTTTAAAATTTTCTGTGCATTTTCTTCCACTTTGAAATCCATATTCTGATAAATAGCATGAGTTTAGAAGAAAACGTCCAAAGAAATATGCATATAGACCCTTCTTAATGATTTAAGAGACATAGATCTTTGAGGTTAGTAATCTTCATTTCAGCTTATTGAAGTTCATTTGTGATTTATACAGGAACATTTTTCAGATTTTAATTTTGCATGCTACAGAAACATTTAATGGGTTGTTGAAATGTTGAGGGCATGGGGAAATAACTTATGAGTTAATCATCTCTACATCTTTCCTGAAGGTGTACTGACATTATAAGGATGACTTTATGATCAAAGGTAAGAAATTGACAAAGTAGATCACAAAAATATATACACACATGTACACATAAAGAACTTCATCCCACAAGAAAGCCGAGCAAATTTGGCTTTAATCTTTCAGAATTCACTAAATAATACATTTTTTTTCTCATCCAAAATAAAATAAAGTTTATAAATGAGAATCAGTTACTAAATTAAAAAAAACTGATACAAAATCTAAATAACAATGACAGATCTGATATAAAGTTCTGACAGAATACAACAAACCTGAGGAATATGGAGATAGGCAAAACAACAGATGCTGGCAAGAAAAATATTTTAGAAATTGAATAGTATAGATTATGCAATAGTATGTATATATATTATTTTTCATTTATTCTGAATGAAATGTTTAGAAAGCACATTGTTCACTTTAAAAATAATAGCTTAAGACTGTATTATAAATACACTTCCAAACATATCTCCTCATGTGTTCTAGTTACAGAATTAATAGAAGGTTAGTAATTTTTATTAAGGGAATTTCACATTACGAGAAATTTCATAGATCAATATGAACTATGGAATTCTAATAATGTAAAATGTTTTCAAAAAAATTCTAAAAATAAGCCAAAATCCTAATAAAATATTCTAAGGTAATTAATATTATACATACTACCAAATGTAATTTGTATCTTTGTCAGTAAGATTGCTGATGTGTTTTATGTTAAATTATATGTTGTGGAAAGCATAAAGCTTAATTTTAAAACACTATGAATGGGGCTGGGGATGTGGCTCAGGTGGTAGCGTGCTCGCCTGGCATGCGTGCGGTCCGGGTTCGAGCCTCAGCACCACGTACAAACGAAGATGATGTGTCCGCCGATAACTAAAAAAAAAATAAACATTAAAAAATTCTCTCTCTCTCTCTCACACACTCTCTCTTTAAAAAAAAAAACAAAAAAAAAAAAACCACTATGAATTTTGACAGTGAGTATGTACAACATACCATACCACCCTCAACTTCTTGAGCATTTCTCATTCCACAAGGGTCCATTTCAACTTTCCAGTCAATTTCCCCAGATCAAAGCAATCTGCTTTCCATTTTCATTAGTTTTCTCTAATTCAGGAATGCATGTAAGCAGAAATGATCTGTTATACTACTTCAATCCTCAATTCTTTTGCAGAGCATTATTTACTTAAGAGTTGTATATGACCTTGCATGTATTAGTATTATCTATCTATCTATCTATCTATCTCTCTCTCTCTCTCTCTCTCTCTCTATATATATATATATATATATATATATATATATATATATTTTTTTTTTTTTTTTTTTTTTTTTTTTTTTTTTTTTGATGCTGAGAGAGTTTTCATTGTTCAGGTATATAGCATTGTGTCTCTTCATTCCCTCTCAGTTGGATATTGTTTTGATTACAGTTTGGAGCATTTTAATACAGAAAATGCTGCACAAAACTGATGCAAATCTATTTGCAAAAAAACACTCGAATTTCTCTTTGATGTAGATATAAGGATAAAATTTCTAGGTCAGAATATATGGATGCTTAATTTCACATGTATGTAATCAGACCATTTCCAAGAAATGCAGTTTTACTTCTGTTTCCTAAAATGAATTTTTTCTCTTTGAAATCTTTGCCAACCCAAGGCCACAAATTTTATTCTAAATACTATTTTAGGAATTTCACAATTTTATATTTTTTTCATTTAATCTTTCTTACAATTCAAATAAATTTCAGTATATGGTATGAGACAATGGTTGATGTTATTGATGTGACAGAGAATTTGCCTAGAATATATGAGGCACTGGGTTAGATTCTCAGCACCGTATATAAATAAATTTTAAAAATTTCACTGGCAACTAAAAAGTGTTTTTCAAAAAAAGTATGTGATTGTTTTATTGCCATTTATTAAAGGAATATTTTCCTCCATAGAATTGTTTTGTGATCCTTGAAGGATAGAAACTGACCATGTAACTCAAAACATGTTGCTGAATTCTCCTTTGAACTGGTGATTTTAGATGTATATTTGACAATATGACGCCATCTTGATTTCATCCACTTTAGAGTAAATGAAGAAGTGTAAGTACTACAATTTTCCTTCTATGAAAATCTTTGTTATTCTAGGTTACCTCAGTATATATGTAAATACTTTAGAATCAATGTACTAATTTCTACAAATTATCTTATGAAATTTTGATTGGGTTTCCTTTTAAAATATATATATATATATATATATATATATATATATATATATATATATATGGCTAAACTTCAGACATAAGCATTTGAATGAGAATTTAACAAATATCTCTCTCTCTCTCTCTCTCTCTCTCTCTCTATATATATATATATATATATATATGCTTAATTTCACATGTATATAATCAGACCATCTCCAAGAAATGCAGTTTTACTTCTGTTTCCTAAAATGAATTTTTTCTCTTTGAGCATCTTTTATATATAGTGAAAGAGAGAGAGAGAGTGAGAGAGAGAGAGAGAGAGAGATAGATATTGATTTGTTAAATTCTTATTCAAATGCTTATGTCTGAAGTTTAGCCCATAAGTCTTTTATATTTTCAGGTAAAAGCTGAACTAAATCCTTTGAAATTTCAGGTCAAAACAAGTTACTCATATGGATAAAAAATCAGTTTAGCATCACAATTCTCAACAAAGTAATACTATAAGGCATCACTGGAGCAAGGTTATTAAGATACCCAAAGGTATTAGTCAAAAGTATTGTCTCTGAAATTATTTATTTTTTTTCATATTGCCAATGTAGTAGAAAAAGAATTTTAGAACATTCAAGCACTCAGGGTAGTTCCTTTTTGATGTTTGAGATATCACCCAGGGCAAACACTTTTGACTTTAAAGTTCAAATAATGTATATTTTTGGCAATACAGATCATTAGAACTCTGTCACATAAACTAAACTCTGCTACTACATTCTACTGCTGAATTCAATACCAGTCAAAGGAACTTGCTCAGTGAATTGTCATAGTTGATAATAACCAATAAAGGGTTATTTACCAAAATAGAAGACAATAATTTTCAATACAGTATGATGATTCTATCCTAGATCAGGTCTTGTCAATGTATTGTTCTCAAACTGACTTCAACAACACTGGTATGTTGACGGAAATTCATTTTACACTCCTCCCATAACTACTGAACCAGGTCATTGAATACTAACATTGACAACCACTAAGTTTTAAAAATCAGTTTTAAACAGCAGTAATTAAAGGAATATCAGCAAAATGACACTTGGTAGAAAATGAATGCATTGAATATAGATATATGGTAAAACAAAGTACACATGACTATGAAGTGTGCCCTAGTGAGATGCCACTGTAGGAAGGGCAGGAGAACTTTCTACTCCTATTTCTCCCAACAGAAGGAGCATTCCATCTGCCACCAGACCCAACACCTCCTCTGATACATGTAGAGATCTCTAGTTACTGGAGAAAGATCTGGAAGCCTTCCTGAACTGATAGCATTGCATTGAATATGAAGAATATGGTGCTTACCATTAAGGAAGAACAAGAATGCTAAAAAAAATTCCAACCTTAGACATGGACAGTCTACCCTCAGGGAAGGAGGAGTATGGGTGAGACATTTTCTGTGGTACAGGTGAGCAAGATATGTTGAGTTGTTGACAAGGCAGAGAAAAATGCTCTAGAACTTGATGTCACATCAACAACTTATAGTGAAGTTTTTATCACCAGATAAATTTAAAGCTTCTAATGAAGTGTGAGGAAAAAGAAAACAGCAACCAGATTCAATATAAGCATTGAATTGATAGATTCGATTTTTCCCTCAAGAGGAAGATTTTTTTTAAAAAAAGTCATACTTAGTTCTAGGTGAAAATATTTACAATAGTGTTTGGGTTTTTGTTTCTTTTTCTCTCCCCACCTCCTGTGTATGTGTGTGTGTGTATGTGTGTGTGTGTATGTGTGTGTGTGTGTGTGTGTGCACACTCGCGTACACGCACACTTGTGCACAAGCTGTTTGCTGGGATTAAATCTGGGATCCATGCCTAAAACATATGTGCCCTTTCACTGAGTACCACACTACTAGTTTCTAGTATGCATTTATGTACAATGTCTGACATTAATTCATACAACCCCAAAATAGTCAAGAAATAGGTTAATTGAAATAATAGAAAAGTCACGTTGTTGCAGTTGGGAAAATTCATCCTAAACATAAAAATTATAAGCAAGAAAAAAAATGTGATATATTCTTAAGTGCTTTTCATTTTTATATAAATGAGGTAATTTCAAACATGATGACACTGAATTATATTTTCTTCAGGAGTGTTTTAGTTTTTACAAGCTTTACTTGTTTCACATTCATGACAACACTTGGGATTGTCATGCTTAGTGTATGTCATTTCACATAGCATATGAAAGAATAATATTTCTCATTCTTTTAGGAAGGAAATCTATCATTTCTGAAAATATGTTAGACATAGAATTATTCCATTTGGGGTAAAAATATATATAATAAGAAATATATCAAAACACTGTGTGAACCAGTTGGGTGGTGCACACCTGTTATTCAAGGTACTCCAGAGGCTGAGGCAGGAGAATCACAATTTTGAGGACATCTGGGCAACTTAGCAAGATCCTGTTTCAAAATAAAATTAAAAGGCTGTGGCTGCAACTAAGTGGTATTGGTATAGCATTCTTAAGTTCAATCCCAGCACACGCGTGCGCACACACACACACACACACGTGCACACACACACATACACGTGCACACGCACACACACACACACACACACACACACACATAACTTCATGTAAATGTTGGATTTAAACTACCCAAGCCGATATTTTACTAAACGTTTATATGGAAATAGAAGTCTTATGAAAGTTTGTAAACATCAAGATAAATAACTTAAGCTATTTTTCAAGGTGTCATAGAGATAAATGATCCCAAAATTAAGGTATTAAGACCTTCTTTCTCTCTTTGAGTTAGGAAAGAAAATGAAGCACTCCACTAGATAGAAGTTATTTTTGGTCTTAGGGATTGAATATAAGGTGTCTCACCATGAGCTACATCCCAGCCCTTTACTTTTCATTTTGTAAGAGGGTTTAGATAAGTTGCTGAGCATCTCACTAAATTGCTGAGGCTGGTTTCTTGCCTCAGCCTCCAGACTAATCCCTGGAATTACAGCCTTGTGCTGCCACAACCAGCCCAGAAGTAGGAGGAAAGTCAGATAAATAATACATTACTGGAAGCAAAGAAAATTATTCAAGCGGGTTATTGTTAGTATTGTCACATGATTTTGAATGGCTCTATACTCATTAGTTTTTTGTTTTTATTTTGCTTGTCGGCTTCAAAAAGACATTTAATTTCCAAAGCTGTGGAGACTGATAACTCTGGGATGAGGGTTTTAGTGTGATCATGTTCTAGTAAAGACTCAATTTCTCCTTTGCAGATGACTTTATTCTCACTGTATCCTTTACATGATGGAGAAGCAGAGAAAGGAAGTGCCCTTGTGCCTTCCTGGTGTGTGCTAAATCCATTCAAGCAGGGTTCCATCCTCTTGATCTAGTTGCCTCCCAGATACCTTGAACCGTTCTATCATCACCATGGTGGTTTGTTATGTCGATATATGAGCTTCTGGAAGGTACAACCCACTCATTCCGTAACACAGGGATATAAGTTGAGACTTTGCACATATCCGATCCTTTGTGTTTTTACACACTAGTTTTTGAATCCATTAATGTTTTCTAACTTCATCAGTCTTTATTATTATTTAGGGTTCTGCCATAGAAAGACTAATTTTTCCCCTTTATTTATTTTTATCATCTGGTCTCATTATTCTTAAGTTTTCCAATAGTATGATCCATTACTATCTTTAAAAATAAAATTAGGCTTACATTGTCCCAAATTGGCCAATCAACTCTTTATCATTGTGCTTATGTTTCATTGACATGTCCCTGTCTTATTATGTTTAAGCTGCTATAGAAAAATGCCATACACTCAGTAGCTTAAACTACAGAAATTTACTTTCTGACAGGTATGGAACCTGAAAATATGAGATGAGGGTACCAGTATGGTCAGTTTCTGGTGTGGGGCCCCTTCTGTGTTATAGAAAGCCACCTTTATTCTATGTATTAGGATGTTGGATGTCTCTTCTTATGTGACCACAATATTATCAGATTAGAATCTGCAGTTATGGAGTGGTGTTGCTCCTAAGGTTTCAGGTGTTCAAAGCTTGATCTCTAGTGAGATGATGTAAGAGATAAACATAGGATCTTTAAAATGTATGTCCAACTGATCTGGCATTAGATTATTGGGAGTGTGACCTCAAAATGGATTAACATATTTCTATTGGGATCATCAGTTTACAGAATAGAGAGTTGTTATAAAACAGCCTATTCCAGATCTGAATACCTATCTCAGCATAGGAAATCTCATTATCGCATGTCCTCCCACCATGGTGTCAATGCTAAATAAAATGCTTCTATTCATAAAATTTTCTAGCCTCAGGAACTTTATTGGAGTAATTAAAACAAAAAACTAATTCAGGTCACCTATTCTCATCAGTTTTTGTTTTTAAATTTTCATTTATTATTGCTGAGTATAATGATGCACACCTATAATGTCATCTACTTTGTTTGCTGAAACAGGAGAATGGCAAGTTCAAAGCCAACCTCAGTAACTTAGTGAAAGCCTGTCTTCAAATAAAAAAGGCAGGGTGAGGGGCTGGGAATGTAGAGCAACGCTGAATTCAATCCTCAGTAACAGAAAACAAAAATAGAAGAAAAAGGCTACATTCATTTTTTTTATGGGTTTGTATAAATTCCTTCTCATATTCTAGATCCCATTTTTTTTGTTTCTGACAATTACATTCTTATCTATTAGCATATAATTATAAATTATATATGCATATTTTGTCTCATTTGTTTCCTCCATCATGATTTGGTCAAGGAAATCTATACTCTAAGTACTATGATTAGTTATATGACCCAAGGAAATTATCTTCATCATATTTTTTCACCTAAACAAGGCAAGTATATATAAATTAACATTTTCCCCGAAATCTTATTGAATCCCATTAGAATTAATTTAAATTATTAATAAAAAATTCTTATCAAATAACTTTCTTTAATGCCTGCATCATTAATTAATATAGTTTTGCCCTAGCATATGCAATTATAGTTCATTGATAGTATTATAGCTATTTTTAAAAGCTGCACGAGTGTTTGTTCCATATGGAAGTGATCATGCATATTCACACCAAATTAATTCAAGCATACAAAGAAAAATATGACAGTAGAGTTAATGAATGTACTAGAATAAACATCTAAGATTAGAGTTTTATAAAAGAGGCAATTATATTGGTCTGCTATGATTTATGATTAACTCTTGCTGTTTATTGCTCAACAATTGATTATCATCCAGATGTTAAAAACTCTTTATCCCTCTTTTTAATTTTCAATTTAGTTTGAATTTTTGTCTTATGGCTCCTCTCAAGGAAGAGCTTAATTTCCTTTCAACATAAGAATATATATTAAAAAAAGAAAACTCATCCTCTGAGATTTTCTTAATTCCATAATCATTATGCCTAAAGGAGGTTTTACCATAAATTTGCAGTACCCATAGTAGCAATAGCACGCTTGCAAAATTCCTACTATCTTTGGCTAATAATTCTTTCTTCAGGAACTATGTGCATATGATCCTTGAAAGACCTATTATAAATGTTTAAATGTTTTTATCTAGCAAGAATTAAGTAAATGCATTCATCATGACTTAAATTCAAAGTACATCTTATTTGAATAGATATTTTACAGCAAACAGCTTTACTGTTAAGAAAAACAAAGGTTATCCCCCTGCACCCAAAATGAAAAAAAAGTATCCCAGTCTGACTAATTTATTGAGTTTGATAATTTAATATGCATAACAATGGTTATGTCAAAAAAAAAAAAAGGAAGCAACAACAGAAGGGGCCTAGTAAATGTACATACACAGAAGTTGAAAAGGTATTACTATATTCTGGCTAAGGAACAAAGACAGATTTTATTTATGACTTTGGTGAATCTTCACAGGATTTTGGTTTACTCCATTAGGAAAATAGGTCTAATAATATAAAAATTAGAAAAATACTTGTACGTTATGAAGGAAAACGAGACCTAACCATTGAAAAATAAATTCAAGAACATTTTATATGCTTATAGACTTTTATAAGATATAAAACAAACATTTTTGCTTGCCATTAATCCAAGACACAATATATTTATGCATACTAATGGAAAAAATAAAAACCAAAAATAAATTTAAAAAGAAAAATGTAAATTAATTTGTTCAGACTGCCTTCAAAAAGTTTTTTATAGTGTTTTTAGATGTTAATCTAAAGACATACCACCTGATTGAGGGGTATTGTATAGTACTTATCTTCCATAAAAATTTTGTATGATTTTCATATTAAGGTAATTCTGGAATTCTGGACAAATAAAATCAATTAGAAAGCATTCACTTCCCTATTCAACAAGAGTTTGAGTACAAATGTTTTCTTAAATATTAACTATAATTAATGAAGGGAGTTAAGTTTTATTATTAACTATAATTATTGAAGGGACCTAAAATTTTTAAGTGTATATGCTCAGTTGCTTAATATGTACATTAAAAAGTTTAGATTAGCTTATTTATTTATTTTGTGTACATAACTTGCATGTTTTAAATAAATTTTTCATTTTTCAAAAACATGAGGATGAAGCACTTTTTGATTATATTTCCACATTATAATTAATACATAATTTGTGTTATCTTTTTTATTTTCTCTGCTTTTCCTTCTAAATTAACTAAGAAATATTTATATTTTTAAGAAAAACATTTTTACTTATATATAATTTAATGAATGATACATTTGGTTAATGCTTCTTTCTTCTGGAACTTTGTGCATATGATCCTTGAAAGACCTATTATAAATGTTTAAAAACATTTTTATCTAGCAAGAATTAGCTAAATGTATTAATCATGACTTAAATCTAATTACACTTCTCATTTCTATATTTTAGTATCCAGAATATATGTAATCAGTGTCATTATATACAAGAGGAGCTGGGACTGTATTTGTGCGGCATTGTTATTGAAAACTGGGATTTTTATTTATTTATTTTTTGATTTTAACTATCAATGGACCTTTATTTATTATATATATATATGGTATTGAGAATTGAACCCAATGCCTCACTCAAGCTAGCAAGAGCTTTACCACTGAGTTACAACCCCGGGCCCAAATCAGGATTCTATTACTAAAAAAAAATATATATATATATATACAAGAACAAAATCTCAGAAGGAAAAAAATCAGGAACCAATTCAAAGTATCTGCCTCAGCATACTTAAGTTTCTAGGTATGACATTCTCAGTACTTTTTTTAAACTAATGTACCAACTACTGAGTCCATCTATTGTCCATTTTCTTGGGAGAAGTACTGTTATTTGCATCTGGTCAGTATATGGCTGTTTATTTCTTAATGGTTGATAGACTGAAAAACAAATGACCTGTTCTATCTAACCTAAATTGTTGAGGTAGAAGCAAGATAACTGGGGGAAAAAATGAAGACGAAGAAAGAAAAAAGAAAAACAAGTCTAAAAACAGAAGAAAAAAAAAGACTGAAAAGAATTGTGAAAACATATGATATTCACTATTTCTTAGTAGGTATTAAGTTACACTGCCAGAAATTATGAAAACTTCCTGCTCTGAATGAATAGATTTTGATTATTATCCAATCTTTTCACTCCTAATTATATCCTTTTGAAATTCCCTTGGCCATTATACTGTATGGCCTCTAACTTTTCCCTGTAGAGTATTCTGTATAATCCAACATCCATTTAAAAGGGTCATTGAAGTCTAAAGATTGGGCAGTTTCTGTATCTTTTGGAATACAGCTCCTTTCAATGGATTTTCTTCTATATCCTTCTTTGATTTTGACAATACCAGATCACAATAGCTAGTCTCACCTTTTAGGACAGAGTGGCTGGGATGACCAGCTTAGAGCGTGTTGAGGAGTGCAGCACAACTAGTCTATTTTTTTGCAGCTCAGCTAGCTTCCCCTGTCTGGCATATAACTGCAGGCTCTAAGAATGGCAATCTTAAATCCTGCTACTTGGGTTTCAGAAGCACTTGACTTTTCCAATTCTGAGAACCCATAGTACCACATGCTGAATAATCTCAAATTATAAGTCATGTGCATAGGAATTTCCCTAGAATCAGGCTGAATTTCTTCAGTCTCAGTTTAGAAATGAACTGATTTTTGCATGAATCAGACACTTCTTTCTATTGCTCTCTTAGAACCATCAAGGAACACCAACAATTTTAGTTCTTTCATTGAAATACAACCTCAATAAGCACTTTCTGTCTTTGAAGTTATCATCAGTGACAGTTTACCACTAATATTATCAAGATGAAAATAACAAAATTTCTGTCCTATATTATGTATTGTACTCACATGTAAACTGCTAAGTCAGTGGCACATATTTTATATTTCATCATTAAGACAGCACGCAGCACCACACTTTTCAGCATCAGTTTTATGCTTAGTGGAATATAATTTAGGCCTTTTCAAGAAAAGACAGACAGATGGACATTTCTTTCTTCTTACATAAACAAGGACAAGGGATGTGATGGTCAAGAATGAGTAGAGAGCTGTGCTCCACAAAAGCACCTAAGTTCTTGGGAAAATTCTATCTTGTAAAGCACTCACTATGATATTACCCTGATCTGCACTGCCAAATGGTTCATTGTCTGTGTCTTATAAACTGTAGGATAAAGGGTTTGAAGGACAATCTTCTTTTTAAAGAGGTGGATTATAATATGTCCATATCATTTCTGCACATGGCCCATTGGCCATAATTATTCATAATTTTGCAATTCAGTTTTGCAAACCAAGCAGAAAATGTGCTTGCCAGGACTCAGTAGCTCTTATTACAACAAAAAAGAGAATTTTGTGAAAAGAAATAACAATCTTTTCCATATACTCTGAAATAATGGAATTATTGACTTTATGCTATGTTCCAAAATATTAACATCTACTATTATGAGATACTTATTATTTTACCCATATAGGAAATGAGTTACTTTAGTCCAATATTATGGACACAATGTCCAGATACTCATACCTAACTATAGACTTCAGAACTACAAAATCATAGAAATGATCACTGAGAATCACATAATTATACATTTTAAACAACAGATTAATGAATATTTACATTTCATCACTGTATAGACTAACTGTTATTTTAAAATGTAGCACACATATAAATAAATTCTGGGACTGTTGTCAGCGAATATGACTTTTAAAATCTTATTGCTAACTAAAATATAACTTAATTGGCTCATGCTTACAATGCTACATATGGAGATCATACAAGGAAACATTCTCACATGACAAACATGAAGATCATGGTATGTATCTGTACTTCAGAAAATAATAGTCACTACCAAAAAAATAATTACATAAATTGAAATTTTAAAAATATCATTAAAATAACAATACCATTGCTAGTTCACAGTAGTCACATCTCAAATGCTCCCATATTGGACAACATAAAGCACCTTCCTATCTTTGTATAAAGATATATTGAATATTACTGATATAATCAATTGACAAAGTTCATTGCATACAAAAATAAATAGTATCTATAAGATTTGTTGTGACTAACTGAATAATAATCATAAACGTGGGCTGGGGTTGTAGCTCAGTGGTAAAGCGCTTGTCTCACATATGTGAAGCCCTTGGTTTGGACTCCAATACAACATTACAAATAAATAAATAAGCAAATAAAAAGATACTGTGTCCATCTACAACTAAAAAATAAATAAAAAAATTTAAAAACTCATGAAAGTTTCAAGTGAAAAATGTCTGAGTGGCAAATGTAAATAAATTAAAATTTAATTAAAAAGTTAACTTTGCCAATAGGAAGAATATTTATCTAGCTATCTATTTATTTAATCTTTTCAAAATATCAATATAATCATGTGTCAATTGGATCGCTAATTCAGAAACTTTATGATTAAAATTTTATGACATTGCTCCTTAAGTAAAAATACGTGAAATAAAGGATGAATAAAATACATGAAATAAAAATTGAAATCCTTATTATTTAGTAACTGCTATTGTTCTTTTGAATTAAAAAATACATACAAAGCCAAAGTAGGAACTGTAAAGATGCAGAACATACAAAGGCAATAAAATCTAATTCCACTGTGCATACATACTAGAGATAACATGTCAATTTCTCGTGTTTGGACAAAAAATGAATCTTGATTTTTACTCTAAATTTAAATGTAAATTACTACATATTTTTGCTATTGACAATAATCTGTTTTGCGTATTTTTCTAAATGCTTTTTGATTGAGTTTAAACTTGTGAAATAATTCTATAAAAGGAAAACATGTTATTCACATTAGTAGTGGTAATTTTGTTGTCTGAACATATATTACATACATGATAAAGAACTAAATACAACCCCTTGGTCATAATTTTTTTATAAGAAAATAAATGAATCTTTTGTTTTTAGTTTTAAACCTCAGATTAAATTACTTCAGAATATCATAATTACATCTACTATATTATCCTTATTTTAATTCAGTGCCATGACCATATTTATAGAGATAATTTAAAACTAGTATTTTATATTTAAGATTAATTTTCCCTTCTATTTTTTTGTTTGTTTTTTGTTTAAGGTTTTATTAATTAGTTTTATAATTGATTTTCTTTATAATTATCTGAAAAGAACACATTTATCTTTCCTTCTTCTTTATTTAATTTTTTTTCTCTCTTATAAATATTCTTAAAATAAAAATTTCATATTTTTAAATAAATTAAATTTATGGTTCCTATTAAACTATGCTTAATTTATTTTGCTGGAGACATTGAGATTTGCAGGGAAGAAAGAAGTATAACTAAGTTTTAATCTTTCAGAAAAAAAAAATATTTCTCTTTATTTTGGATTTGATATTTCTTTCTAGTAAAGATTACTTTGTTTAATGTCACTGAGTCATCTTTGTATAACTGAAAAGTGGTTTATTACTATATGTTTTTCATTATTTCTTATTTCTTATTTTACTTTTTTCAGTTTTAATCTCTGAAAACTTTTATTAAATGAGTTGGACTGAATCATTTGAAACATTTCCAGCATATTAGTTTAATTGTATCTACCTTTTCCTTCAAATTCTTAAAAATACTTAAAACGATTTCTTTATACATGTAAAATTTTTGTATGCTACTTATAAATATAGTTTTTTTTTGCTTTAAAGAGCAAACTTGTTTATTTTATTTCATATTTTTGCTGTCACCCACTAATAGAAAACGTCTCTTCTCCACTATTGAATATAGAAAAGGTATATAAAAATGGTTATTATTATTTTCCATACTTTTGGTTGAAGCAAGGGCAAGAATTAATTTTCTGATGAAATCAGTCATTTAGTCCTTTTATTTACAACAAAGTTACTGCTTAACATATGTTAAGTGTTAGCTGGCATTAGTTTTCCAATTTAAACATCTTACTTTGCATTCTTATTTCAAATCTTCTCATTCTTTTCCGTTTGGTATTTCTTATACTGAAGACAGAAGAAAAAAAGAAATAAAGAAAACCTTTTGTATTTTCTGAGTAGATCCAGTTGGCTCCTATTTTTATTTTTATAATTTTTGCTATGTTCTGTCATATATTGTATGCTCAGAAAATATTTTAATTGATAAAGTAAAATATATTTTATTGATAATGTAAAAATATTTTAATTAAATGCTTATTTAAGGAAACACTTAGAATGGAAAGAAAGACAAAGAAAAATAAAGAACTTTAAGTAAGTCATTTTTCATACAATATTGTTATGCACAATAACAATAAACTCAAAAAACTTTTTTTTTTGGGGGGGCAAACAAACTTCTTACAGGTCAATGACTCATTTTTTTGAAACCAGTGAAATGAAGTAACTTTTTGAACTCCAATTTGTATTCTTCTCAGTGACAAAAACTGTCTTGTTGTCTTTGCTTTCTATGAACAGAGTCAAATTTACCTTTATCTAACCCCCAAAGATATAAATGACGATTTTTTTTATTGTTCTTAAATCCAATTTTCTCTAATTTTTTAAAATTTCTTTTTTTTTTAAATGTCAGTTATTACCCATAGTCTACTGGATGAACAGTGGTCACTGAAAAATCAAATAATTTCTTTCTGACCCAGTTTATCAGTTTCTAACAGTCATTCTTTACTACATTGTGTTTTTATAAAGACTAAATTCTCCTCATGGACACAAACAATACACCTTAATTGTCTAATTCTAAGGCATATAGAATCAAATCTAGGCAATTTTACCAAAAAAGAAGTATCAGGAAGTATGTAGATGATCACGGAATATTAGGAGAAAAATGCTGGGACTCTTGAGGTGAAAAGCAAAAGGAGACAGAGAGCAAGACATTGGCTCCTCCAAATGGAAATCAGACATAGAGATAGTCATTTGGAAGCCATGGGAACTTGAAGGTAGCTGTTCAAGCCAAAGATTGAACTTCTACCACAGTTCAGTAATCAGACAAGTGTATAAATAAAGATAAGAAAAGTAGAATAGTAAAATCATGAAATATGCTTATATCAGAAACTTTTGTTATTATTTTAAATTTGTTCACAAACAATAGATTTAAATTTTGGCATGGATTGTAATTATGAAAAAGATAAGTATGATTTCAATTATTTTTAATACTGAAGATCATTATATACTAATATTAGCTAAACATAAATAGATTTTAATTGACTATTGCAATTATTCAAAGAGAAAATGAAGTCAAGAATACTAGAAATAATATATAATTTTTCAATGGCCATGGAATTATTGAAATAACTTTTTATTGCCATAGCTAAAATTTTCCTAAAATTTCCAAGAAGTCTTTCCATCTAATATCCATTCTTTGTATCTTCCACAGAGGACCTGAGCTTTCCAATGTGACTCTTATGTAACTAATATGATTTAAAAATTTGCCCTGATATTGTCATAGACTATAGCCTCTATGTTTCCTCAATTTCTAAAGTCTCATTTTCACTGTATTTGGAGATGGGAAGTAAGTAAAGCTCAATAAGACCATTGTTGGAGTGGGACTGGGGTGGAATTCTCTTAATTGGGATTAGTGCTCTTATCAAAAGAGTCATCTGAGACAGGGGAGGTTCCCTCCCTGTGAAAGAAACAAGGAAAGGCAATAGGGAGAAGTTCCACATTTCCAAATCATAAATAGAATGCAGAGCTCAGAATTCCAGTCTCCAGAACTCTAAGAAGATACATTTCTACTGTTTAAACTACTCTCTGTGGTATTATTCAGTGACAACTTAAGCAAAGTTGTGAATGCTATTCTTAGTGCTAAGTTAACCATCTAAGGCAGTTGATGACAGCGACATCGGTCTCTTTAACAATGAAATATATGCAGGAACAATAAAAAATATGCAAACATTACTGAAGTTTTTAAATTTAAGCATGAAGGGGGAAATCACAAACAAGCATTTTTCATATGGTGTCTGCAGAATACTGTAAATTGCATAAATCTATAGAAACTGCTAATACTTACTTTGATTTATACTCTATAAATACCCAGACTATTAAAATATGTAATTTACATATTAAATAGTTTTCTACACTCTTTGCACATATACATAAAACACTTATGAGAGATTTGAAGGTAATATTTGATTGTATTTAAAATAATTTAAGCATTGTTATGCATGTTTCCTTAAACTCTAGACAACTATACTACTTCTATATCTGTGGAGAGTGGTGACAGTGATTGGGAGATCAGTGTCTGAGATTAAAATCCCTGATGACTTCATGGCTATGGCATGCTTGGTGCCTGGGAAACTTTCTGTGCAAAGGTACAGGATGCATGGTTGCTTTGGAAATGCTCTCCATGGGGAGGCTCTGTGCTAAAGTCTTATCATCCTCCACCCTGCTCTCAGACACACAGTTCCTGGAAATGAAGGAATTCTCTTTCTAAGACAGCTGCAATATTTTACCATTTCTGCTGTTCCTGAACCTGCACACATAATAGTAACTTTAAAGAATGGACTTTCTTGAGAGCTACACAATGCTCCTAACATTGCACATTGCAACTGTAGAATGTAACTGAGAAATAAACTGCATACTGTTGCTAACTCTGTAACTTTCATGAATACAAAGAATAATACTTGCATAGTCTTTAAGCTGATTAATAAGACATATATAATAAAGATTGCTGACATGATTCTTTAGAACCTTCTCCTCCATCAGAGAGCAGTGCTCCACCCAATATGAGCTATTTTATCTTCAAGATCTGTGTATGTGAGTCTCATTTCTTCCAATCTCCCAACACCCCTCAAGAGAACCTGCTAGTTTGGCCACACTGGTTGAAGCATATATCTACATACTTGACGAGATAGTCATGTTGAAAATCCAGAAATATGAAATAATATATCAGGATCTCCACTTGTGCCATAGATTTGAAAAAATTTTTATCTAGATATTCTTTAAAATTTACATAATCTTCAAGTCTTTATAATGCAGTTTTCAATGCCTACAAATATGACAGATCAAAAAATAATAATTCTATGAAAAATGGTAATGTACTCTCTTAGTGTCATGATGGTGGAACACTGCATACCAAGAAATTTTTCTAATTAGTTTGATAATGTAATGTGAATCTGATAATTGAATTGTTTGCACTCTGTATACACAAAACTAATTGTGGTAATCCAAGACTGAGCTGTATATCTTCCAATACAAAAAGTCACATGGCATGTATAGCATTGTCTATATTGTTTATCCCTCCCTCCACAGCCTCTAGTTTAAAAATTTTTGTTACTGCTTATTTTAAATACTGAAATTTAAGGCATGATAACAAAATATATAACTCTGCAAACACTATGGAATTACAACAGTAATAGAATCATTTTCCTGCTTTATCTGATGATAATTTAATTCCTCTGAAATAAAAATGTAAAATAATAAAACTAACAATAATCCTATAAAAAATAATTATATTTATTATTTCATTTTCACTTTAGGAAGAAGCTCTTTAAGGACCAGAATCTGGTAAGAATAAACACAGTGCTTGGAAGTATAATTAGGAGATATCTTCATTTACATAAATGGTCATTTCCAAACTTCAAAGGTATTTTACTGTCTTCCAGGTACTTAAGGCCAGTTCCAATAGCCCCTGTTGTTCTTTTAGCCTCAACTGATGCCATAAATACAAACAAATAGTGGATGTAACAAAGGGATTTATAAAATTTAAATCATTTTACATTATCTTCTCAGTTTAATAAACATAGCAATTGGAATCACAACTTCTCTGCTTGCTGTTTTTCCTGAAGTTTTAGAACACAGTGAAACAAGGAGTTTTTCATTGGCAGTGATTATGATAGACATAATGATATGGCATAGTATTGCTTGCCTAGAAATGCCCTGGAAGTTGGAGATAAACACTGAAAGAATTAAAAAGAAAAAGCTTTCTCATTTCTAGAGGTGAAGGGATGAAGATAGAGTACATAAAAAGCATAGATTATATATTACATTCAAATGATAATGAGTGCATGGAACAGAATAAATATTCTTAGGAATGAATTTTAACTTAATATTGATTGTCCACAGAAGGTTTCATAGTTGATAAATGAACAAGTACAATATTCCCCATTTTTGACTTTCAACTCATTTTATGAACCTCTTCCCATAATAAGCAAATTCCAGCAAGTCTGATATTAAAAGGATTTATTTTCCATTTCCTCTATTTTTTCAACTCTTTTCTTTCACAATTCAAATTTTATGGAAGCCATAGGATCAATTCCTTTAATACTCTATCAACTCATGTGCCATTTATTTTTTTTCTTTGCTCTTACTGGGAAAAAGACTTCATCCTGATTAAATTCAACTTCCTTATACTGCATTGCTCTCGTCCATTCAATGAAAAGTGGCCAAAAAGAACACACACACACACACACACACACACACACAATCACATGTGCATGCAGAGCTCTTCCTCCATCTAGATGAATTGGTTTCATATTCAATTTATAACTTGCCACAAGTGGGATGTTCCTTCTACTTAGTGAGTCGATAAATTTCTAATCCATTTATCTAATGCATTAAGCTGAATTTAAAAGAAAATAGTCAAGATAGAAAAGAAATTAAAGTATGTCTACATGACCACTGTACATTTCATTATTAATTTAATTTTGTAATCCCCTTTTAAAGCTCAACTTCACTCTCATGTAGTGTATTTTCTCATGGTGTATTCTCTAGATTGTTGACTTACCATTAGAATGATAAATTTGGTCTCTGTTTACAGTGATCATCTTTAATATGAATGGAGATAAGAAAACCTATTTGTTCAGTAACATTATAATTAAAGTGTTTTCTACATTTTATTTGATAACAAGGTTAAATTATTGTCCTAATAAATGATGGGGTCAGATGTTTGTTAATGCTTAATAGTTCTAACACATTTCCATTATATTTCTTAAAGTTAAATTCAAACCTTAATTTTATTCTTAATATTCTTATTTAAATATTTTGAAATATAATAAAATATAAAGTACAGCCACTTTTTGAATTTAATATTTATAAATAAGTAACAATTCAAAAAATATAATTGTTATATTTTTATCTTTTAAAGTTACCTGTAACTGAAGTAAAAATATCCAGAAGGCAGGAATGTTATTCTCATTTATAACTATGACATTTTTCAACAGAAAGCATAAGGCTAATCTTTAATCTCCTTGTTAGGGAAAAGATGATGAATCAGAACACAGTGCTAAATCTGTAATTTTGATATATTAAGTAGGATTAATACCTAGTTCAGGAAAAACTGTGTGTTTGCACATTTAGTAGATCATTTGAGGTATATAAAAGTTTCAGTCAATATATCATTTATTTAGCTTGTCAACTCTGAAACTTTTTAAATTAGATCTCTAAACTTCCAGTAATAATAAAGAATTAAGGGCATGGGATGAAGCTTAGTGGTAGACTGCTTGTCTGACATGTGCAATACCCCAGGGTAAATCCTTGATAAATAAATTATATAATAAATTAATAACTTATGCTTGTATAATCAACTTTAGATCTACACATCTTTGTTATGAAATAGAGATAATGGATTCCTTGAAAATATTTCACTTATTGCTTAGTATAGCTCCTTTAAGACTCTACATACAATTTTATTATCCCCCATATTGATTATGTACATAAATTGTTTAAAAATTGTATTAATTGTTATGTTAAGTGACATTGGGAAAGAAGAAACATGGTTGGGCACTGTGATGACAAAGATGTGAGAAAGAATAATGGCTAGGCAGCATGGAAGAACTATGATAATATTTATAAGGAATATAAGTCGAATTGTACATTTTCTCCTATGTATATTTCTTATAGGATTTATCTATGATATTGGCCAGAAATTATTGTGTATGTTTCCTCCACTATATCTTTTCATGGAGAATCCAGGTATCATCTCCTTAAACAAATTCCTATCCTTTGCCATTTTCACTAATATAAAGAAGCAGAACAGTTCAGACTCTATGAGCCTAAACTCTGAAACCAGAGTACCAGAGGTACTTTCCTATGGCCATTTGAATGGAAGCTTCCTTAAATTCCATGTGCCTCCATTTCTTCCCTTTGTAAATGTGGTAAATAAGAATATTTAATTTATTGAATTTTATCAGATAATTATCATGCTTCTACTTCAACACAACACAGCCAACCTGGGAAAGAGGTAAACACTTAAAAATGCAATCTTTTCTTTCAAAAAAATTTGAGAAGTTTTAAAATAAAATAAAATTACTATTCATTTTTACAGATTATATTGTGCTATAGAGGCAATGAACCAAGCTACCTCAGAAAAGCCAGACGTGTTCTGGGGTATCAGGGACCAGAGGATATTATTTTCTAGCACAAGCAACCTGTCCAGGGTTCTTCTGCTGTGGCTTCCACAGAATACAATTTAACACTGTACCCCATTAGCCCAGAAATTAGAAAGCACATAAGATAAATATGGCACTCAGGGCTTTGTCACTGCATGCTGACGTCAGCCAAGGATACTCCAGTAGACTTTCTATGCCTCATATATATTTGTTTTAAGAGTATCATAGACTTTTTTTGGTACTGACTTATTTCACTTAGCTTGATGGTCTCCAGTTCCATATATTTATTGGCAAATGTTGTAAAGTCATTCTTCTTTGTGGCTGAGAAATACTCCACTATACCATGCTCTTTTTATCCATTCCTCTGTTGAAGGGCACCTGGACTATTTCCTTAGCTTGGGAATTGTAAAGTCAGAGGGCAAATTTTTTCTCTGATATGCATAAGCTAATTAATCCAAAATGAGAAGGAGGGATTAAAAATATAATAGAAAAAAAAAACAGTAGATATATGGGATGGAAGTGGAAGGAGGGAGAGTGTGATAAGTAAAGAACAGTAAATGAACTTGACCTAAATTTTCTATATGCATATATTATAGAGTGAATCTCACCATCATATATATCCACATGACACTAATTAAGAAAATTATAAGTAAATAGTAGAAAAGTTGTAGAGTAGAGGAAAAGAAACTGGAGAAAGGAGGAAGAGATGGAAAGGGGAAAGGGAATACTGGAACTGAATTAGAACAAATTATATTCCATGACTTTATAACATGTCAAAGTGAATCTTAATGTCTTGTATAACTAAAAAAAAGAACCAAATAAAAGAAAAATAATAAAAATAAAAGAGTATTGTAGAAAAGACTCTTAAAATCAATAGCAAGTCTCATGATTTAGAAGCCAGGAAGAATGATATAACCAGAAATGTGGCCCCTAATGAGATCTTTGAGCTGGTTCAGTTACAGGCAACAGTTCTACATTTTAGTAGCTGTTGTCCCTTTTGATAATATTCATACTAATCTCCAAATTTAGGGCCCAAAAATACATATGGATGCTGCACATTCTGGATCTTAACTAATTTAATTTTTTAATGCAAATACATTCAAATGGCTTAATGACTGCATTAAAGGGATTTAAATTCGTTTAAATAAATTGAAATATTGTAGTTGTTAATAGAAAGTGAAGTTATTAAGTCCTATTAAATTTAAGCTGCTATAAAATTTTAATATTTAAGATAAAATTGATTTCTGATATATAAAACACAAATTTCAGATATTAATGAGCCACATATGAAGTTTCAATACATTATATACATTGCACAATGTTTAAATAAGATTAAATATATTTTTTTTCTTATTTGTCATCTAATTTTGGCAAGATCTTTAAAACTGCCTTCCCCTAGAATGCAAAGATGGTTCAACATGTGAAAATTAATAAGTACAGTTCACCACATAAATGAAATTGAGGACAAAAATCACAACATTATCTCTAAAGATCTAAAAAAGTCCTTGGATAAAATTCAGTACACATTTGTGTTTAAAACATTAAAAAAACTAGAGACAGGGAAAACTTTCTTAAAATATCATAAGGGCTATTAGTGACAAAATTAACATTATAGTGAGTGAGGAAAACTGAAAATATTTCCTCTAAAACTAAGAAAGAAGAGTATTTATTAACCACTCACATTTATTGTAATACTGAAAACAGCCAGAGCAATTAGACAAGAGGAAATTAATGGGATACAAATAGAAAAGCAAGAAGTGAAATTACCACTGCTTGAAGGTGATATGATCCTATAATTAGAAGATTCAAAAACTCCATGAGCAGACTTCTAGAGCTGATAATTTCAGCAAAGTAGCAGGATAAAAATCAACATACAAAAGTTAATAGTATTTGGGGGGCTAGGGTTATAGCTTAATGGCAAAGTGCTTACCTAGCATGTGTGAGGCACTGGGTTTGATCCTCAGCACCACACATAAGTAAATAAAAAATAAAAGTACATCAATAAGCAAAAATATTTTTAAAAGAAGTTAATAGGGTTTCTATATATCAATAGTCAATCAACTGAAAGAGAAATCAGAAATATAATTCCAATCATAATTGCATCAAACTGAACTGAACTATAATACCTAGGAATAAATCTAATTAAAGAGGTGAAATGTCTCTACAAAGAAAATTATAGAACATTGCAAAAATAAATAGAAGTCACTAGAAGATGGAAGATCTCCCAAGTTAATGAATAGTCAGAATTAATATTGTTAAAATGATCACATTACCATAACAATCTACAGAATCAACGTAATGCTCATCAATATATCAATGGAATTCTTCACTGAAGTTTTTTTCTTAAGGCAGTCTTAAAATTAATATGATTGAATAAAAGACCCATAACAGCCAAAGCAAGACTGAGCAAAAATGTCAATGCTAGAGACATAGCAATACCAGATTGTTTTTTCACTTTATATATTTTTTTGTTGTTGTTCTTTTCTAGATATATGTGGTGGTGGAATGCATTTTGACATATTATACATACATGGAGTAAACTTATTCTAATTTTATATTCTTTAAAATTTTTGAGAAATAGTAGCTTTAGTTGATGTTGCACTATTTGGCTTCTATAATTTGCAAAATTTGCTACTTACACATTTAGTAATTAAAATTAAAATTTTATATAAATTGCTTGAATTTCTCATTGTTGTTTCAGTTATATAAAATCAATGGGGCAAGTATCTTTAGAATAATTTCCAGGTGACTAACTTGTATTTAACTTATAACAGAAAACAGTTTTTTTATTGATTTTTTTTTTTTAAATGACAGCAGATTGCATTGCAATTCTTATTACACACATACAGCACAACTTTTCATATCTCTGATTTTACATACAGGAGTAACAAAAACAGCACAGTACTGGAATAAGTTCAGATATATAGACAAATGAAGAAGATTTGAAGACAAACCCACAATTGTACATTCATCTGATTCTTGAAAAGGGCTTCAAATAGTGTGTTGGAGAAAAAACAGACTTTTAACAAGTTTTACTGGGAAAACTGGATATAAAAATGTAGAAGAATGAAAAATCCCCACCTTTTACACTTCACTGATGACAACTTAAAGTAGATCAAAGACCTAGGAATTATACCAGAAGCTCCACAACTTCTAGAAGAAACTATATGAGCAATGCTACAACATTTATGTATAGGAAATGACTTTCTCAGTATGAATCTTAGAACATAGGAAAAATACAAAAAAATAATAAATGAATTAATGAGATTATATCAAATCAATAAGCTTCTGTAAAGCAAAGCAAAAAATACAAATAATGATAAATATTGATGGGGATGTGAGGGAGAAAAACTCATACACTGCTGGTGGCATTGTAAATTAGTATAATCACTATGGAGATAAGTATGGAGGCTACTCAAAAGACTAGGCATGGAAATAAAAATAAAACTAGGCATGCAACCACCACATGACCCAGCTACACCATTCCTCAGTATTTTAAGAAAAATCAAATAAGCATACTATAGAGATATATGTGTAGTCATATATGTAGCATATATAGACATACTCATGAATGTAAATATATGTATAAATAAATATATATATATATGTCTATATATAATATCAACACATGCATGAACACGCACACATATATATGTGAGGTTTTATTTATCTATAAGGAAGAATGAAATCAAGTCACTTGAAATTAAGTAGAAGTGAACTGTATCACGTAGAACAATGTAAGTCAGATTCAGAAATTCAAAGATCATATATTCTCATATGTAGAAGCTAGAGAGAATAAAAAGTTTTAAAAAGATCACTTGAAAACAGAAAGGAGATCTTCAGAAGTGACAACAGAGATAAATAAGGGTGGAAGGAGGTACTGGGGAGATGAAATTGATACAATTATATTAATGAACCAATATGTCACAATGAATGCCACTATTATAGATAATCATAATGCATCAATACAAATACTTTTTTCTAGGTTTATAAATGTGCCTTTTATTCGTAATAAACCTACTATGCAAAAGCATATCAGAACTTCTTGTTTTTATCTAAGTTCAACTTCATACCCAAAGACCAACTTTTTACCATTCCTCCCTTTCCCTCTTCAATCTGGCCTCTGGCATTTCAACTTCAAACTTTATGAGATCATCTTTTTTTTTATATTCCACATATGAATTAGATCATCTGGCATTTTCTTTTCTGTGTCTGACTTATTTCATTTAACATAATTATTTGCAGTTCTATTCATGTTTTAAAAATGACAAGATTTAATTCATTATAGTGAATGAATAGCATTTAATTGTGCATTGGATCACATATTCATTCTAAATAACACTGATAATCATATTAGAAGACTGAGCTGCTATCAGCATATATCTATGTATTATTTATTGAATTTATGAAATTTAAGTCTAAGTATATATTGCCTTGTATTTCTAATCTTCTGAAACCTTCCTTGGCTCTACTACTGTTCTTGAGGCTGTTGGAATTCTACTTCTTCAAATTTCCCCTAGACAGCAAAGCTGACGACAGGCTACAGTTCTATACAGTGAGATTAAAGAAGGATTGGCTGTAGTCACTCCTATTCCCATTATTTTCTTGATGAATTGAGTACCATTATATAAACTAGAATTGTGTCAGCTGTCTTGAGACCATGAGAGAAAGACTCGAAAATCACTGAAGCATTAAATAGGCATTGAGATCAAACTGCCAAATAAATGTCATTAAATTAGCAATTCAGGTCTCCTGAGTTCTTGTTTTATGTAAAAAAAAATTGTAATTACATGTGTGTAGGACTTATAATTTCTATCACAACTGTTTCCTGCACATGCATATTCTAGAATAATATTTTTTGTTTTCATTCAAACAACCATGAAGTGAACATATCTCATTTTAAGTAAAGGGTATAAAATATTTTGGAGTTCAAATAAGTTGCCTAAAATCACAATTTATAAGTTGGAAAACTGGGAGTTTTACAAACATTTGTATGTATCCAAAATGCAAATTCTTAGTCTATCCAGAGATACTGAGGCTCACGCTGTGGGAGACCAGGCGATGATATAATCTAGTCATCTCAGTCTATTTTTGGTGAACTAAATCTACTCTGCTGAAAACAAGCATATAATATTCATTACAGATATTCAGGGACTTAATTATTTAGACAATGCTTTTGAGGTATGATTGCTCTATAGGTGTTCAATATACGAAACATCTAATTTCATATACTCTTACATCATGTTCAACACTTAATTTAGGGGACAGATATCTGATAATAGTTTACTATCTTTTGTAGAAAGTAGAAAAAGGTGTTAATTTGTGATAATTTGTTTATCTCTGTTGATTGGTGATCTTTAAAAACTTTTATGTAAGAAGCATTTGTTTGTTTCACTTACTACTCTAACAGTGCAAACAGAAAGTCTTTACTCTTTCACACACAATGAAGAAATCACTGAATTTTAGAAAATCATGTCTACTCTCCAATGATTTTTATTTCTAATTTTCACACTCAAAAAAAACCAACAAAAAACATATACTTACAGGGAGTTAATTAATTTAAGAAGCAGTTTTTTCTTTTAATATTTTTTCTATTTTTTTTTTTTTGTTAGCATGTAAATCTTCCTTAAGGTTTATATCTCTTGGTCCAAAAAGAATCAATAAGAATACAGTTTCCCCTAGGGAGCATCTCCTGGGAAGTGTGCAGAGCATGGCAGTACCACAGAGCCAACAACTAGTACCATCAATCAATATGCAATGACAGAGGTAGTGAATTTTCATGGCCAACCTGAATTGATCTCACTGTGTTTCCTCTGTCAGTATTGCCGTCTCTAATGATCTAGCCTTATTATAAGTTTTAGTATGCTGCATGAGATAGTACCTCACAATATTTTACTTCATCCAAGGTTATAAAATCCTGTCATTGAGAAAGCTTATTAAAGTAGCCATCATGCCAACTAGAAAAAGTGTGCTTATTCATCTGTCACAAAGCATATCTACAGAGCATGAATCCTGGCACAGTTGTTTCTAAATCATTTTAAAAGTGGAATAGATAAATAAAATGGAAAATTCCAAGGATAGCAGTTTGTTTATCTCCCTCTTTCTTTTTTCTACACATTTCAAATCAGAAACTATAATTCAATCCAATTATTGAACCACAGTGGTTACCAGACTCTAATCATAAATCTTAACCAGTTGTTTGGAAAAATGCAGATATTGTATGTCAAGTCTCAAGCTTGTTGGGTTATTCCTGTCTTACATTAGTTTTTCTTAAAAAGTTTAACTTCAAAATATACTATGTTATTAAGTTAATAATGTGTCATCTTGTACTTATTTTTTCTATAGTACTATAAAAAGTTCTAAACAAGAACCAACTATTGTTTTGAAGACATCTGAGGGAAATGTGACAAGGTTGAAAGCAAATTGATGGAAAAATTCTACCACATGTGGCTGAACATTATTGCTTATTTGTTATACATAATTAAGACTACAAAGACATACTGTGCAATTCAAGCAGGTAATTGAGCCAGACTACCTTGATTCACATGCTGACTCCACAAATTTCTATTTTAGTGACCATAAGTTAGATTCTCCTCTGTGTCTTAGTTTCTATTTTATAAAATGGGTGGTATAATACAAATCATCTCACAAGATGGTTGGGAGGATCAATTGCTGTGTATAATATTCTGTAAAAAGTCCTGTCTCTGTTCTAATACATTTTAGTTATATATATATATATATATATATATATATATATATATATATATATACACACACACACACACATATATATGTGTGTGTGTGTGTGTGTGTGTGTGTGTGTGTGTGTGTATCCCTGTTGTAGATTGTAACATCTTTCTATGTAGATAAAATGAGTTTGTTGAGTCTTTTTTTTTTAAACCAAGGATTTAACCCAGAGGCACTTAACCACAAAGTTACATCCCCATCTCCCTTTTTTATATATTTTATTTAGAGACAGGGTCTCACTAAATTGCTTAGGGACTCACTAAGCTGCTAAGGCTGGCTTTGAAATCCAGATCTTCATGCCTCAGCTTCCTGAGGTGCTGGGATTACAGGTGTAAACCACTATTTCCGGCTTGGCTTGTTGAATCTTCATTAGCAAATAGAAGGACAGGTGTAATTATTCACCAGCCAAATCCTATGACATTATCCAGTGGAGGATAAATGGGAGAAATCCTGTCAATATTGTTACCACTTGCCTAGAAAGCAGTACTGACAAAGAAGGCTAATTTAACTGGGTGTTAAAGTAATAAATGGTAAAAAAATGGAACTTGCTGCAAATAGGAAGTAATTCATGAGACCCTCTCAGGGGAATAGAATAATATGCTCTCATAATCAATTTGAACTCTGTTAGCAGTATACTATAGATTTGGTGAATTCTAAAATCAGAAACATATTCCTCATAGTGGTGATGGCTACAAAGTCCACAATCAAATTGATAGGATATTGAGTATCTAAGAGGACATTCCTGGTTCATAATGGCATTTTCTCATTCTATCTCATGTGGTGGAAGGAGCAAAGTATATCTCAGGTCCTCTCTATTGAGGGCACTAATTCATTCATGAGGACTCTGGCCTCACATTCTAATACCCACATATTGGCCTTATTTTCTAATGGCATCACATTCGTAATTAAGTTTCAATATGTGAACTTTGGAATGACACAAACACTCAGACAATAATAATATTCTAACATAATTTTCTAAGATTTGGTGCTGTCAACCACCTTATGCTAAAAAAAAAAAAAAAAAAAAAAAAAAAAAAAAGCAACAAAAAAAAATAGCCTAACAAACTATTCCTTTTTCCAGAAAAAAAAAGTATAAATATTAGTCCTCTGCTTGCATGAAGTGTCTGCCTGAAGATTGCATTTAAACAGTCTACATTTTGGATGTGGTGGAGCATTCCTTAACTAATGATTGGCTGGTCAGAAGTACTATTTGCCTCATGATTGTAAGATTATTTTTTGTTAGGCACTAGAGAGAAATATTACCTTTGAATCACACAAGATAAAGGTTGCTGAACAATTGAGCATATGCACACTGTGTCATTCTGAATTAAGTGACAATTTGCCAAGAAAGATGTCTGGATACAACAAAAAGCAGATTTGTGTCACCTTCCAAGTTTGTCACAGCTTCAGGCTTTTGACTACTCTAAATCTACTTTGAATGGAATACCTTAAAGAAAATAGAAAATGCATACTAGATAATCTCCAAGAGAAACGTAATAGGGATGATGTAGAAGCCAACATCATTGGCCTTTATCTTTCTTTCTTTGTATGGGCAAATTGTGGTATATGTTAATCATCTTTGTTTACTATAACCAATACCTAAGATAATCAACTATGAAGTGGAAAGGTTTATATTGGCTTATAGGTTTGAGGGGTTATGCCTATGACCAGTTGTCTCCATTGCTTGTGGTCTCCATTGTTTGAGACTGTGGTGTTACACTACATTATGGTAGAAGCATTTGCCAAATTAAGCCTGTTTACCTCATGAACACATGAGAAAGCAAGAGAGGATGGGCTGGGGTTTCACCATTCCCTTCAAGGGCATGCCCTCCGTGACCTACTTTCCTCCTGTTGGGCCTCACTTCTTAAAGAGAGCTTAGTGATGTGGGCTGAAGATCAAGATTATAACACATGGATCTTTGAAGTACATTTAAGGTTCAGACCATAGTATGGAGTCCTGTAGCACAAATGGTTTGAGTGGCCTTTATAAAAGAATATGTTTCATAGAGCAACCAATGCTATGGTGTCTTTATTGTGTACAAAAAATAAACCTATGGGAGTAGCAGGAATGCTGGAATGTAATCAAAACGGACACCATTAATTCATATGGGTCTTGAACATATAAGAACTAGAGTATTTTTGGATCATTGTGTCATCCATTCCAAATTGTTATTCCTGGATAAAAACACTATGCTTACCAGAAAGGAATGTTTAGGGGGTCTATTCTAAGATCCTCTCTGCAACTGAGAGACAAACATTATGAAATGAGTCATGGGTGGACATGACTTATTTCCAAATGATCAATGTATCCCATTCATCCACAACATTGGAGTCTGTCTTCACTTTCACTGTGGAAAGGGTATTAAAGATATACATCACTATGAAATCTTAGCAAGTGGCCAGGAGTCCTTGAGACCAAGTCTGAGACAAAGGTAAAGGTAAATTCATTTATAAGAACACAATGGTAGGCCTAAACAATGTTAAAAAAAATCACTGAAGGATGTAACTTTAATTGAAATATGTAAAAAAGTATATTCCGTGGACAAAAATGACTTTTCCAGGGGATCATACGAGTAGTTCAAAATGCTACATGAAAGTCTGTTTTCATAAACTTATAGCATGTTTATGTCCACAAAGTGGAATATAGATTTGTTAGAACAATGGTTTCTTGTTACCACACAGTAACTACAACTGTATGTCTCATGATAATTATTCGGTTTTTATCAGAAGTACAAAAATGATCCTGGAATTTTAAAAGACATCTAAAGAGTCAAACATTATTTTAATAATTATGCTATGAATATACATAGTGAAAAGGCATTTTCAAGACTAATGATAAAAATAAATGGAAATCAAACTTCTTTACATGATGATCACCATGATGGTATTCAAATTTATTTTTAAGCCTATTTGAGGTGCTCACCTCATGTAATAACTAATAAATTTAATTGACTGAAAGAGTAGTATAACTGACCTCACAAAAATCCCATGCATCCATTAATATGTAAGAAGAGCCAAACAATGATAATAAGAGAAATATTATAGTTAATGATGCAGGTCAAATTTGATCTGGTTAATTTGATCCTTGACTTCAAATCCAGTACTTGATGTAATTATTAGTGCCTCCCTTTTTTGATTACCCCCTCCTTTCTTTTTTTTTTTTTTCTTTGCCTGGAGTGAACCCCCAGGGACATTCATTTTACCACTAATATACATCCCCAGCACCACTACTTCTTCTTCTTTTTCTTTTCTTTTTTTTTCTTTTTCTTTTTTTTTTTTTTTTTTTTTTTTTTTTTTTTTTTTTAGATAGGGCCTCAATAATTTGATAAGGCTGAACTCAAACTTGTGATTTTCCCTGTCTCAGCCTCCTGAGCTGCTAGGATTATAGTCATGTGCCTGCACCCAACTTGCTATTGCCTGTTTTTCAGTGATCTCCTAACACAAAACTCAGACAAATACAATGTATACACCCAAACTCTCTCTCTGACACATAAACACCCCCCCCAACACACACACAATAAATAAGCAATAAATATCCCATGAAGTTACTGCTAAGTGATGTAGCCTGGGCCTCTACTACTGTTAATTTTTCTAGACTTATCTGGATTTTCTCAGGTGTTTGATGTTCAGCTAGCCGTGAATAGGAAAATTGAAGGTGACAACACTTGACTCCACATAGTTCTGCTTTTCTAGTTGATTAGCTTAGGGCTGTACTTACACAATAGAAAGAGTACAAGACCAGGAAAAGTCCCATCATTCAAATGATATCAAAATTTCTGCTTTCAACATATTTGCTAAGATCACTGTTAAAAACAATATACATGTTTAAGCCAGAAACTTTATATTAGAGGATGATATTGAAGCCAGATTTAAAGGTAGGTAGTTAGTGTCGTTAGGCAAATTGGGTCTAATATTGAGTAAAATCGAGAATGAAGGCCAAGAATGGGGTCCAGGGAAATAGGAATTGAAAATGTCCCCAAGGCCCAGAGCCCATCCCAAGGAAATGTTAATAAAGCAGCTCCCAGCAAACACGGAGATGCTAATCCAAAAGTCCTTCCTGCTCAGATTACTCCTAGGCCCACCTATCCCCCACCCTTTGGGCCTTTCCACTTTCATTCCAACACTGCAAGATAACAGAACAAAGGACAGGAATGGGACAGGAATTCAGGAAACCTGAAAGAAGACCTTAGCTATAAAAGAGGGAAAACCTCCGCCTTCCATGGATTTCACCTCTTGGGTCCCTTTCTTCCTCGAGGGAGAAGTCTTTTCTATTGTCCTTTAATAAAGCCTCTACTTCCCACTCTAAATTTGCCTCGGTGTGCTTCTCTGGTGTTATATTTCAGCATTGGGGAAGCACAGACTCGTCACAGGTAAACAACGGTAACAATATCAGTATATAGAAAACTATATATATAGGTGTGTATGTGTGTGTATGTGTGTGTGTGTGTGTCCGTGCGCGTGCATAGACACATATGTTAGTAGGTAGGTTGGTGGGTAGGTAGCATTATGTTCTACCAAAATTCATGTGAAGTCTTAGCCCCCCAAAATATGACTGCATTTTCAGATACCCTTAGAGAGTATTATAATTTAGATATAAGGTATCCCCAAAAGCTCATGTGTGAGACAGGGGAAGAAGGTTCAGAATTGAAATTATTAGATTATGAAAACTTTACTAAGTGGATTAATCCACAATATGAATTAACTTGCTGGTAACTATAGGCAGGTAGGGTGTGACTGGAGGGCATAAGCTACTGGAGTCATACCCTTTAGGGTTTATATTTTGTCTCCATTGATTGGAGCTCTCTCTAATTCTTGGTTGTTATGTTCTGATCTGTTTTTTTTCTTCCACATCCTTCTGCCATGCTGTTCTTTCTTCCTTGGGTTCATAGAGTCAGCTGACTGGACTGAACCTCTGAAATCAGGAGCCAAAATGAACTTTTCCTCCTCTATGTTGTTCTTAGATCTTTTGGTCACAGTGATTAAAGAAAAAAAAAAAAGCTAGCAAAAACAGAGAGGTAATTACTTATTTGAGTTATTTGACAGGTCATAAACTGTGATAACTTGCATTCCTATAAGATAGAGATTTGGACACAGACATGTACACTCAGAAGGACAACATGAAGATAAAAGGACAGGAAGCCATTCATAAGAAAAGGACAGAGATTTCACTTGGAATTAAATGGAACCTACATATGCCTCACTTTCAGACTTGGCTCTTCCAGTACTCTAAGAAAATAAATTTCTGTTGTTTAAACCACCCAGTCTATGGCAGCCTCTTATGGCAGCCTTAGGAAACTAATACAAAGAGAAATAAGAAATGCATTCAAGGGGCTGGGGATGTGGCTCAAGCAGTAGCACACTCGCCTGGCATGTATGCGGCCCGGGTTCGATCCTCACCACCACATACATACAAGGATGTTGTGACCGCCAAGTACTAAAAAATAAATATTAAAAAATTCTCTCTCTCTCTCTCTCTCTCTCTCTCTCTCTCTCTCTCTCTCCTCTTTCTCACTCTCTCTTTAAAAAAAAAAAAAAAAGAAAAGAAAAAAAAAAAAGAAATGCATTCAAAATATGCTCAGTACCAGATCTTGGCATCTAAAATTCTTATGCAAACACTTTTTTGAGCTCAGAGTACAAGAATGCCTGGGTCACACAGGATATCTAGATGAGTTTACTCTTAGCTGATTTACAAACTGAAGTAAATTATAGGTGCCTCCCTCACACTAGATGATTGACAAGGGGAAAGGACAGGACAACATCAAAAGGCATCTCTACTCAAAAAGATACAAAAGAGTCTGTCTAGAAAAGACTTCTGAGGACATTTGTTGCTCCCTTTTAGTCATATTTTTGTTGCTGTGAACAAAAGACTCAACAAGAACAACTTAAAGGAGGAATAGTTTATTTTGGGTCACAGTTTCAAAGAGTTAGTCTATGGTCAACTGACTCCAGAGCTCTGGGAGCAATGTAAGGAAGAACATCATGGAAGAAGGACATGACAGTGTAAAGAAGCTCAGGATATGATAGTCAGGAATCAGAGAGAGTGCTCCACTCACCAGGGAAAAAATATAAACCCCAAAGTTACGCTCCCAGTGACCTACTTCCTCCAGCTACATTCCACCTGCCTATAGTTACCAGCCAGTTAATCCATACCAGTGGATTAATCCAGCAATCAGGTTACAGCTCCTATAACCCAATCATTTCACCTCTGAACATTCTTGCATTGTCTCACATATGAGATTTTGGGGTACACTTAATATCTAAACCATAACATTGTTCAAATCCTACACAAAGTCTTATTCCCTTTTCCTAGCACCTGGAGATGACACCTGAGTCCCTGGAGCATATTCCTGATAAAAATATCCTTATGAACCTGAAGATTTGGGCCAAAACAGCTAGTTTATTATAACATTATTATGGTAAATATTATTGTGTGTGCTTGAAGGATGTCAATGTTTGAATGAACTTTGCTGGTTGGCAACACTGTGCACATGTTAGCATATACCATTTCTGTGGGATCTAGACAATGTTCATACAATCTACTGGGAGGAGACAGGTGGAAGGTGGTGTCTGATTTCTCTAGGGCTCTATCCTCTTTCTCTTTTCTGTTATTTATTTTTATGTTTCCTTTTTCTGTAACTAAATTGAAATTGTGAATATTGTGATTTTTTTCAGTGCTCTGTGAGTTTACCTAGTGAATTTGGGAGATTCAGTGCAGTCTGTGGGATCATGCCAAGAAAAAAAAAAAAAGTGTGTAATGAATTTTTATGATAAATCTCAAAATTGGCAAAATTTCTTATCCTATATCTAGTGACCAAGACAGGTAATATTGATGCATTCCATTCTTCTGGGTGTTATAACAATTTACGACAAACTCAGTGACTTCAAATAATATAGTTATTTTCTCAGCCAAAATACAAAACAGAATTATTGAGACAAAATAAGTGTTGTCAGGACCATGTTTCCTTTAGGGACTTTCAGACAGAATCTCTTTCTTGCTTTTTCAGTTTTTGGTGGCTGCCAGAATTCTTTCTCCAGAACGAAACCATTCCAATCTGTCTCCGTGACAATTATCTCCTCCTTCTTTCTCTCAAAACCCCTTCTACCTCTCTCTTTTTAGGATATAGATGATTGCATTCAGATTTCAATAGTATAATCTAGGACAAACACTTCTTCCCAAGATCTTCAAGTTAATCAAATGTTTTGTCATGTAAGGGTCTGGTGTTATAATATTGGCCTTCCTTTTCTGGGGCTACCATTCACTCCACAACATTTGGTGGGAAACTGACACCATGCATAATAAGAACAAGGGAATACTAAAATGTAAAGACCGAAACGTTAAAACATTTGTAGAAAAATTTGCAATCTCTCTCACAATTAGTCATACTAGCGTATTACCATATGAAAACCTGCAGACAGTCATATACAAATGTTCCTTTCCCTCCATTTGAAAGGTTTCTAAAAATATCATTTAATTGTGGCATTCAGCCTCAAAGGCCAGGTTATTATGATCTAGAGAGAGGTGATGCTTCATTTATATTAACTCATTACATTTTTTTAAAGCTTAGCATAATCCAACAAACACTCTCATTTTAAAAGGGGAATAAGAGGAGGTATGTACCATACATTGTAAACTTTGTGAAATCCTACTGCAAAATTTTATTTGGTCTTGAAATGTCCCTTCTCTTGATGAAATTATTTTTTCCCTGAGAAGGGTTCCTCCAAACATGTTTATTGGATGTTTGAATTCAGTCTCTTGGAGAGCTACCTTCCCTATAAAATGCTGGTCATTTAAAGAGAACACTGTAAAAATATGTATTTCAAAAAATATTCTCAGAATACTTCCTGAGAATGGTGGGGGTATGGAGCAGAGACATTTTTAATCTTGTGTATTCCCCATCCTTTTAACTCCAGGCTGGCAATACTTTTCATAATACAACTTCCTAAATCTTCATGAGCTGTTTCAATTTTTAATCCAACTCTGCTTCCCGTAGGAGAAAAACAATTCATTGCTCAATATCTTTCTCTCTCTACACTTGGTCACTTCAATTATGGTTGTATCATTGCCCATACCAGTCCTAAAGTATACTTATCAAGTTGAGAGAATCTTCTGGTAACTGCCATAAATCTTTTAGAAATTGCTATGGTTTTACCCTGGAATGTTCCTCAAAAACTCATGTTTTGAAGTCATGGTCCTCGGACACAACAAGGTTCAGTGGTGTGTGTTTTAGGCAATGATTAGAAAATATGACTTCTTTTGTTTTTCAGGCCTTGGGCTGAATTTTTCTCCCCAAAATTAATATCGGGAAACCCTAACATTTTTAATATGACTACTTAAAAGGAGGAAGTAATTATTAAATGAGGTTAAAAGAGTAGGATCTTAATCCTATAGGGCTGATAACTTCAAAGAAATAGAAAAAAAAATCAGAGCACTTTTCTTTCAAATCAAGCCATGAGAGTACAAAGAAATATGGTGGCGATATGAAAGACAGAAAGAGAGTTTTACCAGAAATTGACTACACTGTCACCTTGACCTTGAAACTTGTAGAACTGTGGGAAGATAAATTTCTGATGTTCAATTCATACCGTTTAGAATATGTTTATGGCAACCATAAAAGACTTACTTAAATCATTACCATTGTAACTCTTAATTTGATTACTCTTATAATATCCTAAGATATCTTATATGTTTTTTTCTTCTTCTTCTTCTTTTTAGAATAGGAATTGAATCCCAGGGCTCTTAATCACTGAGCCACATTCCCAGTCCCTTTTTAAATATTTGGTCTAGAGATAGCATTATGCTAAGTTGCTCAGTACTCTGCTAAATTGCTGAGGCTGGATTTGAACTCATGATCCTCCTGCCATATTCTCCCAAGCCACTGGGATTACAGGTGTGTACCACCTGGCACAATTTCTATAGGTATTTGATTTAGAGTTTCCAATGGTGTTATTTTATATTATCACATCATACAGTGGACAATCACTATTTTGTTTGTATTCTTTTTATTATCTATACAAAATGAGAGAAGATCCTGTGTTTTATTCACAATTGTCTCATTCCAGTGTAAACAGTACTATATATAAACTTTTCAATAATTATTATTTTATTTATGAACTATAATCCAAAGTGCTTTAAGAATAAGGCTTTTCATTATTTTAATTGTAGTAATGATGTTTATAATTGTTTTATTGCTGAATTGATTTAGGAAAGAATTGACAAGTCTCATCATCATTATTCTCCCAATCTCTATAACGTGCATATTATAATACTGGCAAAGAGTCAAACCTAAGCAAGCAAAATAAAATCATAAATAAATAAACAAACAAAGAAACAAAACCCACATGGAGCAACATTAGTACAAATGCAGAGATTCAAATGATGACTATCATTTTCTTTTTCCTTTTTTCTTGATTTTCTAATATTTTGTTTAATAAAGGCCCATTTCTATATTTTAATCCAGGTTTAATAGAACACTTAATTCAATGATCAATACTACCAGAGCCCTCTGCTGTATTCTGGAGATATAACAATAGAATATGATTGCTACAAATGCACTAGAAACAGTACAGGAAGTAATGTGCTTGTAGCTACTTTCTTTATGTGGCTAAAATGCATAATCATAGGCTATTCAGAGTGTATTACTATGGCTCCATATTTTTGAAAATTAATTGCTGTATCTAACTAGATTTTTCTCTCTGGAACTGCTACTTATAAAACAAGACTTTGTATATGCAGAAAAGATACAAAAATAAAAATCTTCACTCCTCTTCCCAGTTTCCTTGCTGATTTCTGTACTAAATATTTTCTTTTCCTAAGTACAAGAGCTTTTATTCATTAACTTTACTTAGTTAATAGACTGAGTTTTTCTATTTTGAGTGTATTTCCTAACACATTACAAGAGTCCTCATTTGCCTTCTCTTTCTCTCCCTTCCTTCCTTGTGTACCACTACTGTAAATAGGGGTTAAAAGAGCAAACTTGTAAATCCAATTCATTTTGCATTGCAGAAGTGACAAGATGTGTCAAATAGCATTCCTCTTTCACAGGAAATAGGAAATGTATCAATCTTGTGCAGTTTCTCTATGATTGATGAACTTTAGACAGAATATATTCTCTCTGATGGGGTTGCACATATTAATTGAGATGTAGTATAAATAAATACAAATAGTATAAGTAGTATTAATTGAGAATAGTATCCTCACCTTTCTTCTGAAAATTAATGATATTACATTACCATTCTGTACAAAACTCAGAAGACTACTCTTTTATGTGTTCAGGGTCTACAGTTGTGTTTCTATGTCTGTATATTTAATGCAATACATTGTTATTAAACTTTATTTCCCATCTAGCGGTTGTGTTAATAAGTATTAGTGTTTAGACTGAACCCAAACAATTCTAACTGTTCATTAATATTCTGGAACATTCACAAAGTAGAATAATTAATAAAGGACTCAATATAACCTAATATATTTTGATAAGATTGAGTTCTCCATAAAATAAAAACGATTGCATTTTAAAGTAATTCCTGCAATACAATATGTGTAAAATCCTATATAAAATATACAAGTACATGTATAAAGACACAAATTGGTGTGAATGTACTTTGTATACAACTAGAGATATGAAAAATTGTGCTTTATATGTGTACTAAAATCGTAATGCATTCCACTGTCATATATAAATAAAATAAATGAATAAATAAATAATAATAAAATATAAGCAGCCAGTAAATTTTTTTGATAAAACATACCAAAAATTAATCTTTTATGTGATATAAAAACTTTATGTGAATTAAATAGTACAAGTTAATTGTATAATATTTATTGTCAATATCTTAAATACATCAATTCATTTCAAAGTATAATATTATGCTAGTATGAATGCTGTATACAGGATATTCTAGAAGTATTAATTAACTGCATTTTAGAATTACATTAATATAGATTTAACAATAGTAATATTATAAATTGATCAGATTAATCTTCAATTCTGGCAAAGTGGTAAATAATATTAATAAAAGAAATAGAATAAAAAATAAAATATCCACAAAAACTGAAATTCATGTTTCCTTATGCAACAATGAATTTCAGTCAGATATTCATTCTTAACTTTATCTAATTAAAATGCTGGAGTAGGAAAAAAAATTGAAAACAAGACAAACCTTTCTCTACTATAACAAGGATAAGATATGACAATCTTCCATAGACTCTGGTTCCTAGATCAATTTAAGACACTGAACTTCATGTTGTTTGGAGATTTAAATTTACATGTATCTGGGCTCCCTACCCAAACTGATTTTTTAGATGTAAAATGTATTCTTTGTAATTCCACAGAATGTCATATTACCAGGCATTTTTAAAGAAAATCAAACCCACTAAACATAAACAAAATTTGTAGGTGTCAAATCAAAAGCACAGGGAAAACAGAAGAAAAAAGAGATATATGGGAGTAAATTAAAGTAAAAAGTTTCTGCAAAGTAAAAGAAACAGAGAAGCCAAAAATGGAATCTATTAATCAGAGAAATAATCACAAGACATTTACATGATGAATGGTAAATATCAAAATACATGTGATAAATGCAACTCAATGGAAAAAAAAACCACAAGTAACCCAAGATAGGAACAACAGACTTGAGTAGACATTTCTCCAAAGATGAGGAGCAAGTGGCTACCTGGCAGATGAAATCGTGTTAAACATCACTGACCATCAAATAAACGCAGCACACATGGAGACATCATAGAAGCAAAAATAAAATGGAGTTTATCAGAAGCAGGTTATAGAGGATAATGGACTTTGATGCTTAATGGGTGTAAGTTTTTTTTTTTTAAATAATATAATATCGTGACTTCAACATTTGTTAAGAGAGTAGACCTCAAGTTATATGCTTATAATGTGTGTGTGTGTGTGTGTGTGTTTGTGTGTGTGTATAAAATAAGGCTACAAGGAAATTATTAGAAATGTTGTATATGTTTATGTCCATTACCTTGATTATGCTTATAATTGCATGAGTACATGCATATGTCAAAATTCATCAAATTATATGGACTAAAAATATATAGATTTTTTCTCATATATCAATTATACTTTAATAAAGCTATTAAAACTTTAAGGTGGGCTGGGGAGGTGGCTCAAGCAGTAGCATGCTCATCTGGCATGTGCGGGGCGCTGGGTTCGATCCTCAGCATCACATAAAAATAAAATAAAGATGTTGTGTCCACCAAAAACTAAAAATAAATAAATAAATAAATAAATAAATAAATAAATAAATAAATAAATAAATATTTTTAGAAATTCTCTCTCTCTCTCTCTCTCTCTTAAAAAAAATTAAGGTATCATAAAATGCCTATGAAAACATAACCCACCATAACAGAGTTGTGAATGTAAAAAAGAAATAAAACATGGAAAATATAAAATACTGCTTAAGATATTAGAATATGTGAAAACCTAGTTGAATGTCTAATCAGTATAACAGAACAATCTCAGTAAGAAAATGAAAACCTAATGATTTTTAAAACAAAAGTAAATACAACATATACAGTTGTATAACAGAATCTACATTCACAATTTTCTCTGAAAAATAATTTTTAAGATGTTCTTCGTGAAGGCAAAACTAAAATCTATTTTAAAAATAATAAAATGTAAGAAATTATGGGTAAAGAATTAAATTGTCAAATGTGTTGGTATATATAAATATTTTACTTTTTCTTCTTAAAGAGTGAAAATCTTAAAACTAAAAGTTCAAACATAAATTGTAAACCATTGGGGTATGAGGAAAATACAGAATATATATTTTATAGAAATAAAAATTGCAAATTAGTATGAAAAAGAATAAAGAAAAATACTTAATATAATACATGGGGGATAAAGCAAAATGAATATCAATGAATTAGATATTAAAAATCAACCTACATATTCAGCAATGAAGTTTATTTAATGTATGTTGGGATTTTTTTCATGTTGGATTCAAATACCCATGTAATCTAGGTTTTTTTTAAATTTTTTTTTTAGTTTTAGTTGGATACAATATCTTTATTTATTCATGTGGTGCTGAGGATTGAACCCAGGGCCTCATGCATGAGAGGCAAGTTCTCTACCACTCAACCGCAGCCCTAGGTATTTGTTTTTATGAGCTAAAACCTGTCTGCACTGGAGGTTGAAAAATGAACTGTTGCAAGGTTTACTGAGATTAGTGTTATTTTAAAGTAAAGAGGACTAAAACTAAACCAAAATGAAGATAAAGAACTTATTGTTTCACCTATGAGATTTCTTACTGCAGAACTAAAAGGGAAGGGAAATGAAATGGGGGTTCTTAATTAAGGATTGACAATCATTGGTTTCAAATAACCCACTTGAAACTTCTCTAAATTGTGTTTTCCTCAATTGCCAAAGTAGGCATTTATACTAAATGATCTCAATAGTCCGTTCACTTTTAAGCATGTACAATTTAGCTCAAACAAGTCTTTATTATTTATGCTAATTGTGTGCTTGTAGTAAATAAGATTAAGAGATAACCATTTAATCCTCTAAACCCATTCTGTGCTTTCTTCTTTATTTATTCATAGAAAGCCTTTAAAACAATCATTTACTAAGAATAAATTTAACTGCTATTGGTTTAAAATTCATTCATTATTTTCCCTCTTAGAATTCCTTGGTCGGGATAACAATTATCAGTAAGAAATAAATGGAAATATAAAAGGACAAAAGAGTTAAAAGTAAGCTACAACTCACAGTTATTTTCTTGTTTAAATAATACAATTAAAGGAGAAGGAGGATTTTGTATTCATTTGGTAAATACTAATTGAGCCCAGCTGCATTCTTGGCATGGTTGTGGGTACTGAATGGACATAATATTTCACTGTTTACATATGTTGAACTCTATGTTCAGGAATATTGTAAAAATACTAGCTCAAAAGTTAAAGATATAACAGGATTGCATTGCCAATCTAGTGTTTTTCCTTTGCTTACCATTATAGAGGAAGGTAATAGCCACTTTACTCAAGCAGATTAATCCAAATCCCCAAGTACTTGGTTTCATAGTGTAAAAGCACATATTAAAGTAAATATATGTGAGAATCATGGTTAAGTGTTTATAGCATTTTTATGTACCGTTTTTGGTAAGAACTTGTGATCATCTTAATTTCAACTTATTATAATGTCCTTCATTGGTCATCTTCAATATTTCAATCAAAGAAATTCTACCACTTCATATCCCAACAATTGTTTGGAATGTAAGAGATCAGTGTGTGAAAAGTCACTTCAAATTGAATATTAAACTCTACTGTGCCAATGTTAAGTTTCTGCAATTGTTAATAATGGATTTTAACTCAATAACCTTGATGATCTCTTGCATTAGATCAGAGACGTGCATGTTGCTCAGTCACTTTGTCTTAACTTACACAAAGTCCCTTCAGAGTCCTTATTCAGCACTGTGGTGCTCTAGAATGTTGGGCCCTACACACTGTTCCTTGCTTTCATTTCTGAGTATGCTCTCAACTGAAGTGAGAGGCCTTATACAGGTATCTCCTCTCCTAGCACAGAGCTCCCAACCCAGCTGCTTGCCACAGGATGGTAAAGGACCAGGGCTTTCCCACGCCTGCAGGATCCTATGGAAACAAAGAGTTGAATTATCTGTGGGACTTCACATCAGTTCCATTTCTTCTCTTGCTTAACCTGTTTTCTCATCCTTGACTTTACTTTCCAGTGTAATGTGAATTAGAGGAAAAACACTGGATTAGCAATGCAATCTTGGAATTTTGAGTTACTCTATTGAATTACCTCCATACAAATCAGTATAATTTCCAATGTTTCCTATGGAAGACACAAAAATGCAATTGGCACCAGGGGTTATCCTAGAAATCACATTATAAAGTGAGTTGTTAGAACAAATTATCAGATAGCTAGTATTTGAGAACATCGTTATGTATAAGAAAAATAACACTCCAAATAGCTGTGCGTGTTTTTCATGACAGATGCAATACTAATAAATGCTTTATCTTCTTAAATATTTATGATAATTATTGAAATTACAGGGGCTGGGGATGTGGCTCAAGCGGTAGCGCGCTCGCCTGGCGTTCGGGTTCGATCCTCAGCACCACATACAAACAAAGATGTTGTGTCCGCCTATAACTAAAAAATAAATATTAAAAATTCTTTCTCTCTCTCTCTCCCTCTCTCACTCTCTCTTTAAAAAAAAAAAAGAAATTACAATAACCCAGTGTATGCTCATGAAAAATTTTTAAAGGAAAAAGCTGTAAATAAAGCTGATAACATGTTTCAGTTCCAGAAAAATAAAAATGTGTGTTTGTGTGTGTGTGTGTGTGTGTGTGTGTGTGTTCATTACCCAAATAATTAATTTTATATTTTGTCCCTGGGTTCAATGTTTTTCTAGAATAAAACAGAACATATGTGCTATTATTGATTTTATGATGAAATAAAATTCCAGGTGATTATGAAAACAGAAATGCACTATGATATTGAATATAGACTTTCTGATATTTAATGTTTACATTTCGAATTCTTTCAAATCTTGTATTAGATGAGCCCCGTTGACCATAATGATGTGAAGTTGTTGTTTATCCCATTTGGTTTCTGTTTTCATTTGTATGGTTTGCATTATTCTTTGACTCTCTTCTTTCTAATTTTCTTATATGTGCAAGGATAATCACTTTTCAAAGAAATGTATGCACATTGTCATATTCTATTTTACTACTGAATATTAAAGAACATTGTATTCCAAGTACTATGCTATTGTATTTACTTAAACAATTCTGATAGTTGAGGAGAATTCAATTTTACAATATATTCTGGGTACAGTACACTGAATTTATTGGTACATTTTTCTAAATACCTTTGGTTTCTCTTCCTTGAGTAGAATTATTGCTTTTGGCTCAATGGTAATGATTCCTGCAACAAATTCTGTCTTCACAAAATGACATTTATACAATGTTGCAAATCAGCCCAAACCATTTAATACTTATCGCTCCTTTAATTTATTGAAGTGTAGATTCACTTTCACTGATTTTTATAACACACCTTTTCTGAATAATATCATTATTTGTTAAAGATTTAAACATAAATTTAATACCATGAAAATATGTGGCATACAAAAATCAGTATTTTATAAGAAAGTAGAAACTGGCATGGCAGCACATGCCTGTAATCTTGGCAGCTCCAGAGGCTGAGGCAGAAGGATCATAAGTTCAAAGCCAGCCTCAGCAAAAGTGAGGCATAAGCAACTGAGTGAGAACCTGTCTCTAAATAAAATACAAACTAGGGCTAGGGATGTTGCTCAATGATTAATTTCTGTTTAATGAACCCCACACCCAAATGCAGAAACTGAAGTATATTTCTAAATATTTTATTCTTCCATGTTCTTTAAAATATCCTTTCACACTTTGTTTTTATCTAAATGCAATTCTTGAAGTCTTTGAAAATGTCTTTGGAAATATAACCATGAGTCAGTTTTGAATATATATATATATATATATATATGTATATATATATATATATATACATATATATATATATATATATATACACACACACATACATACATATCCATAAATAGTTGTGTAATAAACACACCTGTTTTATTTTAGTCCAGTTTGGATGTGTTATGTGTTTTTGTTTTGACTCTTCTTGTTCTCATCTCCCTACTTCCATATCCATGTTAAGTTGCTAAATCATATCCACTTTCATGTTCATCTAATTATCTGAAATAGATTTATATTGTCTTCAAAACTTCTAAAATGACAATGGAGAACATTTGATTAGGAAAAATAATTGCACAATGACATTGTAAATCCTTGAATGAAAAAGACACAAGAGAAAATAGAGCATACCCTTTAAATAATTATGTTTGATATAAATTAATTTTATCTTTCATGCTTTACAGTTTCTTTTCCTTTTGACTTTTGCATCAAAGAGAAAATGAGTTCTTAATAGTATATCAGAAACATTTGGCAAATGCAATTTGTGATAAATTTTCTTCTCCTGCAGAAAGAAAGCATGCACCTTGAACATCACCTTGCTGTCCAGTTGGCTTCTGATGCATGGTGACAGAAAAATAGTAGAATATTCAGTGCATATTTAGTATGAGGGATATTTTCTAGTAAGAAAAATGAATTCTTTGACATGTTTATTCTACACATCTCCCAATGTGTCATTGTGAACATGCACAATAGCTCTACGTGGCACTTATGGACAAGTATAAGATTTTAAGACTTAATAATAGCAAAGATGACTATAAAAATATGTTGATTGCCTTTGTGTTAAATTAGGAATGCAAGTAATTTGTGTTTGTTAACATTCTTTTAATGTAACATATGCACATGGCATGTCACTGGAAAATATATAATTAGAAAAAATAATTATACAATGAGATAGCAAAGCCCATTGATCAAATGACTCGGATGACCCCATGGAAACATGCACTAGGAAATTATTCCAATAAACTTTAAAAATAAAAAAATATGTTTGCATTATGTTTTAAAATCTCAAAAACATAAAAAGACAGACTACATGAGTTAAATCTAAGCAATGTTCCAACTTAAAGTGATACAGTGGAGACCCCAGGCCCATAGTGTGAGAAGTGTAATTTTTTGAGGTCTTTGATATTGAAAAACTTTTTTTATTTCAGTATAGGAAAATGTAAAATTACCTAATACTTAAGATGATAAAATCAGTTTCAAATTTATGACTCCACTATTAGCTTTACTATGTTTAGCAAGTAATTAAACTTTTGCGTACCTCAGATGCTTCTTCTCTAAAGTAGGACAGTTATAGAAAATAATAGCAGTTCCTGTAAAATAGCAAGAATTCATATGTATTCATATATGTTTATGTAGGAAGCATTCAATATGGTTTATAGTTAAAGGATTTTGGTAAAGAGTGAATCCTACAGCAGAGCAGCTAACTTTCCCTTTATGTTAGGTCTGTGAAAAGGGAGAAAGACACAATTTCAAACTTTGGTAAGAGGTTGGAAGAAGCTTTAAGAGTGTATCCAATGCCACATGTTATGATAAGCATACTGGTCAAAGAAGGGAAACTACAAAATATAAAGTAACAATATCAAAGTTCAATCAAAAATCTTGGAAAAAAATATGACAACAAGAAATGAAAAATAACTGTGCTGCTGTTAGGGGCCACATCTCAATTTTCAGACTGCTGTTCTGTTTGGTTAAAAGTGTCTGTGAGTGTGTGGCAGCGGACATTGGAACAAGCTAAAATCAGGATCCAGACAGAACTTCCCAAATCTGCCAGGATAGACTTGGCATTAGAGAATGCTAATATTTAATACTCATTTTTTTTTCTCCCTAAACTTGACAACAAATTCTGGTAAACCATGAAACACTGGGAGGAACAGTGACACTAAAGGTAATCTAAGTCAAATGCATCCATCACCAAAATTTGAGAGGCATACTTCCTGAAATGCACTAGATTAGACCCTGAAGAAAATCCCCCCAATTTTAAGAGTGATATTATTATCCTTTTATAAAACCAAATCAAATTTGTTCTTGAGAGGTTGAATACAGTTTTCAGGTTGTCTTAGTTTATTTTCTGTAGCTATGACTGAATGATATGGACTGACTGACTAACTAAACAACAGAAGCTATTTGGCTCATAGGTCTGGAGGTCTGAAAGTAGAAGACATGAGCTCAGCATCAGCTCAGCATCTGATGTGGGCCTTCTTGCTGCCTCAGAATGTGACAGAGCATCACATGATGAGATAGGTGGGCCCTCCAGGTCAGGTCCCTCTTCCTCCTGTAAAGCTCTCCGTGCATTTGTGGGGTTCTACCCTTACGGACTCATCTCATTCTAATTACATCCTAAAAGCACTGTTTCTAAATACCATTCATATCTAAATTTGGGGATTGACTTTACAGCAGATGAGAATTTGGGGAAACAGCGAAACCACAACACAAATTTTTACCTTACTTCTTTTTCCCTGTAATGAAAGACATGTCAACAAATGCATTTTCAGCCTCAGTATCTGGGTTTGGCATGTAGCCAGTTGGACAACTGGATGAAATGATCTCTACTTGTCATGGTCACAATTAATGCACTATACAACCCTCATCATTTATCAAAGTGAAATACACTATGAAATTACACCAGTATTAGCATTGCACCCTGAATATGATCACATAGATAAAAGAAATTAAAAAAAAATGAGGGATTTCAAGATGTGTCACTTCTATAGCATTTCCATTGTATTTTCTATCTCCAAAAGTCATTATGAAATTGCAATCCTTTTCAAATCTCACAAAAGTTAGATTTCTGTTAGCCCAAAATAGTAAGGCATTACCCACTCCAGTACCCATGTTGCATGTATGTACCAATTAATAATAGTTTTAAAATTGACCAAATGAAAACCTTAAATTTCCTCAAATTCGTGACCCATATTCTAACAACTAGCAACGGAGATTAGTAAGACTGAAGAAAGTCAAATATAAGCTGGAATTAATTTTTCTTCCAGTTTAGGTAATCTTTTTATTTTTTTCTTTTATGTGACATAAATACAGGGTAAAAAGACATATAGACAAAAATCAATATAATAAAATTAATCAGTGTATTTCTAGTTTTTTCTTTCCTTTTTTTTTTTTTTTTTTTTTTAGAAAATGTATTCTGCATCTTTGTCTTTAAATTTGATGGCATTCAATCTTTTCTGTGAGTTTCATCTTCTCACATCAATGGCCTTCCCATATCAATGGATATACAATTTTTGCATCTTAGCCTTTTTGTGTGATTGTTTGTTTGGTATTCTGCTACCTTTGTGCACAAGACCTTAGAATATATATCCTCAGTCATAATCATATGCAAACACCTTGAACATCCTTGAGAACTAGGAAAACATCCTCTCATCTGTCACTTCCTTGTCAGTCTCTCCCAAACTTGTACTTCTACTGGCACTCCTCTGTTAGTTGAGCCTAAGCCAAACCACCAAACTTGACTTGTATTCCACAATCTGTCTCTTCTACTCAGGTTCAAAGTCTTTTTCACGACTCTTTAACTGTATGTTTCTCACCCCTCCTGCTGTGTGATAGTAATAATATGGAATATGAATGAAGTGATTAATGGCTGCTCTAAAACATGCCATTATGAACCATTACCTTAATAATTGTAATCAACTCTATTGTCTATTACTCCTCAAATTATACAGAGGTTTTACATAGATAAGAATATTCCATTTCTAAACTACAAATAGGATAATTGTTTGGCTTATCTTTCCGATTTCTCTTTGAAATGAATTTCCTAAAGAGGAAACTTCTTTATGACCTTCATCATGGGCTCTGTGTGAAAAGAGTCTCTTGACTTTCAACATGGTCACATGATTTGCTAAAGAAAATGACATATGAAAGCAGTTGAATTTAGTATAATCCAACTCCAAGTCTAGGCTTGAAATATGTTCATGTTGTTTCTTATCAGAATCTTGGGAGCCTTTATATCATGACACACACACACACACACACACACACACACACATGCACACACAAATAAATACACACAGAGAAAGAGAGAGAGATAAATAGATGCCATGCATCCAGGAGTAGCAGAGTTGTGTACTCCAGAGCCATCAGTCCATCTATCCTAGTCAAGACCTGTATGGAACAGCAACTGACCAGCAATTATACAGACTCTTAGGAATAAAAAAATGAGTGCTGTTACAATACACAAGTTGTTGGATGATTTTTGTAATAGTTAACTGACTTGATTACATTGTTTCATTAAAATTACAGGAAAATAAGATTTCCTTTTTAATCAACTCTGAGTCCCATTACTTCCTTTATTAATAAATAAACACTTTAATAATGAATATAGTTTTAATTTAGCTCTACATTATTAGCATGTGAACCCATCCTGTAAATACTAAAAAATATAAAAGCACTAAGTACTGTTAAATATATGAGATATGTAGGAAATTAAACAAAGGGTGACTTTATATCACAAAGGATAAAGGGCTTATAGGTTAAAAATATTTAAAGGAATACGAAACACTATGTTTACTTGCATAAAATTGTAGATAAGTTTTCCTTTTGATCTTTGAAATATGAAAGCAGGTCTCAGTCCTCCCTGGAAAAATAACGTTATTGGCAATCAATTATGGTGGAGGGACAGATAATTATGTGATATACAGTATGCTCCTAAAATATCTTTCTTTATATTTTCATCACAAGCAAAGCAATCTTTGGTAAGTATGATAAATTGATGTTGAATTGTGTATTACCTGAGACTGTGAAGAGAAAATGTCCTGTAATTAAGCTTTACGGACTCTCATAAATTCTTCCATGTAAGGGTAAAAGTATTACATACCTCTGCCAAGAAATTCTAGACGTGAGCTCTTTGTGATCCATTAGAGCAGGCAGTACGCAAATCACATGAAGGCTCTAAGGTTAAGGGACAGCAACTATTTGTCAATTTATTTATATTCAAATGCTATGACATATTTTAATGAAGAGTGTGTGCCAGATTTCAGCAATTCTTGTCATATGTGAAACAGTTTACAGCTCTTATTGCCTGACCTCAACTGAAACATGTGCATCAACGATTCCACTTACTTTTGGCTAAATTGTCACTTAATTCATATTCCATATTAGTACTATCACCATTAAGAGTTAAACATGTTCATCAAGGTTGAAAAAAATATATGGCACAAAAATCATGCAGTCTTTTAAATAATGATACATCACAGACATTTTTCAAGAAACAGAATATAATATTGTATAAGAAAAAATTAAAATGTTATCATATTAAATTATTTTCTTATGCATGAATTATCAGTGCTTTTTCTCTTTTTATACTAGGAGAAATAAGAGTGTGTCATCATATGTCATCATACTGATGACATATATAATAAAATATTTTTAAGAAATTTTGCTGACATTGCCTTTGAAGTATAAGTTTCTGAATCTAAAAGTGTACAAGAAAAATTGAAAGAAAGCATGAATCAGAAAGATATGAAATAAGAGGGGAAATTAAATAAATATTATATCATAGAGAATAAAGATTTTTTTAAAAATTGAATATTTAGTGTCATTTAAGTATATAGAAATAATTATAAGAAAATTATAAAAAACACATAAATGCAAATTATGAAACTAACACCAAACTGTAATAAAATATGATATTAAAGTACAATATAAAGTATTATTTTGTAATACTATTTGATTAAAAATAGATAACAAAGTTGAGTATGAATTTTTTAAATATATGACAAAATAAATTTACAGAAAGAAAAAGAAAGCAAATTACTAACACTCTTTTCCAAAGCACTATTATAGCGATAATAAATATTGCAATTTATCTTTCCACATCTTTCATTATGTTTAAAAATGTATGACTCATCCACACAAGGTTGCATTTTTTTCCTTTTTCTCTCCTTTTTTAACCTTCTTTCCTCCTTTCATCCCTAACCCTCTACCTTACTTTATTCCTTCTTTTCCATCAACTTTCTTCCTGCTTTCCTTACCTCTTTCCCTGCTTCTTCTTCCATCTTCCCCTACAGTAATGATGGAAAAAAACAGCACTCATAAAATATTTTTGAGTTTACATATAAAATATTAGAATCACATACAACTCTATATTTTCAATTTATATACATTAAATATGTTTTGCAAAGACAAAATATGCTTTCTTTTAAAATGGATTTTTATATTTACAAATGATTTTTATTTTGAAAAATTCTCCTTTCAAGTTCATTTTTTGAAAATTTAATATGTTTAAATTTGTCTGATTTGTCTTTGTTTTCTACTCATAACAAAACTAACAAAATAATCATTCTAACCATATATATATAATAGATTGATAGATATTCAGAGGAAAAATGAGTAAGTCAATATAAGTTTATACATGAATATTAAAGTATAAACGATAAATTAATGTTACCTATTCAAAAACAATATTCACTATATCTCAATTACATTATAAAACATTATCATTAATAATACTATTCTCCATTTTTTCTATTTTATTTAGTTTATTTCTATTTTAAGTATTCTCTGAATTTTGTCAAACATTTAGATGTATATAATGTCAAAGCAAAATTTTACCTCCATAATGGAAAAAATTACATTGACATTTTAGCAGGTTGCAAATTAGGAAATTAAGATAAGAGACAAGTATATTTTGTATCTTTTAATGAGACTGGTTTGATAATGAAATACATGAAGCATAACTTTACTAAAGAAGATTTTAATTTAAATTATTTTATAGTGGCAGGATTATTTACATTTTTTTCTATTTCTGTTTTATGAAAAAAAATCATATAAGGAAAAAAGTCAAAATGAATCCATTTAAACAAAGATTTAATACAACTTTCTCACCTTTATTAGTTTAGCTACTTGAAAAAAATCGATAAAGTATCTGTGTTTTAGATTCTAAGCTTCTGAAATAGATATAAAATTTTAGTGGGGCATTTAAGTAATAAAGACTTCAGATAGTTCATATTTAATTTTCTACCAAACATTGATTAGTTTATTGTAATTTATTATTGTTGTTGTTTTTGTATGTCTTATAGCTAATCATTAACCTTACATTAAAATAGTCAAAAAACTTTAATTATTCTAATCATTTCAATGTCTATTAAAAATTTGCTATTTTTTCCTTAATCCTTAGCCCTCTCCCTTCTACTTTTAAAATTTAGTAAAATAATTAGAAATATAAATAACATTGCCTATAACTTTGTTATTAGAAAAATTTATTTATTAACTTATATGCTTATTTATTTCAGCCTTTCTATATTGTCATTGCATGTTGTTGTACATTTCTAGGGAGTGACATTCCCCAAAATTACTTTTTTTTTCTTTTTTTTTATAAATATGCCTACTGATAGTTCTTTGTTTTTAAAACAGGATTTGATAAAAGTTCTAGTGGCTTATGTTGGAGAACGATAATGTAGTCACAGAAATAATTAAGAAGTAATTAACAGTCATCAAACTAAATAGTAAAATTAATGAGCAGCAGGATAGAGTATCAATGCTGCAATTACTGATATGAAACACAAAGAGATGTGTGTTTGAAGGCTGCTCCACAACTCAACCCATCTGGTGGGGTAAGCAACATAGTTTCTTTAATCATGATTTTGGTTTGCTGGTTTTGAAATCAGTATATACAAAGAGATCCCAGACTATGCATAAATGTAAAAAGGAATCAGAGATGAATAAGGTAAGAGAGTTACAAATTGTACTGGTGAAAATTAGTAGTTATTCAGAGAGAACCAGAAAATCAGTGTGGCTATAAAATAGGGACTGATATAAACAATGAAAAGTGCTATTTGAGAGATGGGAAGTCATCTCAGAAAAATCATTAGATAATGCCAGGATAAAAAAGGAAAATTTAGAGATTTGAAGGATTAAAAAAAAAAAAAATCTCTCTTTTGTGCCAGAAAAGAGGAAAATAATCTTGATTTATATTGTTCAACCACAGACATTCCCAGGGCTCTAAGAATAATATATTTATCTACTTTTGAGGAAAACAATATTTAAAAATTAAAGTATTTTGATTGTACTGTGTAGCCACAAAAAAATTGAAGGACAAATTATCAGGTTCTTTACAAAATATCTGTGGAGTGTCCACACGCTTTTAATGCATACCATTTTTTAGCGATTTCACATGATCTTTTGTTACTGTCACCATTGTCCTGGTTGCCAGATATAATTTGCTTAAATATTATAAACCAAGACTTCCACTAAACACCTAGAGAATTCTAGAAAAAAAATCATTATTTTTAAATTATCAAAAGCAATTTTATGTATCAACAAATGAGTAGAATTGAAATTTAAATTCACAAGACATTTAACTGAAAGCTCACAATCTATTTAAAAATGATAAACTTATGTTATTATTGTTTCTGTTTTTTTTTTTTTTTTTTTTTTTTAAGCTTGCTTTCTAAGAGGAAGAAAAAAAAAAGCAGCACTTTAGCTCCTCTATGAGCTTTACAGGTCTGTGCCTTCTATCACCACAATCCCATCCATCTTCCACTTTACTTCCTCTCCACCTTCCCCACATGTGCAGGTGCAGCTCCCCTCACTCCAAACTCTAAAGCATATGTGATATCCACAAGCATGGCTCTTCTCAGAGAATTACACCTTCTATTTTCTCTGCCTGAAACTTTCTTTTACAGATTACTGTTTACATGTTTCCTTAGCATCCTATTGGTCATTATTTGTTCATGGAAAGGTAAATCAACATAAATGATAAATTGAACTCTGCCTTCAAGTGATCTATGGACCAATATTTTATTAGTATTCTCTACCACAAATTTACAGTTCTCAACTTATTTTGAATTCTTGTCATCTGACCCCAGTTCACCTCTTTCGCCTACATTTTTAGCCAATTATAATTTAAATTTTTTTTTGTGTTTTTCCATGTTATATCTTAATGATAACATATCATCATAAACAATGCTACATTGATAATCCAGTTAAATTGTAGCTTTAACCCTTACTTAGATTCTCTTTTCCTTTTGGTCTGAATTGCTTAGTGCCTAGCTTTTGCTGAGGCTGGCTTTGAAGTTGCCATCCTCCTGCTTTTTAGCCTCCTAATTCATAAACATTTTAATTATTTTTAAATAATTCAGCTAAGATAATTTTGTTTCTCTGTGTAGCAAGTTTGCAGTAGATTAACAAAATAGTTCAAAAATTTATGCACCTATCAACTTACTCTAAAACTAAAATAAATAAATAAATAAATAAGTAAACAAACCATTTAAAATATCATGGAAAAAGTTATTTCATAGTAAAAAGAAGTGGACAAAAGGTTAAAACTAATTTATATGCTTTATTTAAAAATGGTCAAAATATTTTAATCAGCTTAAAAAAATTGATAATTTTGTAATATAATGTGGAAAATAACACAAATGAACAATTCAAAATTTTAACCATCCTTTCTCATCTATGGTGGAAAAAGAATATGTAGAAAATTTACTGGTAATGTGTTTGCCTGTGTGGTGAAATTATAAATACTCCATTTTATGTTTTGAGCTGTATATTTAAAACAGTTAATTAGATAATGGCTGTTAGATTTAAGTCAAATCTTACAAAAATATGCTAAACAGTGTTCTAACGTTAAACATATTTTAATAAAAGTATGAGTTATTATAATTGAGTTAAAATGATAAGCCTCAGTATTAAATATATCAATCTAAAAATAATTTTTTTGAATATAAACATGAATAAAGAGATCTTATAAAGTGGCTAAATATACATTAATTGTTCAACAAAAATTAGCCTAAAGAGATGTTAACATACAATTTATCAAGTGCTATAAGAATTGAGTTTAAATTGTATATAATTTCATAAAGATGGAGAATAACTTAATTTTCATCAAAAATTAAGCATGATGATCTATAGGCACACACCCCAAGAGATAGACAGGGAGAGAGAGAAAGAGAGAGAGAGAGAGAGAGAGAGGGAGAGAGAGAGAGAGAAATTAAGATTTCTTAAAACCTTTATGACAAACCTGTGGACCTGGTGATCAATACATACAGATCTGAAATCAATGTTTTACATAATATTAAATTTTTTAAATCACAGAATGTTTTCAACTTTAAGAAACTTTTTAAAAATTGTAATATTATTTCTTTACAAATGAAAATGGATAATTAAAATAATTGTACATATATACTTATACTTCAGTTATGATTTATTTGATTTTTTGACATTAAATTGAAAATTTACAGTAAATTTAAATTTAGAAAATTAAACCTTAAATTTTGTAGCAGACCTGGAAATGAAAATATTGTTCAATGTACATAAAACAAGATAAAGTCCACAAGCAAATATTAAGAAAATTTAGAGATATGAAGGATTAAAAAAAAATTCTAAAGGGTGTAAGACATGAGCTGAAACCTATGAACTGTGGACTGTAAGTGATAATGATGGATCATTGTTGGTTCAACAATTATATGAAAAGTGTCCCTTTGGTGTGAGATGCTGATAACACGGTAGGATATATATGAACAATGTGCATGTGCGAACAACCTGTGTATCTTAATATCTTATTGTATGTCTTGAACTCCATAAAAGCCCAAATATAAAGACATTTTTAAAAATCTTAAACAGAGAAACCATTACTACTGACATGAAAATCTAAGGAAAATGAAAGAAAAAAAGATGAAGATTATCCTTTAAAAGAACAGATGGAAACCTAGAGACATAAGAAAATGTATCCAGAGTGTAAGATCAGGGAGAATGACAAGAAAATGTGCAGTATTGCCATGGATAGCTTTTGGCATTTTAGACGTACAGAGTATATTTTACAAATGGATCCACATTCCTGTTACCATGTAATTAGAATAGTATGCTGGCAAAGTCAAGTCCTAGTTCAGGATCATCTTGAGAGAAAAGGTAATATTCATATTACATCACTAGGAACAGATATGTAAGAGGAAAAAATATTAATAGTTCTTTTAAACTTTTATGTATTTTGTACCTTAAATTACCTTTATTACCTTTATTATTATATGGGTTTTAATATCAGTTGAGAGTACCAAGATGAATCTTTTTTTAAAAAATAATAATTTTGCATTAGTTTTATGTATGATGACTCATCTGAGAATGAGGTATTACTTCACAAGCAGATTAAATAACTAGCATTTCCTTCAGAAAACTGCTAAATTTCACAAGCAACAACAAAAAGCATTATATAAATGTGAGTGCCATCTAAAGCACAATATCACATCATTCACTGAAGCCATAAAGTAAGTGGTAAATGATGCTTGCTATTTCTGAGGAATAGAATTGGCTTTGTATTTTTCTTTCTTCCTTTTTTCTTTATTTCTTATTTGAATCATCCAGTGAAATGTAGGTGGTAAAGATATTTGGAAATCTGGAAATTCATATTGGCCCATGTCTTCTAAGACTCTTTTCTAGGTTCTTTGTGATGTCTTACAGTACTCTTTATCCTTATACACAGCTTAAAAAGAGGCACACTAGTTAAATGAGATATTGGTACATGGGAGTTATGAGAATGACATATGCTTAGTGTAGCATGATTTCCAAAATGGGTAATGCAATTCACTATAACCTTGAAATTAATCTATGCTTGTAAGTCAAATGTTCTGGAATGACTTTATACCCTTGTGTGAACTGGTTTCTGATTTTGGGTGATTTTTTTTTTATTTGTATTGGGAATTGAACTCAGAACTCAAGGGCACTGGACCACTGAGCCACATCCGCAGCCCTATATTCTATATTTTTTTAGAAACAGATTCTCACTGGGTTGCTTAGCTCCTTGCTTTCGCTGAGGCTGGCTTTGAACTCACAAACCTCCTGCTTCAGCCTCTCAGCCTGCTGGGATTACAGGCATGTGCCACTCACTCAGCTCTGATAATCTTTTAAAAACTACTACATTTATATTTTTATATAAAAGTTGAAATACTCTTTAAAATACACACACACACACACATAAACACACACAGGAAATCACAAGGATACAAATTATACAAAGACTCAAATGAAACAAAGACAAAAAGATTCAGTTTTCATCAGTGTCAAGCAATTTCTCAATTCTAATATTTAGAGGTATTTTTAAAATATTTCAGAAACATTTTAATATGCATATATAAATTTAAATAGATATAGACTCTTATAAAAAATAACATAAATGTGTTTTAAATAAACAGGATCATACTTGAATATTTCTTTAAAACACTGTTTTCTATATAAAACCAGTTTTTGATTTTTAGCTTTGGAGCATATAGAAATTTTCTTGATCATTTTATGGATTTCCACTGTATGGTGTATTTAAATTTAGAATTTATTTAATTCAAACTATTTCTGTAGTCATTAAAATTGTTTCATCCATTTGGGCTCATGGACACTTACAAAGTATGTATATAATTATACATACTATTATTGATTATAAAACTATATCAGTAATAGTTTTCTAGTAATATTCAGTAAATATTGTAAATAATATTTCAATGTTTATCTAACCATCTATGTCATAGCCCATTATGTGCTTCTATAACAAAATATCCTAAGACTGAGTAATTGATAAAAAGGAGGGAAACTATTTATATAGTTCTGGAGATGGGGATTTTGAAATTCAAGAGGCATCTCTTGACAGACGTCTTGCTGGATCCTCTGTAAAGGCAAAAGTGTAAGAGATGACTAATTCCTTCCATCAGAGACCTTTTATAACAGTACAAATTCATTCAGGAGGGTGAAATGATCATAAACTAAACACCATTCAAAATGGCCCATCTCCAAACACTATTGCATTGGGAATTAAGTTTCCAAAATATGAATTTTGGAAAACATGGTAGATCATAATATTTGACTCTTTCCCACCATAATTCATTTTCTACTACAAGCAAAATTATATTCTTTCCATCAAGTAGCCCCCAAAGTCTAAATTCTAGTACCACCTCAAAAGTCCACAGTCTGATATGAACCAGATTCAGGTGAAACTCAAGGCACAATTTGCTTTGATGAAAATCCCCTCCAGTTGTGAGCCTATAATTTCAAACAAGTTATGTGCTTCCAAAACACAACTGTGGAATGGGCATAGGATAAACATTCTCATTTCAGAAGGGAGAAAAAGGAAAGGAGAAATGAGTAGCAGGTATGAGCACAGACAACATGAAAATTAGGGCTTGAACATAATCTTCTTTGACTTCATTTCCTGCCTTTTGAATAAACTGGATTAGAAATTCGATCCCTTATTTCCTGGAGACCTCCACCCCAGCTTTCAGGGGTTACAGATGGAGGCCTGTGATTCTCCTAAGCTGTCATTGTGTTCCAGAGGGGCTATAATTGTGGATTCTTGGGGGCAGATTTAGCCCATGACTCCATCAATTCCATACTTAAAATCCACAGATCACTGAAGCATCTTTTAAAATATGCGTTGAGTAAAGTATGCTTCCACACCTCTTACATATAAACATGTACAGAATAAGGACCACATAGATGCCACCAAGATCCAACGCTTGTAAAACTCTGAGTTCCACAAGTGTAATGTAGGTCTGTGGTAGGATCAAGTATCAACGGAATGCCTTCAGGGCCTTCTCCAGAGTTCTGTTGAATTGTATGGGAGTTTCTCTATTCATATTTGTCACATGGGAGTTTCTCTATTCATATTTGTCACGAGGCATCCATGGGCTGTGTGTGTGAGACCTGTACACATTTGAGGGTATGAGGGGACTAGTCTGGCATTGCACACTGTTTGAGTTGTGCAGCACATATGTCCCTTTCCTCTTGCTGTGCTGTGATCCCACATAGCACCTGAGATGGGTGTGACTTGCCAAGGTGTTAATCAATCTGCTGACCACAGACATTACCAAGCAAGACTCCACCTTTTGAAACTCTACCCCTTGCCTTATTTGGGTGGAATATTCTATCTAATATCTTCTCTTCCATAAACAAGGGGGGCTTCAGGTGTGATCGTTCTCTTGCCTCCCTTGCTCCCCTTGACCTCCAGCATGGGAGCTGACAACCGAGGTCTCAGAGCTGTCCCCTACCCCAGTAAAAGATATTTCTGTGTTTGTGTGGTCTTTTTGTTGCCAGCCCAATTCACCAGAAGTGACCTGGAATCTATTGCCCACATGGAATATGGGCGACACATACTAATTTTCTTATAAAGTGGTCACTTTGTCATATACTTGCTATTCTTTCCAAAAGAATCTTATTTATTACAAAACCAGACTGAGAATCTTCAAAATCTTTACATTATAATTGTTTTTTATTATAAATTCTTGCTTTAAGTCATTTTTCTCCTCTCACATTTTACTATAAGCAATTAAGCAGAGGAATAGCACAGTGAATTTAGTGTTGCTTCGTGGTATTTACTTGCAAAATACACTAGTCCATTACCCTTGTGTTCTGCCTTCCTTAAAGTCTTAGCATATGGACATAATTTAGCAAAATTCTCCACCACTTCATAGCAAGGATGGACTTCCCCATAGTTTTCAAGAGATATTCCTCATTTCCATTGGAGATTTTATCAGAATTCTTTGTATTATCCATTTTTCTACCAAAATTTTGGTCACAAACACTTAAAAACTCTTAGAAGAATGGACTTTACCCACATTTCTTTTCTTTGGCTCAGCTCCCCTCTAAATGACCCTTACTACTCCTTTCAAGGCAATGTAGGATTACTCTGATTAGCTCCTTTACATTTTCAAGTCTCTGATCATAACTGAGTTTGCTATCTACTTCTATATTTTTAGGTATTTTGCTGTACTCATACTTGCTTTGTCTTACCTATTTCAGTCTTAGTACATTTTGTGCTGTTATATTATAATAAAAACAAAATCATGAAGACCAAAAATGGTTTTCTCACAATCTAGATATTAGGTAGTTCAATACTGAGGCACTGGAATCTGATGAAGAGATTCTTGCTGGACCTGCACATAGTGAAACTGGAAGAGAAAGAGTATCAACCAACTTCTTCTCTCAAGTCTCTATCATAATAATATTCACTCATTCATGAAGTTGGAACCCTTATGACCTAAATGTTTTGAAAAAGGACCACCTTTCAACCAACACTAATCCATTAAGTATAAATTTTCCAGAGAATTAAAAAATGAACCTTGGGAGATATCTGCATAATCTATCAATTTATACTTGTGCACCTTCTACTTCTGAAAGTAGAAGTGAAAATTCAATGTCCAAGATATAATATTGGTTACCTTTCTTTTCCATGAATAAAAATATGAGTAAGCCCAGAAGCTAGGCCTTGCTCTAGTTCAGGTACTACACTCGGAAATACACAGGACATTTGTTAAATACCCATATACATTTGACATTGTTGTTGATACTTTAGATTACAAAATTAGATATAAAGTCACTTCAGCCTTTTTAACACTAATATTTTTCTTAACAGAAAAACAGAGTAGATTTTATTCTACTCTGTGATATATTATTATGTGTACAAAATTGTTACTGGTATTTGTATGATTATATAATTTTATATATAAATATATATCTTCTTATTTCACATTTTAGGTGTTCTGATGAGTTTTTTTGCACAGCATTTTTGTCAATGTCTTTGAATTTCAGCAACTTTATTATGATGTGTGACTTTCTTTTCATCAATTCTTATTAAGATTTATTGAATTTCTAGAATGTGAAGGTTAACACCATCAATTTTGGGAAATTCTAGGAAGTGGTGATCCAAATAGTTTCATTTAAATTATATATATTCTTAATAAAGAATAATAAATATGTGAAAAATACAAAAAAGTGTTTTTTTTTCTACATCCAATCTACACCCAAAATGTAATCTCATGCTCTGATCTATCTCATGTTCTACAAGCCCACAATTTTCTTCTGATCAGTTAATGTCTCAACTTGGTATCAACTGAAACATCAAAATAACATACATATATTTCAATTCAAAATTTTACAAATTTTCTCCACTAAACTTACTTTTTCTTTCTTTCTTTCTTCCTTTCTTTCTTTTTTTTGGGGGGAGGGGCCAGAGGTAGGGTAGGGACTGAACCCAGAGGCACTTGAACCTTGAGTCACATCCATCATTTTTTTTTTTTTCTTAATTTTAAAGCAGGTTCTCGCTAATTTGCTTAGGGCTTTTCTAATTTGCTGAGGTTGCCTTTGAACTTGTGATCCTCCTGTATGACTAGATTTGCAGGTGTATGCCACCTTACCAGGCCCCCAAAAACTATTTTTTTGGCTTTATCTCCTTATACAACTCAAAGCACTTTCTCAAACCTTCCCATATTTTGTCAAGGAAAATTATATTTTTACTTAATATAAAGGTAAAATTTGTCACTCTTTATTTTTTTTCATTCTTCCAATGTTTTAAATGCAATGTAATTGTTAATCAATCCGTTCACTTATATTGGTATCCTTATTTATCAAACAAGTTGAAAATTGGTGTTTCTTCTTTCAGTGATAGTCTCAATCTGACCTTGTCTCACCTTTCAACTCATATATATCTTTCATGAACAATCCTGATAAACTTATTGGTCTTCCTCCATCCCTAGATTGTACTTACTTCTCACACAGGTGCATGTGTATACTCACACACATACTGATATAAACATATAAATATATAGATATATAGACATGGATACATATAATTCTTCCTGAAGATCATCAAATTGATCATGAGGACAAAGAATGGCAAACCCCAGAGATAAAGCTGAAAATCCTAATTTTAAAACTGTTTAATACAAATATGCCATATTTTTAGTAGACTCTAAGAAGACTCTTACTGGACTTGTGTCATGAAAACATGTTTGTGTACAATTATGCCAACTGTTCAGTTCAAGAAACAAAAATATTTGGAGACTAGAGACCATTATTTTAAGTGAAACATGTCAAAAACAGAATGGCAAGTACGAAATGATCTCATTCATGTGAGTCTAAAAAAGTTGATCTCATGGAAGTTGGAGTAGAATGATGGTCACTAAAGGCTTGGAAGAGATGGGGGAACCAGGGAAACATTGGTCAATGGATATTCAGTTATAGATAGGTAAGAGCAATAAGATCTGGTGTGTTATTAAACTGGAGAGTGACTATAGATAATGATACTGTGCTGACATTTGAGAAATCTAGAGAAAATAATTTTGAAATTTTTCACCATGAAGAAATGTTGTTTGTTTGAGAAGATAACTTGGTTTAACCTGATTTATACATTATAAAATACATACACATATAGCAACATTACATGGTATACCATTAAAATGCACATTTTTTATGTTTGTATATGTCAGTTAAGAATAAATTTTCAATATTTTTAGAAGAATAATATTTCAGGAATTGCACAAGGTGATAAGTGGGTTTCCTATTATCCAGGTTCTTGTGCTACAACCATAGAATACTGAATTCAATGTCTGAATATCTAAGCCTTAATGATATTCAGAATATCACTATATCCTGACAAAGAGATCACAAAACCCAATAGTGAAGGTTCAAGAAATTGAATCCTTTGAGCAGGTTCAAGAAATTGAATCCTTTGAGCAGGATATATCTTTTGCAGAGAACCATGTGTCCCATAAAAGTGTTATCTTTATTATTAACCTGGTATGAAGCTATTTGAAGCAGTGAAGATTTTAGGGCTATCCAATAAAAACTCTAAGAACATTAGTGAAAAGAAAACAATACCTTGGAAAACAAACTAGTGCATCTCAAATAATCAGTTTTATGGCTTCTTTCTTTACTATGCTTATCTTTTCAAATATGATAGCATGCAAAAATTGCTTAACTAAAGAAATGCAACAGAATCTTAAACTAATGGGTATGATGTGCTATGCTTTAACTTAATGATGTGGCACTTTTTGGACTACCCCACTTTATATGTAAATTTCTGTAACCCTTGTAAATGGAAAATCTCATATAGACTAAGTAACATCATTGTGTAGCATAAAAATTATATCAAAATGGGTTTTCTTGATGACATGCATCCATTAGAAGGAGCCCATAAAATGTTATAAACATATTTGGATCTGCTAGGTGATGATTTTTTTCTGACAAGCTAATGTGCTTTGCTGTGAGTGAAGATGGAGTAATACTGTAGAAAAGAACAAAACAACTCCACTGCCTTTGTTGCAAAGAAAACCACAAGAGGAATAGCATACTCTCTATAAACAGAGCTGCTGAGTAACCCTTTGATTGTTTCAAGTTTCGCCTAATAATTCTTGCATGTTCTTTCTAGGTTGATAGGAAGTGCATTGATAAGGATACACTTTTCTTGACCTCACATTTACATATGTAGCTAAAACTCACAGAGATTTCTGTAGTAACCCTTTCCCTGTGTTTTCTTTAATTTGAATAGTAGCTTTAGAGAGCTAAAATTGTGGAATGCACATTTCAATTTCCTATAAATATAATCTTAAAACTTCCTCTTATTTATTTTTAATTTTTTGTTTTTATTGGAGATATGTATGTAGGATTTAATGTCACCTTGACACATGACATATCCTGGAAATCTTGACCAAATTTTTGTAGTCTAATAAGTAATTGAGTAATCAGTCATTTTTTGTCACTGAAACATAATATTCAGGTACTAAGAATACTTACTCAATTAAAAGCAAAGATTGAAAAACCTATTAACCAGACTGTGTAGAAAATATTAAACACTTTTAACAAAGAAATAATTTCTGATTCAGTTCATGACTATGAATAGAAAAATAGAAATTAAAAGGAGTGATATGTATGGAACATGACAATTTTAAATGATTTCAGACTTTAAAAAAACTATTTATAATGCTAGAGTATTAGATCTAGCAGTAGCTTTAGTTCTGAAAATATACAACGTGATCCAAAGTAGATGCTTATTGTGCATACAAAACAATGTTTTTCATATTTCATATGTATTTAAATTCTATTTTAAATAATTCCTTTTAGAAAACAATTTCATTTAAAAAATAATTAAGTGCATTTTGAACTTACTTGATGAAGAGGACAATTAAATGTAGAGACAGAAGACCATGAACCAAGGGAATATGTTGTGGAAATTTTTTAAATTTCATACTTGTGGCCACAGGCTGGAATTTAAGACAAATAACAATTCAGAAATATGAGGGTTGGACCCAAGAATTCTCTGCACTTAGGTAACCACAATGGGAAGTGAAGACTATGGGAATTTTGTTCTGATTGATAAGGTGAAAGATTAATAATTGAAAAATTAAATAACTTAAGTCCATAAAAGTTAACTTGTTTGTAATTCTATTCAGCAGAATTGAAAACTACACATATTTTAAAAACTCATTAGGAAGTATAAGCACAACATATATTACCTTCATTGACAGTGAGTCAAAATGTGTATCAACCATGGAGGTAAAAGGATATTTAGGCAGAATAAGCATTTTGAAAACTAATTCTAGACTGTAATGGCACAAAGTAGATGAAATATAAACTAAAAGCTGAGAGAGAAAGTATCTTTCTAAAATTTGCTTTAGATGAATTTTAATTTAGGTTTTGATGCACACAAAACTGTAATAAAAGCAAACTAAAGACACAAGCTTACAGAGTTACAGTTACAGTTGTTCAATCTTCCATGCACATTGAACAACCACCTTTTCCTGTATTAACTAACTACTACATTGCCCTCTTTACAGTGTCCATTAAAAGTTTTCATAAGAGAGACTCCAAAGACTTGGAAAATGAAAAGTAATTAGCTCTTAGAGTACTTAGATAAAAAGGATCTGTCAGCATTTTAAAAACTCGTTTATGGGCAGATTTTTTTTTTTTTTTTTGATCCTGGGGATTGAACCCAGAGGCACTTAACCACTAAGCCAGAACCCCAACCTTTTATAAATATTTTATTTAGAGAAAGGTTCTCACTATGTTGTTTAACATATCACTAAATTACTGAGGCTGGCTTTGAACTTTCGATTGTCCTGCTTCAGCCTCCCAACCCACTGGGATTACAGGCATGGAAGATCAATCATGCCTGACTTACAGGGCATCTTTATTGAAATAGATATACTACTTGCCCTGGCACCTGAAACAATAAACATTTTTTGAATATATTCAAAGATGGTTGTTTTATAGACAGGAAAAAATATAACAACAATGTATGAATAATGTAGTTAATAAATATTAATCATCCAAGTCTATTAAAAAAAAACAATACTACCAAGACATACAGTAAAAAGAGGAAAGTTAAACAATAGAATAGAATTGAAAAGAGTTGTATTTAAAGACAAAAAAATGCAGAAAAAAATTTCCCTTTTTTTTCTTTTCTTATCAACAGACCACAAGCATGTATAAACTAACAGGTTCCATTTTTATCTACTGGTCTTCATTAATTCTGTACAATATTTTTTAAATTTATTTTTGTATTTTATGTACCATTTTGTATTTTTATTATTCTACAAAGAGCAATCAAGGACTAAAATACCTGGTGCACACTTGTAATCCCAGTAGCTTGGGAGGCTGATACAGGAGAATGGAGAGTTTAAAACCAGTCTCAGTAACTTAATGAAATCCTAAACAACTTAGCAAGAACGTGTCTCTACATAAAAGTTAAAAAAAAAAAAAGGTTCTGAGGATGTGGTAAAGTGGTTAAGTGCCTCTTAGGTTAAATAACCCTATATACAAACACACACACACACATATACACACACACACACAAGAACTAAAATAACTTTTGTATTTGAAGCATTAGGGGTATTGAAAGCAGAGTTTTTGAGAACATACAAACCTCACCAAATTTAGGAATGCTTAGTAAAGTGTATTTTTATTCTGTAGTTTCAAGATTCTACTAACAGCAAGAGTAGGAATAAATATGAATGTAAAGCAGCCCTACTTACATGACAAAACTTAATGAGGATTCTGTGCCAAATTGAGCAAAAATAAATTATAGAGAGGAAACAACAACAACAAAATCCTCTAGATACAAATTTTAGACAAATTTAGTAAAATGCTGTTACTCAAGTATGAGCTTCAATATGACGAATATACACTAACATCTCTTGTTAGAATAATATAAATAGATTGTACAAACAAAAGCAATCTTCATTGATGCATGTCATCACAGAAGAGCAAAAAAATCATAGGTAAGAAGAAAGTACACAGTGATGTTAATATATGCATCAATGGGTCTGGTTTAATCTGTTGATATAATTGTGATAAAATACATAGATTCATTTCTATCTTATTATTCTGCATTATTTGTATCAGACATCTTCCTTCTTTATTATTTGCAGCATATCTTTTCTTTATTTTCAGTACTTTCATCTTCTGTTTACCCATTTTTCTTTAGTATTTTGTCTAATTTTGTTCTTTGAATGGCTACTGATAAATTAAGCATGTTTTCAAGCAATCTATCTGCTCTGTGAGCAATACTAAGAAAATATTTGATTTAAATTGAATTCACTGCACTGGGAAAACTGGAAATCTATATGTAGTAGAATTAACATTTAATCCTTATCTCTCATCCTGCACAGAACTCAAAGTAGTAAAAAACCTGGAATGTAGACCAGAAAACCTCCACATACTAGAAGAAAACATAGGCTGCACACTCCAACATATTGGCTCAGAAACTGACTTCCTTAACAAGACTCCTAAAGCTCAAGAAGGAAAATTAATAATTAACAATGGAATGATGAAATGCCATCAGACTAATCAAATTAAAAACTTTCTTCACAGAAAAGGAAAATTTTTCAAAAGCATTAAGAGATAGCCTACAAAATGTAAGAAAATCTTTGCCCCTGCATATCAGGTGGGGTGTTAATTTCCAGGATATATAAAAACTCAAAACCTTGACACCAAGGAAACAACCCAATCAATAAATGGGCTAATGATCTGAACAGACACTTCATAGAGTAAGAAATACAAATGGCCAACAATTATATGAAAACAGGTTCAATATCTCTAGCAATCAGATAAATATAAATTAAAACTACACTGAGATTTCATCTCACTCTAGTCAGAATGGCAATTATCAAGAATACATGTAATAATAGATCGTGGTAAGAAAGTGGGAAGAAAGGTACATCCATATATTGCTGGTGGGACTGAAAATTGGTGCAACCACCCTAGAAAGTCATATATAGATTCCTCAAAATACTAAGAATGCCATGACCATTTGACCCAACTATCCAACTCATTGTTAAAAATTCAAATGATTTTAAAATCAGCGGTCTACAGTGATGCAGAACGTTGATGTTTATAGAAGCTTAATTCATAATTGCTAAGCTATGGAGCCAAACTAGGTGCCCTTGAACAGATGAATGGATAAAGAGATTGTTATATATATATATATATATATATATATATATATATATATATATATATATATACATACACACACACACACACACATACATATACATATGATGGAATATTAGCCACTGAGAAGAATGACTTTATGATATTTGCTAATAAATGGATGGAATTGGAGATTATCATACTAGGTGAAATAAGCCAGTCCCCCAAAAAGCAAAGGTTGAATATTTTCAAAGATATGTGGAAACTAACAATAAGTGGGTAAGAGGGGAAGATTTGAAGTTCTGAAAGGAAGGGAAGGGGGACCAGATTAAAGAAAGTAGAATGAACCTGATGTAATTTCCCTATATACATAGGTGAATAGACCACCATGAATCCCACTGTAGTGTATATCCACAAGAATTGGGGTGCTAATTAGAATATATATATTCCAGGCTTATGTAATCATATCAAATTATATTATACTATCATGTATATAATAGTTCTTATGACTGTTTTGAGATTGAATATTAAAATATAAAAGTGTTCCCAGATGATATGACTGACATTTCACTTATGACCATGACATTGTGTACTATGTTCACAGAATTCCAGTTTTTCAGTCATTTTTCTGCCTGTATATTTTTTAAAAATGTATCTCTTAGATTTGGGATTTTCTGATTATTATAAACCAAAAATTTTCAACTTTCCTCTGTATTACAATAATTTATTTTATTATAATTTATTTCTTCGTTTTGTCTAGTCTTTCATTTCATAAGTCATTTTTAATTTTTTTCTGTTTTTTCAAAATTATTTTATGTTACTTATTTTTACATGGTGCTGAGGATCCAACCAACTGCCTCACACATGCTATGCAAGTACTCTACCACTGAGCCCCAGCCCCAGCCAGAGTTGTAATTATAAACATACCATAGTTTTTATTAAATTATTAACATAATAACCCTATATCATTTATTTATTTCATCTTAATGATGAATAGTTTCTAAAATCTGAAATTATTAATTATTGTTTAGAAATTAAAACATGACATTTTGGATGGATTTTCACAACTTATTAGGGAAATGATGCAAAAAACAAAATTTGGCTGTATTCTTTTAACAATGCCACCAGATATTTTTTATCTTCATCACTATGTGAACATTCATAAGATTTAAAAATTTAAATTTATTTTTTACTGATACATAAAAATATGAAATTCTACATATCATTGTGGCCAGGTTGTTTCAGTACATGTGTACATTACGTATCTAAATCAAGTTGAACAGGGCTCCTCGCACATGTGTCATTTCATTCGAAAACTTTCAAATTTATTTCTTATCTCTCTGAAATGCGTGGTACTTTAGTCATCCTCTGTGCAACAGCGCCCCAGAATTTCTTGCTCCTAACTGTAAGTTAGTACGCACTGCTCAACTCATGGCTTTCCTCCCCCTTCGCCATTCTCCTCCGCCTCAGGTAACTGCCATTCTAATCTCAATGTCCATAGGTAAATGTTCTAGATTCCACATGTGAGTAAGATCATGTGGTACTTGTCTTTCTGTGCCTGACTGATTTCACTTAGCATAATGATCTCCATTTCCATGCAGGTTGCTCAGAATGTTAGGATTTTGTGCTTTTGTATGACTGAGTAGTATCCAATGTGTATGCTATATTTTTTATGCATTTTTCAGTCAATTGGCACATAAATTCTTTCTATTTCCACATTATTGGGAATAGTGTTGCAATAAACATGGGAGTCCATATACATCTCTAAGGTATTGACTTCATTTACTTGGGAAATATACTTAAGAGTGGGATTGCAAGATCTTAAGTTAGTTCTATTTGTAATTTTTGGAGGAAGCGCCATACTATTTTCCACACTGGCTGTACTAATTACATGCCAATTAATTTTGACCCATAATTTGACGAAGAAAGTCAAAAGAAAATCAGAAACTATTTGACTCTACACAAATACAAAAATTTTTAAAAAACTCAAAATTACTTAAAGATAAAATAGTAAAATATTATTTTAATATTAAATGATATTTTCAATCATATATATAGTTATCTCTATGCATTGAATATCAGTGATCTACCCCATCTTTTTATTAAATGAATGCAAGCTTCAAAATAGTAAGTAGGATATAAAAATATATTTTGAAAAAATAGAATTATTAATATAAATGACTGCATTATGTAAAGAGTCTTATACTTGAAAGTAAGAAACCTTAGCCATAAATTAGACCTATGATGCTTAAAAAGGCACTTACGTCCTCTATGCCTCAGTAAACACATTTATATGATGAAGAGTGTGTACTTTTAGTTTGGTAATAAATGTTACAACAGATGTTCAGGTATATAAATAAATCAATTCAAGAAATACATCTAAGCATTCATGCTACATGGTCACCTTCTATGATAAGGAGAAAATAATTTTAACTTGTTACATTCAAAGGATGTAATTTGAGGTGTAAACAATTGCACTCATTGTTTCAGCTCCGAGATTTAGAGAGCTGGAAAGAGGATTTGCCCTGCCCCTACAAACAGGAAAACAATCTGGGAAACTGTAGATTTAAGACTTTTCTTGAATCTATTTAAGCACTTATATGATAAACACCTAATCATTCAAGAAAAAACGGGACCATAAGCAGAATGTCGTATAAGTCAGGTACTATGTATGTTCGTAAGATTAAGCCAGAAAGTTCAATGAATTGATCAGATATTCTTCCAGAATGAATTCATTTTATTGATTATATTGAAAATAGAGTTTATTTGTATTCAAATTATTACCAATTGGTAAAAATTTAAACAAAATACAAAGTATATGACTCTATTTTTATAAAAAGTAACAAGTTGCTACTAATATTAGTAGTAAGTTTACTTGTGATTTTAGAAACTTAATATTGTAAACTTGTAAATGTTAACCATATAAGTTCTAAAAGTTTTAAATGCATTTTCATGCATGCTAGAAGACATAAAGTCATTTTGAAGACTACTTTACTAATTATTAACTATGAAGTAGTGACATAAGTAAAATAGCATGAATTGCTGCTACTAAGTCCCTGAAAATCGAACCTGTTATGATATTTTGTTTAAATAAAAATTATACTCCTGAGTTTTTCTGCAATTAGGCTTTCCTCTTAGATAATTGTTCTAAATACATCTGAAAAATAACCGAGACTTTCAGCCAATCATAATCTACTTTTATGTGTATTCCTTATCTTAGTTTCACTTGTTTGTTTTTGATACCCTTGGATGTTTTTATAGCTCATTCTGAAGTTCTTCAAAGCAGTTATGTAAATTTGTTAGAAAAAGAAATAAACCCCATATTTCAAATATACTTTTGACTTGGGGTGAAATTTACTGAACCTCATAATTATTTTTAAAGTTTAAAACTGGATTTATATTGGATCACATTAATGCATTTAAAGGTCTCTGTGATATTCTTCTAGCCATGAACTGAATGATTTCATCTTAACTATGCACTGTTAATTTCATTGCAGTGATTAATAAACCCTGTCAGTTTGCATTTATAAACCTGCTATTTTCAGGGTTGCATTTATTGCTTGCCTTTTTTCAAAGTGCCATTTCATAGGAGCAGTTTAACAAATGTTAAATTTCAGAGACAGATAATAGATAATTACAAACATTTAAATGATGGATGTTAATTTGATCCTAATAAAATGTCAGGTAAATTAAGGTCATGTCTACAGAAGACAGTCCTTCCAAAGTAAATTTTATTATTAGATAATAAATATGTCTTCACTTTTGTGTTCTACCCATACAGTAACCTACTCAGAATTTAATATGGTTTTTAAATAAGGGTTAGATATAACTAAATAGTTCTCATTACTCATGGATTTGAAATGAACTGTTGAATAAAATATTCTAAAATACTAGAATGAAAATATTAAAATGAAACATATTCTAAAATAGTATTTAATAAATTGAATAATCTATTTGTAACAGACATAGTTAAAAAATAATAGTTTTTCCACTTTATAAGTAAGATGATTTTGGCATAAAGGAATTTAACAACCTTCCCGGAGCAATGACAAAAGTTTTGTAACCAATTACAAACTCTCGACATGCACACTGGAAAGTTATACTACAAAAAATTTTGAAGAATTATGTGTAATTGTAAGGGTATTATTTTCCAATTAAAAGAGTATTTTACACTGGACACAATGGTGCATGTTAATAATCCCAAGAACTCAAGAGGCTGAGACAAGAGGATGGCATGTTCAAGACCAACCTCATCTACTTAGCAAGACCCTAACAGCTTAATGAGAGACTGTCACAGAATAAAAATTAAAATGACCTGGAATGTGGCTCAGTGGTAAAATGCCCTTCCAATAAATTCCCACTACAAATACCTACTGATTTGAAACTCAGACAAGTATAACTAAATGGAATGAATAATTTGCAACTACTCTCATTTTTGCCACCTTGGGAGTCTCATATGAAGCAGACAGTAATTCATAAAAATTCTGAGACCTGATTTAGGGTCAGGGTGCAAACTTTGGTTAACTCAAAAAATTCCAAAATTATTTCCAAAATATATAGGAAGAAGTAACTTCAGTCATATTGTAACATCCTCTATCCAATTCATATCTGACAATATTTTCTTTCATTTCCTATAAAGAAATCTATTTTAGGCTTGAAGGAAAAAATACACTATTAAACAAAATGAATCAAACAATCCTAATACTAGATGAGAACACTTTTATGTCTGAAGATATTTTAAGACAAAGTGGAAAAGCATCAAAAGAATCAGGAACTATAAAAACAAAGTTGTACATTGTGATGATGAATGTATGAACTCAAAAAGAAGGAATGGTATGATTTCTCATGTAATTCAGGCACCATATATTAGAAATATTTTGGGCAGTTCTCTGTTCATTTTTATCACATATTATTACAAAAATGCATACTTTTATAACCTGATTGTTCATTTGGATAATTTTCTTAAGAAAAGTAAATGGAATAATTTTATGACGTCTTAAGGCTTATATGTCAACATATGTAAGAATAAATACTTTGTGTGAAAGAGCATTTTGTGATTTTGTTTTTGCACACTCCTACAATTAATCATGAAAAAAATCTAAATTTTAACATTATTTAAAAAATAAAGTGCAAAAAGAAAATATGATTGTATAAACACCTTTTATTTCACATATTTTCAGGAACATACTATACAAAAAAATCAGGAATTTTATATAATCATATTAATATTTCATGATCAAAAAAACAAAGAATTCCTCCAAACTGAAAACATGTGTCCTTTTTATCAGACATAATAATGTTTGAGTATGCAATTTTAAGATTTCTAGGAAAAAAAAATTGCAGAAAAATGGATGGAGCTAGTGAGCAAAATAAGTCAGAGTCAGCAAATGAAGAGTCATATGGTTTCTCTTATATTTGAAAGGTAGAGAGAAAAAGGAAAACAAAGGAATCTAATGAAACAGATAGGAGACAAATAGAGCAGAAGAAGGGGATCAGAGGGACGGAAGAGGAGAAGTACTAGGAAAGGAAGTTAATGCTATGTGCAGGTGCAAACGGACCACAATGAAACGTGCTGTTCTGTATAATTATTATGCATAAATTAAAAAAAAACACATAAATGAAATTTCATTAGAATATTATGAGTTTATTCACACTAAAACTAATGTATTTTAATGATCAGTATAGTTCATCTATTTTAATTAATATTTAATTTATATCCTCCATATAACCCACCGTCAACCTGATAGAACTATATTGTATTATAAAGTGGAATATAATAAACATAATGCCATTGTTAATAAGCAGTATCCATGGAAATAATTATGCTGATATCACTTTGATTTGGTTGAGTCACTTGTCTTTTTGAATTTTGATTTCCATTTATTTTATGGATGCCTAAAACATATGTTTCAAGTATTATAAGAAATGTTTTCATTGACCTAAATGATTTTGATTTTATTTCTTTATATTTATCTGGAAATATGTTTGTGTTAGGCAATTGTTTAAATGCACTAATATCCTGATGTTCACAGAGATTTCTCCTTTATTAAAATATTTACACTTTGGCCAAAATTGAAAAATTAACATTGTTGTAGGGTGCTGTGGTGCACACCTGTAATACCAGTGGGTCCAAAGGCTAAGACAGGAGGATCACAAGTTTAAAATCAGCCTCAGCAACAGTGAGACACTAAGAAACTCAGTGAGACACTTTCTCTAAATAAAATACAAAATAGGCTGGGGATGTGGCTCAGCAGTCAAGTATCCCTGAGTTCAATCTTGGTACCCACCTCAAAAAATTAATATTATCTTAATATAGTCAAAAACTTGTTTTTTTTTTAACTTTCAATCTACATTTTTTTCATTATTTTAAAGAAGAAGAGTATTGATCCTCATAATCATGATCCCAAAGGAGAAGTGAACAAAACTTTCACACTGTGAGAATGCATAATGCTAGCAAAACATAGCTTTAGTGGAAACTTGAGTATAGGTACAATGTTAGTGCTTGCAAATAATTTCTTAAGTAAACTATTAAGTTATTATTAAAGCACTATAAAACTAAAAACTAAAATTATGTAATGAAAATGTAAGATGACAGTGAAAACGACTGGGATATAAAAGACTTCATAAAAGGTCCTAAATAACGAATGATGATAAGCAGGGACATTTTTTTTTTTTTAGTTTATATTTTATTTAAATTTTCATAACATTCTTGTCAACTTATATGAGAACTTTGTACACTAATTAATATTTAATTTTCAGCTTAATCTATTTTATAAACCTCAGTCATTTCACCAAAGTAGACCCTTAGTTTTCTTTAACATCATCACAGGAACAAAAAAACAAATAGCGACTGTCTAATTGCAGAGAATACTGTCACATTGACTAGACATGTACTCAAACTTAGTACATATTTACTCTAGAGAAATATCCTAAGGGGCAGTCTCTGAAACATAAAAGAACAAAGTCTTAAGAACTGAGGACATCAGAGTATTTGCTATTTTAATTATAAAAACTCTTATCTGGCTAGCTTGTTATACTCATTAAATAGAACCCCTGATGATGGTTTATACATATTGCACATTTTTCTTTCTTTCCTTTTTTTTTTAAATATCTTCAATGAGCAAAAATAGTGAGATGATTCTTTCATTATAGTCTCAACATAAAGGGAGGAAGAGGTATCAAAGGGATACTTGCTGTGGTTGTTTTTGCCTAATATTTTCAGGAAATAATGAACAGGCTTTTAAGGAGAAGGACATATGGAGAATGAACTAAATCAGAGTTTCCCTAATCAAGCTTTAGAAGCCAATTCCAATTAATTTAGAAGAAAAAGGATTTAAATTTTTTTTTTGCAGCTTAATTGGTAGCTTCTCGAATTCATGTGATAGATGAAAAATTGGACTTAGAAAAAAAGCAAACTAATGGCACAGTTGAAACCAAAGCAATGTAAAGACATGCTTAGAGCAATGCCACAGCAAAATCACCACAAATGCTCTAAACTTATCCCTGGAAATATCACCAAAAGAAAGGGCTATGGGTATGCCAGAGCTGTACATCTAGAAGTCTCTTGTCTCTCAATTCTGGGAATAATCTTTTGCCAGTACCATAATTATGTGTGAATCTCCCAATGTTAACTCTCAGGAGAGAGACTTATAATTCATGCTTATACATTCTTACATTTTGAAAAGGGGAGGGAGTACAGAAAGATATATATCTCATTTTTTTTTAAAAAAAGTAGTTACAACCTCCCACTAAATTTATAGCATATAGATATAACCTCCTACATAATCTAGTGATTATGTTCCAATATAGGAAAAGGGCTGAGATGCTGGGTTGCTGAAACAGTAATAAAATTGTACTCGAGTAAAGTTTGTTATTTCTTTTTACATTGATTTGATTGTCATATTTTGTAACTCTTAGATACATTTTAACTAATTATGAAATACTACATTGATGCATAACTAAAATGCATAAGAATTTCATAGAAAATGTTACCCAGTGTTTGAAAGACTGAGAGTAACTTAGTCTGTCTGTTCTGATTATCTAACTTTTCAACGTACATATTCAATTCATTCTCCAACATTTCAATGTACTCTTTTTTCAAATGAACTCTCATATAAAATAATAGATGAATACATTCCTACATATTCAATTTTAAAATTATCTAATATTCCTTTCCTGTGAAGTTCATTAGTTCCCTGGGCTTGTGTATCTGAAAAGACTTTGTGTCACAGAGTTTTAAAAGCTCTGATTTGTCCAATCCATTCTCATATTATCAACATGGAAACGTTGGAGACACAGTTAATAAACTGTTCAAGGTAAAGAAATTGGGATTATAACTGTAAATATAATTCACAGGGCTTTTATAATACATGCATTTGGACTGAAACTTAATTTTTTTTTGTTGCATTTCTGGGTATTAATATACTCATGCTTCAGGGAAAAATCTTATAAAAGTCTTTGCTCACTTTAATATATAGATATGAAAGAAAATATTTATATACACAACTATGTTTTTCAAGAATAAATTATCCTTGAGTAGAAGTCATTCTTTAAACTGAGTAGACAATGCTTTATAGCTTGAATCCTTTAAAAAATAAATACTTTGCATATGCAAAGATAAGTTTTTCTAATTTTACATGGCAATCTTATCATACACAATTGCAGGAAGTTCAGGTACAATACTTAGAAATAAAGAGGTAACAGGAAGTTACCCTAACTTGGGATTCTCATGATTTTGTGATAACTGTATTACTTTTTTTCTTCATTCTACTGCTCTCTCAAAATTTTATCTTATCTGTCTCTAGGTATTATTTTATTACTTTCCAGTATGCTTTGTTCTTTTAGTCTACAGAAACTTAAAGTTTGGTTCTGTTTCATGGGAGATGATTCATTCTCTTCTCAGTCCAAAACCAAAAAAAAAAAAAAAAAAAAAAAAAAAAAGGAGGGAAAGTATAATTATTTATATGTAAATTAGGAGTCCCACTTACAACTGTTGATCATTCTATTGCTCAGGGAAAATTCTGTTAGAAGACACTGAATGATAAATGCTTTTCAGGTATACTGCCTGGCTAAAATCACATACATCACCAATTTTTCCCAAACATAAGTATTTAACAAGGTTTCCAAAACCATGATCTAACAAGGTAAACCATGTATGAGTTTGGATTCTATTTTCTTTCACAATGATAACAAGTAAAACTGACAGCTTTTGATATTCAAATACAGAATCAAATGGCTATTTGAGTGTTGTTTAATAGCCTATGAAACCATCTTTTCAAGCAAGTAATAATTGAACACATAAAATAATTAAAATGCTATGATATTTAGGGCATTAATAAAAGAAAAAAAATAACCTAGGTCTTCCACAGGAAGGGAGTGTAGAAGCTAGCTAGCTACCCCTGGAATTTTCTTCAAAAGATTTCAGTTAAATGGGGGAAGAAACAATGTGGGAAGAATACTGAAAAGATTCAGAGGTAACAAAACAGAAATTGGAAATTACTTAAATTAAAATAAAAAGAGAATTTATAAATTCTCAAAATCTGGGTTGTAACTCATACATTGCAACTAAAAATACACATCTTAGCAGAGAATAAGGCTGAACTTGAATCCTCTCCATCCCAATAGTATTTAGGTAAGCAGAGGTGCTAGAGTAGTTTGCTATTGCAATTGTGAACATTCTGAAAGGAGTTAACATCTTCAAAGAACTAAAATTACCTGAGATACATAAAATACACAGTATAGATAAAGTGCATACAACTGGCACATTTGTTGATTCCAGAGCTTGGCTGTTCCTAAGAAAGTTGGTAGTAAAAGGCAGGAGCAACATGGAAGTGAGGAGTGGCCTTAGCACATCTTCTTAACTTGTGCAAAAATCCTGATAGTTGAATGTAAAAGATAACCCCAACAAAATTCCTGGATGTAACTGGTGATCACCTAGAAAAAATGAATCACTACTTATTAATATTCTCATCTCAATAAAAAATAACTACTATTTGATGTATCAATTACTTCTCCATCCCATTTCCTCAAATCACAATTTTCATGGTTTTTATAATATTATGTCTGAACTCTGAGATTTAACCATGCCCATTCTCCATTCTCACAAATCCAAGGCCTATGCTAATCCTGTCTTTAACAGAAAAGACTGTTGAAAGATTATTTTAATATCTACCTGTTTATGCAATTCTGCTTGTATATTTCAAGAAAATGTTCTTTAAATATAACAGAGACATATTATCTTGTTACACTGCTCATGGTGTAACTTATATTTAAAAATCACTTAGAATTTTAAATCAAAAATGTGAATTTTTCAGTCCTATAAACATACTCATTTGAGTATGTTGATATATTTTCATAAAATACATATTTATATGTATCTTATCAATACTCTACCAATATTATGTCTTTTCACAACATAGCCTATTGTTACTTATTTAAGAGTATCCACTCATCAAATAATCATTTCCTCTGCATGCATTTTCCTATGATAGTTAAAGTTTTGGGGAAAAAATTGAAATTTTTGCTTATAAGAATATGGACACACTGAACTATTTTTCTTATATATGCAATGGGTAAATACTGTGCTAAAAATTTCTAAATGCTAGTGAAGATAATGTTTTTACTTGTGTATGGATATTGCTCTATTATTTGACTATATTACTGACATTTTCCATTATTATGAAAGGTATGAATTAGCCTTCTGTTTAAGTACATAAGTATACTGTGTGCAATTCAAGACATTTCTTAACTTATCAATCACTTCGCATAGTGACCATTTTCTTTTGTATGGTAGGAACAATTGATACCTATGTTCCCGACAAATTTTAAATACAAAATACTGTATTTTTTAATGAAGTTGTTATGCTGTATATTCTGACTCTATTAGTTAGTTCATCTTATAACTCAAAATTTGTGTCATTTGATGACTTTCTCCCTTTGTTTTTAATCTCCATTCTTACCCACTGATAAAATTACTTGTAAGGTTGGGGATATAGCTCCGTTGGTAGAGTTCTTGTCTCCCATGCACCACACACACACAAAATGTAAATCAATATTTTTTTTACATTTTAATGAGCTATTTTACACTGTGTAATAAGCAAACTCTTAACTCTCAGTGGCTTTTAGCAATATTTGTTTCTTGGCTCCCATGTGTGAAAGGAAGCTATTGCTCTAGCCTTGGAGTCAAGTTGTTGACTAGATCTTCTCCAGTAATTCCCAGTTTTATATACTACTACTCATGTCACTTTCTTCTGATGGCAGATCACTAAAAGACAAAGAGGACAATCCTCTGTGGTGTGTGTGTGTGTGTGTGTGTGTGTGTGTGTGTGTGTGTTTGCTGAAGATCAAACACAGAGCCTTGCACATGATAAGTACTTACTCTACCAAAGAACTGTCCTCCCCTTAGCCCCCAGAATTTTAAATAAGGTACAACTTGAACCTTCTGAAGTTCTCATCACAATTATTTTGTCTGAAAACAATTTAAATATTGAAATTCAAAAATTTTATTGAGGTTCATCCAGTCTAAGATATGTTGTATAAATAGATTTTAACTTAAAATAAGACAAGTTGTATAAACTATAAATAATTGAACATCCTGAACCAATTAACAAAGTGGGGTATAGGTCCTCTCCTTAATTCCTATGCTAGGAGAGGGGCTAATGTCAGTAAGTGCTTAAATTGTTTGAACAACTAGGTAGGCCACAGATTTCTAAAATTATTTAATTTACTGAAGATTGCCCAGAATATTTTAAGTTAAACTTTAATTTTTGATGTATACAGTTGTAATGTACCATCTTTAAGTGTCCAATTTGATGAATTTTCATAAACATATACATCTATACAGTTATCACCAAATGAAGATATGGATCATTTTAATCACTCTGGAAATTTTCTTCTTTTTTAAGCTATAGTCCCTGAGCTTACCTCCTGTTAACCCCTTCTGATTCTGTTGTTATTGTTTTTAAAGATTTGCTTCTTTTAGAATGGTGCACAAATAAAATGATATTGTGTCTTTATTTTTGTTTCTGGACACTTTCATACAAGCAACTGTTTGTGTTTACCTAATAAATTCTGTTTTGTATACAAATGTCATTTAATTCTATAGAAGTTACCTATCTATTCACAGCAACTTTTTACCCATTTTTAAGCTGATGGGCTTTTGGATTGATACCAGTTTGTTATTATTGTATATAAAATTCTCTCAGTTTTCATATTCAAATATCTTATGGATATGTGGTTTTGTTTTCCTGGGGTGAATTCTAGAAATGGGTCCTGGAGTCCCCAGCTGATGCTCATGTTTTGGCCAATCCTTCTCAGAAGCATCTTGCTCTGGAACATTCTGTGCAGCACTTCTGGAGGGCAGGCTTCTTCTTTTCTTTTCTTCATCCACACCTACTAGCCCTGCAGATTTGCTGTGTATTTGCTCTCCTTGTTCTTGTTGCTGTTTAATTTATTTTTATTTTAACCTTGAAAATGAATATGTTGGAGTATATCATTGGAATCTCATTTGCATTTCTCTACTAATTAAAGTTGTAGAAAAATCTCTGTTCTTTTGGTTCCATGTCCATCATTTGTAAAGTGCTGTTTAAGTTTTTGTTCTTTATTATATTCACTTTTGTCTTTTCATTTTTTAAAGTTTATTCCTTTTTCCCCCTTTCATTTTCTATAGCATATAGCTGGCCTCTTCAGCTTAATAATGGTAAATTTTGAAAAGTAAAAGATTTTAACTTTGATAATTTATCATATTTTTTTAGCAGTACACTTTTGTAGTTGTGGATAAACAGGATATTTTTGTTTATTTTTATGTGGTGCTGAAGATCGAACCATCTCACACCTGCTAGGCACAGGCTCTACCACTGAGCTACAGCCCCAGCCCCTCATTTATCACTTTTTAAATAAGGTTTTCTGAGAAATTTTGGAATATCCATCGTAATAAAACATATAATTTATTCCGGAAATTTTATAGTTAGCTATTATGTTTAGAACCTTTTTTAAAATATGTTCCAGATATAATGCACTGAGTAAAAGTAAAATATGAATTAGAGTTTTCTGTTTTTTTATATAACATATTAATTCAGCATCAGGATTTGAAATGACTACTATTTCTTTATTAAATAAATTGGCACCATCACAAAATTTCAATTGAGAGTATGTATATGAAACTCTTGTAAACTCCCTTTTTAGTTTTTTTTTTAGCTTCATGCAAAATATGACATAAATCTGCTTTAAAAATACTAAATCTTATAATTTTGTTTTACCAATCTGTGATTTCTTAAGAAAATATTCTCCAAAATTTGAAGTCATCAATGACGGATTTATTGATATGTCTCTTTATGATTTACTGGCATTCATATATGTTATATATGTACCAAATTTTTCATTTGTATTGTTGGTTCTTATTCTTTATGTTTTATTTAATCATGTACAATTAAAACATTAAGTTTTCTTAGAGTTTCCTTTAGCTGCACACCTCACGCACCCCTTAATAATGTTGTACGTAAGCAACAAATATGACCATGTGAATTCATTCTTTAAAACCCATGTTGCTTTTCACAGTTAATAACTTCTTTAAAAATCCTTAGAGATCACTGTATTGGTAGCTTGAAAGACATTGCAACAAAATAAATGAAATAGCAATTTAACTTAAAAAAATCTATATTTTTAAATAATCATAACTTTCTTTAACAAAATTAACTTAAAAATCATAAAAGGATTCTACTTGTATAATATAAAAATAGGAGTTGAGGGCAAATGAACAATCACAATATATCTAGAAACTATAAAAATGATTGCTATATAATTGCTAATTTATTATAATTATAGTAAAAGAAATAATAGAATATAGAAAAGAAATAATAGAATGGCAATAATGACTATAATATTCTAAAGTAAAATAAAAAGCAGATGTGCTTTTCAGCCATAAAACTGCCATGCTTTAATTAAAAATTTAAGAACTAGTCATTCCAACAAAGGAACTGAGGAAAGTGGCCCCCATTCAATAAATGTTGTTGGAACCATCAGTTCTCACAAAGGATAAGGAAGATAATCTGGACATATCTGGCTGTAAAATGATATAAATCCCAAATAAAGCAATATATCCTACTAAGAACAAGAACTCCTGTGTAAGGATTTATGTGCTAATACCTACAACATGCTGTTACCTGTTGTAACAACTATAACAAAATATCAAAGCAATATGATCAAACCAAAATAATTTAAATGCCTATTTTGAAGAGAATGGTTGGGTATATTACTGTATATTTACATAACTGAAATATATGCATGTACATTTTTTTATGATCACTTAAAAGCTGCACAATGCTCCCTCTCTATATTTGTGCATTTACTAACTGTTTATTCACGGCCAAATATATGCCAGAATGTTCTAAATATTTGAATTACAGACAAGAGTAAAACAGCCATTGCTTTATTTATTTATATATTATAGTTTATCTTCTGTAGAGTAGAAGACAATTTTACATGAAATATATATATTCCTGAGTTAAAAAGCTCATAGGCAGTCAGGAAACAGGTCTCAGGGAAGAAAACCATGAGGCCACCATGCCATCCTAGCCTGGAGAACATTCTATAGCTGTCCCCACCAGTTTCAAATTCAATGGCTGTATCAAAATCACCCCTACTCTTCCCCCTAGCAATAGACCACCACAAAATCTTCTCAAAAGCACTTCCTCACCTCCACCCTTTTATTAATAAAGGCTTAAAAGTTTCTCTCACAAGATTTTTTAAAGAAGACAAAATTGGCCCCTCTCTGAATCCTGTAACCCACCAATCTCCTATAGGAACAGATCAAGCCCATAAAATCCTCTAAAAACCAAACACCCTTGACAGCCCACTCTTGGGACCCCTCACTGTTGGGGAGCTCTGCTTTCTTTCTATTACTCTAATAAATACTGTTACTTTGCTCTTACCCTTCTTTCCCTGAATTTCATACTTCAAATTTGCACCCCTTCATGCTTCACATTACATTAGCATTCTTAATATCATATGTGTGTGTGTGTCCTGTGTGTTGCTAAAAGTGGCATTGTCAATACTAACATGATGAAATTGTGAAAATTGTGAATAAAATTATATTATTTCAATTTTCTAGACTTTATCATACCTTCCAATAATCAGAGTTGTGCATGGCTTCCATGATAGGGCAATAGTCATACACTTGTCATCATCATCAACTTACATCCTAGTCAAGAACCCACAGTTTTCCTTAAAAGCCTATAGTTTTATGAGAAAATGCCAAACAATGAGTTAAAGTTTCAAAAAAAGAGATTTTGTAATCCTAAATAAATTATCAAAATACTATTTTTTTTAATGGCAAGTTCCCCCTTTCTGTCAATAACTCCTTATAGCTCTCTATCTTGCATGTAAATTTATTCACCATGATTTCTATCATTTTCTTTATGTTTTTATGAATACTTTGAGTAATTAAAAGATAAAGATGAAATATTTCTTTGGAAAAAAATTTGTAAAAAACAATAAAACAATTTGACCTTTTGTGAGTAAGTATATCAAGTATAAAGGCTTCTTCATTTTTTAATCTGATAAAACCATATGAGGGCTGGGATTGTGGCTCAGCCATAGAGTGCTCACCTGGCACAGGTGGAACCAGTGTTCGATCCTCAGCACCACACAGAAATAAAGGCATTGTGTTGTGTCCATCTACACCTAAAAAATAAATATTAAAAGAAAACTCATATGAGTCAACAAACACCTGTTCTTGGTTTAACAAGGACTGCAGAACAAATTCATGTATGAATTACTTTGAAATATTATGGTTGCTGTCATGTTACTATTTACAAGATTTTTATTTCATCATCCCAAGGTGAACATGATTTAACACTTAGGCAACCATGCATTTAGTATCTATGCTTCCTAATAATCATCCTGGAAAATAAAGTAATTGTTGAAAAGTACCCGAGGGCTAAGAAAAAATAATAGGCAATTAAATCAAATTGGTGCCATGAAATTATCTGAAAGACAATGTCCTTTTTTTAATTGAAGCAAAGTTATAATATTTTCAGGTGTAATTTGCATGGTATCCATTGTTAAGAGAAAGAGCTGAAGTTATAATGAGTGACTTCTACTCCCTTTAGTGTCCTTCTTTTAGTCAGGATTATTATATGAAGAGAATTTTCAAATTTTAAACTTCAATCTTCACTCAAAGACAGATGCCACTTCTTTCTACCCTTTCACATATTTTTCTTACTACTTAGGATTAAATAAGCATCACAAGGAAATCTTTGAGACAGTCAAAGAAAAACACATTGTAAAGGACAGGACACTTCATAACCTTTGAATATGTTTGTTGACAAAACTTTTGCAAAGATTACATAGGTATAATTTATGTGCTTTCTCGTATTTTTAATAATCAAACCTCATCTTAAAAGTGTATTCCCAGGTTTAAATGATTCACCTTGTCTCTTAAATTTTAACTATTTTTAAAGGAAGGAGTTTTAAAAATGTATAGTAACTGTGAAATTCCTCTTCAATAAATTAATTTTTAAGAGTCAGAAGGTGTTAAGATGATTTATTTAAAAATATATGTATCTAGCAGGAATATCAGGAAGCTACAGCTGTGCTTGCTATCAAAAGATGTGTTGATATTTCCTTTTTCTTTTTTTATTGATTTTTATTTATTTTAATTAGTTATACATGACAGTAGAATGCATTTATGCACTTTGATATATCATACATAGATGAGATATATTTTCTCATTTTTTTTGAGTATACATGTTGCAGAATCATATTGGTCATGTAGTCATATATATATATATATATATATATATATATATATATAAATAAATTAATAATCTCTATTTTATTGTACTATTTTTCCTATCCCCACATATCCTCCCTTACCTTCCCATCACTTCCCTCTACCTAATCTAAGGTAACACTATTCTTCTCTAGTGCCCCTTTGCCTTCTTAGCAATTAGCATCTGCATATTAGAGAAAACATTTGGCCTTTGGTTTTCTGGGATTGGTTTATTTTGCTTAGCATGATATTTCCTGTTTCAAGGGGAATAAAAGTTAAAGAAAGAAAAATAATGGAACCCTGGAATTTAGGTGAAATAAGACAGGGGTAATTCCAAAAGAAGGAGTGTGCAAAATAATGAAAAAAGAATTTCAAATATCAAACTTTATGATTTATAATATCAAACTTTATAATTTACAAATCTTTAAAAATATTTTAAGATATTTTAAGTCAGGTTGCAGGATATGAAAACATGGAAAGCCAGAGTTAATTGAAAATGTTGTATCTTATAGGTATATAAGTTGCTAATAAAATTTAACAACCTAAATTTGACAAAAATCAATTATTTTACCTTTCTATAAAAATATAAAAAATGATATTTTCAGTATAATAAAGGAAGCTTAAGATTTTTTTAATAAGAAAAAAGTAAAGTATTTTCAGTGCAAAGATGCAAAGGATACTAAGTGCCCACCGATATGAAAATTACAGATACCAAATATGTAAAAACATAATGTATCATGTAAGATACAAAAATTTAAAAAAAATGAAATGTTAATTGGAAAGAATAAAAATAGAAAATGACTAGGTTTTATTCAGAATCAGAGTGTTTCTACCCTAAAATCAGTATGAGAGGACCTCAAAATATTGTACCATATATTTCATTTATACATACACCATAATCAACTAATATATTTTGAATGTTATTGATTAACAAATATTTTAGATCAGATTAGAGTTTAAAAAACAGAGGGTGCATGGTGCATACCTGTAATCCCAGAGACTAGGGAGGCTGAGGCAGGAGAATCACAAGTTCAAAGCCAGACTGAGCAATTTAGTAGCCATTAAGCACTCAGCCAACAACACCCTGTCTCTATGTAAAATTTAAATAGGAAGAGGTGTGGCTTAGTGGTTAAGTATCCCTGAATTTAATCGCTGGAACAACAACAACAAAAGTTTAAAAAATAATAATTCCTGTTAATTTTGTTTAATCCTTTTCAAACATATATCTCTATTTCTTGGGGGACAGAGAGTGGTTCAAAGGATTGAACTGGAGGCACTTGAACACTGAGCTACATCCTCAGTTCTATTTTGTATTTTTATTTAGAGACAGGAGCTCACTGAGTTTTTTAGCACCTTACTTTCGCTGAGGCTGGCTTTGAACTCCAGATCCTCCTGTCTCAGCCTCCTGATCCACTGCTGTTACAGGAATGCACCACCACACCAGGCTCACACTTATATTTCTTTACATAGATTCCTGTGTCTGACATATAATTTCCTTTCTCATTGAAAATTTTTAAAAATTAGTTGTCTGGCAGGTTTGCTACTAATGAAATGCCTTAATATTTCTTTCTTTCATTTTTTTATCTGAAAAATTCCTTTTTTTATTGGTTATTCAAAACATTACATAGCTCTTGACATATCATATTTCATACATTAGATTCAAGTGGGTTATGGACTCCCATTATTACAGATTGCAGAATCACATCGATTACACATTCACGTTTTTACATAATGCCATATTAGTATCTGTTGTATTCTGCTACCTTTCCTATCCTCTACTATCCCCCCTCCCCTCCCCTCCCATCTTCTCTCTCTATCCCATTTGCTGTAATTTAATTCTCTCCTTTGTTGTTTTTGTTTGTTTTCCCTTTTCCCCTCACAACCTCTTATATGTAATTTTGTATAACAATGAGGATCTCCTTCCATGTCCATGCAATTTCCCTTTTCTCTCCCTTTCCCTCCCACCTCATGTCCCTGTTTAACGTTAATCTTTTCCTCTTGCTCTTCCTCCCTGCTCTGTTCTTAGTTGCTCTCATTATATCAAAGAAGACATTTGGCATTTGTTTTTTAGGGATTGGCTAGCTTCACTTAGCATAATCTGCTCTAATGTCATCCATTTCCCTGCAAATTCCATGATTTTGTCATTTATTAGTGCTGCGTAATACTCCATTGTGTATAAACGCCACATTTTTTTTTTTTTTATTCATTCATCTATTGAAGGGCATCTGGGTTGGTTCCACGGTCTAGCTATTGTGAATTGCGCTGCTATGAACATCGATGTGGCAGTATCCCTGTAGTATGCTCTTTTAAGCTCTTCAGGGAATAGTCCGAGAAGGGCAATAGTTTTATTTTAATTACAGGAAAAATCACAATCTCTTTACACAACAGATCTTAGACTGAATGAACCTCAACAAAGTTTTTGAATTTCCACCTTTATGTTGAAACAAAATAATTGTGACAAGAACTCCAGATCTATAGCTAAGGTGCTTAAGATGTGTCTTATTTGAAATTCTAGGTGTTAGGAAGATACATCTTTTTAGAGTGAGTACTTAGCAGGTGCAAGGCTCTGTGTTTGACCTCTAGCAAACACACACTCAAACATACACACAATTCTGTCACTCGGTGGTCTATTGCCTGGCATTCATTTTGAATCAAGGATGTGTCATTAAGCATCAAAATAACTCAAACATTTAATTACCTTCTGAAAACAACTAAAAATTCAACTGTTGGTACAAGTTTTAAAAATGGAATGATAATCACCTATGTGCACTCATGTGCATACTAAAATTAAGAAACAGATCTCAGTAAGATAACATGCATGAAAAAGATGGAATATTTATCAACAAATATTTACTCCCTTCTTCTATGAATTTGAGATTGATTAACTTTTTTTGGCCAAAAGAGAGTGAAGAGGTGAGACATAAGAAAAGTTAGATGGTATAAAGGATTGTCCTTTTTGTTATCTGCCATCCAGAAGAAAATGACATGTGTAGCAGTCACAGACTTATACAAACTGGGAATTACTGGAGAAGATTTTCTCAACAGCTTGACTCCAAGGCCAGAACAAAAGCTGTCCTTCACACATGGGAGCAGAGAAACAAATATTGCTAAAGGCCACTGGGAGCTAAGAGTTTGCTTATTACACAGTATAAAATAGCTCAATAAGATGTAAAAAAAAAATTATCGATTTACATGTAATTTTTACAGTGGGTAAGAATGGAAATGTTTATATTATAATTGCATGATAATTATATACAATCAACTAATTAAAAGGTGAATAGTTCTTTTTTATCTAATATATGAAGCAAAGTTTTGCATAACTCTCACAATGATTGAAGATAAATAAAACTGTGTTATACTTAAAAGGGTTTTCTATATGGTTGCTCATTGAATAATTGCTGTGTAGTGTACAGAGCATGAACTTGGTCATGGCAATATTTATTAATTGATAATTATAAATATTCAAATCAGGAGCTTTTTAAAGCAGATACATTAAGAAAGAAATGTTGTGCAGATGAAAATTTCTATTTCTTCAAAAAAAGTAATTAATCACTATTTAATTTAAAAATAAAATCAAAGTTTTTCATATATTCTCCAAATTTATACTTAGAATATTATTTAAGAATCAAATATTTCACTTATAAAAAAAAGAAATTTATTTACAGAATCCTAAAATCTACCATGGAAACACCAGCATTCACTTAGACTTCAAACATACATGATTTAAACTTTGAAAAGTTTTTCTTTTAATATTGTATTTTTCTACATTATCTGTCCTATGCCACATTTTTTAAAATTTAGACTCTATTTTTTTTCTGCAATCATAGGAAGAGTGTGTTTACCTCCAAACAGTATTCTCCCTAATCATTTTTAAATTTCCTCTCAAAGAAGTTGTCTATTTCTATAAGTGTGAAAGAAATTCATACAAAGATCTTAATTTCTGTGCAATATTTAAGCTAAACAACTATTTAACAGAATTCTATTAAAAGTAGATAATAGTATAAAATGACAATGTAGTTTAAATATATTTACTTTTACAAATAAATATCTTTCAATGTTGTTTTCCACATCCTCTGAATCATATTATGGTTGCTACTACTACTTCTACGTTAAAAAGAAATGATAGGTATTTTTTCATAATTAGTAAAGATGCTATTTATCAACAGGACATACCAATTCTATAAATTTGTACATTTCATAAAACAGCTTAAAAATACATAAGGCAAAAATGAATTAAAAGACCCAAGAAGTTGATAAATTTTTAATTATAATAAAAATTTCAAATTTCAAAATAGCTCTTAGTGTAACTCTTATAGAAGATACAAAATCAGTAAAGACATAGATGATCTCAAGAGCAATCTCAATAAATTTGACCTCCTTGGCATTTATTGAGCCCTTCATCCAACAATGGATGGAGATATGTTCTTTTCAGATGGAAAAGAAGATTTGTCAAATTAGTACATATTATTGGCCCTAAAAGAGTCTTTATAAATATATGAAGAGTCAGTCAAATAAGTGTAAATAAACATGTGCTTAGAGCACAATGGTATTGAATTAGAAATCAGAAACTAAAATATATATTTTAATATACATAAGAGTTTTTAAAATGACTGATGAATAAAAGAAGGAATCAAAAGGAAGTTAAGAACATATTTTAAAACAATGAAAAAATAGTGAAATATATTTACATTTAAAGAAATAGATAAAGTTGGACTTAGAATGAAATTTAAAGCGTCAAAAGTTTACATTAGAAAAATATTTCCAATTAATGAACTCTGCTTCCCTTTTAAAAGCTACAAAAGAAGATTTAATATAACATAGTGCAAGTAAGAAGAAAGGAAATAAGGAAGATCAAAATAGAAGTTAATGATGTGGAGAAAGGAAAAAAAATAGAAAATAAAAGAGCTGAAAAATTTAATCTGAAATGCAAAATTATGAATGGAACGCTGCTAAAACTTATTGGAAGATGTGTTTTATCAAACAGGCAACTATAGGTAACAATAACATGTGTGCTTCATTTCAAAAAGGTAGAAGATCGTATTTGGAAAATTTTCATCATAAATTAGTAGGCATTGGAGAGAAAGAATCTAAACATTGCACAATGTATAATTCTATCCAAATATCATATACTACAATATTAAAATATATAATTTTTATGTTAGTGTGCATGAGTATGAATTAGTTAAAAATAATTTAAATTAAAAAGTATTTTGAGGGGCTGGGGATGTAGCTCAAGCGGTAGCGCGTTCGCTTGGCATGCATTCAGCCCAGGTTCGATCCTCAGCACCACATACAAAACAAAGATGTTGTGTCCGCTGATAACTAAAAAAAAAAAACAAAAATAAATATTAAAATTCTCTTTCTCTTTCTCTCTCTCCCCTTCTCTATAAAAAAAAAAAATGGATTTTGAGATATCACTTCACTAATGCTAGACTGGGTAGTGTGGAAAAGACCAGAGATGATTAAATATTGGAAGGATTTAGAGAAAATGGATTCCTTGCCCTTTATTTGTAGGTATTTAATTAATAAAGCCAATATGGAAAACAATGTGGAGGTTCCTCAAAAGCTAAAAAATACAACTCCCATTTAATTGAGCAGTCTCAACACTGAATAAACACACATTGGAAATAAAATCACTATGTTGAAGCAATAACTACACTCCTGTGTTAATTGTAGCATTATTCACGTTAGCCAATATATGTAATCAACTTAAATGTCTGTAAACAGAAGAACAGATAGAGGAAGTGTGGTATGAATGAACACAATGAAATATTATTCAATCCTTAACAATGATATCCTTTCATTTGCAACAACATGAATGAATCTGGAAAATATCATGTTAAATGAAAGATACCAACAGAAAAAGACAAATATTACATGATCTCAGTCAAAATGTGTAATGAAAATATCTGATTGCACAAAGGTAGTGAGTATAAGAGTGATTGCCAGAGGTGATGGTGATGATGGACAGGGAAGTTTGGAATATGTTTGTCGAAGGATAAACATTTTTGCTTTTATAAGTTTAACATATATGAGATCTTTTATAATGTGTGGTGATTATAGTTAATGATACATTGCATTCTTGAAAAATGAAAAAAGGCATGAATGTTAAGTGTTTTTATTAAATAACATCTATGAGAAGATACATTTATTAATAGATTTAAACATTCACCAATGTTCGCATACTTCAAAAACTCAGGAACCTTATGTTACAAGCAATAAATTGTTAAAATTTTGTTATTTTTTAAAAAATAAATGATTGGAACTAAAAAAAAGTGTGACACTATAGACATTCTCAAACAGAGTTATAAAAAAAATTTAAAACATTGGTTATTGTTCACCATAGAACAATATCAGAAGAGAGAATATAGGCACTAAAAAAAAAATACAGTAGGAATGTACTTCTTTATTATCAACATCTATTCTAATTCTTCCATGAAATATACACTTCAATAATTGTCTACAAATAAGTTTTTATCTGAACCAATATGTGTCAGGCATCTTAAATAATCAAGTAAAATAAAATAGATAGTCTTAAATTATCATTAGCAAATGCATGTGTTGTTTATTTTTTATTCTTAAAGATAAATATTTCATATAAAACAATTACATTATAATTTTAAACCTCTGTCAAAATCACTACTTTTTCTAGTTTTCCCTTTAAAAACATAATTTTTGAGTATTACAGGTTTATATATTAAAAGGAAAGGTGGTGCCTTATTTATAACTGTCAACAAAAGATGACATTTGTAATTAGAAGACTTGATTCTTCACAACATGTGAAATCCTTAATCTACCTAAAACAGTTTTATGATATCAATATAGGACCACTGGAGTCAATCTGACTTCATTCAATTAAAAATCATATTTTATTCCCTGCTTCAAAATGTAATCTGTCCCAATAGAACCAATTGAATTTCTAAAATCACATTAAATTCAACCTTTTTCCTACATCAGACAAATTATATTTTCTGAATTCTGTTGTTTTATGTTGTATGTCATTTTGTCTTATTTTGGCTCACAGCTATGTATACAGTTGGAATTTCAGTACACAATTCTAACCAAATTTCCTATAGCACTTTAAACAGTGTATTCTCTACTATATGAAGTTTTTAATAAATGCTTTATTATTATGTTTATAATTGAATATAAACAGTAGTAATAACCAGAAATAAGAAAGAAATTCAGGAGATATGGTGTGATGATTTTAGAATTTAACAATTTTTACTTATATATATTTCATTCCCCCATTAAAGTGAGTGCTGCAAAATGTATCTGAACCATATCTTCAAAGCTTTCATGCATTTTTTCTTTAAAAAATATTTATATTATGGCATCTATCATGAGTAATATGCAATTTTTAATTCTCATATATTGTAATGTATGAATAAAATTATGGTGACAGTATTTGGTATTATGGATCCTTGAAAATCTAAAAGTAAGGGCATAAAGAAGTTTCAGGAGAAAACAGAAACTGACCTGGATTTTGAAGATAAAATGTCAAAGTTGGGCTATACATACCAATGGTGCAAAAATTGATAGGGGATCAGGATCAGGAACAACTTACTGAAAAATGACAACATACATTTCTCAGTCAAGAATTGTATTCTATGATAACAAAATTTATATCATTATTAGGATACTAAAGAAAATTGATATATAATGGAACTTATACTAAAATAGAATATTACTTTTATTGAGAAGTTAACATAACACTTTAAAGACAGCAGAGATGGAATGGCATCATCTAGTAGGTTGTGTATGCTCCAACTCATGTTCCAAAATATAGTACTGTTTCTCCCATACCCAGGATTCAAAGTTCCAGAAAATGGGGAATGGAAATGGAAGAGGCATCACTAACCATTAACAAAAACTTTGCTTCATAATTCTGTAAAGTCTAGAGTCTGCTTCTGTTCACCTCTATTATATAGTATAAAGAAGTTTAGTCTTCTGCACTATCTGATTCTGTAGAAGACTTTGTTCTGAAGGAAAAAATACTTCTACCAGAGATACAACACTAATTCCACTGATGGAATAAGATTTCCATTTAGTTATGTTGGGCTTCTTATATCTCTGAATATACAAGCAAAGAACAATTACTTTCTTGACTGGGATTATTGATCCTGCTTACCAGAGATAATTTTAACTACTATACCACAATAAAGGTGAAGAGAAGTGTATTTATAATATAGAGTATTTCTTTTTACTACCACTTCTTATGATTAATGTCAATGGAAAACTGCAACAAGTCAATTCAGGAAGAATAACTAATGCTTAATAGTTTGGAACAAAAATTCTTAGTACTGGACTTTTTATTAGAGAAATAAATGTTAAGATAGGAGTTTTCTGGTGGAATTTTTTGCATCTTCTAGATATAGAATCATGTCATTTAGCAAATAGTGATAATTTGAGTTCTTCTTTACCTATTTGTATCCCTTTAATTTATTTATTTTGTCTAATTGTCTGGCTAGAGTTTCAAGGATGATGTTGAATAAAAGTGGTGAAAGTGAACACCCTTGTCTCTTTCCAGTTTTTAGAGGGAATGCTTTCAATTTTTCTCCCTTCAGAATGATGCTGAGCTGGGATTAACATAGCTAGCTTTGACAATGTTAGGTATGCTCCTACTATCCCTAGTTTTTCTAGTGTTTTGAACATGAAGGTGTGCTGTGTTGTTTTTGTCAAATGCTTTTTCTGCATCTATTGAGATGATCTTATAATTCTTGTTTTTAAGTCCATTAATATGATATATTACATTTATTGATTTCTGTATGTTGAACGAACCCTGCATCCCTAGGATGAATCCCACTTGATTGTGGTGCACTATCTTTTAAATATAATATGTGATTTGACAGAATTTTATTGAGAATTTTTGCATCTATGTTCACCAGGGTTATTGGTCTGAAGTTTTCTTTCCTTGATGTATCTTTGACTGGTTTTGGTATCAGGGTGATATTAGCCTCATAGAATGAGTTTGGAAGGGTTCCCCCTCCTTTTCTATTTTATGAAATACTTTGAGGAATATTGGTGTTAATTCTTCTTTGAAAGTAATGTAGAACATGACTGAGAATGCAACTGGTCTTGGACTTTTCTTGGTTGCTAGGCTTTTGATGGCATTTTCTATTGCATTACTTGAAACTGATCTATTTAAATCATGTGTGACCTCCTCATTCAGTTTGGTAGGTCATAAGTCTTTAGAAATTTGTCAATGTCTTTGATATTTTTCATTTTAGTAAAGTATAAATTTTCAAAATATTTTATAATTATCATCAGTATATCAGACATGTACATTGTGATATTTCTTTCTTCATCTTATATTTTAGTAATTTGAGTTTCCTCTCATTTTCCTTTTGTTAGTATGTCCAGGGGCTTACTTAATTTATTTATTTTTTCTAAAAACCAACTTTTTGTTTTGTCAGTTTTTTCAATTGTTTCGTTTGCTTTAATTTCATTAATTTCAGCTCTGATTTTAATTATTACCCACATTTTACTGCTTTTGTTGTTGATTTATTCTTCTTTTACTGGGGTTTTGAGATGTAGTGTTAGGTCATTTATTTGTTGACTTTTTATTCTATTAGTGAATGCACTCAATGCAATAAACTTTCCTCTTAGTACTGCTTTCATAGTTTCCCAGAGAATTTGATATGTTGTATCAGTGTTCTCATTTACCTCTAAGAATTTTTTAAATTTTATCCTTGATTTCTTCTACTATCAATTCATCATTCAAAAGTGTATTATTTATTCTCCATTTGTTACAGTAGCTTCTATTTTTTTAATTTTATCATTGATTTCTAATTTCATTCCATTGTGGTCTGATAGAATGCAGGGTATTCTCTCTGTTTCTTTCTTTCTTTCTTTCTATTTTCAATGAGTTGCTTTGTGGCATAAGATATGGTCTATTTTATAGAAGGAGATATGTGCTGCTGAGAAGAAAGTATATTTGTTCATTGATGGATTAAATAAATCAAGCAAAGTAGCAGGATATAGAATCAACACCCATCAAATAAAATACATTTGTATACATCAGCAAAGAATCCACTGAAAGAGAAATTAGCAATAACTACTTCATCCACAATAGCCTCAAAAATAAGTAAATAAATAGATAGATAGATAAAATACCTGGGAATCAATCTAACAAAAGAAGTGAAAAACCTCTACAACAAAAAATACAGAACACTAAAGAAATAAATTGAAGAAAACCTCAGAATATGAAAATATCTCCCATGCTCCTGGGTAGACAGAATTAATATTGTCAAAATGCCCATATTACCAAAAGCATTATACTAGTTAAATGCAATTCCTATTAAGATCTTAATGAAATTCTTCATAAAAATAGAAAAAAAAGCAATTATGAAATTTATTTGGAAAAATAAGAGACCCAGAATAGCTATCACAATCCTTAGCAAGATGAGTGACGCAGGAGGCATCACAATACCAGACCTTAAACTGTACTACAGAACTATGGTAATAAAAATGACATGGTATTAGCACCAAAATTGACTTGTAGACCAATGTACAAATAGAGGATGCAGAGACAAACCCACATAAATATGATTATGTTTTACTAGACAAAGGTGCCAAAAACATTCACTGGACAAAAGATGCCCACTCAACAAATGGTGCTGAGAAAACTGGAAATCCATATGTAGCAAAATGAAATTAAACCTCTTTCTCTCACTCTGCAAAAAAATCAATTCCAAGTAGATCAAAGATTTAGGCACTAGAACAGAGACCCTGGGCCTAATAGAAGAAAAAAATAGGCCCAAGTCTTTACCATGTCAGCCTGGGTTCTGACTTCCTTAATAAGACTCCTAAAGCTCAAGAATAAAATCAATAATTGGGATGTATTCAAATTAAAAAGCTTTTTCTCAGCAAAAGAAGCAATTAATAAAGTGAGGAGAGAGCCTACATATTGGGAGGAAATCTTTACCACACACAGCTTCAATAAAGCATTAATCTCTAGGATATATAAAGAACACAAAAACTTAACACTAAAAAAATAATAATAGCCCAACCAGTAAATGGGCTAAGGAACTGAACAGACACTTCACAGAAGAAGAAATGAAAGTGATCAACAAATATAGGAAAATATATATCAAAAAGTTTTCAACATCTCTAGTAATTAGAAAAATGCAAATCAAAACTATTAATCTCACTATTGTCAAAATGGCAATCATCAAGAATCCAGGCAATAATAAATGTTGCTGAGGATGTGGTGAAAAAGGTTTACTCATACATTGCTTGTAGGACTACAAATTGATACAGCCATTATGGAAAGCAGTATGGAGACAGACATTATTACTGTATGTATACATGTGACTGCATGACCAATATGATTCTGTAACATGTACACTCAGAAAAATGAGAAACTATATCCCATCTGTGTATGATAAATCAAAGTGCATAAATTCATTCTACTGTCATGTATAACTAATTGTAACAAATAAAAAATTTAAAATAAAAAAATGTTAACATAAAGAGAAATAAAGATAAGATGGAGAAAATAGATTTGTTTTGCTTGACTCTTGAGATTATGCGTGAGTCTGAAATTTGCAAGATGGCTTGCAGAATGGAAATTCATGCAAGAGCAAATGTTGCTTTCTTGGGTTTGAATGAATACAGTTTATAGGAAAACTTAACTTCTCTTCAGAGGACCTCAGTTTTTCTCATTAGGCTTTTTACTGATTTGACTTCATGGAGGGTAATTTGCTTAATTCAAAGTGTATTTATTTAAATGCTAATTATTTCTGAAAAGTACCTTCCCAGAAACATAAAAACTGGTATTTGACCAAACTGGATCATAGTCAAGAAGACACATAAAGTTAACCATCACATCCTGTTCCTCTAAATCTTGACCTCCATCACAAAATAAGAAATCTTAAATTTTCTAGTTTCTCAGATAAAAGTTTCAAAAATTTTTATTATCAACAAGTAATTACAAATCACTAGTAAAGAAATGTCATATATCATTTAATGTTTCTGATTATATAACTTCAAAACAGAAAGATAGAAATAGCATTATGATTTGAAGGCATAGAAATAATTGGTATTTTCATGCAGCTTCATTTTACAATAAATATTTAATTAGATAATTTTTATGTTTATTATCTCATCAGCAAAACTTTGCTTCAAACTTAGAAATGATACCATTTAAGTGTGATAATTCTGTCTCATATTTTCAGTTAATGCATTTTGGTTTGCTTCATAGTAATAATATCAGGTAGCAAGTTTTTCTCCCCAAACTAAGATGGCAACCTAAAAACAGATGAAGACAACTTCATATATTAACAAGTAGTATGTTCTGTTGGGTATAAGTAGAACAGTCCATCCTATCGCCCTTTATGACCCTTGTGGTTCACAGATTGAATATGTTAGCCAACTTTTCATCACTGAGATCAAGGTACCTGACAAGAACAATTAGAGGTAGATTTTTATTTTGAGCTCACAGTTTTGCAGATTCCATTCATGATCAGCCAACTGTATCAGCATGGTCCCAAGGCAAGGAGAAGCATCATGACAGAGGTGATGACAGAGGGAAGTTGCTCACCTCATGGTAGTCAGGAAGCAGAGAAAGAGAGAACAGCTGGTGGACAAGATATAATCCCCAAGGACACACCCCCAAAGACTTACTTCTGCCAACTATATTCTTCCTGCCTACAGTTACCACCCAGTACAGTAGCCCTTTCAAATTATTAATCCATCAAGTGGATTAGTCTACTGATTAGATTATAGCTTTCAACATCAAATGATTTTGCCTCTGAACACTTCTGCATTGTCTATAATATTAGTTTATTGGGTGACACCTCATATCCAACCTATAACTAAGTACTCTGTGTAGGAAAAAAAAAACAAAGATGTAGAAATTGCTAGAAGGAGAGCCATAACTAACTGAGCATCAAGAACAGGATCCTAACTCTATAAAATAGAGGCAACTGTGTTGAGAGGTCAGATTGCTCTTTTATCTGGAGTTTCCACAATTGTTTGAATAGGAATTAAAAAAAAATAGTTGTCTTCTAATGGGTGACAAGAACATAAAAAGTCTATTTCATGCAGAAGGTTTTAAGTATGTGAACACCAGGTGCCACAACTTCCCATGAGGGTATTTTTCAGTTTCAGCAAAAAGATTCTGAAAGGGTTGAGAGGAAGAAGAGAAACTGAAATATGTGTGTCAGGTAGAGTAAGAAAATGTTGTCTTGCCAATGAGAGTGGTGAAGAGATATCCTCCGAAAACTCTTGGGCATGGAATTTGTTCATTGGATTCATATTTTTAAAAATGTAAATCAAAAAGCCACCCACTGAGAGCAGCAAAGACCTCTAGTTCTTCTGCCCTCTTTCCCTTCCTCCTTTAATTTTTTTTCTCTCTCTCTCTTTTGGATTTCTTTGAATGTTACTTAAGCATTGCCATAATCACTCTTTTGTACTTTGAGTTGAAAAGTACATTAATAAATGAATGTAAACTATTTACTATTTATCTAATGAAACATGAATATTTGGGTTATTTTGAGGTTCGCTATTAAAACATTTCTTATGAAAGATTCATTTTTCTATATTTTGGCATTAATATATTTCTATTTATCTCAATTAATTTAAGTTTGCCACAGTTGAAAAATGAAGTGTTCTGTTTTTTCATTTATGCACAAAGAAGCAAGGAAAATTTACAACAGTATTCATACTGGTTGATCATATTATTATATTGACTACAATTTGAACAAATAAATGCATGAAAAAAACATTTATAAAAAGTTACTACTGAAAAATTATTAAGGGGCTGGGGATGTGGCTCAAGTGGCAGCACGCTCGCCTGGCACGCATGGGACACTGGGTTCAATCTCAGCATCACATAAAAATAAAATAAAGATGTGTCCACTGAAAACTGAAAAATAAATATTAAAAAATTCTCTCTCTCTCTCTCTTAAAAAAATTTTTTAAAAAATCACTAGCATTTCCTGATGAACCAAGAAAATTTGGGACTTAGTAAAATAAACAACATATGTATATATGGACATATATATTTGTAAAGAACGGTAGCTGTACAATATAGAGATAAATAAATCAGGAAGAAATAAGAACAGATTTAATGAATATAGAAATTTATAGATTAAGTAAAAATCACAAATGTAACAGATAATATCAGGATAAAATGCAGAAATATATAACAAAAATCACAAATGTAACAGATAATATCAGGATAAAATGCAGAAATATATAAGAGCAATATAGAGATAAATTGGATAAGAGGTTTAAAAAGTAAGAAGTTCACAAATACAAGTAAATACAGTTTAACAGATGCAGAAAATTGTGAGTTAAGTGGAACCTAGTCATGAAATATCATGATTAACAGGGAGCTCAAGGATAGCATCTTCCTCCAAACAAACAGGCACTGAGTATAAAGAACTCTGAGACCCTAGTGCTCTAACAATATGTGGGAGATATCTCATGCCAAGGAATGTAAACTGAGTGTCAATGGCAGAAAACACCTTTGCCATTCAAAAGCTAGAACTGGCATTATTGAAGTCAGTATCAGCCTCCCAAGAGTCTCACAGGATGCTGAGGTAGACACAGTAAATAGGATCAGAATTTGATTTGTAAGAGCTAAAAACATGGGGGTTTTCTATGGTCAAGTTCTGATACAAACAATATGACAAAGACTTGGTCCTCGATGAATAGACAAAATATGACAAAGATTTGCTCCTCAGTGAAACTTTAGTACAACTCCATTGAGTCCTCTTCTCAACTAGGATCATGAATTGGCCTGATCCCCTGCCCTGGCCTGCCAAGTGCAGTTTAGCAAAGATTTTTGCTAGGTCAGATTAGTAAGAAACACCAAACGTGTGATGTGTAAATCTTCCAACGTTAGCAAGAATCTGAATTATGCCAAATTACCCTTGCCTTTGAAATAAAGATATTTCATTCATTAGCAAGTCCTTTGACCTCTTTGATCACTTTTCCATAGATAGATAGATAAATAGATAGATAGATGATAGATAGATAGATAGATAGATAGCTATAGATATAGAAACACTAGGTGCCACAACTTCCCATGAGGGTATTTTTCAGTTCAAGCAAAAAGATTGTAAAAACATTCAGAGGGAAGAAGGGATATTGAAATATGTGGATCATATAGAGTAAGCAAATGTTTATATTTTATATATATATATATATATATATATATATATATTATATGTATTATATATTATATATATTATTTATTATATAATATATAAAATATATTTTATATACACAAATATATAGACATTTAAACATATTATATATTATATTATAATATATAATCATATATTATATATTTTATTATAATGTATAATAAAATAATATATTATATTTTAATATATATAATATTATATATTATAATATAATAAGATATATATTATATTATATTATATTATTATATATATTATAATATAATAAGATATATATTACGTTACATTATATTATTATATATATTAAAATATATATTAAAATATTTAATATATATTAAAATATATATTATAATATAATAAGATATATATTATATTATATTATATTATAATATTATATATTATGTATTTTTGTTGTTGTTGTTTTTGTTGCTGTCGGGGGCATGGACTGAACTAAGGGGCATTTAAATCACTGAGCCTCATCACCAGACAGGGTTTCTCTAATTTGCTTTAGTCTCTCACTAAGTTGCTGTCCCATAGATATTTTATATATTTGCCAATATACATATATAATATCCATTTTAAAAATAAAGTGTTATATAATACAGTTTTCTTAAAAATCTGTTTTTTTCTGTAACTTCTTATATTTTACAGTATCTCCATATCACTGAATATGAAAGTGATTTATAATTTATAATAATTCTATTCAAATACATGAAGGCACCATAATTCATTCATTATTTTTTCTTCAAGGGCATTTAGGTTGTTTTCTAAGTTTTGTTTTATTTCAATGCAATGCTTTATACATTAATCATCCTCCTCAAGTGACACTTTATCAGTAATATAAATAACAGCACTCTAGCACAAGAATGATGTGCATGTCTTAAGTCTGGTAGATATTATCAAACTTCACAGGTTGTACAAGCAATGAAGAGTGATTGTTTACATCATTTTGGACCAGTGTACTCCATTTTAATAGTCATCTCCACTCTAATTAGCAATAATGGACATTCCTTAATGTATATTTAATAACACCCAATAAAAACATTTGAGATTAGTACTGTTTTTTTTTTAAGTAAAAGAGGATTTTTAAAAATTTATGGCTTGGATTTTGTCTTCATTTCACTTTATCTTTTTCTTTTAAGAATACATTTCATTTTACTTCATTTCTATCATCTGGAGATAGTTTTAGTAAATTATACAATATTTTTTAAAAAAATTTTTGAAACTATTGATGATTTTTTTTTTTTTTTGAGTGGTGCTGGAGATTGAACCCAGGGCCTTGTTCATGCAAAGCAAGCATCTTATCAACTGAGCTATAGCCCCAGCCCATGAAATTATTGAAATGTGACATCATCATTCTCTTTCATTTTACTTTAATTGCTTTTTTACCAATTGTTACACATTTGTAGTACTTATGCATTTTTGCATTTTGTAAAGTTTAATCTATTTAAGGACAATCATTTTAATTATTTTGTGTTATTTATTCTGATTTATATTTTATAAATTTACTATTTTTATCATTTACTGTTTTATCTTCCTTAGAATTGTATTATTTTGTTTTTTGGATAGTTCAGTTGTTTGCCCAAATCATTTAAGTTTTGGTTTTTCTTCTTTAATCAGTAAACACCCATTGTAATTTCTGCTTTGCCATTGTTTTTTAAACTCGCTCATGCATTTTCTTTCTTTTTTTGGGTTAGGGTGGGTATATAAGTACCAGGATTGAACTCAGGGGCACTCAATCACTGAGCCACATTCCCAAACCTATTTTGTATTTCTTTAGAGTCAGGATCTCACTGAGTTGCTTAGTGCCTTGCTGTTGCTGAGGCTGGCTTTGAACTTTCAATCCTCCTGTCTCAGCCTCTTGAGCTGCTGAGATTACAGGTGTGTGCCACCATGCCTGGTTCACCTATGTATTTTCATATGTAGAAATTTTTTATTTCATTTTCTCTTTTATGATAGAGTAACTAATTCCTGAACAGCCTTCCTGTGAAAATAACTCATAAAATTACAGAAATTATTTTGAAAACACATTTCAGGAACTATATACCAATTATCTGTGCTCTGTGAGAAGAGAAAATTCACAAAGTAAAATCACTGTTTTCCAAGATTATTGATAAAGTACTAAGAACTAGAATCTCTGGAGTTGAGACCAAAACTATGATACTGGAGTTTGAACTCTTGTGCTTGACAAGGGCCCAAGTGTGTGGGAGATGGAAATTGTGATATGGAAAGTAGGATGTTCTTAACACCCATGGCTACTGAACTATGAAAACAGGTTAGCCTTAAAAGTAAAGACAGCACTGTGTAGCTAAAACATACTCCAGAAATTAAACAACACTCTTCTAAACTATCTATGTTTCAAGCTGCAAATTGGTACAACCACTCTAGAAAGCAGTATGGAAATTTCTCAAAATACTAAGAATGGAACCTCGATTTGACCCAGCTATTTCAATCCTCAGTATATATTCAAAGGATACTACATAGCCACATCAATGTTGATAGAAACTCAATTCACAATAGCTAAGCTATGGAACCAACATCCTAGGTGACCTTCAACAGATGAATTTATAAAGAAAACATTACACACATGCACACACACACACACACACACACACACAGGAACATACTTAGCCATAAAGAAGAAAGACTTTATGACATTTTCAAGTAAATGGATGAACTTGGTGACTATCATGCTAAGTGAAAGAAGCAAGTCCCAATAAACCAACAGTCAAATGTATTCAGTGATATGTGGAAGCTAACCCATAATAAGAGGGGAGAGGGAAATAATGTATATTCAGAAGATTATACCAAGGGCATGAAGGGAGAGGGGATAAGAAAATGAAACAGAGTGTAATGAGTATGGCATAATTTTCCAATGTACATATATGAATAAACCATAGTGATCCCAACATTGTGTACATCCATAAGAATGGGGTCCTAATTAGAATTATACATATCTCATGTTTGTATATTTCTCTATCATGTCTAACTAAAAATAACCAATGAACATCTTGTTTCAAAGAATAACTCAAAATTTAGACAGTATGTAACACTGAATAGTAAATATGCATGTATCGACTTTTATAGAATTTGTCTAAAACAGTATTTAAAGGAAATTTGCAGTTTTAAACACTTAAAACAAAGAAGAAAGTTAAAAGTCAATCATCTAAATTTGCTCCTAAGGAAGACAGAAAAAGTAAACTGGCAAATTATAAAACATTAACAAATTAAATAATAGTTTAGAACCATGGGAAACAAAACAGAATTAAATTAATACAAAAATTGTTCTTTGAAAAGATGAATAAAATGAATTAGCAGCTAGATAGAATTGAATGGAGCAAAAATGATGATATAAGAATTGCTAAAATCAGAAATTAAAAAAATGGAAGATATCCTTCTTGGAGCTGTAAATATTAAAGAGTAAATTAAGGAATAGCATAGACTGTTTTATACCACTAAATTCAGAATAATGTTATGGCTCAGAATGATACCTTGTCCTTACCAGAGTTAAGAAAGCATTTGATACAATTCAATGTAAATATTTATGTTAAAATCTTTCACCTAAGTCAATACTGAAAGAATAGCCTTATAGTTTTAAAGGCTACCTGAAACCTCCATGACAAGTACCAGATTTAATGAAGAAATAATGAATAGCTTATATTAGATTCACAAGCAAGCCAATAATGTTAATTTATTTTTAGTGACATTCAGATTTACTCAAGTGATATGCATTTTCTATTCTGTATGTTACAATAGGTCCCAGGCAGTCAGTTAATTTAAGACAAAATTATACATATCAGAAAATATAGAGAAGAATTTTGTCCACAAATGACATGTCTTTTATGCAGAAATATGATGTAACAATAATAACCAAAATAAGGAAGTGTCTAGAATGATTGTCATGTGAACAAAACCACAAGTTATGAGGTACTATAGGAGCCATTAATTTTATATCCCTATACTTGCAATAAATCATTGGAAATATCATTTCTAAATACGATTTATATTAAAAAAACATGAAAAGTAAAATGTTTCATAATACATGTAGTGAAACATGTAAAGATCTATAAGTAAAAATTATAAAATAATTCAATTGGAAGTAAATGAAATTCAAACAAGTGGATGTGGTTGTCAGGTTTTTAGGGGCGCTCATGGTTTATATTTATGGTGTATATACACTTTCCCATAAATTTGAGCTGGATCCAGGACCACAGAGGAATATTCTCACCTTTGATAAGCTAATGACATAGAGTAAAAATTGTTTTAATGAAGATCTCAAATCAATTGATTTCAATTCTTTATTAAGTGAGGTACTTTTTATCATTTGCCCTTCTTGGATTAGATTAATGTTCCTGAAAATGGCACTGGGCCTGTCTGAGGAAAAAGATGCTCTCATTCTGGATTCATTGATTCATACATTTTTGAGGTACTAGGGATTATACCCAGGGGCACTTTATCACTGAGCTACCTCTTCAACCTTTTTATTTTTTTGGTTGAGACAAGGTCTTGCTAATGACAAAGGCTGGAAATTGCAAACCTTTTTTTTTTTTTTTTTTTTTTTAAGATGCAAATAATCATGCTGTGAGCCCCCTGTGGAGATGGGCACACTGCAGTATCTGAGGAAATCAATCCAACAATATTTGGAATTAAATCCTGCCAACATTCTGAAGGAGCATGAAAAAGGCCTTAGCTTCAGATGAGAGGAGAGATTATCCAACATCTTGATTTCAGCCTTGTGAGACTCTGAGCAGATGACATAGCTAAACCATGCCAGAGTACCTAATTATAAAAATTTTGAGATAATAAATTGACATTACCTTAAAATAGCAAAATTGGAGAATTTTTTTGTAACAATAGAGCTAGTACATTAGAGCTATATATTACATACACAAGATGAAAGTCTACATATTATTATAATTTTAATCTCCATGTTAATTGAAGGAAATGCTAATGAAAATCTCAAGGTTTATTGCAAAAATTAGAAATTCCACCTGAAATATTTCGAGAAATATAAAAACCTAAAATTTCCATAATGAATTTTAAACATAAAAGAACAAACTTGAAGGATTTACCCTCTCTATGTTCACAATTTACTATAAATCTAGAGTCTCAATCATAATATGTAATTCTATCGTGATTAATATAGAGACCATAGCATAGATCAAAAAGTACAAGTAAAACATCATCAATTAACTCAACAGAAACACTAAACTGATTTAATGCATTTTAAAATGTTAAAAGAATTAATGCTAAACAACTGCATGTTTATTTGTGAAAATGAATTTCAATGTTCCCATAAAATAGCACATTAAAACAACTGAAAAATGACCAGAGACAAATTTTGAAATTATAAATATTGAATATCTTGATGTAAATGTAGAAGGAGATCTACACTCTTGGAATAGGCAAAATGTTAGTAGAGAGGATACAAAATGCACTCCCCAGAAGGACAAATTTGGTAATTTATATTCATTAAAATAAACCATTTCTTTTCTTCAAAAGATACTATAAAGAGAACATAAAATTGAAAGTGTAAGTCATAGTCTGAGAGAAAATATGACAGAAAGAACTCCCACAAAGTAAACATATATAAAAAAATTAAAATTGGTGAATATCTTTATGAGACACTCCCCCAAAATAATGTATGACTGGAAAATAATCACTTAGAAAAAACATGAAATCCTTGATCCTCATGGCAATGTGAAATAAAAGTCTTCAAACACATTGCTCATATTCACAATAATCAAGGTATGGAAGTAACATACATGTCTGTTAACTTATTAATGAATATAAAAAACATAATATTTATATAGCATGGAAGTCTATACTACAGCATTTAGAAAGAAAGGAATTCTGTCATTTGTAACAACTTTTTCCTGTGGAAAAAAAATAGTTTTATTCTTTGTGACTGAATAACACTTTATTGTGTGTATATACCATATTTTTTTTCTAATTATCTGTTGATGGGCTTTTAGGCTGATTCCATATCTTAGCTATTGTGAATAGTGCCATAATATACATATTATACAGGGATCACTTTTGTATGCTAATTTTATTTCCTATGTGGACTTATCCAAGAATAGTTTAATTAAATCATTAGTTGTAGTTTTAGATTTAAATCATTAGTTGTAGTTGTAGTTTTAGATTTCAAAGAACCTCCCCATTGTTTTGCACAAAGTGTTATACCTTTGATATGAAGTGTTCCCCAAAAGCTCATGTGTGAGATAATGAAAGAATCTTTAGAGGAGAAATGGTTCAGTTATGAGAGCCTAATTCAATCAGTGATTAATACTGTGATGGGAATAATTGAATGCACACTGAAGGTGGATGGATAGGGTGTGGCTGGAGGAGGTTGGTCCATTGAAGGCATGCCTTTGAGGCACATATTTTATATCCCGAAAGTGGAGTCCTTCTGTGCTTTCTGATCATGATGTGAGCTGCTTCTCTCCACCATTCTCTTCTAACATGATATTCTGCCTTCCCTGAGGAATGGAGTTGGCTGTGTATGGACTGAGACTCAAAACCCTGAGATCATCAATAAAATTTTGTTCCCTAAAATCATTCTGGTTGGGTCTTGTAGTCAGAAGAAAAGCTGACTACAACATAGTCTTTACTATTTTACCTGTTTGCCAAAAGTATGTAAAGGTTTATTTACTTCACACTCTCATCAGCAATTTTTTAAAATTTTTGATAATTGCATTCCAGCTGGAATTGCATTCCAGCTGGGGTAAGATGATGGAATCTCAGTGCAGTATGATTTGCATTTCCCTGATGGCTAAGCATTTTTTCATGAAATTACTGGCCATTTATAATTCTTCTTTTGAGAAATATCTGTTTAGATCATGTACCCAAATTTTATTGGATATTTTGTTCTTGTTGGCTTTTTGAGTTTTGTTTATATTCTAGATATTAATTCTCTCTCAGATCCATAGCTGGTAAATACTTTCTGCCATCTTGCAGATTGTCTTTTCATTCTGCTAATTGCTCCTTTGCTGTTCTGAAACTTTTTAATTTGATTTACTCCCATTTGTTAAATCTTGTTTTGGATTCTTAAGTCATTACATTCAGGAAATCACTACTTGGTCCAACATCTTAGCCTGCTTAGGCTTTCTTCTACTTGTCTTTCTATCTCCTGTCTTATATTAAGGTCTTTGACTCATTTTCAGCTGATTTTTAGACAGTGAGATAGAGGGTTCTATTTTTAATTTTCTATGGGTTGATACCCATGTCTACAAGCATCACTTGTTAATGAGGCTGTCTTTTCTCCAATGTATGTTTTTGACATCTTTTTCAATAATCATTTGACTCTAGAGGCATGAAATTTTTTTTCCGAGGACTCTATTCTGTTTCATTGGCCTAAATACCTGCTTTTATGTCAATCAAATTTTGTTTCTGTTACTTTGGCTCAGAAGTATATTCTGAAGTAAGTTATTTTGGTGCCTCCAGCATTGCTCCTTTTTGCACAGGATTGCTTTGGATCTTCTAAGTATTTTGTGCATCAATATGAATATATATATATATATATATATATATATATATATATATTTTTTTTTTTTTTTTTTTTTTTTCTAAATTGGTATGGTGGCACTTAAGAGGCTGAGAATTGCAAGTTTTAATCCCACCTGGCCAATTTAGTGTAATCCTCTCTCGAAAAAAAAATTAAATTAAAATAACAAAATAAAAGAGGACTTAGACTAGAGCTCAATGGTAAAGCACCTATGGGTTCAATATTTAGTATAAATAAATAAATAAATAAATAAATAAATAAATAAATAAATTTCTAAAGTTGTATTTTCCCCAGTTTTCTGAGGAATGTCATTGATATTTGATGAGAATTTCATTGAAATTGGAAGTTGTTTGAATAGAGTAGTAACTTTAACAATAAATATTAATACTCCTGATATCATACCATGGAAAGTCTTTCAATCTTCTAGTGTATTCTTCAATTTCTTTTTTCAATGTTTCATAATTTTCATATAGAAATAATTTATGAAGTTTATTCCTAAATGTTTTTTGAGGGTATTGTGAATGGGATTCATTTCCTGATATATTGTTCAGACAGTTACTCTTAATTTATAGAAAAATGACTCATATATGTTGATTATATGTGTGTTTATGCATATACATATATATATGTATGTATATTAAATAAAGTAGTCATATTATGGCTACTTTGCTAAATTCCTCTATTTGAGAAGTCTTTTGGTGCAGTCTTTAGAATTTTCTAACTATGAAAACATCAGCAAAAAACAAAATCTTGATTTACTTCTGCTCCTACTCATATCCCTTTTCTTTCTTTTTCCTTGCTGTGCCTAAAATTTCTAGTGCTGTGCTGAATGAGAGTGATGAAATTGTATACTCTTGTTGTGTTCTTGAAATTTGATGAAATGTTTTTAGTTTTTCTTCATTCAGTATGATACTGTCAATGGGCCTTTCATATATGGTCTGTATGGTGTTGGGGTGTGATATTTCTATACCGAATATATTCTGTGCTTTTTTTTCAAGAAGGACGTAGAATTTTACCAAAGGTTTATTTCTTTTTCTAATGACGTTATCATGTGCTCTTCAAACTTAACTTCTTATGTACATTCATTAATTTCTGTATATTGAACCATCCTAGAATGCCTGGAATGAAATCAAATTGATCATGGTTTATGATCTTTTCAATGTGCTGCTGAATGTAATTTTCATCTATTTTTTACGTTTACGCTCATCAGTGATATTAGTCTATACTTTTTTTGTTTTGAGTTGTGTCTTTGTCAGATTTGGGTAACAGGGTAATACTGCTTGTGTAGAATAAATGTGGCATGGTTTCTTCCTTATTTTATGGGATAGTGTGTTAGCTTTTTAAAAGTTTGGTGAAATTCAGTTGTGGATCCATCAGGACCTGAGGAGTTTATTACTGCTTTTTATTTATTTATTTGTATTCTCTTAGTTTAATTTTATGAGGTCAAATGTGTCCAGAAGTGTTTCCACTTCTTCTATAGTTTCCCATGTTTTGTCATAGAGTTTTTTTTTAAAATAATTCCTAACTATCCTTCAAATACAATGTTATCTTTTACCATGCTTTACTTTTTCATTTCTAATTGTATTATTTGTGTGTGTGTGTGTGTGTGTGTGTGTGTGTCTTTAGGGTGGGTTAGTTAAAAGTTTATACATTCTGTTCATCTTTTCACAGAACCTGTGCTTTGTTTCATTGATATTTTATATTTCTCTTTTAGTCTCTAATTCATCAATTTTTGCTCTGAAACTTATTATTTCTTTCTATTGATTTGGGGGTTTGTTTTATTTATTCACTTATTATTAAAATACGTTTAGATGTATCATTTGGTTATTTAGGTGAACTTTTTTAAAATAAAGGCATGCATTACTACAAATTCCCCTCAGTAATATTTTGCTCTATCACAGTGTTGTTTTATGTTTTGCTTACATTTTCAGTGGCATCTAGGAAATTTCAAATCTTCTCCATTTCTTCAAAGACCCACTCTTTGTTCAAAACTTTGTTGTTAAATTCCATGTGTTTTCATACTTTCCACATTTTCTTTTGGTATTGATTTCTAGTTTTATACCTTTGTGATGTGACATAATGCAAACATCTTTCTCCAATGTTTTTGAATTTTTTTAACATTTGTTAGCATATGATCTACTGTGAAAAACATTCCAATTTATTAATGAAAATAGAAAGTATTCTGCAGCTATTATATAGAATATTCATAATCACCTGTTAAATCCTTTTGATCTATAATTTAATAAAACTTTAATGTTTGTAGGGTTTTTTTGTCTGGATGATTTATTTATTGGTGAGGTGGGAATCATCTGCTATTATTATATTGAAAACTGTATCTCCCCTATAGCTATCTGCAATAGTAAAAATTGGAAAGAGAAAAAAGAGAAAAAAGAAATTAAAATGTTAAAAAAGAAATGAGAACAAATAAACATAAAAAAGTAACCACATTAAAAAAAATACAAATTAAAAAACTAAAAATTTCCATTACACTGAGGTGATAGATTGAGTGGGCAGGAGTGGACCTAAGCCACCCATGTCAATCAAAAGGTTTTCTCCATGTCTACTTTTTGTGGCTAGAGTCCATTGGGATAACTTTCAGCTCCCCGGATAAGGATTTTTTTCCAACTTTATTTAGGCTGTGAACTCTGAGAGTAGACTAGATGATAATGCCATAGCTTGTCAATGAGCTAGGGCAAAACACAAAGGTACCCCAAATTATCTCTGGAGCTCAGAGGATAAAAGTTATACTGGCTCTGTGAAAAGACCATGTATGTTCCTGAGGGTGAACAGAAATTGTGTTGCCTGGAATATCTGTGCTTTGGTGGAATTCTGGTGGGTTCCACACAATCCACTGCACATAATTCTGGTGATCCAAGCTTTGGCTCCTTTGTGTAGACACATTATTCACTTTCCAGGGTTCTGATAGCTAGCCAGCTAAATGGACGATTCCAAGGGGAAGCACTTGTCATTACCCTAGACTGCACAATCTGGTCTTCATCCCCAAAGAACTCTCAACAATTTTGTCAAGAGTCTTTCCTCTGATCCAATTCACATGAAGTCACTGCCCATTTAGTCAGAGCACTGATACTTCATAAGGTCCCAGCAATAAGAAAATATAGAGGCTTTTGTGTACTGAAGCAGTATGCTCAGACAATAAAGTTGCAGCACTGTGGCAATATGCTAGACAGTGTTGACAACTTCTTCAGGTCTAGTTCTTCATGAAAACTCAACATCTATTATGTGTTTAGGTTATATGTCTTCAGGGTGCTAAATTATGTGCCAGTAGATCTCACTGGGCATCTCTCTCTTTCACCTATATCCCTGTGAGTAGGATATTTCCACACCCTGCTTCACTTGCATAGAATTAGTGCTGGGGAGCTGTGTCTCACTTATTCAACTGCCCAAAGTCTCAGAAGGCCTTAGATGTGTGTGACACAGTGGTAGTGTTTGACTAGTTAAGGTGAGTGCTATTTTTAAAACTCCTCTCTGCAGAAAAGAGGCATCAACTAAATGATTTTGATAAAATATTATTTAGCACAAAATACAATAATTTACCTGATATTAATATAACTATGTATAAAGATAAAATGAAATTAAATATACTTCTTTATCATAATACATGATTAGTTATTGTATGATATTTTATTTTTACTATTAAAGACTTCATGGATCATGTTTTTTTTTCTGTTTCTTGTTTTGAAATTTGTTCTTTATTATTATTTTTAATTGTGCAGAAATCTTGTGTATCGCTCTACATTCAGAGATACAAGAAAGTGTGTCATGCTTTCATACTTGAAAACAATTATTTTTCCTCCAAATATGAAGATATTTCCCTATTTTCCAATATGTCAAAAGTAAATATTATTCAGAACATAATTTGTATTATGTTACACAATACATTTTTACCCAACCACCATAGAAAATGTTTTTTAAAATTAAATATTTTATTGTACAACTAATTTTCATTTTTTTATACTTAATAGTTTGCATTGTTTTCCTGAAATTTCTATGTTGGTAATTATTTTGATTTAATATAAAAACTTACTACCAGCTTAATTGTTCAAATATTTAAATCTGTATTTAAATTTTATGAGCTTGATATGGGTATCTCAAGTAGATATCCTGGTTTTGTTTGAACTTTTAATTGAATAGATAATTTTACACATATATTTTATAATACAGGCATGCTTGTCCTCATGAGCAATTCACTAGTGTCTCTTGGTATCATCATTCAACAAATTCACTGACAATTCTAAGTGAACACTGAATAAATAAGGTAAGTAACAGCATATCTACAGGGAACGATATTTAGAGTTCACATTTCACAAGTCTTATTAATCAAAGAGTAAAACATGCAAGCATAATGAGACTAGTAAATTAGTGATAAAAAGGCAAAAGGAACTAATGTATCTAATGAATATCATAGATCATGACATGTTATTTCCAGGCTGTTAAACATGACCACGATGAACAATTGCAGGTGCTTAAAATCTCCATGACTTCATAAAGCATTAATTAGACAGTGAGTGTCACAGGAAATTCACTATTGTATTTCCCACAGGAAGGTGAATGACCACCTGTATCTGAACCACCCTCCTCCTGAGATGGATAAAATTGTAAATTTGTGTTAATTACCAGAGGTTTATGAATTGGAATACTAAATGAATATGTTTGAAGTTTCATCTATTTAGAAAATCTCCCAAACGATTCTCTGCACATTACTGTTCTGTGAGTCACGTTTCATTAAGAAAGAGAAGCTAGGAAGAAGTCTTTGTATCCATGGTGATGATTAAATTCATATGTCAACTTTGATGGGTGGGCCTTAATGCCCAGATATGTGGACAAACATTATCCTGAATGATTCTTTGAAGCTGTTTTTGGACAAAATTAACATTCAAATCAGTATATTTGGAATAAGGCTGATTACCTTTCAGAACATGAATGAGCCTCATCCAATCAATTGAAGGCTTGGGTAGAACTCTGCCAACAAGTAGTCTTGAAACTTAAAATGCAACATCAGCTCTCTTTGGTGTTATCCTTCCAGCCCACTCCAAAAATTTAGATTTGCCAGATTATGTAATTGTCTGAGCCAAATCTTAAAATAAATCCATTGGCTCTATTTCTCTGAAAAGGCTGAGAAATACAACCATGATACTGATTGAAATTCAGACTTCATTATATTTGCCCCATATTAACTTATATTCTTATTGAGTCTGCATTTGTTTCTATTTGAGAAGAAAAACAAACCATATGAATCCAATCAGAGATACTTCCCAGTTACTGCTTAAGGCAGAAAATCTTACTAACTTGAGTAGTTAGAGATCAGAATGCTGGCACAGCTGAAAATTAAGGGACAGATTAACAGAAGCTATGGACAGGAAAAGAGCCCACACATCTGCAAAGGGTGCTCTTCAATATTTGGCTAAATATTAAATTGTGCACATTTAGAGTCAGCTCCAGAGTTCCAGTGTAGGATGACTAATCAGAAGCTTTAGGTACAATAAACACTGAACTTCTCATAAAGCAGAGATGTAACAGTTTTGAATGTCAATGAACTTTTGTGGCATTAGTTATTGAGCACCAACAGAATACACTTTAGGTACAATGATAAATGAATACTGCAAAAACTAAAGGAGATACCAGACTCACCTAAACAGGCACAAAAAGAGTACATAAAACCTTCTCCCATAGTCAAAGTGAAAGATACATCCCTTGGACAAAAGAGAGAAATTTGCACTTATATAGGAGGTTAAATTTCTGATGATAAATAACATAGCATGATGATAATAGTTAATAATATTATTACTTTTCAAATTGTTATAAGAGATTATTTTAAATGTACTTACCTCAAAGAAATTATGAAAAATATATTAGCCTGATTTAATTTTTCCATGTCATAAACATATATTGAAATATCTTATTATAAGCCACAAATAGAATCAATAATTATTTTATATTAAAATAAGACAAATAAGTCTGCAAGGGAAACATTAACAACATTTACAGCAGGATAATAAAATCCAAATCTGAATTTGACCTCATAAAATAAATTGACCTCATAAAATACAATCCTCTTGTATATTTTGGTGTATTTTTGAAGAGATGTAATAAATTCTTTTTTAAATATTGGGTAAAATTCATCAGTGAAGCCATATTAATTTGGAATTTTTCTTGTAGAACTTTTTTATTATTAATTGGTATGATTTGGATATGAAACGTTCGCCAAAGATCAAAGACGCATGTACCAAAGTCTTGCTGCCCTGAAAGCAGCAGTATTAAGAGGTGAGCCATTTCGGAGGCAATTGGATCATGAAGGTGGTAATTTTATCAAATGATAAATCCACCAAAGCTGAACAGACTATGGCAGCTAGTGGAAACTTTAGAAGTTTGTGCTCAATTCAAGCATGCCCTGGAAGGCTCTATTTGGTCCTTGACCACGTTCTCTCTTGCTCTTTTTCTCTTTGCTTCTCAGCTATGTGAGCTGAACAGAGTTCCTCCACAACATCCTTGCACCAATTTGTGACTGCAGAGAAATCAGCCTATCCCAGACTGAAAACTCTGAAATCATAGCCAAAACAAATCTTTCCTCATTTAAGGTGTTTTTCTAAGATATTTGTCACAGTGACAATAATCTAACATACATATTTAATATTTTAACTTATGTATACCAAGGTTTTCTATTTTTTTGTTGTTTAGTCAGTTTCAGTAGTTTGCTCTCCCCAAGTATCTGTCCATTTCACACAGGTTTCAAGTTTTCAGGCATATATATTTTTATAATAGTCCTTTATCTACCCTTAGTGTTCTCTTCCCACATGCTTTCTCACATTTTTTGCTATAAGTGGTTAGGAATATCCAAATCACTCCTTCAACACTTCGTTTAGAAATCTTTTGAGCTACATATCCATTTTCATCATTCTACTTTCATCATTCTATTTCATCATTCTATTTTCCACAAAACACAAGGACCTGATCCCAATTTCATTAAGTTCTTTGACATGTTGCGGCAAGCATTACTGTTTTCCCATTGCCCAATATTTTATCTTCATTTTCATTTGAGACCTTACCAGAAAAGCCTCTACAATCCATATTTCCACCAACATTTTGTTCAGATTACTTATTATTCCTTAAGAAGATGGACATATTCTCTCTAGTTTTTATCTTCCTGAGCCATTATCAGAATCACCATTAATATTCTCACAGTGGCACTGTTAATTTTTCCTACCACATACTTCAAAACTCTTCTATATATGTACCTACTACCTGAAACTGAAGCTGCTTTTTATATGCTTTAAGCATTTGCTACAATACACCTCACTTCTCAGTATCAATTTCTTCCTCACTTTGGGTGGCTATGAAGTACCATATAATGAGAGACTTATAAACAGTACAAATTTATTGTTCATCATCCTGGAAGCTGAGAACTCTCTTCCCTTCTATGGACTGTTGAATTCTTACGTCCTCCCCTGGAAATATAACTAATTATATCTCCAGTTTCATTATAGGGATACTAATCTTCACTCATGATGGCTTCATTCTTGTGAATTAACTGCGTCCTAAAGTTCCATCTCTAAATATTATCACATTTGAATTAGAGTTTCATTATATGAATTTGGAATGAAAATATACAATTCATTGTAAATGGTCATATAATGTAATGGTCATATAAGTCTATATATTTTTATATTTCACATGGGTTAATTAGTTCAGATGAAGAATAGTTACAACAAAAACTATAAATTTTCTGAATCAGTTTATAAATAAGACTACCAAGAAAATGAATACTGTATACACACATAGGCATGTATACACATATACATATACACATATGTATGTATTAATACACATATATATTAATTATTCTCACCTAACTTTTCAGGTTTGATCACATGAAGTTGTCAATTTTATGAGTCAAATAATTGCCAACAATTTATTGATTTACCTTATTTAGAAAACTGCTTTTAATTAAATATAATGAAATGCACACATGCAACATATTTTTACATTTATAAAAATCAAAGTTATATAAGCAAACTTTAGGAAACATATGAAACCTTCACTGATATATGAAAGATGAAAAAATATAAAATATTCTACATAGATGACAATAAGAATAGCAAAGAGTCATATGATATGCTGAACTGAAAAAGAATCCAGTGTCACTAATAAGTGACTTTATTTATAAAGAATTTCAATGGGGAGACCATGATGGTCTGGTACTGTGAATGTCTCAAATCAAACAGTGAAAAGGATTTCCTTTCAGAGTGTAGGGAGGGAAGTAGAACTAACAAGGATCTTATAGGGAGTAGAATAAACTGGTGAGCAGGTGGTAAAACCCAGGTGAATCAATGAAACTATACCTGTTTGGGGTCAGTAGGTTCTTGGAAAGGACTAATCAAGGGGATGTTGTGCACTAGTGCTTGCTTAACCTTAGAATGAGCCAAAGTTTAGGGGCTAATGAGGAAAGAAACCTGATTCAAATTAATTCAAGACTCATCAATAGGTAAAGAATGGGTATTGGAAGTAGCCAGTCAGGAACATTCTAAGTACCAGGCACTGTCTTATATTCACAATAAATATTTATTTGGACAAAAAACATTGATATCCCCTAGACAAAGAAATTTGCCACATTGTGGCTTTGGGGCCACAATTTACTTCAGAAAATAGGAAGGTGATAGTTTGAGAGTGATTAATAATTGTTAAGCATAGCAAATGATTATTTCATGAACATAGTTGACATCTTAGGTGAGTCACAAAATCTCCAGCAGGGAAATGGAAAGAGGCGATCCAAAAGCAAATTAATAAGTAGGGATGTAAAAGAATGAAGCTAATTAAACAAAACTTTTATAAAATTAATTATTATCTTAACACTTCACACATTATATCATATATTCCAAGTTTTCTAAAGCATGTACATACTGCTTTCCAGAGTGGCTGAACCAACGTGAAGTCCCACCAGCAATATACAATTGAACATCTTTCCCCACATTCTCACCAAAGTTATTGTTCCTTGCATTCTTGATAATTGCCATTGGGACTGAAGTCAGATGGAATCTCAGTGTAGTTTTAATTTACTTTGCTCTGTTAAATATGTTGAACATTTTTTCATATATTTTTTGACCATTCATGTTTCTTATACGGTGAAGTGCCTTATATGGTGAAGTTCCTTGGCCCATTTGTAAATTGGGTTATTTGTTTTTTGGTTTTTGGTGTTTTTTTTTTTCTTTTTTTTTTTGGTATTAAGTTTTTTTGAGTTCTTTATCCTGGAGATTAATGTTCTATCTGAGATCTGAAAGGAAAGTGACCACAACACTCGGAGCAACAAAGAGAAAGGAAAGAAGGAAAGAAGGAGAAAGAGAGAGAGAGAGAGAGAGAGAGAGAGAGAGAGAGAGAGAGAGAGAGAGAACACAAGAGAGACAGAGAGTGCAAGAGAGAGAGAGAGAGCAAGAGAGAGGGGGGCCTGGCAGGAGGGAATTTTTATAGCCCAAATCTAACGGGGCCTCTGGGTCTGCAAGCTGCCTTGTTGGCCCAAGGCGGGGTTAAGTGTACAGCCTTGAGCAGGGTTGAATGTTCAGACTTGAGGCAAACAGGTGATAAAGGACCAGATAGAGGGGGGTTTGAGTGCATGGGCTATCTTGCAGCCAACATCTGTTCAGCCTGCCCTGCAGACAACACAGTTTAGCCTGCTCTGCACCCAACAAGGTCCAGGTGGCAAAGATTTTCTCCCATTCTGTAGACTCTATTCATATTCTTGATTGTTTTCCATTGCTTTGAAGAAGTTTGTAGTTTGATAACATCCCATTTACTGATTCTTGACTTACTTCTGGTGCTTTAGGGGTCACTTTGAGGAAGTCAATTTGTGAGCTGATATGATGGAGAGTTGAGTCTGCTTTTGTTTCTAGTAGATGCAGGCTCCCTGGCCTAATGCCTAGGCCCTTGACCAAACTAGGTGCCCTTCAATAGATGAATGGATAAAGAAAATGTGGTACAAGCATGCATGTAATATTTCTCAGCCATAAAGAAAAATACAATTATGGTATTTGCCAGTAAATGGATGGAACTAGAGACTATCATACTAAGTGAAATGAGACAATTGCAAAAAGAAGAAAAATAAAACAAAACAGATAAATGTTCTCTTTGTTATGTGGATGATAACCCACAAATGGGGAGGGTAAGGAGGGAAAAAAGTTCATGGGATTATAGAAAGGGAAATAACAAGAAGGAAGATGAGAGGAAATAGGAAAGACAGTAGAATGATTCAGACATAACTTCCTTTGCTTACCTATGAATACATGACTAGCGTTACTCCACATTATGTACAACCACAAGAATGGGATCCCAATTGGAATGGGTTGTACTCCGTGTATGTATGATATGTCAAAATGCACTCTGTTGTCATGTATATCTAAAAACAATAAATAAAAATATATTATATATTTATTATTACTTCAGACCATATAGTGAATAGGGACCTTATGTGGCAATGATCAAACATTATATATAGGATGATGTTCCTTCATATTTTATCTGTTATTATTCTTTAAGTCTCTGTTGGTTCTCTTTAAGTGATCACATATAAGTGACAGTCTTGAAATTCTAATAACTAAAATTAAAATGCTTTAATACATGTATGTTAATACTATGAGGAAAACAAACATATGCAGTCAGACCTATAAGACATTCATAAACCTTCATATAGTGAAGATAATATTTTCATGTAAAACAATATAATCTTCAATCATTCTCTGAATTGTTTTTGTCAATTTTTTATAAGTTTGAATCAGAAATGTGGATATATTAGTTTGAAAGGAAAAATCACTATGAAGTAAAAAAAAGCATTATGAAAAGTATTTAGTATAGATAAATAGGCAAACTTTGTATAAAATATGTGTGCCAACACTCTATGAAAAAAGAAAAAGATAATGCCTCATAGCAATCTTGCTATTTAAGTTTGAATAACTTGTGCTAATTTTAAAATAATGCACATTATTGAAATGCACTTTATAGTGCATTTCCAAACATTATATTACTTAATATTATTTAAAAATGACTCACCAGAAAAAAAGAAAAGAAAAGGTAGTTTTTGAGAATGCAGAATAATGCAGCTATTTCCTCAACTTTGGTTATTCCTCTTACACCATCTTCTGGTGACTTTTGAGAATGCCATGAATTCCCCCATGAAATCACTTGCTGTTTAAAAAATAAACCAACCACACTTTTATTGACAAAAGTTTATGTTCTTAATTTTAATTAAACTGACTTATATAATCAATCATTAACTCTAGAATAAATCTCTAAATTTCTATATCTGTCCTTCAATTACTACTCGTTTTGGCACTTATAATAAACATTAGAAAATTAATAACATTTCAATCCCCATGAGTTTAGAAATTATGTAGATAAAATAATTGCTAATTAGTAATTAAAATGAAGTGAGTTGAAATCAATACTTATGAAAAGTTCTGATATGTACTATCACATGCATTGTAGTTAAGTTTAGCTTTATATTTTAGTTTTATTAGTTGCATTAAAATATGATAAATGTGGGGAAATGAATATTTTCTGGCAATTTAATTAATTTGCAATAACAAAGTAGAGGAGACTGGATGGCTTAAACAGTAGACATTTATTTTCTCACAGTTTTTAGGATGTGAAGGCCAAGGTCAAGGTACCATCAGGGCCAATGCTGTTGAAGTCTCTCTTTCTGGTTTGCACTTGGGAGCCCTCTCACCATGCCATCACACACCATGGGCTTGAGAGACACAGAATTAAGTCTAGTGCTTCTTCTCCACCTTAGAATTACAATGTTACTTTTGGTTCAGAGCATCATTTCTATGATCTCATTTAACCTTTTCTTATTTTATTTTATTTTATTTATTATTTGGTGGTGGGAATTGACAGGGCGTCCTTCATGCTAAAAAACCACTCTATCACTGAGATACATTCCTAAACCTGATTTAACCTTAATTACCTCTATATAAATACTATCTAGAAATAGTCTTTGGAGAACTGATAGGATTTCAACATAAATTTTGAGGAGACACAGTTCAACTCTTTAAAGTAGGGATGGGAATTGACATAACATTTATAAAAAATAGTCTTGGCAATGTATGTTGTTCTCTTGAGAAGCTGTATTACCCTGTGTAGACATTTACTTCTGGGAGTTCAGTTTAACAATTTATATGAAATATTAACTATGCTTTAATTTACAAATATATTCATCACAGTTCCTTCCTTCCCTCCTTCCTCCTTCCCTCCCTCCCTCCCAACCTTCCTTCTTTCTTTCCTTCCTTTCTTCTCAGGGATGCTTAACCACTGAGCCATATCCCCATCCTTTTTTGTATTTCATTTAGAGACAGGTCTCACTGAGTTTCTTACAGCCTTGCTAAATTGCTAAGGCTAGTTTTGAGCTTATGATCCTCCTGCCTCAGCCTCCTGAGCCTCTGCAATTACCAGCATGTACCAGCATGCCTGGCTCACCACACTATTTTTCCAACATGAGATTTAAGCAATGGTTCTCAAATATTTTCAGATTGAGGCATGGATAGAAAATTCTAATACTGTATAACATGCTGAGTAAGTGGGGGTTTATAATTAAGAGGTCTCAAACTCTCAGAGCCAATGAAGCAGCATGAGTACTGACTGAGGGGCTTCGCAACTTGGTGCACCTGCAGCCCACTTATGGTACCTAATTACTAAAGCACATAGGCAGGCACTGATACAAACAGAGTACCTAGTTAGTGGTGAGAACCTGATATTCTACTTTAGTGAGTCTTCTTATGAAGAATAAAATAGCAGAAAGATGCAATCAAGAAATATCGAAATAATTCTGCCACTTATGTCCATATCTCTGCCCCATTTCTCTTTTTCGGTTTTCTTTCTTTTCTATTTTTTTTCAGGGATTAAACCCAGGGACACTTAACCACTGAGGCACATCCCCAGCCCTTTTAAAAAATTTTATTATCTTTTTTTAAAATTTTGATATAATCTTTTGCTAAGTTGCTTAGGGCCTCACTAATTTGCTGAGGCTGACTTTAAACTTTCTGCCCAACTTTTTTTATATGTATTCTTTGATTGTATTATTTGATACAATTTAGAACATACAAAACATGGCTTTAGTAAACTTTATTGTTATAAAAATATGTGACAATATAATTTTTAAAGCTTGTTCTAATAAAATCAATATTAACAGAAAAATGACTATAACAAAATGTGTATCATATTGTAACTGTGCTCCTGGGGAGCATGACTCTAGGTAATTCTGTTCTTATTACCTTTTCTCTTTTGTCTATTATTAAAAATAAAGAATTTATTTATTAATTTTATAAAACCTAACATTGAAACATATAACATGTTCATACAATGTTTGATATGGTGTAGTATACCCCCCACAAATATATATGTTGAAGCTTTATGCAACCAAATAACTGTTTTGGATATTGGGCTTTTCAGAAGATGATTAAGTTTAAATGAAGTCTTAAATGTGGAGTCCTGATCCAAAAAAATCAGTACCCTTTTAAGAAGAGAAAAAATGAAAATAAGAACACTAAGATCTCTCTCTTCCTCTGTATTTCTCTCTTCCTCTGCCATATCAGGGCACCATGAGAAGTTCTGCAAACATGGAAAAGAGACCTCACAGCAACCTAACATGATGGCACCACCATTTTAGACTTCCAGACTCCACCATGAGAGAAACTACATCTCTGGTGTTTTATTATGGAAACCTGAGCAGACTAATACAACCTCATAACTTCATAAGCATCTCACTGCTCTTTCTAATACACAGATATACATAAACACATGCATATAATTGTATATAATTAAAATATTAATATTTTAAGAACGATTTTATTCATAAGAATATATAATTTTCTGAGCTCCTAATATGTGTAAAAAAAAGCCTAAAAGTATCAGTAATTATCTTTTACTTTTTTTTGAAATTTTTAAATGATAATTTATGGTAATTACTGCTGTTTTATCAGACATTGACACAAAAGGTTATGCTTTTGTGATACTGTCACATTGCTGAAGCTCTGAATTTGCCTGACATAGTTCTAGAGTTACTTTGTCTCCCAAACTATGGGAGTTCAATTTCTAAGGCTGACATTTTCTGAGACCGACATGCAATCAACTTAATTCTGACCTGAGAAGAATGGAGACGTTTTTTTCCCGGAGAGTCATTCTGTCTCTTGCTCTTATTTTCCTCTTTACCTAGGCTCTTCATGGTGTCCCCACCTTTTTTTTTTTTTTTTTTTTTTTTTTTTGCTTTGGGATATTTAGTTGTTTACTTACTTGGTAATTGGATTTTGCTGCTGAGTCTAAAATTATGCTTATGTCCTATTGTATCTTTTTCTGACATAACTACAAAATTACTATATACTTGAAGTCTGAAATGCCCTCATTGTCCCTATTCCATCAATTGTCTACTTAGACCAAATGTCTTTGTTAAAGTAGTTGATATCTGACTTTTAATGTCTAAGTTCAAAACTGCAAAATTGTGCTTGTTGGTTTAACACTGAAGACATGTAGCCTTGATCACAATACCATAACAGAAAATGACACCTAAAAGTATCTTTAGAAAATAACCCATTCAAATTCAGTAATTCAAAAGTGATTTGGCCACACTGCAGTAGAGGTATGTTAATTCCCAGTTGTATAAATATGCAGGTGAGAAATGCTATGGTTTCAAAGAGTTAAATCTCAAATGACAGCTGTCAGCTTCAATCTGAAGGCTCTGGGGGAGAACCCAACTCCTAGCCTCTTTGCAGATTCTAGAGGCCACTTAAATTTACTAAGCATGGCCCTTTGCCATCAGAAGTTCTTTGCACTAAAACATTTCTAAAACACAGAAGGAGTCGGGGAGGGGATTTCACTGGTTGTCACTGCTTACTTGGATCAGAGGTCTTCATAAATTTCAACATTGTTATGTCTTTCCTGAATATTTTAGAATAATATCCCCATTTCAAATTACTTAATTTAATCAGACTTTCAAATACCATTTTGCCATTTAAGGTAAAATAACAGTTTTCAGGGGTAAGAATATGGCTGTCTTTGGCAGGATGTGAGGGCCTTCCTAAAAGATTTCCTCTTCTGGGAGGAAATCCAGGTCATATCCACAGAGAAATTATATGTTTAGGGTGAGACTGGCTACACCAAGAGATTTTTAGGGTAAAGTTTCCCATGTGAGAAAAACCAAAAATATGGCTTAAGCTAGGGACTTCTGGTCACATAGTATTAGTTGGCCTGGTACCTGAGATTACCCACAAAGAAAACAATAAATTATATTACCTAAGGAATCTCCAGTAAAAACACTGAAGAAAGACTATGGTAAGTCTCTTTGTTTGGAAACAGAAAAGTGCACTGTTACACCTGGATATCTCAGACTTGGGATCCCTAAACACCACAGGGAGAGAACATCAGAAACCTCTTATTCAGAACTATTCAAAATACTGCCCTGTTTCTCTGCCTTTAACTAACTTTTATATGTGTGATTTCCCTGTAATAAGATCTAACTTTCAGTGAATTCCATAAGGCATTATAACAAATTATCAACATGAGGGTCATTTTTTTTTCTTTTTTTTTAAGGAGAGAGAGAGAGAGAATCTTCAATATTTACTTTTTTTTAGTTTTCAGCGGACACAACGTTTTTGTTTGTATGTGGTGCTGAGGATCCAACCCCAGGCCGTATGCACGCCAGGCCAGCACGCCACCGCTTGAGTCACATCCCCAGCCCCATGAGGGTCATTTTGTAACTCCTCCCTCCCAAACATGCAGTTGCTGTTAGAAATAAAGTCATTTTTAAAAATATTTTTTAAGTTGTTGATGGACCTTTATTTTATTTATTTTTATGTGGTGCTGAGAATGGAACTCAGAGCCTCACACATGGTAGGCAAGCACGATACCACTGAGCCATAATCCCAGCCCAAAAATAAAGTCATTTTTAAAGAGGACTCTGCCATCCAACTTTAGTTTAACTTCGAACATTTATCAGGAGAAGTAAGATATGGTAAAAATAAGCCTGACTTCTGAAAATATGTAGTTTGGGAAGAGGATGAGAGATTAAAAGAGGCCAAACATCTGATTTCTAGATGGCCATGAAGCCACTCATTTTGTGACAGTGCAGCTGTGCTTTAATCATTTGTTGCAGGTGGAAGTTACCAACAGAATTTAGAAGTGATTGATCTAACTTCAGAGAAGCTGATTCATTAGATGCATAGGAAATGCAAATAACAATAAACAGGTAAAATATGAAATCCTTGTTATTGTTATCCATAATCACTTAAAAGAAAGTAAGAGAATGTAATGGTTAATTTTAGATCTCAATTAGACTAGATTAAGGAATATTAAGATGACAGAACATTAATTCTAGGTATGTCTCTTGGTGTTTCTGGAAGAGATTGGCACTAATGAGGCATAACTGCCCTCACCCAATGTGGGTGGGTTCCATCTCATCAGTGGAGAGAGTCCAGGTAGAACTAAATAGTAGAGAAAAGGCAAACACTCTGTCTTTTAAAACTGGACCATTTTTTCTTCCTGCCTTTTAACATCAGAACTGCATGTTCTCCTGTCTTTGAACTCTGAGTCTTACACCAATGACCTTTGGGTTCTCAGACCTTTGGCCTGAGACTGAGAGTTACACCAGCAGATTTCTTATTTTTTACGCTTCCAGATTTGGACTGAGCCACTATGCACATATACCAGATTCCAGAGAGTCTATCATGGGATTTTTAAACCTCACAATCCCATGAGCCAATTTCCCTAATTATGTGTCTGTCTGTCTATCTATCTATCTATCTATCATCTATCTATCTATCTATCTATCTATCTATCTATCTATCTATCTAAAAATGGCAGTGACTTGGACTTTGTGTGAGTAGGAAAATACTCTTATCATCTAATGAAGACAACGTCTGAGAAATAGGAATGCTAGCTCAGGGCCTAAGAATAAACTTAAGTATATGTAAAATTATCAAAGATGTAGAAGTTAACTCCAAAACTTTTTGAAATGAAAACAAATTAACTGTGCTTCCAAAATCTGTTGGCAAAATTGCAGCACTGGTCAGTTAGACTGGGAGAATTTAAAAATAAAAGGGTTTATAGGATTAAAGTAAAAGTTTACTTGAAAAAATCTTGAGACACCCTTTATGTGGAGTGGCCTTGTTTCTTTCATATAAATGTATTATGGTGATTGAAACTGTGTCTGTCTGGAGACAGTTTCCCCTACCCAGGATAATAGAGCCACATTTCCCTACACGTTGAAAGCATGATGAATAGAAGCCATGAGATTTCCTGAAACTATACAGAGTGTACATTTGCTGAATAACAAGAGTGTATAGATTATGGGCTTGAGCTAATGGCAAAAGCCTGTGAGTGTTACCCAGAAACAAAATGGGTATTGTGAAACCTCAAATTCATCATCAGATTTTTTTAGACAATAATCAAAATTGTGTATATGACTGACATACATAATATTGGAATGAGATCAATATTGGTATCAGATTTGCCATTTTAGGTCAGGAGCCATTTGATCTTGAGGCTCCTAAGTTTCAATTCTGAGACAATGTTGCTCAATTTCCTATAAGAATATATGCCTGTAAAATAAATGATCACCCCACCCCAGCTTATGATGCAACTCCTAAGCAAGCTTATGTGATTCCTCTTGGGAGGCTGCAAAGCTGCTCTGAGAATGCCACAGGATGTTGCTCTCCTTGGAGGGACAGCCTTTTCAGTTTGCCTCATGCTACTTGCATGAGATTCCAGTGTGTGGCATGGTCTTTGGACTTTGCATGGAGTCTGCAAGTGTCTTTTCACACAATATAATTCTGCAATGTCTAACACATTTACTGCCTTGAATGATGTTGAAGAGATATTCCAATAAACAAGGAGTGGTAAGACTTCTACAGTAAAATAGAAATGGTTTTTACAGAAACATGTTACTGGAGAAAAGCAAGGACATACTATTGCACAAGAGCCTCTTTCCTTTAGAGAAGGCTTTGAAACCCCCTGAGGAGCCATTGGACACTATGGTTTCTTGGACACTTGGGTAGTGTCCTATAAATAGCTCATTGCTAACCAAGAAAAAAATTGTTAGTCTTATGAATGGTAGTTTGAAAATGAATACACAGCAACCTATTTGAAAGATGGGTACCCTAATGGAAGAAAGTAAAAAGAAATCAGCCTATTTAGTTATATTGCATGTGAGTGACCCACAGTTTTTGGTTTTTGGCAACTCAGGAGTGGTAACTGATGGATTAGCCATGTATATGGTCAAACAGAAGGACAAAAGATCTGGTTTATTAAGGAGATGTTTATATGGCATATGCCAAGGTGAATTACTATGGATATTTAAGGGTTTAACTAAGTAGGCATGTTAATCCTCATTAGAATAATCCTCATCTAAGAACTTGGACATCATAGGGAGAAAAATAAGAAAGCTCTCTATTTAGTACCCTCTTGGACTGTTACATTCATTTCTTTCTTTGATAAAATTTCACCAGTACCTTTCTCCTGTTGCAATCTTAAACTTTGAATATAGTGGATTTCAGCAACCTCTGAGTCCCTTAAACAAAATTTTTTAACTGACAGTGATTTGGGGAACCCCATGAATTGCAGTTGGGGTCTTAGAAGTTAAGATAGTGCTCTATAACTGTGTAGTTTGCCTAAAACTCTATAAACTCTTCATACTTGCCTACTTCTGGTCGTCCAGCATATTTTCAGGTTTATTTTTTTTTATTTCTGCAATTTTATCAGGAATTTTTCTGCAATAAAGCCTGATTGAACCTTTATCAATATAAACAGAGATTGAAATCTAAAATGTATTAAATCAACAATCACAATTTGTTGGAATAACTTTCAGTTTACAGCTAGCAGCTAGCAGCTATGAGCAGCTCAGAGTGCTTGAAGAATCTACACTTTTTCAGGCCTGAGAGGAATGCTTGCAGGATGGGATGCTCTGCTCTAGGGAGACTTTAGTGAAACCACATCCTTAGCACTTGTATTTAGCTTCCAGGCCAGGAAACGAATAGCCCAGAGCTACAGGCATGGTACTCCTAACTTAGAAATCTCGTCCCCTAGGGACAAAGGCCCTTATTGATAATACCAATATTTAGAGCATCCTCATAGTGCAGTTACATTAGGCATAAGATGATTGACTTATAGATTCTATCTTATGATTGATGGGCGTGCCCAACTCAAACCCTATAAAAATTGTAGCATTCCAAAAATAAACTGAGATACTGGACGATGACTTGAGGATTTTCTCCTGCCAGTTCTCTCACCAGCTCCCGGAGAGTCTTTGTGTTGATTCCACATCTCTAACCCACACTACAAGGTAGCCGAGCAACTAATTGACCACATCAGTGACCAGATCCACAGCAAAAATTTTCTGTTAATTATGGCATCTAGACTTTGAAAGATATGCACATACAATGTACAGAAAGCACACATGAATATAATTTATTTTGTCACTTAATTTTGATATCAACTTTAACTCATTATCATATTGAGAGCTGAATAATCTTCAGTCCTATACATGAAAATGAACTTCAATCATTTCTTTTGATCATGTATGGGTGATTTCTGTTGTTGTTTGATCTTAATAACCAAATGGAGCATACAGTCTTTAAGTTCTGCTAATTTTTAGTCATTTGACACAGGTTGGAGTTTCATTAAAAGTTATCAAAATATTAATTCTTATTATTTTTTTAGACACTAGTATTCTTATCAAATTGAACATAAGTGATCAACATGTATATTTTTTGAAAAGCATCTTTTATTTCTTTAGTTTAAATTTTGTAGCCAAGCAGAACGGAATTTGAATTTTTACTTCCAGCTCTGACTGAGCAAGTCAACTTCGCAAAGCTTCAGTTTTCCCACGTAAATATTTAGGATAATTGAGATACTATCCTTTGAAATAAGTTATTACAACTATCATAATTACTTTCATGCTTCAGGGAAAACCTGTTAAAATGCAGTTTGCAAAGTGCTTGCTTCTGTATATTATATAGCATCTGCACCCACCCCGACTTGTGTCATGCTTTCAGTGGGAGGGGTTAAAGTGTAAAGCCTTCAATCCTAAAGATTATAGAACTCATGAATGCTTTTATTATTATAACTTCATTATTATGTAGGGAGATGGCCAGGAACCTATTTTTGGTAAAAGTACTTTGTTCCCCTGTTGATTACAGCTTCAGTGTTTAGTGATTAACCACCCAAGCTCTCTTAACAGACATGGACTCTTCTTGATTATTTACTGACTCTAGCCATACCCATAGTCTCCTTTACAACTTTATTCTTCATGTGTTCCCCTGACCTGCTATAACTCATTCTTCTAAAGCTTGCTGCTTACCTTCTCTTTTGCCACTAGATGGTACTCATATATTTTTTTGTATATTTCAAATACATAGGTTTGTTGTTTTAATAAAAAGATATAAAATAATTCTTAAATATAAATAACTCCAAATTACATAATTTTAAAATGATTTTCAAAATTTAAAGATAGATAATAAATATACATATATTATCTGTAAATTTATACACACACACACACACACACACACATGATGTAAACCTCAAATGTTTAAAGCATTTGTCTTTTTATTTTTCCTTTTTCTTTCCTGTATGAATTCCTTGTAATTGCTATCCCACCATACATCTAGGTATTAAAAAATCTTAAAATAATAATTATACACATTTTATATTTAATATATATGTATAATCATTTTCTTATAAGAAGTAATACTTTGTTTTGAGGTAATCTTGATTTTCTTATAAAGCCACATTTGTTCATGTAGTTAAACATTTCAATATTATATACCTCCAATTTGATTGTAGATACTACAAAGGCAGTTTATATTAATTAAGTCTATTAATTAATTTTTTTTTCTTTTTTGCATTTAGTTATAGCTATTTTTATTGATAGAGTTTAAAAATCAAATGTTGATGACGTTTGACATAGGCGGTTGCTTCATGGTATTTGTATATGCTTAGTGATTTGAGGATGAAGAAAATATTTTTTAAAAAATAGTTAACTTCATCAGTATGTAAAAAAAATTGTTAGGTTTCGCATTTTTGTACAGAGTGTTAGGAAACAAGACAGAGCATGAATTCTATGAATGAGAATGACAAGAGAAATGGAGGAGTGGATGAAAGGCAAAAAACAAGCAACACTATAGTCAGTAACAAATTGGGAAAATGAAAGCTTTGGGAAGAGAAGGTCATGAAAAATATCATGGAGCGTGAAATACTAAGTGTGTATTAACATAATTTAATAAGTAATTAAAGTATGGTAGTTTCTCAATCCCCACTTCTTCTCTCTAGCAAGTTCTATAACACATGCTTTCAAAACATAAATATCCTATTATCCTAATAGGAAGAGAGAGATACTCAATATTTGAGCAATCAGGGAAGAAAAAGTACAAATAGACCAGGAGGTAAACTGCCACACAATTTCCCCCTCAGAAGAAGAAATGTCAAGGGAGAATTAATGAAGAAGTTAAAACATGCCTCTTCCTTACAGTCCCTGAAAGAGGGAATTTCTAACATAAATATGACTGAAAAATGTTGCTTGTTCAAGGAGTTAACAATTTTCAAATACCCAGTTTGAGTACAATTTGAACACATGCATACATGCATACATACATATATACACACTCACATATACATATTTTAATATCAGTTCTGTAATTTTACTTTGGTAAATGCTTTCAGCTATATTGACATAAACAAATATATTTCAGTTTCACTTATGAAAATCACTGCCAAAATGTTATTAGAATGGTTTATTGCAGAAATATGTATAGGATTAGCTATTTCAATTTTGCCTATTGTAGGAATAAATATACATGTATACTGTGTTAAGTTTCTATCAGTAAGAGACATGTTGAGAAAAAGTTTGATCAATGTATCCAAGAGAATAATTTGCAAAATAAATAAATGAAATGCAATGATGTTGAATAATTATATAAAAACAATAAAAAAATAATGTCTATTATATGATTTTTTCTTTTTCTTTTTCTTTTTTTTTTTCTTTTTTGTGGTACCAGAGATTGAACCCAGTGGCACATTACTATTGAGCAACACCACTAGCCCTTTATATTTAAATTTTGAGACAGGGTCTCACTAAGTGGCCCAAGCTGGTCTAACAGTTGAAACCCTCCTGTCTCAGATGAGGCAGGCTAAGATTTCAAGCTCACTTTAAAAAAGAAACAAGGGTTCATACAAGTCTTCTAATTTGTATAAGTAATAATAACTGGTAACACTATGAATAATAACTGCCTCTGAGGAAAGATTATGGAAACTTCTAAAAAAAGAAAGAAAAGGTGAGTTATTTCTCCCTTTAATAGCCTCAATTTTTTCTCTCATTCATTTGTTTTACCTATTGCAATGAACAAAATAAAAATATAATAAAATATAGTTATTTAAAGTGTAATAAAGATATCCTTTTTTTTTGGTGGGGATTGCTTTCTGTTTATCTTGGGCATTGCAGACAGCTTCTGATTACTCGGCAGTGTCTTTGTTTTCTCCTTGGTAGTCAGCATCAATCACCCCAAACCGCACAATAACTCCCTCTTTGTCTGTTGATTCCTATCAATGTACAGGCCAAAGTGGCTGTATGGCAGTCTGACTTCCAATTCAATGGAATTACAGTTGTGTCTCCTGTAGAAGAGTTGCTCTTTGTAGCTAAGACTTCTAGATCAGTATAGGTTAAGGTCACAGGAATAGGAAATAATAAAAAAAAATTAGCAATTTTTCACTGCTTGATAACCAGATCCATGATTCCTAACTATGAGAAAAATAGCAACATACATTGGCCACTGACTGATTCAGAGCACACAGGGCTTTGGAGAATCTTTCCTTAGTCTTACAAAGGACTGGCATCTTGCTGCCACTTCAACTGAGTCTTCAAAGTGTTATCCACAGCTCTATCAAGCCAGCTGTCTCTGAATTGTGGGAATATTTTTCTGCTTGGGCTGCTATAATGAATGCCACAGATTAGGTGGCTTCAATAGAAATATGTTTTATCATATCTCTGGAAGCTAAAATTGTGATCTAAGGTATAGAAAAATCAATTCTGGTGAAGGCTCTTCCTTGTAGAGAGTTACATTCTAAGCCTTCTTAAGATCTTTCATGCATGAGCATGGAATAAGAAGAGAAAACATTTTGGTATCTCTTCTTATAAGAAAACTAATTTTATTGGATCAAGGACCCATACTTATGACATCATTTGACTTTAGTTATTTCCTTAGAGGTCTCATTTCCAAATACATCAACACAGAATTTTAGGTCTTCAACATAGTCATTTTAGGGATACACAAAAATTTGGTCAATAACAGTAAGGAACATGATAAGACCAGTCAATATATCCCCACACTTCATTTGCTGTGCTATGAGTTCCTTATTCAGAATCAATGTTGTGTAAAGTATCATAATTAGACTAAGATGTTCTGCAAATCTCTGGAAGGTAGTTTTGGAAGAAGCATTAAGTGCACAGAAGGTAAATTTATATTCATAATAAGCAGTTACTCTGATAAGAAGAAATCAAACAATATTTGCCCCCAAATTCTACAGTACAATGGAATCAACCTTCTGCAGTGTACGTGTTTGATCACTTCAAGAATACCACAAAAAGCCCAGACAGATCTGGGATATCCAGTTCATTTAATATTGGCTACCTTTTTGTCTGTTTCAGACAACCAAGCCAATAATATCTTAGAACTCTTTCAAACTCCTTGAGTTGCAACATTAAATCCACAATCTCTAAGTGGAACCTTATTTATATATTTAGCCTGACTCACATTTATGTTCTTTCTACAACTATCTCACAGTGTTAATATTCTTTGCACTTATTTCCAAGATTCCTGTTTGCATAAATTACAAATTTCTAGTAGTTCTGTTGGAGTGTAGCACATCTCTTAATGGGTTGTACTTGGTGTCTCTTACTTTACTGGGACTTGAATCTAATAACAAGTTTAGAAGCAAAAAGTGGTGGCTGGTGGTTCTTGAGGAGAATTAGCAGTGTCTTGCAAGGCAACAGCTCCAGGGGTGGTCATTTGAATTTAGTCAGGCAATGCATGGTTAATCTCAAAGATGATAGAGATGCTGCCACTACTGCTACAGAAGACACATCCGAATTTAGGGGTCCCTTGTCCCAAACCTTATCAGTCTTTCTCCATGTCTCCATGCTATCTTTCAGAATCTCTTTTTTTCCTCATCAATGCTCTAGCTATTTTTTTTTTTTTTTGGTACTGGAGATTGAACCCAGGGGTGCTTACCCACTGAGACACATCCCCAGCACTCTTTTTTTTTTTTTTTTTTTGATATTTTATTTGGAGACAAGGTCTTTCTAAGTTGCTAGGGGCTTCTCTAAGTTACTGAGGCTTGCTTTGAACTTGCGGTCCTCCTGTCTCAACCTCCGGAGCCACTGGGATTTTAGGTGTGTGACATTGTGCCATGCTCTAAGCTTTAACATAGATACTCTGTCAGGCTGAGAAGTCAACTTGCCTTCTAATTCAGGTAACAGATGGATGAGATTCTGGGTTTGGTTTTCAGCAATCTCAGAGCTATTAACTATAGGAGATAAGAACCTGTTTGGGGGCAGATATGAATGCTTTCAGGACACTTACACAGTGTTTTCGTAGGGAATTTGAATTTGAACTCATCCTTTTCTTTCCTCGCATTGACAAAAACATTCAGAGCAAACAGCAAATCTCATTAGATTTGTTAGTTGAGGGGAAAATGTTCAAAGGTATGAGTAGGAAAAGCCAATAGAAAATGCCTCTTTTGGGATCTGGTTAGGACACAGTCATGACATTTTACTTATTTCTATTGCCACATCTTTACTACTGGAAATACATTTGTAGCATCTTAAACCTAACCATATTAAAGAGCCCTTTCCAGAAACCCTGGCCCAATTTTGAAAACCCATCTTATGAGTCTGTTCCTCTAAAACCACTCTTGGTACCAAAATCTATCGCTCAGGGTTCCCTGGAAAAGCAACCACAAGCAATAGAATGTGTATGCAGATATAGAGAGGTTTATTTTAAGGAATTAGCTCAAGCCATTATGGAGATTGTTGTTATGGTTTGTATGTGAGGTGTCCCCCAAAGCTCACCTGTGAGACAATGTGAGAGGATTCAGAGGGCTAATGACTGGATTGTTAGAATCTAACCCCATCAGTGAATTCATCACCTGTGAGATTAATTTAGTGGTACTTAAAAGAAGGTTGGATGTGGTTGAAGGAGATAGGGCATTGGGGGCATGGCTTTGGGATATATGTTTTTCTATCTGGCAAGTGGAGACCTCTCTGTTTGCTTTGCCACACTCTTCCTCCATGATGTCCAGCCTCACACGGAGCCCTGAGGAATGGAGTCCACTGTCTATGGATTCAGACCTCTTTAACTGTGAGCTCTTAAGTAAAGTTTTCCTCCTCTACAGTTGTTCATGTTGGGTCTTTTAGTCACAGCAATGAAAAAGCTGACTAAAACAGTTGGCAAATCTGAAATCTGCAGGATGGGCTGGCTGATAGGTTAGGCACCCAGCAAAGACTTAGGAAAGACCTAAGGGAAGTCATCTGCTGAGGGAATTCAGGGCTTTGTTATATTCTGGCACTCAACTGGTTAGATGAGACCCACTCATCTGGAGCAGAGCAATCCATTATACCCACAGTCCACAGACTTAAGTGCTAATCTCATCAAATAGCCTTTTAGAAACTTCCAGAGAAATGTTTGATCAAATAATTGAGCACCATGATCCAAACAAATTAACACATAAAGATACCATCAATCCTTACACTATATATAGGACTAAATAGTATAATATATACTATATATAAGAAGTATATAATATCTTTTATTTCTTATTTTATGCCAACTTTCATTTTATTATAATAAATATTTCTAGCATTTTATAGGGAGAAATGATTTTTAAATAAGTGCTTAAATTGTCCTTTCACTCTTTTTTTTCCCTTTTCTCCCCAAGATAGTGAAAGGAAAGGCAATTTTCTCATTGTATACAAAGGCTTTAGCATATGTACTAGTTTTTTTTTTTTTTTTTTTTTTTTTTTTTTTGAGAGAGAGAGAGAGAGAGAGAGAGAGAGAGAGAGAGAATTTTTCAATATTTATTTTTTTAGTTCTCAGTGGACAAAACATCTTTATTTTATTTTTATGTGGTGCTGAGGTTGAACCCAGAGTCCTGCGCATGCCATGTGAGCGCACTGCCCCTTGAGCCACATTCCCAGACCATGTATTAGTTATTTTTTTTTTTTTTTTTTGTGTGTGTGTGTGTGTGTGTGATAACAAATAGCTATCAATCTCATTGCTTAGAAAAACAATATTTCTTCCTGCAGGACTGCGGCAGGTATATGCTCAGTTGAACTGCACAATTTCATTCATCCTAGGTTGAAGAAGCACCTGCTCTCTGGGATGGAATACTGTTATTGAAGGGAGTCCAAGAAGGACAAGTGTACTTTGTTGCCTCTAAAATTGTTTATTTCCACTGAGTACTCTCCACATTCTGTTGAAAAAAACAGAGTCAATGTGGCGGGTGTGTGCAAAGAGGTACATATTTTATACCCTATTGCAAAGCATTGGAGAGTCCCATAGGAAAGGCAAAGAACAGCAATATGAAGGTCAGAGAGAGGATAAGAATCGTGAAGAATAATCCAGTCCAACAACGTCACCACAAAAGGGCATTTTACCCAGAACTATAACATGGGACTGAGTGGGAGTCTTATCAAATCTTGCAATTCACCCCAGTTTCTCTACTGAAAAAATAATATTATTTCACACCAATTCATGGTGAAAGCATAGTATCATGGCAATGAGACTTTTTCATATAAAATAAATCTGATGGGATATTATTGGAATCTGATGTAAAGTCACATAATTATAAAAATATTATCCATAATAGTTGTCTTAGCTTTTTTGCTACTGTGACTAAAGAATCTGACAAGAACAACTGTACAGGAAGAAAGGTTTATTTGAGGGCTCACAGTTTCAGAAGTCTTAGTCCATAAAAGTCCAGCACCATTCCTCCAGGCTCCAAGTGAAGCTAATTACCATGGTGTAAGAGGTCAACAGAGGGAAGCAGCTCACATGATCTGGAACCAGAGAAAATCTACTTGCCAGACACAAATATATACATCAAAGCCATACTCCAATTCCTAACACCATACTATTCAGTTAGTTCCATAAAGGATTAACTCACTGATTAGGCTAAGGTTATAACCCAATAATTTCTCCTCCAAACTTTCTTATATTGTCTTACAGGAGAGCATTCAGGACACACCACATCTAAACCATAACAATACATCTACTAATAGATTATTTACATTGTCTCAAACTCTTCAATGTGGTTGACTTGCATGCATCACTAAAAGTCTCATGAAATGAATATAAAATAATTATTTTATTCTCTCCATTAAAAGATGAGAAAACTGAGCACAAAAAAAGTTTACCTAAATGCTCATGATTACTTAGGAATTAAGAAAATGAGATTTTAATTACAAGACTGTAAGTACCACAATATCACACATTACACTTAGTAATAAAGCACAGGAAATTATAAAATCCCACCTTTCAATGTAAGAAGTCAACTGTATATAATCATATTTAAAATGCCTGAAAGAAAAGCTAAAATGATATTTAAGAATTTGATCATTTTTCTAAAAGAGTATAAAAATACAGATGCATAGGAGTCTTCGATATTTTTTTCTGAAAATCTCTGAAGTCATTTATGCATTTAATTTAGAAGGATGTTATTAACATGGATAATATGCTAGAGTGATGGATTTTATATTCACAGATTTAAATTTAGGTAATAGATAATTAATCCTAATCAGAATCCACAAGAGTTATTTTAAAAGCATCCCTATCATTCATCTCTTCAGTTTCTATTAGGTATTCATGTTATGAATTTCTTTCTGTCATGTACATTGATTAAGAGACAAAACATCAGTTGTAAATGTGTTTTCAAGATTATCTTTAGAAAGGTAAATTTTAGCACGTGTGTTGATTAAACTATTTTCTTAAAGTAATCATTTTATTTAAAAAGTTAACAGCAAGATATTTAAATATAGATATAAGAGTCTTATGTGACAACATAGGCAGTATGTTTTTAAATATGCTTAATTGTACAAAAAATGCAACAAAGTATATATTATTGGCAAAAGGGATATTGTGTCCATCTTTTGGGGTTGGAATGACAAAATGTTAGGCACTTTCAAATATATATAATATACATACAAATCCATAAATATTGCAGAATTCTATTGGAACAATCCAAAGAATTGATTTAGAAACTTTGATTTGCCCTGTCTAGCATATTTATTGACTCATCTATATTATCATATCAAATAAACTGCTGTATCTGCAGCAGTTTCTTGGTTCCTTACTAGGTAGTTGACAGCATATTTTTTAAAAAGCATACAAAATTGGTGCTGGGGATGTGGCTCAAGCGGTAGCATGCTTGCCTGGCATGCGTGCGGCCTGGGTTCGATCCTCAGCACCACATACAGACAAAGATGTTGTGTCCGCTGAAAACTAAAAAATAAATATTAAAATTCTCTCTCTCTCTTAAAAAAAGCATACAAAAGTAAAATAAACATATTATTGGAGAAATAAGGTATCGAATGACAGTTATGGGCCTGTGTTTTTTTTTTTTTTTTAGAGAGAGAGAGAAGAAATTTTTTTTTAATATTTATTTTTCAGTTTTCAGCAGACACAACATCTTTATTTGTATGTGGTGCTGTGGATCCAACCCAGTGCTGCTCACAGGCGAGCATGCTAATGATTGAGCCACATCCCCAGCCCTGTGCCTGTGTTTAATGCAAGAAATTCTTTTGTCTACTTTTGAATATTTCTTAAAATATTCATAATGATAATAGTAACTTTAGTGTTCTTATAGACATTTTATATTTTCTATCATACATTTTATTTTTTATCAATCAATAAGTTATATTTATTCCAATGTTTTGTAAACCTAATAACATATCACCACAGTGTGTACAGTAAAATTTCATAAAATAAATCAAAGTAAAAATTTAACTCATGTTTTTCTATAACCTAGAAAGTTATAATTAACAAGTAGAATATGCATCAAACACAAGCTATAGATAACTATATAATGAAAACAAATATTAAAAAATAGAAAATAAGCATTCAAAAAGATAGAAGAAAACTTATAAACTTTAAAATGAATAAATGTATTTTTTATTTGTTCTTTTTTAGATATACATAACAGTAAAATGTATTTTGATGTATTATATATACATGAAGTATAACTTATTCTACACAGAATGGTATCATACACTTTGAATGGGTTTATTATATTGTGTAAAAAGCTATTAAAAATGAACTTACATGTGTCTGTTCAAAATAATGTATTCCTGCAAAGGAAGAAAAATTGAATTTATTTGATTGGTTACAAATCAGTATACATAGTTATCATTTGAAGGAAAAGCTTCCATTAACTTTTCTTTTACCAGCAAGTAAAATAATTTCCTGTAGGAAGAATTCAATTAAGAATTGTAAAGCATGCAGAGCTTCATAATTCAGTAAAGAAGCCAATTTTTGTCCATTTATGTTCTAGGAATCAGCATTACTTGTCAAGATTCAGCAATTATTCTTCCGAGTGTAAGTCCTCTCTCACTTTTATGGCAAGACATGGAGAAATCTAGAATGAAAGAGGGCACTTATAAAGCCAAAATGCTATATTTCTGGTTATTGTATTTCTGTGTATGCGCCAGCCCTTGACACTGACATTTTTGAAAATATAGTGAGAAAATATAATATAAGATGTACCTTCTTCACACATTTTTAAGCATATGGTATTGTTAACGTCAAGCATGTATTGTATAGCGGATCTCAAGAATGTGTTCTTATTTTATAACTGAAACCTTATACCCCTTGAACAAAAATTCCCCATCTCCTTCTTACTCTAGTCACTAGCAATTTCCATTCTACTTTCTGCGACTGTGCTTTGACATTTTAGGTACCTCATATAAGCACCTCATCAGATGCTGTTACTATTACCACATTTTTGGAAATGCATATTCAGGAAAAAAAAACCCTGCAATTTATAAATTAATAATTTTCTGTGTCTTTTTTTTAAAATTGGGGATTAAACCCAGGGTTGCTATATCTCTAAGCTATGTTCCTTGACCTTTTATTTATTTATTTTAAATTGTGAGACAGTTTCTCACTGAGTTGCTTAGTGCCTCATGAAGTTTCTGAGGCTTGCTTTGAACTTGGAATCCATCTGTGTCAGTCCACTGAGTCACTGGGATTACAGATGTGCAACACAATGACCAGCAGACTACTTAAAAAATTCAGTGTTAATCATACACAACCTTTCAGGTTCAACTTAACTCATATTTTAAGTCCCTTTTCATATATTGTCATTCATGGTGCTCTGCCAATTGCAGATGGTATAAAAATGAACTCAGCAAATTCTTTTAGATCTGTACCCTAGATCAGTGCAATTTAGGTGCATTCTTCTCTCTCTCTCTCTCTGTTTTTTTTTTTTTTTTTTTTTGGTATTGGAGATTGAACTCTGGTTCACTTGGCTACTGAGTCACATCCCCAGCCCTATTTTCTATTTTATTTAGAGCCAGGGTCTCACTGAGTTGCTTAGCGCCTAGCTGAGTTGCTGTGGCTGGCTTTTGAACTAGCCATCCTCCTGCCTCAGCCTCCCCAGCTGCTGGAATTATAGGCATGCACCACTCTGCCCAGCTTAACTATTTATTTCTATACAGAAATATTATAACAAAACTAATGGATTTAAACAATCCACTTTTATTAATCTCACAGTTTCTGTGAGTTCAAACTCAGGGCACATTTTAGTTTTGTCCTCTGCTTCAAGGTCCCATAGGATGACACCAAGTATCAACCTGTATTACAGTCTCATTTTAGGTTCAACTAACAAAGACTGGCTTTCAAGTTTACATAGCTGATGGCAACCAACAATCCTATGGAATGCTTGACTGAGAACCCTAGTTGCTTTCTAGGTGTTGAATTGAAACACGTTTTGGATGTGGTCTTTTGTACAAGACAGCTCAACAGCATGGCACCTTGATTCAAGACAACAAGAGAATCTTCTAGCTACATAAGTGATGATACATTAAAAAATCATTAATACATCAATCCAATTAATCATCACATGCATCTTTTCACATTTGCTGTCTGCTATGGCCCTATGGGGTCTATCTTAGATCTCATTCGCATTCAAAAGAAGCAGTTCACACAAGGGTATGAACACTTTGCAATGGGTCTCATGGGAAACCCTCTGGAGATTGCATGCCATAACTACATTATATGCTCCATGTCCTTTCTGATACTTTACTTCTAGTGTTTTCTATGTTTTGCTTTTTCATTTCTGTACCTGCAATAATATATACACATCTTTCTCATCAAGAAGCATCCTCTGCCCAATATAACATCATAAATACTAAATAAGTTATTAAAACCTATCAACAGATAATTGGGCATTTAAATAAAGATAAGAATTTTATGAGTTTACTCGTAGATCTACCACTTGTCTATCACTACACAGAGAAGAAAAGTGCTGATAGATTGTAGGAGAAATCTGTTTTCTAAGTTAGTTTTTAGTCTTCTCACAATGGTTGATAAAATCAAGTTTATGCAAGTGTAACATAAGCAATTTTATATCAGAGACCATATCCTATATACAAACTTCATAGAGGCACATAATTTCTTATGCAACAATAATTCAAAAATATGTATGATTGATGGGTCAAGTCGAGTAGCTCATGAATGTACACAGAATGCTAAATTACTTTTAACCAAGCAATTTAATGTGATTTTGTAATATAATCTGCATAAAGACTATGTTAGGAAGATGAATATTTTAAGAGTAGCTTAATGGCTACTAACCCAACATGATAAAAATTGCTTTTGACATAAAGAAATGCAGTACTCTGTAAATATTTTTTGCTGAATAAATGAATTCTTTAAATTAAATTTAGCATCAAATGGCACCAACTTTCCCCTTTTTTTCTTCTATGGTAATTTGCTGCAGAGTTTATTAGTTATTTTAAATTGCTGCTGAAACTTAATCTAAGATGAGAGAATCATGCATCAGAATATAACATAATGACACATAATATGGGCTTGGTAATAAAAAAGCAAATCCTTTCAACTGCAAAAAACATCACATTTAATAGCATTCACTCTAAAGGAAAAGTATGGCTTCCAGACAAATTACTAACACTTCTATATTGAACAGTGGCATGCATTCATTAGTGGTTGCCAAAAGATACTTATGCTTATGTTCAGCATTGAACTTCTTATTATCTAAAACTCCATATTTTTAATCACTCAGCATATATTTACTAACAATTATTTGCCCGCTTCAGTACATGAGTCAAATATTTGGCATATAAAATTGTTAATAGATTAAATTTAATATAGTTTTTAGATATGTGAAAAGTAGGCTATATGATTAAAATGATTTTTTACATGGTTAGATACCAAAATGAAATTCTTATAATAGTAATACTTCATTTGAATTGGTTTATAAATGTCATGTTAGCTATAAGGCAATGAATTGTGTAATGGATTGTAGAAAGCTTTTTCCTAGTCATGTACTGCACTTCAGAGGTGAAGTTTCAAAGTCATATAAACTTTTTATCAGACTAAGATTAGTAGAAGTTTATAATAACTTAAGTAGTTTTTCAGCTTA